>NC_056498.1:44639665-44643387 GCF_014905685.2 Nematolebias whitei
GTTCCCTGCCTGAGGCCAACAACATGCATGTTGAGCATGCATCAGGATAACATGCATGTTAGTGTAATTAGTAACTTTAAATTGACCCTGGGTGTGAGTGGTTGTTTGTGTCCAACAAACTTCAGTCATGTACTCTGGACAGATTCTTTTACTTTTTTTAAAGAATGGATGGATAGTTCTGCATTTTGGTTCTGTTCTTTAAGACATTTTATGGTTTAACTAAACGTTATTCAACTCAGACTGGACCAACTGAGACGGACTGAACCAACTCAGGGTTGAAGGACGTTGGATCCAGAAATGATTTCAAGACATAAATATTTGTAACTCCAAAAATCATTTCTGAATTAAGCAATGCATTTATCTAACTGCTGCAACGAGAACATGGAGGAATAAACTGTTTGTGGTTGTGTGTAAATGTGTATTTGTCTGTCTGCACTGATCGAGCTCATCAAACCACTCATGTTGTAACTGTAGCTCACATTTGGTGTGGTAGTAGCTGACACTGATCCTCAACACATATTGTGAGCACTAACAGGATGCACGCCATCTTTGGTGAAAGTTTTCTCTGTCACCGTTTGGAGTTATCGCTGTCAGAATTCCTCATGAAGGTCTCTGGTTGACCTTAATGCAACTTTCATCAGGAGTTTGATGAATCACCTGAGAACTCTCTATAATGTCACCTGCAGTCGGACAAGTGCAACATTTGGGTCAGTGTTGGCACCTTCGTGTTATTTTAGGAACATGTGTTATTGTTTTTTCATGATTGATGCTGTGAATATTTGAAATTATTTTGCCCTGGAGCTTCAAACTCCAGAGACGGTACCATCAGACCGGCTCTAAACCTGCACCATCCATAAATTTCACTCAGGAGACCAGCGCTTTGTAAAGCGTGCAGAATCTGTGTTGCTTGTTATTGAGCGAGCGTGATTATGAATTCTCCGCTTGCAGAAAACTCTGCCGTGTGTGCAGGTTAGTCACGGCAGCCGTCCCTCTCATTAAGCAGATGTGAGGCGTGGAAGTGCCCGTGAACGCCGTGCATTTCTGTGATACCTCCACTGGCCTTTCTCTCACCTTACAGAACCTTTCAACCGCACAGAGGCGATGACATGTGCCCCCCCTCTCCCCCGTCCCCGCTTCACACTTCAGTTGTTGGCTTGAGAGCGAGACGTGCCCTGCAGGGCCCGGTGTTGTGCACGGAGGCACTTATGTGGTGTGACAGGCGCGCCTGCCTGTCAGCGTTTTCCTGGCAGAGCTGCCAAGTCCAGCGCCTGCAGCCAGACAAGTTCTCTGTAGCACCCCCCCACTTCACTCGCAGCACAGCCCCACCTGGAAGGAGACGTTTGTTCCAGCTTTAAAGCCACAACATTCTGACGGACGCCTTTGCAGCTTTTTATCTGACAAATGAAAGCCATGTTTTCTGGTGGACGATGTCACGATGAACACCGTGGTGCTGGTCCACTGTTCTGTAGAAGAGCCCGGCAGGGAAGGACTACGAGTCCAAGAGGGCCTTGGCTTTCCCTAAACAGTGTCACCATAAAGACATAAATGTTTCCATAAACGTCTTCATCCACACAGAAACACATAAAATGAACCAAGACTGTAGTAACCATGTCAGGCCTGTGGGTGGCGCAGTAAAGCTGCCACCAGAATTCTCCAAAAACTCAAAACAAGGGAAGTCTGAGACTGTCATCATTCTATGTTCCCATAATTAGTTCTCTGCATTTAACCCAGCACACCTGAGGTACACACCTGAGGTACAGCCAGGTGGAGCAGTGGGCAGCTATGTAAGTGCCCGGGGGACTGGGTGTCTTGCTCATAAAACTTGCACCTCGAGCAGACTGTTGTTATACAAACAATAGTCTGTAAATATTATTATCAAGTCTGTGGATTGAAGTTTAAACACAAGAAGAAGAAAAAGATGAGGTTGGTGTCATAGTTTTTAAAGTGTCTTCATGAAAAGTCCGGAGCAGCATCTAAAGGTTGTTTCTTTAATAAATTAATTTGTAGGGGCTTCAAGGGTGCAAAAACAAAAAACGTTGTGTATTTACAGAAACTTCCTTTTCTGAGTCCTGAGTCTTGTCGGGGGAGTCCAGCGTCGCTGCAGCTGCTCCGAGGACAGTTCAGATTCAGATCGTCGCTCTGGGCGCCTTCGTGCTTTCGGGGGTTTGCATGTATTCCTTGTTTTTGTCCTTCGGGCACTTTGGAGGTGCACCGCCATCTTCATGGGATGAGCACCAAAGTGCAGTCAAGCACTCAGAAGAAGAAGAACAGCAGGAGACAAGATATGGTCTGTTTTATAAAACATGAACTCCTCGGCTGCAGCTCTCATGGACTGTTGAACTCATCATCTCCAGGACGAGTGACCCAAACTGAACTTTAAACTGCCGGGGAGTTGAAAAGATCTGGTGTAAATTGGTTACGCTCTTCTTTAATGCCACAACAGTCCGCACAGCTGAAGTTAATCTGGAGGGATTTGGGTATCTTGAGGTCGGAAGGTGAAGCCATGAAGGTTTGATTTGTGGTCCAAGCGGCCACTGACTGTTCTGACTTCAGCCGCCACGAATCACAGGAGGAGTACGATTTTACTGACACGCCTTGTTTCCACTGCAGGAACCAAACTGTTTCCAGTTTGTTAAACCCCACCAGCTGCAGTAACAACAAGGCTGCAGGGGTTCAGTGCAACAACCCTCTGAGCCACGGAACGGTTCAACCAGTTCCCACTCTCTTTTTCATGTTTTCATGCCTTGCAAAATACTTCGGAAGTGCTTTTGATTTTTCAGTTCCTTCAGGAGATGGATGTTACGACTTTTTTATTTTAAGTGGTAACCCTTGACTCTAGGCCTTCAGTAAAGCTGTAATACAGAGCCGTCCTTCCAAATGCTGACTCAGAGAAACATCGGAGATGTCGTCCAGTTACATCACTTCATTTCCAGTTTGCCAGCAGGACGAGCAAATTATAAACCTAAACCCAACTGTGATAGTTAACCTCCATTTTTAGAGCCATTGCCATTTCTATGTGCAATTAAATGCATCACAAATCATCATGTGGTTAAAAAAAGGCCTTCCTGAAGTCCTAAGGGATGCGTTTTAGTCCCGCCCACTCCACCTCAGCCTTGTGATTGGTTAATTTTCTCGTCAGTCATCAAACAAGCTCCTGCAGAGACTCGGTCTGAGCTCAGCCTTCTCTGCTGACAGTGAAGTCCTAACCAATCAGAAAAAACCTCCAGCATGTTTCTGCCCGGAGACAAAAACTTTAAATAATCCGATTGGATAACTGCAAATTTATGAATTAAGAACAACATCTGGCTCAACTGGAAGTTAAATTACAGAAAACAAGAGAGATTAAGAGAAACTAAGAAACTACATTGATCATTTTTGATTAAAAAATAAAATTTTATT
Source organism: Nematolebias whitei (assembly GCF_014905685.2). NCBI lineage: Eukaryota > Metazoa > Chordata > Actinopteri > Cyprinodontiformes > Rivulidae > Nematolebias > Nematolebias whitei. Next base: position 44,643,065 of record NC_056498.1, read on the forward strand.
GGAATTCTAACAGTAAATTCTGAATTCTTAGGACTTATCTGAAGACGTTGAAGGCTCTGAGGATCCCCACTGTTATTTCTTTTTTACTTTTATATTTGTCAATTTTTTTTAAATTTAGTTATAAATTTCTTTCCAGTAGAAATTTATTGATATCAGTTTTTTCAAAAACATTTCAGCTACATACTTTGTTTTTGACTTCTACTTTTAGCTTCCTTCTTTTGCTGAGGGTCTTCAGGGTCTTTGCTGGTCCGGCTCACAGGGAGAGGTGTTTTGGTCACATGTGTGACGTGACCCACGGTACATGTGTGACGTGACGTGACCCA
>NC_056498.1:44643487-44647555 GCF_014905685.2 Nematolebias whitei
GTACATGTGTGACGTGACCCACGGTACATGTGTGACGTGACGTGACCCACGGTACATGCGTGACGTGACCCACGGTACATGTGTGACGTGACGTGACCCACGGTACAAAGGATGATATCAGGCTTAAATCCCCACCGAAAGTTTTTAAAAGTTATAAATGTCTTCCTCTGTTGAAAGTTGGTTTCTCTCACTTGACGTGTAAATGCTTCCTTCACCTCCATCTTAAACCTTTAGATGTGCCTGGATGACTCCGGATCAACTTCAAAATTAATTAGTAATAGACAATAATTACCAGTAATTACAGTCGGAGAGCTTCATATAAATCTGAGATATTTTTCTAACAAACACATTTGTATAACTGTCCATTGTTGTCATCGTTCTTTGTTGAAATCAGGTCTCTCTTGTAAATGAGTCCTCGAGGCTCAATGGGATTTACCGGCTAAATAAAGGTTGAATGAATGGATCCACACACAGACACGGGGAAAATCATTATCAGCCTTCTGCAGCTGGTAATATTTAAATTAAAGTGTACTGCTTAGAAAAAAATTAACTACGGTAGTTTGGTTTTCCCTGGGGGTGGAAAAATGCTCATTTGCTCTTTTCTTTTCAGATTTTTAAAGAAACCCCCCGCTGAGCTGTCCTCCTGTCTCCTGTGAGGCAGGTGTGCTTTCTTCACCTTCTCATGTGTTCCCCTCGTTATGGGGACCACAGGACCGGGCGGATGAAGACCAGACTAGAACTCATCGGCCCGGCCCACTGAGGCCGACCTTGATCTGGTTTTCATTGAAACACCAGCAGTAAATCCTGATGCTCAATAATCCAGGTAGAAAAATCCAACAAAGTTAAGTCAGGTCCTCTGGACGGATAAAAAATAAAATAAAAACTGTTGAAATGTTTCATCTTTTATCCAAAGGACTTCTTCAGTCTGAGGAGCTGAAACAAACTCAGTCTTATAAATAGCACATTCACATAGTGGATCAACCACCAAAGTCCATGCTCAATAATCCAGGTATAAAATCCAACAATTTTCAGTCAGGTCATCTGGATGGTTTCTTTCTTCTTCTTTTTTTTGGTGCTGAGACATTTCACCCTCCATCCAGAAGGCTTCATAAGTCTGAGGAAACACCGAACAAAACTGCTTCCCCCCCAACATCTTACTCCAAAGTGGAAAAAACCAGGCCTTCATGGATGGATGGTTGGACGGATGGATGGTGAATAACAAGCGGCCATCAGGGCACTAACGATCAGTCGTTAGGCTGATGGTCCTCCTCCATCATGTGAACAGCTGCTTCTGGATGTCAACAACAAACTGGCTGAGCCACTATGAGAAGGTGCTATTTATAAGACTGAGTTTGTTGCAGCTCCGCAGACTGAAGAAGTCCTTTGGATAAAAGACGAAATGTACAATTCTTTAATCCATCCAGAGGACTTAACTTTGTTAGACTTCAGCAGTATATTTCTCATAATGAAACTAACAATGAAGACTCATCTTCTCTTGTTTAGAGACAATAATTACAGAGTGGCTCTGGCTGTAAGCAATATTTGTCTATTTGTGGACGGTATGAGTAAGACAATGACCCAAGTCCCGCCCACATGTCAGCAGAGGCATTCATTATCAGACTTGAAGAGGGTTTAATGTGTCATTTGCTCGTGCACCCAGAAACATGCTGCCTCAGGCTCTAATTACACAGTTTTAACTGTGATCTTCTATACGCCGAGTTAAACTTTCTTTGTATAGTCATCATTTCAGCCATTTATTTTCTGCTGCAGACTGTTTCAGTTTGCAAAGCAGCCTCTTCCAATTACCAGTCCTTCTGCCCACTGCCATCTGTGCACACATCCAGCATGAGCCGTCCAGCTTGCAGAAGGCCTGCGCTTCATGAACAAATATATATTCATGCTACACTCGCAAAGTTTTGACAAACGAACCAACACGCAGCGTCAAACCATTTCACATTGATACTTCAAATGAGACGCCTTTGTTTTTCCAGACTTTGGCAGAAATTAGATTGGTCAAACAAAACAACCTCTCCATGGCAACAACCCTCCGCTTACCTAAACGCATCATTGTTCCGTGGCTGCAGGATCGCTGCGGCGGGCTTTCGGTTTAGGCCTCCATCCATTTAGCTCTGGCATTCATCAACACAGATTTATTTGAAGCACGGGCTGACATTGTCTGGATCCCCAGGAGGCGTTCTGCAGATAAAATGGGCTGAGTTGCTCATCGCTCTTTGGACGAGTGGAGGCAACTAATCCCAGGGACACTGAATCACTCAGAAAGACGCTCCGCGGTCCATCAGAAACAACAACAGACTACGAGAAGGAATTCAATCAGAGTGTGGCCTGATGAGCCTTATTCAGCCTGCCACTTCTGATAAAGCACCTACGCCTTCCACGGCATCAAGATCCCTTTAGTGCGAGAGCCTCCTCATCACCCGAGATAAGTCTAATTTTCCTGCTCCAATTTAACGCTACTGTAAATCTTATCATGCTTCTCCCATCACACCTTCCCCGCTTCTCACAATGAGTCTGATCCTCTCCGTGTAAAGTAATTATTCTGTGGTTTATCGCAGAGGGAACACCGTGAAACGCCGACGTTATCAAAACAAGCGCACTAACTTCATCGCCCCCAATTCAGAGCGAGTCTTTGGAATGCCAAAGTGTTTCCTGCAGTCTCACAGGCATCCTGGAAAGTGCAATATACACATGCATTATGGATGAATGACTTCATGAAATAAAGAGCAGGGCATCTTGTAATGAACTGTGAGCGTACTCTTAGTCTTTGATTAGGCTGATATGATGAATACTTTAATAAGAGAAACTGAGGGACGGTCTGCTGACGGGAGGATTACACAGATGAGGAGCGCATTCAAGAAAACATGCAACGTTTCCATGATTCTTGTTCAATATTAAAGGATACACAGAGGAGCCCTTCCTTGATCTTCAGTTCATTACAAGCATGTAAGACAAGTAAACTTTAATAAACGGACTGTACTTATACAGCGCCTTTCTATCTTATCCAGATACTCAAAGCTCTTTGCAACAATCTGTGCCTCATTGGTCCATTCATACAGCTCTATACTAGATCTCTACAAAGATAATTGAACAAATCATTTTAAAGAGACTAATCAGAGCTTTATCACATTCAGACACTGATGGACACACATCGGAGGCTATGAGGGGTTCAGTGTCTTACCCAGGGACACTTCAGCATGTGACTGCTGGTGGAATCGAACCACCAACTCTTAGTAAGCAAACATTTCTAATTCTGAAAACACCAAAATAAATTAGATTGTCACTCCTGATATGCTGATATTTTAATCACAATGGAACATAAACATTTGAAATGTTTAAACATGCACCAAAGTTCATGCTCAATAATCCAGGTAATAATCCAACATGTTCAGTCAGGTCATCTGGACAGTGTCTTTTGTTGCTGAGATGTTTCATCCTTCATCCGAAGGACTTCTTCAGTCTGAGGAAACACCAAACCAAACATCTCACTCCAGGAGTGGAAAAAAGAGTTTGCTGGTGATAAGATGGTCTCCGGGGCCCGCCCTCTCCCCCCTCAACTCCTCCAGAGGCAGCCATGTGGTTCAAAACACCAAAGTTCATGTTTGATAAGAAACGTCTCAGCAACAAAAGAAACCGTCCAGATGACCTGACTGAACATTGTTGGTTTAAATGTCTACCGTTATTAAAGAAAAAAGTAAGACTGCCTCCCTATAAATAATAATAATAAATAAATAAATAAATAAATCTGCCTCTCCTCAAGGTTCTTTATTGTCATTCTTATCAAAAGTGGTACATGAGGTGGAACGAAATTGTGCATTCAAGGTCCCAGTTACATCCAACAACAGCAAAAATATAAAGTGTAAACAAGGAGCTAAAATAGAATCTAAAATATACGCTAAGCACTAATAGTACAAAAACAATATGCTGAACAACAGCAGCACGAACATGAGTCTGTGTGAGCAGAAGAGGACGAATGAACACAGCAACATGAAATAAATCAGCAGCATGAGATCAGCAGCACATATCAACAATCAAAGTATCATCACAGTGATT
>NC_056498.1:44647655-44648178 GCF_014905685.2 Nematolebias whitei
ACATGTCTCTCCGTGGAGATATTTTGTTTAGTTCAAAGCTAATCACAGTTGAAGCATAATTATCTCATTATCTATGTTTTAGTCAGCAGTTAATAGTTTTTAACTTTAGTGAAGGGAACGTCACTGACATCATGAACCTCTGTTTTAATTTCAACAGTGACTAAATCGTCTCTAGGTGAGAGTGAAGGTTGTTTGTCTCCAGGTGTCCCCTGTGATGGAATGACACCTGTCCAGGTGTCTCTCTGATGGACTGACACCTGTCCAGGTGTCTCTCTCATGGACTGACACCTGTCCAGGTGTCTCTATGATGGACTGACACCTGTCCAGGTGTCTCTGTGATGGACTGACACCTGTCCAGGTGTCCCTGTGATGGACTGACACCTGTCCAGGTGTCCCTGTGATGGACTGACACCTGTCCAGGTGTCCCTGTGATGGACTGACACCTGTCCAGGTTGTCCCTGTGATAGACTGACACTTGTCCAGGTGTCTCTGTGGTGGACTGGGACAACCTGGAAGAAAAAAG
>NC_056498.1:44648278-44650315 GCF_014905685.2 Nematolebias whitei
GATTGATTGATTGATTGATTGATTGATTGATTGATTGATTGATTGAAACCTAACCAGTTTTTATGATTACTAATTATAATTAGTGTTTTTAAAGACCTGGACATTTGGGTCTGGAGCCTCAGATGTTTTCTGTCAGAGGAGAAATCCTGCAGGAGACAAAGAACATCTCAAGAGCTCCTGAATCATCTTAGACGTCCACAGAGATCGTTTTAGGAGAAAACTGATTGCACAGATTTATAAACATCTTTAATTCCAAGTGACAAGAATGTGAACGTCTGAAACAGGCGAGGAACTTGAGCACCTCCACGACCATCACAAGACACTGTGGAGACTCCGTCATGAAAGCTGTTTGCTAACGAGTTGCAGCTTAACGAGTTCTGACCTTCAGTGTTGATAGTGACAGGTGGTGCAAGTCTCTGACGGCCGCAGCCTGAGTGCATCTTCTAACCCTGACTGGACTGTTGCTCGGTCGTCAGGACTTGTGAGGCCGAAGTTCTTGGCAGCTGCTGACTTGTGTTTGGGTCGTATTCAGTTCAGATCAGAAATGTGAAATGCCAACACTTTCTTTTAGCAACTGGGTTGCATCTCCTGTGGCAGAAATGTTATGCTGAGACCAGTTTTTTCTCTCTATAATAATTTTCATGTATTTCAAAAGAGCTGTACATGATTAAAGATTAAAGCATGAAGTCACTTCTGAAGCAGCTCTAACATCAGAAGGATTCAGTTTTTAACAGAAAGACGAGCGTGAACTTTGCACAAACGCCTCGGAGCGCTCCGTTCGTCCACTGCTGGTTGTCACAGGCGTTTCCATTTAAAACAATGACAAGGCCAGTTCCAAACTCGGCCCTGATAAACGCCGGAGCCACTGCAGCCGACCGCCTCTGGTCCCTCGGGTCAGGTTGCAATCGATGGCCAGCATGTGAGGCGACAACTTGAATTACTTATGCAGATGAAGAAGCTTGATACGGGGAAAGTTCCGGTCCAAGGTCAGTGGCTGCGGCCCAACGACATCCCAGAAATGTGCAGCCGTCACTGTCAGTCCGAGATGTTTCTCATCTGCATATTTACGCTTGACTGAGCCGTCATGGCTGCACACCGAAGAGAAGGAAACACCTCTGCAGCTCACCAGGTGAGCACGGACCGCAGCTCTGGACCCGTTTGATATGGAGGGTGGAAGGAAGGGGACAAAATTAAATGTATACATGTATTCTTAAATAAATTTTAAAAAATTGAAAATGACATTTAATTATTTAATGTCATTATTTTAAAGGTGCATTTATCTATTTAATGGGACATTTAATTGATTGTGTATTTAATAACTTAACTGTATTTTTAAATATTTAATGATGTATTAAATGATTAAAATATACATTTAACTGTTTACCGGTACAGTTATTTATTTTATGATGTATATATTTATTTAATTTTGTCACATTCCACCCTCCATAGTTTGATCGTGCTTCTCTTTTAGTTTAATTACGTTTGACTGAAAGTGATTTGTAACTGTGCAGGAATTTAACAAACTCCTGGATTTTAAATTATGATGTTGTTGCTTGTTTAGACTTTTATGTTTGTTTGTTTTAGAACTTTTTTCCATTGTCCATCAAGAGGTTTTGTATTTTTTTTTTTTAAGTTCTGAACCCTCCTGCTGCCGTTGGGCCAAAATGGCTCACGTCTTAACACTGAGGCCTCGGGTTATTTTGACCCAAAGGCAGCAGGAAGATTAATCTATCCTGCCTGATTAAACAAATGTTAGATATTAAAATAATTAAATAATTATTAATTTGAAAGCTCCAGCTTGATGTTGAATCAGTCCAGCTACAGGAAGGACCCAAAACTAAACTCTGAGTTCTGCAATGCTGAGAACATATTTGTAATGGCAGGAAAATCTCTGGCAGCTCTGCGCTGCGTTCGGTCCAAACGAATGTTTCTGAGCCAGAGTGTGATGGAGCTGCACACGCCAGCTGAAGTTCAGGAGAAAAACTCAAATATTCACGGTAACAGCTTCATAGGAAAAACATGCATGTCAGTAAATAG
>NC_056498.1:44650415-44652731 GCF_014905685.2 Nematolebias whitei
CAGCTACAAGCATCAACGATGTACGGATTGTTTACTGCCTGTCTGAAAGACGAGACGTTTACATGAGGAAAGCATGAACAAGTATGTCTGTGAAGCCACGAGCTTCATCTTCCAGCTCAGCTTCTCTCTCACCACCGCAGCAGACCAGAGCGAGGCCCTCGTTAGTTCAGACGAGCTCCGATCAGTCGGTCCGTGTCCCGCTCCACCATCACTCATGAACAAAACTCTCATACCTGAGCTCTTCAACTGGAAACACAGACTCAAGCCCCGCCCATTTTACCTTCATCTGATGTGTTCATGTCTTACAAAGAGTCCACATGTAGTCACAAGCTGCTGAGCAACTCGTAGATACAAACTTATCTTTGAAAACGTAGAAGAGACGACCCGGTAGCACCGAGGTCATACATTCAGTTACAAACTGTTTTAGTCTTTACTAAAGACAGAAATATTCTGGTGAACTATTTTACAGACGGTTCAGAGGAGAAAGGATGAACAAGACGTAAAATAATAAAAATAAGATGAATCTGTTTCTTCTACAGGAAGCTACGGTAGCTCTGTTGGGACAAACAGCAGCAGCTACTCTGCTGACTCTGCTGAAGTTAGTTCAGGTTCATTCATAAATTAAAATAAATTCAGAGTCTTCCATTTCTGCATTGCGTTCTGTCTTCCACCGCTGCAGCACCAGACTCGAGCAAACCACACAAAGACATCCTGATGCATGCTCAAACACAAAGCACACAAAGACATCCTGATGCATGCTCAAACACAAAGCACACAAAGACAGTGCAAATAAAGTTCATCTTTTGTAACGAAACAAGTCAGAGAATGAACTGTAGAGAAAGCACAAGGCACGTTTTGAAAGTTGGATAATGATCTGACTCGTGTGATTTTAAAAGTGCAGGAAATGAAAGTTGTCTTTGTTTTGTGTCGGACTTTACGACCAACAGGACGAGCTCAGGACGACACGCTGCCTTTCCTGTTGGAAACCTCTGGGGCTGGACTTTACCGTATTGGAAACAGAATCTGCACACCTCCATGGTAAAGGCAGTAATTCCACTGACTTGAATAAAGAGAATACCTGAAGAGAATCAATAATCTGAGCTCATTTTCAAAGGACTCGGACTGGTCTAGACAAACGCGGCTCCGACGACCAGCACTGGTGCTGCCTCCTCATCTCTGCTGCAGGACGCAGAACAAATCCAGTTCTGGTTCTTCTCACCCGGCTCTGCAGTCCCCATTAGACCCTGGTGCCTGGCTCCACAAACTCCTCTAATTAAGAACTCTTCCCAGCAAATTCACTCGTAAAACGGCTGCAGCTGCACAACGTGGGGCGATAAAAGGCGTTATAGTCCCTACGACCTCTGTTGCTGCTCGTCTCCCATAAACTCCTCAGTTGGTTTTACTGGGCCACGGAGACGGCACAACGAGCTGCAAGCCGAAGAGGCACTGATGACTTTTTCATGAGCAATAGTGCGACAGTAGGACGCAGATAAAACCGGCGGCGAGAACTCCTCGTGCTGTAATTTGTTCCACAGCTCTGACGAGACTCGAGTCGTTCTCGACTAATCTTTGAACCGGGCTTTGCTTCAAGAGTCACGGCTCCTCCAAGATGATGAATTAAAAGTTAAATATTGTATCTCTTCTAATTTTTTCTTTAAAAAAGTGATAAATATATAATTTAGTGTAGACTTCTCTTGGCAGCTGACTAACTTTGAAGCCAGAAAGATGCTGGGTCATTGATTCTGATGAGGACAGAGCTACAGAACATGGAGAAGATCAAACTCTTGTTGATGAACCTGCAACCAAGAACAGATATCTGGTGTCCGACTCCAGTTCATGTAGCAGCTGAAAGTGTCCGTGGCTTAAGCAAAGTTTTTCAATTTTGGCTTCTTTTGGTAACTGAGTTCGACACCCATATTTTAACGGGTGCACTGATTTTCTTCTTTTATGACGCAAAGTTCTTGAGCTCTTTTGAGGAGAGAGAGAGAGAAAGAACGGGCACACAGTCATTAGCTTCACCAGGGTACCGACATTAGCCTGTGGGTTTAGCATCACAGCAGCTGAGACAAAGCTCCGCTCTGTTATTAGAGTCACCCTGCTGAAATGACACGCTGCTTTATTCCCCCTGTCTTCTTAACCTGATTCTGTCACAGACCCAGAACCACACGACTGGAGAGTGCCATCAAGTCGTGCAGACAGCTTCTTGCAGCTACATAAATGTGTGAATTATTTACACACACCTTACCTACAGCACTACGGGGGTTTAAGCTGTACACTCAGCTGAAGCTCGACCTCATCGAGTAATCTAAGCTGATG
>NC_056498.1:44652831-44653898 GCF_014905685.2 Nematolebias whitei
CACAAACATGAACATGAGTCTGTGAGCAGATGTGCACGCATGAACACATCAACATTGAAACAGATCAGCAGCAACATGAAACAGATCAGCAGCAACATGATATGGTTTTTCACAGTGATTATTCTAGTTAGAGATTCATGAGTCTAACAGCCTCAGGGTAGAAGCTGTTCCTCAGTCTAGTGGTTCTACACTTAATGCTCCTCAACCTCCTTCCTGAGGGGAGTGGGGCAAAAAGTGTGTGTGCTGGGTGAGTGTGGTCCTTCATGATGCAGGTGGTCCTCTTCCTGCATCTGGAGGTGTAGATGTCTGTGATGGTGGGGAGGCTGACTCCAACATCTTCTGTGCAGCCTTCACCACTCTCTGCAAAGCTTTTCTTTCTGCAGCTGTGCAGCCTCCATGCCACACGTTGATGCTCGAGCACAGGATGCTCTCCACTGCACACCTGTAGAAGGACGTGAGGACTGAGCTTCCAGACCAGCTCGTCTCAGCCGTCTGAGGAAAAACTATCTCCAATAGTTTGTAAAGACAAGAATTAGCTGCTCGTTTTGAATTGATTCTACATTTTCTCTAAATTATACCACAGCTACTCACAATACCCATACCGTCCATTTAAATGATGTGAATGAAGCAAATATTGCTTTAACATGAATATTTATCATTTTCCTGTCCGAGCAGATGTTAATGTTCAACTGAAGAGTCCAGTCAGACGTTTGGGATCATTGTCCAGTTGGACCAACTGTGTCCAAGTCTCCGTCCAGACGTTGGTTTGAGGTGAATGTGAAGAATTTGGAGGTAGATTTCATTCTTAATTATTCCTTCCTCCAAACATTCGTCTTGTCTTTGTGTCCAGACGGGTCCGTCGTCTCGTCTCACCACCAAACGTTTCTCCAGAAGACGTTTGTCTTGTCCATATGAGCAGCTGCAGGTCTCTGTCCAACTTGAAGCTGTGACTCTTGGAGGCAGAGCTTCTTTCTTGTCCTCTCAGTCCGAAGGGACGTAAAGCTTGTTTACTGTTGACCAGGACACAGGTGGGCTGGGACACAGGTGGGCTGGGACACAGGCGGGCT
>NC_056498.1:44653908-44655415 GCF_014905685.2 Nematolebias whitei
AGGCGGGCTGGGACACAGGTGGGCTGGGACACAGGTGGGCTGGGACATTAGTGTTCCAGCAGGCTCCAGTTGATGGCAGGAATGAGTCTTGGTGGATCCTGAAATAATTTTCTTTCATCGGAGAGCGTTGGTCCAGTTCTGTCAAACAAATCCAGGTCCAGCTGCAGTCCATCATGATCCCTAACTGGAAGTCCATTGTCCATCTAGAACATTCAAAACCATCTAACAGATTTGGGTGAATATATGGAGGCAGCTGATATAAAACTGGTTTGTTCCACTTTGGAGTAAGCTGTTGGGGGAAGAATCAGTTTTGTTGTGTGTCTCCTTGACTGATGAAGCCTTCTGGATCGAAGGTGAAACATTTCAGCACAAAAAAAGAAACTGTCCCGATGACCTGAGTGAAAAATGTTGGATTGTATACCTGGATTATTGAGCATGGACTTTGCTGATAAAAACAAGTTTTCTCAGTTGTGATTCGAGCCTCTTTTTTGGGGGGTGTTCAATAACCCCTAAATTTTAACTCCGTACACCTGAAAAATAAAGAAACCATCATCAGGATTTTGTACGGCTTTTACTTTAGATTCACCAAAGTATTGAATAATTTTAATTAATGATGACACTCTTAAAAGGGTCAATAAAATCTTTTTTCATGAGTCAGATCCTCCAAACCACCTGTCAATCAATCCAGCAGGATTGTCAGCAGCTGACCAATCAGAGATCTTAATTTGTCCCAAAGGTAACCGCCCCTTACCTGCAGGAGCTCCACCCCCTTTTTCTTCAACAACATTGTTAGAATGCCTTTATCTGGGTCTTTGTCAGGGTTCTGCATTACCAACACTTTGCAGTCAGAGGATTTCATGAAAATCATCATAAAAAATGGTTAAACGATTAATTTCAGTTTATTTATACATGAAGAACATGTACTTCAGAGTGACACTGAGCGTTTAGAGGCTGGAATATAGTTTATTACATTTCAAAACCTAAACAGAGTCTGGAAACATGTAAAAGATGATAACGTCCTGTGGCCGACCTCGTGAGCAGCTGATTACAGCAGCTATAAACAGGAAGTATGTTCATGTGTACAAAGGTAACTGCAGGTAAATCCTCCATTTCCTGTCATGATTACACTGCAATTAGTGTTAGTGGTTAAATTAAAGGTTAATGTTTAACGCTAGCTGTGCTTTGTTTAGTGTGTAGACATGTAACTTCTGCTTGTAAAAGTTTAGTTTTTGTTTGTTATAATCAGTTAAAACTAAACTGACTTTGTACAAAGTGTTTATTAGGTCGTGTAATGTCAAGTGGAGCGCTGCATCTGTAGCATCTTAGCTAGCACATCTGTATTGCACGCTGCTAGCTTAGCGCCACTTCTTGTTGCTCTTTAAAATAATTATTGAATCGAGTGTTTACTTATGTAGGTAGATGTAGATGTTTAACAACCCGTTAAAATACACCAGAATGCAGGAAGTGGCATCTACTTTATTAAAAACATGATGGGGGAGGACCCCCA
>NC_056498.1:44655515-44661378 GCF_014905685.2 Nematolebias whitei
CCCCCCCTCGGTCCCCCCCCCCCCCCCCCCACACACACACACACTTTACAAATGCTTCTGATGACAACGGCCACTGTGTTGTTCAAGTTGTTCATTGATTGTCAGCACTGAGGGCTGAGCCCCCCTAAAGGTCAGATTGTAGAATCGCCCCTGATTGGGTCCCATTAATATCTGATGATGATGATGATGATGATTGTGCTGCATGAAGCAACCACAGAATATCATCACCTTCAGCATCTTCAGCACCTTCAGCACCTTCAGCATCTTCAGCACCTTCAGCACCTTCAGCACCTTTAGCACCTTCAGCATCTTCAGCACCTTCAGCACCTTCAGCACCTTCTGCACCTTCAGCACCTTCAGCACCTTCAGCACCTTCAGCATCTTCAGCACCTTCAGCAGCTTCAGCACCTTTAGCATCTTCAGCACCTTCAGCACCTTCAGCACCTTCAGCATCTTCAGCATCTTCAGCAGCTTCAGCACCTTTAGCATCTTCAGCACCTTCAGCACCTTCAGCATCTTCAGCACCTTCAGCACCTTCAGCATCTTCAGCATCTTCAGCATCTTCAGCATCTTCAGCACCTTCAGCACCTTCAGCATCTTCAGCATCTTCAGCATCTTCAGCATCTTCAGCACCTTCAGCATCTTCAGCACCTTCAACACCTTCAGCACCTCAGCACCTTCAGCATCTTCAGCATCTTCAGCACCTTCAGCACCTTCAGCACCTCAGCACCTTCAGCACCTTCAGCACCTTCAGCACCTCAGCACCTTCAGCATCTTCAGCACCTTCAGCACCTTCAGCATCTTCAGCACCTTCAGCACCTTCAGCATCTTCAGCACCTTCAGCATCTTCAGCACCTTCAGCACCTTCAGCACCTTCAGCACCTTCAGCACCTTCAGCATCTTCAGCATCTTCAGCACCTTCAGCACCTTCAGCACCTTCAGCACCTTCAGCACCTTCAGCATCTTCAGCACCTTCAGCATCTTCAGCACCTTCAGCACCTTCAGCACCTTCAGCACCTTCAGCATCTTCAGCACCTTCAGCACCTTCAGCACCTTCAGCACCTTCAGCACCTTCATGGTTGCTGCACATGTCCTCTGTCAGCTTCCAGGATGAACGAGACGTCGGGGACTGATGACGGTGGGATGAGTTTGAGTGACACATCACACACGGCCCTGCAGAACGTGCATCATTTTACCTTCAGACACTCGGAGCTCGTGTCCAGGAGGATGAAACAGATTCTTTACCTGCGGGAGTCCTTGACCAGTTGTTGAGCCGTGGGAGGGACCTGATGTAGCGTTTAAATGATCGATGACTTAATTACAGACACGTGTGTCCACCTTCCTGTCTCCACCATCCTGGGTTTTTATTGTGTCCAAACATCTGCAGCTCCTTCAGGTTGGTTTGTGTCCAACAACCTTTAAATCAGACCAGACTCTGTTGTCTGAGGTCTGGACTGTCTAACTGGTCTGTCTTAAACTCGTGAAGTGTGTCTTCAGTCTCGATGTCCTGCTGGAAGACGTCCCTGTCTCAGATTTATGGAAGACTCCAGCAGGTTTTATCGAGGGTTTCTCAGTGTTTTGCTCATTATCTGCTTCATCTGTAGCCAGTTTCAGTCCCTGCGGAGTCACAACGTGCCCACAGCATGATGCTGCCGCCACCGTGCCTCACAGTGGGGAGGGGTTAAATCAAATGGTTACACCTTTGTCCACATGTGCGAGGAGTTTCATCCGTGGTCAAGCTGAAGCAGTGTGTTTTTTAATGCTGTTCTCCTGTCCGCTCCTCCATGAAGTCCAGCTCTGGTCCTGTGGACAGGTCCTCCATGGGTGGTCTTCGTCCTCCTGGATGTGTCTCTGATTAATGTCCTCCTGACCCGCTCTGTGGGTTTTGGTGGACGACCCTCTTTTAGCAGGTTTGCCACGATGACTTCATCTTTTTATTTCTTAATAATTAATTTCATGGGACCTTCAGGTAAGTTCTGAAAACCCAGCTCTGATCTGTACATCTCCACAGCTCGTCTCTGGCCTGTGTGTGCAGTTCCTTGGTCTTCATGATGTCTCTTGTTTGGTGATAGCCCATACTTGTAGGAGGTATTGATCTGCAGAAGTGTTTGGAGGATCCACCCTGACATTTGGAGACAGCAAACGGCTGAAGGACAGCCGAAGGTGATTTTTTTAAAAATCTGAACATTCACGTTCACTAAAGATGAATAAAGTTTTATCTGATCTTAGATCAGTAAAGAATAAAAAAGTAAAAATAATAAATTCAATAAACGTTTCCTTGTTTCTGTTTCACATTTTCCTCATGGCTCTGTTCGAGCTCAGAACTTTTTCCAGGAGCAGAACTTGTCTGGAAATGATTTGGTGTCTTCTCCCTCGTTCAGCTGCAGCTCTGCCAGAAGATACGGGGCTTAAAGGGATAGTTCAGATATTTGGAAGTGGGGTTCGGTGGAGAGGCGTTGAAAATTCAATATCCTACCTGTTTTAGATAACACGTTCATAATGTTTGTTTAGCTTCTGGCAGACATAGTCTAATATTTCTGCATAAAGTACCCCCACGGTTCGATCACTGCAGCTGCTGCAGCTGCTGCTGCTGCTGCTGCTGCTGCTAATGTTGCTAATGCTACTGCTGCTGCAGCTGCTGCTAATGTTGCTAATGCTACTGCTGCTGCAGCTGCTGCTAATGTTGCTAATGCTACTGCTGCTGCAGCTGCTGCTACTGCAGCTGCTGCTGCTGCAGCTGCTGCAGCTGCTGCTTGCTTCTTCAAAGGTAACCCGAGTGCAGCGAAACCGGCGGCAGGGTTCCTGAATGTTGAAGACTGACAAAAGACAGCAGAGAGTCACGATGACGTCATCTGTGTTCGGACTCGCCGTGAGCTCGTCAGCCCGGTCAGAACCAAGATCCATTTCTCAGGTTGTTCAAAGAGCTATCTGTGGCAGGTAAGACACTTGTTCTGGTTGAGAAGATGTGAACCCTGTCAGGTTGTGGGTTGGATCCTGACAGAACCAGAACTGTTTGGTCTCTAAGGTTCTGCTGGATCTAAGGTTCTGCTGGATCTAAGGTTCTGCTGGATCTAAGGTTCTGTCTGGATCAGGGTCCAGCAGAACCTGCAGCATGCATTATGAATGAGCGTGCACCTGAATGCTCGTGCTGAGGTGTGAGGAAGAGAGCACCTTCCCCCACTCCTCTGACAGCGCGCGGCTCCTCCCCGCTCTGTTCCTCCCGCCCGCCACGCACGCACACCACGCACGCCGCGCTCCCCGCGTCTCTGCAGCCTCTTCCATCTCTCTGCTCCCAGAGAAGCAGGACTCTGTCCCCCACTGCTGGGCTCTGCTTCCACACTCATCAGTGATGAGAGCGGCCGAAGCACGCAGACACGCACGCGTTTCTTCTCCTTCGGCGCGGAGCGGCGGTGCGCAGGAGCGCGCGCAGCATCAGCATCTTCATCCTCCGTTCCTGAGAGCCGCCGACACCGAGCCGTCCGCGCGAGGTGAGCACTTTGTCTTCTTTACATGCACGCGCCACTCCGAGCCTTCTGCTTCAGGATTCAGGGCAGAACGTGCATGAATGCATGCGCGGGGATAAAGCCCGACAAAGAGCTGAATTTTTCTGCGTGCACCTCCAGTGAGGAGCGTGCACAGTTCACCTCTGAAGCCTCAGAAGGAGGACTGATGAAACTCCGAACAAGCTTCCGGTAAAGTTTCAGATCGAATCTGTAAAATAGAAAAATTATTTGTTCAAAAAATATATATGTTTATATTCTAAAAGCGCGTGCCAAGTTTGAACTGATGCTGAAGTCATGCACACGCACACACACACGCACGCACGTTCTTGTAAACATACTTTTTGGGGACTCTTCATTGACTTCCATTCATTTTCAATCAGCCTGTAACCCTGACCCACAACGAGACTCCTCCTTATGGGGACTTGGCTTTGGTCCCATTAAAGGAGCAGTTGGTTCCCACAATGCAAGTTTTTTTTGTAACATTGGTCCCTACAAGGTAACAAAACCGCAAACACACACACACACACACCTCTGATCCACCTTGTAATATGAGCGTGCGGGAGTTCGGCACCGTTTGCCACTTTCTTTAAGTTCTGCAGAAAAAGCCAAAAGAAGCTGAAGGTTGACTGAAGAAAGGCTGAAGGTGTTCAGGAGCAGCTAAAATGAAGTTTGTGTTGAAAAGGTTCAAGCTCCTGGGGCTTCTGTTGTTTGATCTCCTGCTGGTCTCCAGGACATGTCTGTAAAATGTCAGAAGTCCAACTGAGCTCCATGATGGTCCAGGCACATCCAGAAGAACTTCTTGTGCAAAGTGAGCAGAAGGAATCTTTTGTCCAGAATGTTGTTTGTTACAAAAACAGACGCAGGTCAACAGAAAGATGGAGATCTTCTCTTTCATGTGCTCCTCAGGTTAAAGGAGACAACCCAAACTCATAGTGATGAAAATAAAAACATGTGGAAGGACAGATGTTGAGGTGGAACATCTTCAGACTTGTTTGAGTGGAGACGTGGCCTGCTGTCCTTTACCATCCATGAGAAGAGAACCTGCAGCTCCAGTGGGAGTTATGAGCAGGAATTGTGTTGAACATGTGATAAAGCAAGTGGCTCTGCTGTTGGTTTGGTTCCATGTGCACAGTGACGGTGCACGTGTGGAACGAGCTGAAACTCAGAACCTCAGCGCCTCACGGCCACAAACGTCCCCGCAGACCGAGTTTTAAAACCACAGATTGTCTCGACAGAAACTCTGTGTGGACAGGAAGTGCCAACGTCTCTGTCTTTATTGAATGTCTGAATGTGGGCGGAGCCTGGTTCAGACAGTTGCTCTGACAGATGTTCAACACCTTTAGCTTCTGTTAGAAATCAGTTTGTAGTTCAGTGGAAATTAATGAAATTAAGGAACCTGTTATGATACGTGCACAGATGTGCAAAATGTTTGTGCAGCAGCGTTTAAAATGAAAGGCATGGCAATCATGGAAGGAATGCTTATCACCCGCCACATTCAGACAGACAGTCTCGTGCATCGTCTCTCCCATGATCTGTCACCTGCAGATGACTCTCAGCTACTACCACACAGACGTTGAGCCCAGTATCTGTAAGACTAAACGAGGCCCGGTCTTTTCTGTGTCAGCCACCTTGGACTGCACTGACTCCAGTACCAGACCAGTTCGTCCAGTACCAGACCAGTTCGTCAGTCGTAGACGTCCAGCCGGTGAAGAACGTGAACATCTGGTTGAAATGAGAGAGAAAACTGAACTGAGCTCCAGATGTTCAGAGGTGGGCCATAAAAAACGTGTGAGTACTTGAGAGATCAGCAGAGAGAGAAAGAAGAAGAAATGGTCCGAACCAGGAGCGGCTCTGCCTCATTACATCCACGACAAACTGATCCTGGTGAATCTGGGGAGCGCTTGAGTTTCCTTTGGTTGGTCTGAGACGCCGATGGCTCGGACCACCGAGTCAGACCGGCTCTGCTGCGAGGAGACGTGCTGGTTCTGAAGTCCCCCGGAGGAAGCCGGAGGTGTTCCTGTGGCGACGAGCAGACAGACCCCGAGGGTCAGAGTGCGTTACACAAAAACAGGAAGTGTGGTAAACATAAACAGGAAGTGCATTACACAAAAACAGGAAGTGTGGTAAACATAAACAGGAAGTGCGTTACACACAAACAGGAAGTGTGGTAAACATAAACAGGAAGTGTGTTACACACAAACAGGAAGTGTATTATATACACAAACCGGAAATGTGTAACACATAAACAGGAAGTGCATTAAACACATAAACAGGAAGTGTATTATATACACAAACAGGAAGTGCAGTACACAAAAACAGGAAGTGTATTATATACACAAACAGGAAGTGCATTACACACA
>NC_056498.1:44661388-44668808 GCF_014905685.2 Nematolebias whitei
AAACAGGAAGTGTATTATATACACAAACAGGAAGTGCATTACACACAAACAGGAAGTGTGGTAAACATAAACAGGAAGTGTGGTAAACATAAACAGGAAGCGCATTACACACAAACAGGAAGTGCATTACACACAAACAAGAATTGCATTGCACACAAGCAGGAAGTGCATTAAACACAAACAGGAAGAGAAGTACAGCTTCAGGGAGATGTTCAGTTTGGGTTTGATGGAGTTTATCCAGCTGGCCTCACTTGAGCAGAAACTGAGGAAAAACAAACAAACAAACAAACAAAAAAGATTTGTAGGCTCAACCATCTAGGTAGATAACAACAAAAAAGGTTAAATCATTTCATCTGGACCAGTTTTTTTTAAGGGAGAACTGTTTTGTCTTCCATCCAGAGGACTTCATCAGTCTGTGGCATGCCAACCAGATCTGTCCCATCAGTAGCCTTCACTGCTGTGTTTCAAGTCAACCTCCTGTTGGAACCTCAGAAGCTTTTAACAGATGCACAAGGACCCATCTGTCCAGGAGGTTGTCTTGAATCACAGCAGTGAAGGCTACTTATGGGACAGATGTGGTTGGCAGGCCACAGACTGATGAAGTCCTCTGGATGGAAGACAAAATGTTTCTCCCTTAAAGAAACTGGTCCAGATGACACGATTTAACCTTTTTTGTTTTTGTCAAAAGTTCATTTTCTTTTGTTTTCATGTTCTTCTAATATAAAAACAGTCAAGTTAACAAGAGAGTGGGGTTAATATTTGACGAGGACTCGTTTGTTAAATGAGAGGATGAAAAGTATCAGCGGGCGTTTGGGAGCTGTGGGAAAGACGCAGAGTCCAGACTTCTTGTTGGAGTTTGTTGAGTTCTAGACGAGACTGAGTTGGGTTTTGTTTAAACGTGATCTTTGCTTCCTCAGATCCTCAAACTGTGAGTTCAAATCTATCCGGACAGAAAACGGAGAGTTCTGCGAGAACGTTCTTTAACCCCTTTAGTGAAGTCATTAATGACTGAGCTGAAAGAAATGAATAAAAGTTTCTCTTTTAACCAGGTAACTGAATATTTGACCTTCTGTCAGAGTCTGCTCTCACAGCTCCCTGCAGTGACCTCTGCTGCACAAATCACTCGCTGTAATTCTCAGAGTTTCACTTCACTCGCGTGTGAAAACGTGAAACACCAGCGCTGTGTGTGTTTTCTGCTCAGTCTGTGGAGACCGTGCCTGTAAGTGACCACTCCAGCCTTAGAGGAAGTTCTTCCTTTATTGTCTAGAAGGATCCAATAAAAGCACAAACTTTTATTGTGCCTATCACCTGGAGCCAAAGGACAACAGATAAAGTGTGTGTGTGTGTGTGCACATACACATTCTTTCTACCTGTTCAGGACCTGAGGGCTACATGGTGGTGCAGTGATTAGTGCTGCCACCTCACAGCAACTAGGTCGCAGGTTTGTCTCAGCTGCTCTGTGAGGAGTTTACATGTTCTCCCTGCGCACACGTGATGGATGAAACTCAGACTGCAACCATCGGACGCACATCTACACAACCAGTCAAGTTCAAGATGGCTGCCACAGCTGATTTCCACTGGATGTGGTAGTAACTGAGAGTCATCCACAACGGGCGGTATGCCTTCAGTTCCTGAGCGAGCCGGTTCAGCGGATCGTCGTGGTTTTCTGCTCAGTCTGGAGTGGCTGAGTGTTCAGTGTGGTGTCACCGCTGTCCTCTCTGATGTCACCACTTCTTCATGATCTTCTGATGTTCAGCAGTTTGAACTCACCTCACACGTCCATCACGTAAAGAAACACCTCCTTCTTCTCGCAGCTTTACATCTCAGCTCGTATCAGAAACACACACGTCGTGATAAAGCACAGAAACTTC
This sequence comes from Nematolebias whitei, assembly GCF_014905685.2. Lineage (NCBI taxonomy): Eukaryota > Metazoa > Chordata > Actinopteri > Cyprinodontiformes > Rivulidae > Nematolebias > Nematolebias whitei. Next base: position 44,663,260 of record NC_056498.1, read on the forward strand.
TTGAAGTTTGAGCTTACGTCTATAAAAGGCGTTTGAATTGGTGGTTTCCTCTTGTTGCCATGGCGACGGGGTTCAAAAGGAGCAGCGGTTATCATTATTTCTTCAACGCTCAGTTAAGCAGAAGTTGTCTGCCGTCGAGTGTTTGATGGCTGACGGTGATCCTGGCTGATGATTGGCTCGTTACGCTCCCGGCCTCGGCGGAACAAGCCCGACCCCGCAGGTCCTCGCTGGCGATGCCTCTTCATTTGGAATGTTTGCACTTATGGGATGAGGTCATCGGGGGTACAATCGCTCATCCAGCGCCGTGGTGTCGTGCAGAGGTGGAGTCTTGTGCGTGTGCGAGCTCGTGGAGCTGGCTGGCTCTTCTGGCTGCCTCCCCCGTGGACTGATTACCGATCAGACGAGCGTTTCATATCGGCCTAGCGGGAGGAAATTAGAGGATTAGCAGCAACTTCTGCTCGTTCCCCGCGTATCTTCCAGGCCTCCAAATCCTGTGCAAGCCATTGTTATTTTAAGCAGCTTGGCAGAGGAGTGTGGAAGAAAGCTCCGATGCTCCAGAGTCTTTGGGGGAGCTGCAGAGAGTTAGCATCTTGGAGCTAGCTCCTCTGAGCGTCACGTTCTTTCATGTTGTGAACAGACTGCGAGCTGCCAGGACCTTTCCGCTCCTTCGTTCATACATAATAGATGAGTGACGGCGACTTACAGAACTCAGGGCTAACTGGCTCATTAGCATATCTGAGCCAAACTTCATAATTCATGTCTGAGCAGAAGCTCTCCTCAGCTGTCGAGAAGATGTTCACCAGATATCAGCTTCAGTTCAGCTTCTTTATCACCTGCTGCTGGGGGGGGGGGCATGTTGCTGCCCATGTCTGTGAGTGTGTGATGGTGTTTCGTCTGTTAGAAAATATTTCAGGAAGATTTTAGTGAAACTTTCAGGTCACGACCCCTGGATGGACGTCTACGACCTTTGGGGTCGATCTGATTCAAGATGGCTGCCACAACATTGAAACTCAGTTTGACAAGAAGCTGTGAAATGATTAGATGCAGCTGAGAGAACTGAGCGTGACTTCCTCATCACCACTTTGAACCAGAACAACTTTCTCAACACTGATCATCTCAGTCTAAAGCTGTTGTGTGGAAGGCGGCGGGCGATATGCAAACTGCTGCAAAAGGCTGTGAAGACGTCAACAAGAGACCTTCATCCACTCGTGTCCACCACGAGCGGCTGAGAACTTCTGGGCTCCCTGTTTCATTTGGTGCCGATGAGAAGTGACGAGCTGGAGAGGCTGAGAGGAGCCGAAGCTTTCTGAGAGGAGCCGAAGCTTTCGGAAGAGGAGCCGAAGCTTTCTGAAGAGGAGCTGAAGCTTTCTGAAAGGAGCCAAAGCTTTCAAAAGAGGAGCTGAAGCTTTCGGAAGAGGAGCCGAAGCTTTCGGAAGAGGAGCCGAAGCTTTCTGAAGAGGAGTCAAAGCTTTTTGAAGAGGAGCTGAAGCTTTCTGAGAGGAGCCGAAGCATTCTGAAGAGGAGTCAAAGCTTTCTGAAGAGGAGCTGAAGCTTTCTGAGAGGAGCCGAAGCTTTCTGAGAGGAGCCAAAGCTTTCTGAAGAGGAGTCAAAGCTTTCTGAGAGGAGCCAAAGCTTTCTGAGAGGAGCCAAAGCTTTCTGAAGAGGAGCCGAAGCTTTCTGAGAGGAGTCAAAGCTTTCTCAAGAGGAGCTGAAGCTTTCTGAAAGGAACCGAAGATTTCTGAGAGGAGCCAAAGCTTTCTAAGAGGAGCCGAAGGTTTCTGAGAGGAGCCGAAGCTATCTGAAGAGGAGACAAAGCTTTCTGAGAGGAGCCGAAGCTTTCTGAGAGGAGTCAAAGCTTTCTCAAGAGGAGCTGAAGCTTTCTGAAAGGAGCCAAAGCTTTCTAAGAGGAGCCGAAGCTTTCTGAGAGGAGCCGAAGCTATCTGAAGAGGAGCCAAAGCTTTCTGAAGAGGAGCCGAAGCTTTCTGAAGAGGAGCTGAAGCTTTCTGACAGGAGCCAAAGCTTTCAGAAGAGGAGCTGAAGCTTTCTGAAGAGGAGCTGAAGCTTTCTGAGAGGAGTCGAAGCTTTCTGAGAAGAGCTGAAGCTTTCTGTAGAGGAGCCGAAGCTTTCTGAGAAGAGCTGAAGATTTCTGTAGAGGAGCCGAAGCTTTCTGAAGAGGAGCTGAAGCTTTCTGTAGAGGAGTCAAAGCTTTCTGAGAGGAGCCGAAGCTTTCTGAGAGGAGCCGAAGCTTTCTGAGAGGAGCTGAGGCTTTCTGAAGAGGAGCCAAAGCTTTCTGAGAAGAGCTGAAGATTTCTGAAGAGGAGCTGAAGCTTTCTGAAGAGGAGCCAAAGCTTTCTGAAGAGGCTGAAGGGAGCATGATGCTGCCGTCATCGCCTCGTCTTCTGAAGCAGATTCATCGTTCCACTCGATGACAGCTGAACTCATTTATTCATCACTTTTGTTCTTCACTCGCCACGAGACGAGAGAGGCCCGGCCAGCCTCAGCCCTCGTTAGTGTCTGTGTCATAAATCCTTCTGTGTGTGCGTGTGTGAGTGTGTGTGTGTCTGTGTGTGTGTTTTTGTATGTGCACAAAACAAGGATTGTGTATTTTCATTCTTTGTAAACACATTTATATCTGTTCTGCTACATTTCTATACATGTAGATATTTATCATCTCCTCCATGTGTGAAATGAAGAGTTTGGATTCCTTGTCTCAGCTGTGCGTGTGTGTGTGTGTGTGTGTGTGCGTGTGTGAGTGTGTGTGTGTGCGTGTGTGTGTGTGCGTGTGTGTGTGCGTGTGTGAGTGTGTGTGTGAGTGCGTGTGTGACAGCTGATCTCGTGGTTTGTAACAAACAGCTGAATTTAATCTGAACTAATCATTCTTGCTGTGTTTCGGTGAAGAGTGTTTTAGATGACATCATTGTCTGTTGAGGAGATTTTATTAATTATTAAGCATCACTTGAACGATCTAATCTTTGCTCTTTAAGCTGCCGGAGGTTGAAACCATTTGAAACTAAACATTTTGTGACTCTGAGACTTTTCTTGAGCAACAGAAGCAGTCGCTGGTGAATTAATGCAAGGAGCGCGCCACATGGGAGAAACTCACTGGCCGGCAAATTAAAGCATGAACTCCCCAGTTGCAGTTAAATCTGGAGAAATGAGTCGTCTAACGTCTGATTACTGTTAATACAGCCGTCTAAACAACAGCTACTCCTCGTTCCCACGACGAACGCCTCCTGCTCTTCGAGATAAGCCTGGAAATTGCTTGCCAGGGTCACATTGAAGTTATATTAAAAGATTCACGCCCAAAAGTCAAAATAATTCATCTGTTAGGATTCATTATGAGACGGCTCCTTGTCTGGAGGTCTGTCTTCATTATCCCTCCTCACACGGGCACGTAACGCTTCCTCGTTTGCTTCTGAGCTCCCTGAACAATAACGATGCGTCTCTTTGTGTGGCCGTGGTAAAGACAAGTCATTTAAATGTGTGCGTAAGATTACAGAGGTTAATCATCAGTTTAAAGATAATCTTTGTTAAGAGTAGCAGGGTCTGTGCAGGAGACAGATCCAATCAGGCCGACGCTCCGGTTAGAAGAAGTGAAACATAATCCAGGCTTTGCAGTCACAGTTGGTGAAGACGAGGCAGGACTTGGGTAACCTCAGAAACTGCGGCGCTGCTCTGAGAGGACCTGGTTGGACTTTTAGCCGCGATGCTTCATTACTGCTACAGTCTTGGGGTCATTATAGAGTTTTAAATTATGCAATCAAGGACCAGATTCCTCTCTCCGAGTCTGAGAAAATAAGTAATTAATTTACTCGAGCTTTTTCTTGTTGAGATGCGAGCGACTGGGAGCACAGGGTCCTCGTCATTATCTGCTCTGGTCTCCCAGCACAGGCCTGCCCAGCTGACTAATTAAACATTTTGACTTACACTTGCCTTCTACCCCACATGCTTTGCATATTTTACAGGTGAAACTTTATAGTGACAAAACATAAATGCAAGAAAGATGGTTTTAAGCTGAAATAGCCATTATTCTGGAAACCACAATGTTAAAAACCTCCAGGCAACAGTTGCAACAACTGAACAACCCAAGCCTGAACCGACCAGCAGCTGCAGAACCAGCAGCAGGAAACCCAGACATCCCATCAACTCCCCAGTTCTTTGTGATGGACCCAAACCTTGGTCACACCTGACCATCAGGCATCCTAATGTCCAGATGTCGAACTAGAGCCCGACCGATATGGAAATTTTGGCTATCGTCAATCCCGGTATTAGGAGGGAAAGGCTAATGCTGATAACTGATATGATGTCTGAACATTTGTGATCTTTGTCCACCCCCAAGAATCAAAATAATCAGCTGCTTTAAACCAGTTTTAACACTCGAAGTCTTGAAACAATCGTCTTAACGTGTGTTCACATTTTCTGTCCACCACTATTCACCATAAAGTTATCAATGTGTTACAAAAATATAAATTAAACAAAGAAACACCTTCCTGTTCATTGTTTAAACAGTCACGTATGGTGAAGGTCTAATTAGCATTGACCGCAGCAGAGTTTATTTTTCTTTACAGAGAAGTAAAAATTTCAGACAAACAATTCATTTCCTTGAGGACGACAAAGATAATGTTACTAACACTGATATATTTTACCTCTACGTTAGATTTATTGTTCTGGATAAAGTTTTACAGGCAATAGCCGATGCTAGGTTATCTAAACATTAGCTTGCTAACTTGAGAGGCACGTAGCTAAAGACAAGCAGGTTGGAGGATTGAAGATTATTTATTTTTGTTGATTTGTTCCACAGATCAGTTAAAATAAACTTACCGTGCTCTGTTCAGTAAAATATGCTACATAATATAGTTCGCTGCTTCGTCTGTGCTGAAAGTGAAACCTAAGCGAACGACCATGACTTAAAAAAAGTCTTCATGTGCCCTCTGCTGGATACATTGTATAATTACAGCTGGTTCCAGCATCTTAGGGGTGAAAATTATACGTTTATATCGGTGCATAATGGGACAATTATCACCGATACGATACGTCCCTAAACGCATATCGACCTAAAATATCATCCCTGCAGATATATCGGTCAGGCTCTAGACAGAACCACCTCAGCAGGCCCCTGTCGATGAGAAGGAGTCATGATGCTTGTAGTTGTGCCCAGATGTGGTCCGAGTCGTACCAGGCTGGGTGCAGGAGAGTAAGTCCAGAATGCAGAAAATCATTAGAAACCCACATTAGGAGAGCAGTAAAGTGTAGAAGCATCATGACTACATCACACTGAAGGTTTTTCAAATTTGGTTCAAGACGTCAAAGTCCATGCTCATTAATCCAGGTAAAGAAACCCAACAACGTTCAGTCAGGTCATCTGAACCGTTCCTTTTTTTTTGTTGGGAGACGTTTCTCCCTCCATCCGAAGGGCTTCATCAGTCTGAGAAGTCACACACAAACTGTTTTCTCCACCAAGCAGTACACTCAATCTCAAAGCTTGGTGGAGGAAACAGTTTGTGTGTGACCTCTCAGACTGATGAAGTCCTTTGGATGGAGGGAGAAAC
>NC_056498.1:44678808-44683965 GCF_014905685.2 Nematolebias whitei
ATCCATCCATCCATCCATCCATCCATCCATCCATCCATCCATCCATCATCCATCCATCCATTCATATCCATCCATCCATCCTTCCATCCATCCATCCATCCATCCATCCATCCATCCATCCATTCATCCATCCATTCATCCATCCATCCATCCATCCATCTTTGTGCACTTTTTCCTTTTTGGGTTGTGGGGGGTCACTGGTGCCCATATCCAGCAGTCACTGTGCGAGAGGTGGGGGACACCCTGGACATGTCTCCAGTCCATCACAGAGACACATAGGGACAATTTAAGAGTTACCATCAGTCTAACATGCATGTTTTTGGTCTGTGGGAGGAAACTGGAGAAAACCCACGCATGCACGGAGCAAACATGCAAACTCCACACAGAAAGGTCCCCGACTGGGATTTGAACCGGTGACCTGTTCGCTGAGAGGCAGCAGCTCTACCATCTGTGCCACCGTGCTGTTTTATCCCATTTATTTAAAAAAGTGATTTTTTATGGCAACGTGTTCATTTTGCTGACAAACCTCAGCAGTCAGAAAGATTTTAAAGCAATGATGTTTTTTAGAAAGACAGGCACCTGTTATTATCCACCTGAAAGGTCCTGCTCTTCTGTCGGCTTTAATGTGGTCTGAACCTCAACGTGTACGACGCTACGCTAAAAGATCAAAGATATGCTAAACACTAATAATGTAAGACAATATGGCGATTGTATCTTCACTGAACAGGAGTGTCTCGTTCTGACAAAGACCAAGTTTATAAACGAGGACCGAAGCTTTCAAATGTTCTGAATCCGTGTTGGGTCATCCGGTACCGCAGGCCGCTCCTCGTGATTGCGGCTGCTAATTAGTAAGTATGAGAACAACTCAGTGAGCAGAAACCACCACCTGGTGAGAGGTGATGCAGTCACCATGGCGACGGAGTGGGGAGTCTGCAGGATCACATCCTGACACGGCCGCGCAATATTTTACCTGCACGACAGACCGGATCCAGAGCCGAGACCTCCCACTCCACTTCTCATTGACCCCCCACTGGTGAAACTGAACGCAGAGGGTTGTTATTCAGCTGTGAACTAAAGATCAAGTGTCGACCGGCGAGGCGTTTGAAACCAACCAGTCACACCTTGAAGGCTGGGGTCGTTCTTTATGTTCAAACTGTTTTTTATTGGCAGTCAGCATCTTACCTGCAGTGGGTAACAGTCAGTGTGTGATCAAAATATTCTCTTACTTAGTCTGAAGCGTCATGCTGAGATTAAAGGAAATATGATGGGACGGTTTAAATCTTTTTATGTTGAGTCCAGTTTGTTCATGCACATAATGAATGTTCCTCACACACCAGAGCTGCTGCAGTTAGGCAGCATTAGTGCTGTGTAAGTTTTATTATGCTGATACTCAGCTACATTTCTGCTTGAAGCCTCGTGAAGCTAATCAACTAATTAGACCGTGCTCGTGTTGTAAAGACAAATATCTGGGAGACTTATAAATGTGTGCTTGTAAAATCAGACGAGGTAAAACTCTGAGGTTTTTGTATCGGAGCTTGTTTAGGAATAAACCTAACCACGGTGTCAGCTCAGCCTCCAGCCTCTCAGTGAGCAACTTTAGAGGTGCATTTCTGTTAGGAAATGTCCTGCAACATGTAAACTAAACTCTAAGCAACTTCTGTTTTAACCTGCGCAGTCTTACCTGCAGGTGTACAAAAATATTCCATGTTTCACTTTTTTCTTGTCCAAGTTTGTATTTAGACCGGACGTTCATCTTATTCCACCTACAGAAATTACATTTCCTGTGAAAATGCAGTGTGAATGCTTATTGCAGAAGAACTTGCTAAAAAACAAAAACAGCTGAATTTAGATAAAAACATGCTGAAATGTAGCCGAAATAGAACAGCCTAAATTAACAGAAGAAAGAACACAGATTTATTGAATTGGGTTTAAAAAAAGCATAATTTTGCACAAAAATTAGGATATTAGCTTTAAAAAAAAATGGCTGAAACAAGAAAAAAATAAAAATAGCTGAAGGCAGAAAAAAAGCTTAAATTACCAGAAGGAAGAGGAAAAAACTGAACTGAGTTAAAAAAAAAAAAAAAGTGTAATTGCCCCCAAAAAAGTTGATTTTACCAGAAAACAGCTAAAGTAGCTGAAATAAGCTGAAAGGAGCATAAAGCTGAAATTAGTATAAAGAGGTTAATTAGGCTGAAAGTAGTAGAAATTGGCACAAAAATCTTGAATTTATCTGAAAACAGTTGAAATTAGAAAAATAAAATAAAAGGCTTAATACAGAGCTGGAAAAAAACGTAAACAAGCTTAAATTAGAAGTAGAAAGCAAAAAGGACATGTTTGCCCAATTGGGCTAAAAGAAGCAGAAATGAGCAGAAACACATCTGAAAAGTAGCTAAAAAGCAGAAAGAAGCTTACATTTCCAGAAGAAAGTGGAGAGAACACGTTTTTGCTAAATTATGCTGAAAAAAAAAGCTGAAATGAGTGAAAAAAAAAAGTAGAATTAGCAAAAATAAATCTATCCTAAATTAGCATAAAAAAACAGCTAAATAGTGACTGAAATAACGGGAAAAGTTGAAAATTGCAAAAATAAGCTGAAAGGAGCATAACAAGCTGAAATTAGCAGAAAGAACCTAAAAGGAGCACAAACAGCTGAAAAAAAAAGTTTAAATTTGCAGCAGGAAGCTGAAAGAAGCTGAAGCAGAACAAAATGTGAAAGGAGCAGGAAAAGGTTGTAAACACATCTAAAGATTTAAGAGATTTTATTTTTTCTGAATATATTTCAAACAGCTAAAGTTGCAGCAACACAGTCATAGGATTGTCCTGAAAGAGCTGAATGTTTTGATTTGTGATTTGTTGAAATAGCTGAAAACTACCGGACAAGAATTGTGCTGAACAAAAAGAAAAATGGAGTGAGTGAATGATTCACACAATAAAAGACAACGCGTTTATATCCTGATGCATGATCAATAATCGTTCAACGTGTTTATCTTTGAAGTCTGAGGAGGAACTGCCGTTTCCTGTCGGTGTCGGGTTGGCAGGATGAATCCCGGGATGTGATGTTCACAGCTGACGGTGCTACCACCGGCTGCTCCGAGCATCATCCGCCCGTTTCATACGCTCAGTTTCACGGTCGCCTCGAAAACTTCAGTCAGGCTTCGCTAATCGGCCCAAAGTAGATTCAGACACATGAAGTGAGCGCAACTTGTACTTTAATTTAAAAGAAATTGTGTAAAAATAAGTGACGTGTTTTACAGTCGGGTTAATTTACCAAACTGTGAACAAAATGAGGAATATTTTTAAATACCACATCGATGGATTCAGTTTGTAAATGGAAGTTATTTCTCATGTAAAGTGTTTTAACCTCCAAAACTCCGTTATTATCACAAAGGTGGAGTTTACCCAGAGTGAACAGACTCAACACCCTTCAGAATAAAATATGAGATTTATTTACAGTGAAAAGAGGAAATGTAGTTTATACCGTGGGAACGCCCTGGAAATCCTGGAGGGGAAGGAGAGACATCAGAAGCTGCATAAGAGGAAGGCTGGAGGTCCAGGATGGAGAAGGTCCCAATGGAAGGAGCACAGGCAGAGCGTGGAGGCAAGTGGTTGGAAGGCGTAGGAGCTGTTGGAGAAGATCCAGAATGAAGGTCTGTAACTCACAGGTCAGTACGGGGTCAAAGACTCCAGGACAGCCACGGAGGTCCAGGACAGGAGGCTCAGGAACCAGGTTCTGTGTGAAGACAAGGAGAACAACAAGGTAGGTTTAACTTAATCAGGAGGTTTAACACAAGGAGGCTAAAAGCACAAATACCAGAAGGTAAGTGCTGCTCCAGCAGGGAAGGAAGCTCTTCTGCAGCCTCTTACAGTCCTCGCTCTCGTTACTGGGATGACTCTCAGCTGATGGTAGTTGGCTTCACCTCTGGACTCAGGAACCTGCAGGAAGAGCTGGAAACCCTAATGTGGTTAACAGCATGGAGTTATGTCTAAAGCAAACGGTGATATGGAAGAAAAGAGCAGCTGAAAATAAAACCCAATAAAGATTGTTGCAAAGTTAAACATTAAATCCTGCCTCCAACATCACAAGGTGCTCATTGCATCAACCAGGTCAAACTGACAATGAACCATACGGTTCTGGGTTACAGCTTGTTATTGTTTTCTTCTTCATAAGCATTTAAACCAAATACTGAAGTTTTCCTTGAAGAAAACATCAACAGATTATTTGTAAGGCTGCGCCGGGTGCACTTTGATATTAACCAGGAAAAGACTGAGACGCATCAGAAAAGGTTGAAACGTTTTCTCATGGGAGCTGAACGTCCGTCCACCCCAGAACGACATAAACCAGCTGCATCGTGGGGGGTCTTTGCAGGGTCCTGACGTGGTCTTCAGGTGTGTGTTAAAGGGACAGTGGTCTCCTCGTGACATATCATAAGTCATGGAGAGTTTTGAGCATGAACAAAACTTGTGTGGTGGTTTGGTTTAATGTTGTGACGTCTGCATGAAAAGCTTCAGGGTGGAGCACAGAGGCAGCGATGTTGAGCTCGCTCACGTTTCCTTGGTTGGTTTGAAGCTAGAGTGGCCGTGTTGGCTCAGGACACCTCCTGAAAGAACTCAAAATCTTACTTCTAACCTACAAAGCCCTCAACAACCTAGCTCCATCTTACATTACAGATCTTTTTGTTACATATTTTCCTAACAGAGCGTTTCGCTCTCAGACTGCAGGTTTACTTGTGGTTCCTAGAGTTTCCAGCAGCAGAATGGGAAGAAGATCTTTCAGTTCTCAGGCTCCTCTCTTGTGGAACCAACTTCCAGTTTCTGTCCGTGAGGCTGACGTATTGTACTGGGATTAAGTCTTTCCTTCTTGATAAAGCCTATAGTTAGGGTTGGCTTGGGTTTCCTGAGCCATCCCTTAGTTTAGCTGCTATAGGCTTAGATTGCTGAAGGACAAATTGACCTCATTTCCTCTCTCTGCTGCTTCTTTACTGGCTTTACTCTCCCTGTTTGTAATTATTTCCATCTTAACATGTTTTTTTAACTTTCCTCCTATAGAAAGTTCACCTGGACTATAGAAACTACACCTTGACTATAGAAACTACACCTGGACAATAGAAACTAGACCTGGACTATAGAAACTACACCTGGACTATAGAACATACACCTGGA
>NC_056498.1:44683975-44700883 GCF_014905685.2 Nematolebias whitei
CCTGGACTATAGAAACTACTATAGAAACTACACCTGGACTATAGAAACTACACCTGGACTATAGAACGTACACCTGGACTATAGAAACTACACCTGGACTATAGAACATACACCTGGACTATAGAAACTACACCTGGACTATAGAAACTACTATAGAAACTACACCTGGACTATAGAACGTACACCTGGACCTGTCATTCCGTGTTAGTCTGTTTCAGTTTTATTAATTTTAGTTTCAGTCTTCGGTGCAGACAGTGAGTGAAGTCCCTGAGTTCATCACAACGAGTCTCTCAGGTATCTTTACTGTGTGCACCTGTTGTTATTGGTGAGGTGGACCAGGAAACTCAGGCAGGTAGAAATCCAAAGTGTTGATTGTAGAGTGAAAGCAGCTGAGGTTAGAGCTGAAGGTTAGATGCAGGTGTGAGTGCGGGGCAGCGAGCTGAGGGAACATGAGATACAAAAACAATGGAACTGAAGGAGAACCCAACCAGCAGCAACAAACGCTGCAGAACCTCCAAATCCAGAGAGTAAGCATCAAGAAAACAACAGAAATGTAAAAAGTGCAGCCAAAGGGACAAGCAGAGAACTGAGTGAGTCCCATCAGATCTGGACTGGGTTCAGATTCAGCTGAACGTGAGCCGCAGGATCAGTTCCTGCAGGTTCTTATTACCGTCCGGTAGAACCTGGAGATGAACATGTGACTCTCAGCATTCTGCTCAGCCTCTCCATGTGAGCCACAGAGTGCATCAGGTATTTGTACACATCGACCTCCTTTGAATCAACGAGATAACTGAAATGAAACTGCTAAACATTAAAGTGTCACCATGTAACCAGAAGACAAACGACAGAAGACTTCTTCATATTTACATCACGTAAGCCTGAAACCGACAGGGTCTGTCGAGGAACGGGTCTGAAGGAGCCAGGTGTCGGCCTACTTACAGAAACCTGACAGCAGCATCCTGAGAAGTGGATCAATCAAAGGAGCAGAGAAACGAGTGGAAAGAAAACGAGTGCATTAAGAAATATTATTAACCATCCAGAGCTCAAATCAAAGTTTCATTTAGTATCTGTGAAATATAATGTTCTGTCAGACGATGAGATCTTTAAAGCCGACTTGACGAGGGTTCACATTTCTGTCAGGAACCTCAGAGTAGAATCAAACGTTCGGCGTTCTCGTTGTCGCCTCACGTTCTGGACATTTCTTCTGGACTTCCAACGATTCAGAAACTTTTAATGTGAATCAAAAGAGAAGAACTACAAGAAGAAACAAAGAACCTGAGTGCAGACCCATTCACGCCCTCATTCATTCAACCTTTACTTCTACACGTTAGTCCCATTGAGCCTCAGGGACTCATTTACAAGAGAGACCTGGTTTCTACAAAGAATGATGACAACAACAACAACAATACACAATCATAAAGGATGTGTACACATTTTTTTTAAACAAGTGAAAATTAAATGGTAATTAAAAGTAAAACTAGCAACAACAAAAAACAGCTACATTATAAAGTGGTGTAGAAAATTAAAAACAGGAACATCTGCAAGAACTGATCAGATGTTTGAAGCCACTTAGAGAGGTCAAAGGTCGAGAGCTTCAGATGTTTTTACAAGATATTCCAGGAAACAGGAGCGGAGTAGGAGAAGGTCCTTTTGTCTAGTTCAGTCCTCACTGAGGGAACACTGCAGGTAATGATGTCCTGAGAGCGCACGCCGTAGCTGCACTCACACAGAGACATGTAGGAGGAGATGTATGAAGGCAGCAGACCAAGAAGTGATTTAAAGATGAAAATGTACCAGTGGGAGAGTCTGTGTGAAGTTAATGGTGACCAGTTAACCAGTGAATACTGGGTGCAGTGGTGGGTACGATAGTTACAGCCAGTTATGAATCTTAGTGCACCATGATAGACAACATCCAACATCTGCAGCATCCAACATCTGCAGCATCTAACATCTGCAGCATCCAACATCTGCAGCATCCAACATCTGCAGCATCCAACATCTGCAGGGTGCTTGTAGGAGCGTTCATGTAAATAATGTCACCGTAATCAATGGAGGGAAGGAAAGTCACAGATACAAGGCGTTCCTCAGGGTTCAGAGTTAGACAGGATCTGTTTCTGAAAAAGAAACCCAGTTTAACTTTCAGTTTCTTTACCAAGTTTTCCACATGGAGCTTAAAAGAGAGATGTGAGTCGACCAAGATACACAAATATTTATAGGTATCAACAAAATCAATGGGGACACCATTTGAGGATAAAATCGGAGGAAGAACCGCTGGGACCAACTTCCTATTTGAAAAAAGTATCCCTTTGGTTTTGTCGGCATTTAGGACAAGTTTGAGGCGGAACAAATCTGTCTGGATGATGTTGAATGCAGATTTCAAAAGCTGGAAAGCCTTAGCAACAGTTTTAGCTCGACAATAAACAACTTTGTCATCAGCATAGAAATGTATGGATGTGTCAAAGATGCTCTGACCTACATTACCTATGTAGATTGTAAAGAGGGTGGGTCCTAAGACTGAGCCTTGTGGTACACCATTGTTGACTGTTAAATAACTGGAGGAAGTACCATTATGTTGAACACATTGCCTCCGGTCTGAAAGATAGTTAGAGAACCAACCAATGGTGTGTTCTGAGAAACCAATTTCTGAGAGTTTATGACACAAAATGTTCTGATCCACAGTGTCAGACTCTTTAGACAGGTCTAAGAAAAGTGCAGCACAATAATCCTTAGCATCCAGTGCTTCAACAACGTCATTAAGAACCTTCAGTGAGGCAGTGGTTGTGCTGTGTTGTTTCCTGAAACCAGATTGATGTGGAGGTAAGATGTTAAATGAGTCCAGGTCATTTTTGATTTGAGAGTTTATCAGTTTTTCTAGAACCTTGGCTAAAATGCAGAGTTTAGAGATTGGTCCATAGTTGTTCAGTGAGGTGGGGTCACCTCCCTTCAGCAAAGAAGAACAAAGGCTGTTTTCAAGAGTCTGGATGGAGTTTTGTCTTATGGAGAGATTGAAGATGTGGGTCACAGGGACTGTGATGATATGAGCAGCCAGCCTTAAGAAATAAGGTGGAAGTTCATCTGGACCTGCAGATTTTTTAGGGTCAAGATCTTTTAACAGTTTATTATTAATTTATAATTTATTTGTTTATTCCATGACCCTGGTCCTCATCTTTACATTTAAAGGTTTAAATAAATCAAACAATAGCTAGTCCAGATAAATCTGATGTTTTTGGTCTAAAAAAGTGCAAAGTGTTGGAAAACTTCCTAAAAACAAAGATGTGTATAAAAGAGAGGGCATTACATCATCTTAACAACATGAACGTTATTTTTTGTAGAGTTTGAATCTAGTTTGAGGTATTAAAGCATAGTCTTGCATCATTAATATTAAGGATCCCCTGCAGGTAAAAAGCAGCCTCGATGAAGAGGAGCTGGTTAGATAAGAGGAAGAAAGGTCATAAAACAAACAAACATCGTGCTGAATTAGTTTCATGCTTCCGATGTGAAATCAGAGGACAGCCATAGTCATACATGTGTGGGAGTCCATTGTTTACATCTGTGCCTCTTTAATGCGGAGCCTCTAAATATTTAATGGCATATAAAGGCTTTTTTAAATAAATCTGCTGTGTTTGCATATTTATTTGCTTTTAAGGCTCTGAAACAGCTGCGCTGATGGCTCACAGCGGGTCCAATAAAGTTCTGGTACGTGAAGTATCGGCTTCTGCAAATGGACCAGCAGTACATTTATCACTCATTTCACCGGCTGTGACCCGTTCTCTGGCCCATTATTTAAAAACAGAATGCAAATCCACACATGCAGAGCAGAGCGGGGGGGTTGATGGACTCGTGTTTGAAACGCACGCAGCATCAGAATTGTTCCACATCCTGCAGGGCCAGCACTGCCCGGCTGTTAAGATGGAGATTGTGTTTGTGTCTTGTCAGCCTCATTCAATTCAGTTCAATTCAGTTTCCTCTGCAGGGTAGCTGGACTCTCCCTTAGAGACAGGGGGAGAAGTTCAGTTATCAGGAGAGACTCGGAGTAGAACCACTGCTCCTCCACGTCCAGAGGAGCCAGTTGAGGTGGTTCATCTGGTAAGGATGCTCCCTGGGCGCCTCCCTAGGGAGGTGCTTCGGGCATGTCCAACTGGGAGGAGACTCCGGGGAAGACCCAGGACACACTGGAGAGACTACATCTCTCGATTGGCCTGGGAACACCTTGGAGTCCTCCCAGAAGAGCTGGAAGAGGCTGTGGAGAGAGATGTTTGGACCTCCCTGCTCAAGCTGCTGCCCCCGCGACCCGACTTCGGAATAAACGGAAGATACTGGATGGATGAAATACTTTATTAATCCCAAAGATAAATTAATTGTTGTTGTAGCTCTTCTTGGTTTCATTAGAGTTGTTCTAGATGCTGAAGGCTTTGAGCAGGAAGGATCTCTTGCAGCAGTCCGTCCCGCAGCGAATCTGAAGAAACTGGCTGCAGATGCTGATCCGTCCACCCAGACCCAGCAGACCTCTCAGTCCTCTTGGGCAGCAGAACTGCCTGAATGCCGGGCACAACTCCTCCCCCAGCGATGGCCATTTCTCCCAGCAGCCTGCTGAGCCCCTTGTCGTCATGGACTTAACTGCAGGTGCCGGGGGATGATCTCAGTCCTCCCGCTGTCATGAGCTGCATTTCCTGCTACCTCCAAGATCTTGGTGGTAAGGCACTCGAGCACCATCTCCAGGTAGATGGTAATGCACCCACGGCACCTCCTTTTCAACTCATTTGGGATTTGAGGTTGTAGTTGAGGTTTTATTTGAGGTTTTGAGATGTTAATCAGCTGCTGCTGGTTGTAGAAAACCAACTTGTTGTTATGGTTACGCATCATAACAACTGTCCAAAAGTAAAAAAGGTTTCAAAAAGAATAATTAAAGTTTTCAAAAGCACAATCTCAGAATGAATGTAAGAGAGCTACTCCGACATGCAGCCACCTTGAGCAGCGCAAATCTGGAACATGTCCCTGGAATTAACAGAAACAGAAGAGAAGGAAATGCTTTGAGGAGATTCTTTCCTCTTTTCTTTGTGGATGACAGGTCTGTAAAGTTATGTGTATCTGCAGGCCAAGCAGCAAACGTCTCTTCTGGAAGGTTTGGGTTTGTTTTGTTTCTGACCCTTTTTATGCAGCGCAACATTTTAAACACCGTGATGGTTCCTGAGTCTGGCACTTAAAGCCAGTCGGTGCACTTGTTGCACCCTCTGGTTAGGAGAATGCAGAGCAAAATTACTGCAAGAGAAATGCGACAACGTTCAGTGTGTGGCAAAACCTCCCGAGTGTCCTGACGAGTCTTCTGTTTGACTGACAGCATAAAGAACTTGTTACGTAAAAGTAAATGTCCACATCTGTCAAAAACAGAAATGCCTCTTACAGATTGTGAAGTTTGACTCTCAACACAAGTTCAAGTTTATTGTCATTCTCATCACGTGGTACATGAGGTGGAACAAAATTATGTACTCAAGGTCCCAGTTACGCCCAAAACTAGCAAAAATACAAAGTATAAAAATAAACAGTATGCAAGGATCTAAGATATATATGGTACTAACTGAATGCCAACTAAAACATCTAAGATATACACTAAGATATAGAGGTACAGTAAACACTACTAATGTAAGACAGTACAGCGTAACAACAGCAGCCTGAGCTGTAAATGGTCAAAATGCCTTCAGTAGTTTTCTGTTTGCTGCTTTCCCCAGAAGTGTTGGAGTTTTTGTCTCTACTCGTCACAGTTTAGCAGGTTTGGACCTGAAAATGCAAACTGACACAAGGAGCTCAAAAAGACAAACTTTTATTTTGTAAAGCGAACAAACAAAAAGGCTGCCGTGGCAAAAGATCTTACAAAACTTGAGGATTATCACCAGAAGGTTCGAGAAGCTCGGTCTCGTGTGAAAAGTGGAGGGATGAAAAGTCTGGGGCTGATGATGAGAGAAGTGGCTGCAGCTGCGACCGCCGAGCGACAAGGACCAGGTGTAGGACAGACGAGATGAAACTGAGGGGAAGTGAGTGATGGCACAAGATTAAAAACAGAAAAAACAGAATTAAACACGAGGATCACATCATAAAACAGGAAACTACTGACAAACTGAAAAACCCCACAGACCCTGAAGCTGCCACCTGACCACAGTGAGAGCAGGGCAGGAACTGGAGCGTTCCACCAAACGTTACAGAACAAGCCTTTCTTTGAAGCAGCTGCTGGGCTGAAAAACATTCAGCCAGTTACAAACATTGTCCAGATTAACAAAGTCCATGCTCAATAATCCAGGTATACAATCCAACATTTTTCAGTCAGGTCATCTGGACTGAAAAATGTTGGATTGTCCAGATCCTTTTCAGTTGTCATGTCAGGGATGTTTGCGTCGTGCAGCTGAAACCAGTTGGATCCAGAACGTCAGCTTTAAAATCCTAATCTCTGGTGCCTAAATGCATAAATATTTGCAGCACAGTGGCTCAGTTATTAGAGCTTTGGCCTCTCAGCAAAAAGGTTGCCAGTTCAAATCCCGGCCCAAGACCTTTCTGGGTGGAGTTTACATGTTCTCTCCGTGCTGCATGGGTTTTCGCCAGGTGCTCCAGTTTCCCCCCACACACCAAAAACATGCATGTTAGACTGATGGTAACACTAAATTGTCCCTAGGTGTCCCCATGATGGACTGGAGACCTGCCCAGTGTGCCCCGCCTCTCGCACAGTGACTGCTGGACATGGGCACCAGTGACCCCAGCAACATGAAAAGAAAGAAACGGGTAAAGATAATGGTTGGATGGATGGATGGATGGATGGATGGATGGATGGATGGATGGATGGATGGATGGATGGATGGATGGCAGTGGTGGGATGTAACTAAGTACAAATACTTTGTTACTATACTTAAGTACATTTTTCATGTATCTGTACTTTACTTAAGTAGAGTTAAATGTGGGTACTTTATACTTTTACTCCACTACATTTTACATCAAGTATCTGTTCTTTCTACTACACTACATTTCTATAATGTACTGCATTACAAGTTACATTCATGTTGCAGCTTTTTGATTTGTTTCTTACTTTGAAAGTAACTAATGATGAGAGGAGCTGGTCCAGTGAATCACTGCAGAGTGGACAGGTAACGTTAGGCCCCGCCTTCAAGAAGAGCTGGACCAATGACATATTTTCTAGTATTTATGTCACTGAGCTGGGTGCACCTGCAGCACCACTAACACGCCCAGAATGTATTCCACCGTAAGAGAGTCACCCAGAAGATACGCTGCAGCCAGGGCCTTACTGAAAGATTATTGAAAGATTATTGAAAGATTATTGAAAGATTATTGAAAGATTATTGAAAGATTATTGAAAGGCTCAGTACAGCAGGACAGATTCTCTCAAGAACCAGACTGGACTCAAAAAACTTTGTAAACAACTTCTTCTGAACTTGAACAAGAACTTCTTGCTGCAACATTAAAATGTGTCAGTTCATGATGTTAGGAGACGAGAGATGTCTCCAAAAGTCTCGACACTCAGGTCCAAGTTTTAAAAATGTTGTCAGGAAGTTAAAATATTGTTCAATATTGACCCATTACAAGGTTGAATAGACATATTTTAACTGGAGCTGATGACAAACTGGAGTAGAAATGATCAGATGTTCTTTATGTCTAATGCTCCTTTTGTTCATCAGACAACTTTTACTTAAATTATTTACTGCAGTTAAAATGACACGTTGGTTTTGATTTGTGTTGAATAAAAACTTTCAAAGGTCAAATCGTTCCTCTTTCTTATTTTGATTAATGACATTTAACTCTGCAGGTCATCCCTGAAATTCTGACACAGAATCACAAGTCCAGGTTGAACTGTGTCGCAGAGTAAACACAATAAAAACATGTATTATCTGCAGCATCGGTCAGTAAAATGGAACGACACTATTAATGTATTACAGAAAATTTACATACGGTACTCAGACTTAAAGACATGTAGACCATTACATTATGTAATTAGAAAGTACTTTTACTTTTAATACTTTAAGTATTTTAAAAGCAAGTACTTATTTACTTTTACTTAAGTAAAAATGTTAATGTGGTACTTCTACCTTTACTAGAGTACAGTTTTGTCTGTTTATTTGTACTTTTACTTAAGTACAGTGTTTGAGTACTTTCTCCACCACTGCTGATTGGATGGATGTTGAATGGGATGGAAGTCTGGTGGAAACCGTTGTCTTTAATGAACTCCAGAGAAACTAATGTGTCTTGAAAAGAGATTTTTCCTTTTAGCCTTTTTCATTTTTCCTCCCTGACAGGAGTTGCAGTAATTAAATGTGAAGAAGCACTGCCGCCTTCTGCTTCAGCATTTATTCACTAAATCTGTTGTTCTGTCCTTGAACCCACCACATGAAGTTTATGCTTTAAGAAGGAATATTTAAGCTTTAGCACCTTCGTTTTCCCTCTGATCGTTTTTTGTTTGTTAGACTGAGCTCTTCGTGTTTCATGGTGTGACCAGGATGTTGTTTTGGTCCTTCTTTGTGAAGGTTCATGAGGTGGAAACAGAAATATTTAATTACAGGTTGTGCAGCAAAAGCAAGAACATTTGAACGTCTAACTTCACTTCGCTCGGAGCTTCTTACGTCAAAGTTATAATCTGAGATCATGTCACGATGAAAAATGAGTTGTGCTCGTTTACGTTCAGTGACTCTGGACTGACTCTCAGCTACTACCACACCAAATTTTAGCTCAGTAACGACTGAATTTGAGTCATTTTATGTATTTTAATATAAGTTGGCTGAGGCAGCCATCTTGAATCTGTCAGCTGTAAATAAAATGTTTTTTTATTTTAATTTCTGTCTGATGGTTCGTGACACACGAATGAGAGGACAAACATGATTGCCCGCCTGCACCTTTCAGCAGCGGGTGATAAAGATGTTTAAGCTGCAGCTTCTTGTGTCAATAATTCACGGATGAGCCACGTGTCATGGCTGCCATGACGGACTGGAGGCTGGAAGGGGCCGGACAGTGGGGGGTTCTGGTGGAACGAACAGAGTTGCAGATGGACTGTGTAGGTCTCAGCAAATCCCCGATGGACTGGAGCGTCTCGCAGAGCGTCTCGCAGAGCGTCTCGCAGAGCGTCTCGCAGAGCGCCCGCAGAGTGGCTTGTAGAGCGGCTCGCAGACCGGCTCGTAGAGCGCCCGCAGACCGGCTCGTAGAGCGCCTCGCAGAGCGCCTCGCAGAGCGCCTCGCAGAGCGCCTCGCAGAGCGCCCGCAGAGCGGCTCGCAGAGCGCCTCGTAGAGCGCCTCGCAGAGCGCCCGCAGAGCGGCTCGTAGAGTGCCTTGTAGAGCGCCTCACAGAGCGTCCGCAGAGCGCCTCGCAGAGCGCCTCGCAGAGCGCCTCGTAGAGCGCCTCGTAGAGCGCCTCGTAGAGCGCCTCGTAGAGCGCCTCGTAGAGCGGCGTATTGAACCATCCTGCCGGACCCGTGCACCGTGCCACCCCCGTGGTCCATCTCCTTTCCTCCGCTCCTCCCAGAAAACTTCATGGAGCATCCTAATAAACTCAAGCAAAGCGTTGAAGCTCACCGGAACAAACCGTGGACACTTCAAAGTCTTACCGTCTCTGGTCCCACCGGGTCGATGCGTGTGCACGGATGGTTGGTAAATCATGTGCAAACAGCGACAGGATGATTAGAGCGCAGCAGGCAGCGTGTGCCCGCTGACAAACTGATTTTCTGTCATGTGGATCTCATTTCCAATGAAATGGATTCTTGCAGAATGTATTCAGCTGATTAGACGGTGATTGTTCCCTCAACTAGAACCCAATCAGAACAATCAGAAGAGCTGCTCTGTCGTACAACTACAAGTGCTGTCGACCCGACAGAACCAGCCGAGTGATTCATCATCCAAATCTGATTTAAAGAGCTTCATCAGTCAGACGCTCCTCTGCCTCGGCCTCAACTCAAACCTCCACATTAATGAACTCGCAGCCAAAACAGACGTCGGCGCTTCGGCTCGGCGTTCGACGAGTTTCTGCAGCTCTAGACATGAAAGTCAATTAATTAAAGGAAATTATTTTTAAAGAACTCATCAAGTGAATAACTGACAGCAAATTTAACACTTGTACAAAACGATTTGCATCTTTTAATCTTCTGTTTGTACTTAAAATAACGGTTTACTATCTGTTCAGGTGATTTTTAGTTTCTACAGCAAATTAGGCCAACAGATGATCTGCAGCTCAGGAAGAGTCCGGACCTGCTCCTGGACTGGTCTCAGGTGTTCCTGGGGTCTGTTGGAGCTGCTCTCCTGGTTCAGGACAATGTAACAAACATAAAGAAGTAGCATCAATAAATATTGTTTATTAATAATACGTTACGAGGAAGTGGCTTCAGCTCAAGTTCTTTCGAATGATCTCATGTTGGTGCATCAGACTCTGGGATCAGTTTTGATTTAACATCTGAAGAATAAAAACACAGATTGTAGCAGGAAGTTCATCCATCATCTGGTCCTGGACTCAGGTCTCAGGACATCATCTTGATCAGGGAGGTCCAGCCTCCTCTTCTGGAAGGACTCCAAGCAGAGTCTCCTCCAAGCTGGACATGTCCAGATCACCTCCCAATGGAGGCGTCCAAGGTCCATTATCACCAGGTGTCTGAACCACCTCACTTGTCTCCTCTGGATGTGGAGGAGCAGTGGTTCTACTCAGAGTCTCTCCTGATAACTGAACTTCTCCCCCTGTCTCTCAGGGAGAGTCCAGCTCTGCAGAGGAAACTCATTTCAACCTCCTGGATCCACGATCTCATTCTTTCAGTCTCTACCAGAGTTCATGACCAGAGGTGAGGGGAGGAACGTAGACCGACCAGTAAACAGAGAGCTTTGTCTTACAGCTCAGCTCCCTCTTCACTACAACGGACCGGCACAGAGTCCACAATACTGCAGACACTGCACCAATCCATCTGTCAATCTCACGCTCCATTCTTCCCTCACTCATGAACAAAACCCTGAGATACTTGAACTCCTCCTCTTGAGGCAGAACCTCACCCTCGACCTGAAGAGAACCATCAGACTGAGGACCACGGCCTCAGATGTGGAGGTGCTGGTTCTCATCCCAGCTGCTTCACACTCGGCTGCGAACCGCTCCAATGAGAGCTGAAGATCAAGACATGATGACGCCAACAGGACCACATCATCTGCAAAGAGCAGAGATGAATCCTGAGGCCACCGGACCGGACTCCCTCCACCCCCTGGCTGCACCGAGAAGTTCTGTCAGATGATTTTCTTGAAAATTCACGGAAGAAGACCGTGAGCGTCTGAGACAAGCGAAGAAACCGAGAACCTAGTTTCAAGATTCCAAGAGCTTTTGGACTCGTTCAGAACTTCTGGCTGCAGCTTTAATTCTGCGTCCACCGCTCTTTGTTCAGGCGTTACGAGGTTTGTTTTACCGCTGCATTATTGCTCAACCAGGAGTCGCTCAAGTTGACACTTTATAAACTGTAAGGGACGGAGCACTTTATGAACTTTATTTTATGAATAACAATAAAATTGTATTTACTGAAAGCTTAGTGAATCCTTACACTACCACATGTTGAAAGTTACAGTTTTAAATGTGTTTTAATTTAAAATGGTTATTTTTTAACTCCATAAGCAGTCACAGAAACATACTATTATTATTATTATTATTATTATTATTATAAATATTATCATTATTATCATTATTATCATTATTATTATTATTATTATTATTATATATCTGTATTAATAGATCTGTGCAGAAACTGTAGAAATGTACTTACAGGATTGAAATGCAGCTTACTCCAAAGTGGAACAAACCAGTTCTGCTTGTGATAAGATGGTCTCTTTGTTCCACTTTGGAGTAAGATGTTGGGGGAAGAATCAGTTTTGTTGCGCGTTTCCTTGACTGATGAAGCCTTCTGGATCGAAGGCGAAACGTTTCAGCACAAAAAAAGAAACTGTCCAGATGACCTGACTGAAAGATGTTGGATTGTATACCTGGATTATTGAGCATGGACTTTGTTGTTTTCACTGATCCTTCTCCAACCTGCGGCTGTCTTGTTGAACCCTGAGAGCTGATGTATAACCAAACTCTGCTCATGGTGACTGAAGTGCTCTCCACTAAAATGCAAATCCACCTAAACACACGCTGGGCAGCTCGTGCACGCTGACCACAAACAGTCTAATGGTGCTCATGCAAACACCCACTTGGTCCAGTTCAAACCAGCAGGTGCTGATAGCACCTGGGGCTCTCTGCAGAGGTTTCTGTGTCCACGTGCACAGAGCTGCTGGGCCGTGAACTCTGCGTGACACCGGCGTGTGAATGCACGTCTGCATCCATGTCTGAGTAATGTGAGCTGCTCAGCCGGGTCCCGCTCCACGTTCAAGCCCCTGGGACGGTTCTGATCACAGAGTGAGTTTAACCTGTCCAGCCCTCCGTGCATCTTCAACACGAGTTAACGGCTCCATCTTTTAATAACTGTGCATCTTTTTGTTTATTCTAAGAGAAAAGGCTGACATGCTCGTGCTGCAACGTGCACGTTCCACCACACAATTCAGAGAAAACACAAGGTGGTTGAAGATTCTCCCAAAACAAGTGCAGCTTTATTTCTTTAAAAATAAAATTTAAAGGCAACAGGATCAGGACGAGACAGACGTAGGATATTTGATCAAATTAAAACAGCTCCACTGATTCTGATTTAAAGGAGCTGCAGCTTTTAATGAAACATCTTCTTTAAAGTTGGTGTTTCTGTTCGAAACCCTGAAAGGCTGAAAAACCATCAGGTCTTTTTCTGCAGTTCTGGATCCACGTGTTCATCTTTCTTTATGTTTCACGATTTCCATCGTTGTTGACAACTTTCAAACAGCATCACGTCAACAACACAAGCGAGAAGCTTTGAAAGCTGCCGACACGAGCAGAAAAATCTCGTGGGAATAACAAGAACTGAATGTGACAGCGTCCGTCATGAAGCTACCAAACACTGAATGTGAGACTTTTTAGCTGCTGGAACGGTGAGACTCCCTCACTGACATCGATCCGTGCAACGTGTTTAATCAAAGGAGTGAAGCGCTGGTGATTTTAGTGAATTACAGCGTCTCTTCAGTCACATTGTTTATTCATGCTTGGCCCTTTCAGGAACACCGGGGTGTGAGCTCTAAGAGCTCCCAGCTGGCCAGCTAAAGAACGTTGTTGAGATCATGTGCTCCTTCTGAAATGCAGAAGACCCAAACACAAAACTTCCTGATGCATGCTCAATAATCCAGGTAGAAAAATCCAAAAAAGTTCAATCTGGTCCTCTGGACATTCAAAAAAACAAAAAACAAAACAAAGCAAAAAAATGTAGAAACGTTTCGTCTCTCATCCTGAGGACTTCCTCAGTCTGAGGTGCTGTATTCAGCTCAGTCTCTTAAATAGCACCTTCCCAGAGTGGATCAACCAGTTTGCTGCTGACAACCAGACAAACAATGTCCAGAGGACCAGATTGAACTTTTTTGGACAAACACAAAACTGTTGCAGAAAGTGTTCATTGACGTGGCCTGATCTTCTTTTCAATCAGTTTTTCATTTAAATGTGTTCTTAGACAAGATCCCAGCTGTAGCGGCTGAACACCCAGAGAGTATGGACTGAAGGGAAACAGACTCCAAGACAGAGGGAAACGAACAGTGATTTATTTACTGTGAGAAGTTCATCAACATGTGCTGGAACATGTTCATCCCGATGAAGGGAGGTCAGACTGGAGGAACTCAGGAGATGGAGACAGCTGGGGGAGTCGACGAGGATCTCAGTGTTTTCACAGAGGAGTCGAGGATCAGGTGAATCACAGGCGTCAGGCATGCAATGCTCCAGCAGGGAGAAGAGCTCTTCTGCATCCTTATATGCTCCTGGCGCTCATCAAGGGAATGGACCACACGTGTGATTTACTGACACCATCTTGGAACTTCAGAGGCTGCAGAAGAAAAACTGAACTCCAGGAGCAGCAGGAAGTCCACCTCCCTTTTGGGTTAACAGTAAAGCTTTATGCTCATCAGAAGTGGAGGTCGAGCTTTTCTCCTGAAAGGTCAGTTAGGATTAACTAAAGCAGTGAGTTGGTGTGAAACCTGAGCCTGCATGGAACAGATGGAAAAGAAAGATGGATGGACGTTTCAGACGACTATTACAATCTGAAGCTGGTACAAGATGAACAGAAAATGGTTTTCTTTGTTGTGTGGTAGTCGGCTGCTTTGTCTCTTGAGCTCCAACATCATACGACAAAATTCACTTTAGTGCAACTCTCACAGATTCCTGGTTGGCTGCTTTGTGGAGTCTGATTCAAAGAAAAGCACTGAAGCCAACGTGCAGCTGCTTCCAGCTGCTGGAGTCTGGGCGACGCAGTAACGGTGTTTGTGACTGCAGGAGGCTGAAAACAGAGTTTTGACTCGACTCAAACAACAGAAGCTTCAACGGTTGTAGAAGACGAACCCACAAACGAAGACAAACACAAGGCTCGCAAAAGAAAAATACATTCAAATATCACAGAAATATTACAAAGCAGAAGACTGGCATGGCAGCAACATACACAAAACTCTAAAGACTCGAAGGAGACCTGGCTTAAAGCACAACACCCGACCACAGAGACCTGAGGAGCAGCGCTCATGAAGGAACTGGAGACAGGTGGCCCCATGATAACAGAGAACAGGTGTACGTGGGCGTGGCAGGACTAAGGACCTGAGGAAGAATACTGCTGAAGATGAACAGGCTGGGGAAAACATACATTACAAAGAGCAAAGACAATAAATGAACCCAGACAGCATCATCACAAAAATAAAAATAAATATCCAGATCGTGACAGCACACCTGCTCTCATCTCTAAACTCTGTACAGTTAGTTTTCTCCTGAGGCGTGTGGGATAACTGTATGAGACACTTGTGGTTTTCTTAAACTCGTTGCAAAAGCAATCAAATTTACAAGGTACAGAAATAAATAAACAGATAAAAGGAAAAATTGGTTAAATTATTTTAGACTTTTGTTATTATGTAACTTCAAAAACTGCCAATGCAAAGTCCCGTCTGCCTTTCTGCGCTTCAAACAATCAGAAATGTGGTCCTCTGAAGAATAAATCTTTTGACTTTATTAACTGAATATCTTGTTAAAAAAAGGTAAACAATATTTCAGGCTGCATTTTATAAGACGAACATGTTTTGTAATATCCTAAGGATCAGTGTTGTGAACACATCTGCATTAATCAGTTTTATTTTAAGTATTTGTGGTTAAATCTTTCAGACTGATCTTTGCGCTCAGCACCAGGTCCTCCATGTTCTCACACAAGGTTCTGTTCATTCAGCTCCACATGAACACCTGTTTTATTACTAACATGAAACTCAGCAGTGAAACGAGGCTCAACGGGACTAACCTGTATAAATAAAGGTTGAATGAATCTGCACGTTTGTTCTTTTTGTCTCTGGTTTGGTTTAAGGAAGGCGGAGGAGGGAAAGGCTCAAATGTTTCTTTCCATTAAAAATGAATGGCTGGTCCTCTGGTTGGGTTCAGGAGGAGGTGCCACATGAAGACTGACAACGCTGCAACGAGTCCAGTAAAACATCTCGTTTCGTCTCTGTGGAAGAGTTTTCTGAGAAAAGGAGCATGGTCTCTGTAAACCTTCACTGAAAACAGCTTTAGCTGCTGCGTGTGGCTAAGATGGTTCAGCCACAACGGCCACACATCGATTCTTATGGCTCTTGTAATAAAGATCTCCCCACAAGTAAGTTCACTTAAAGTACTAACATCAAAAATGTAACCAGACGTCATTCTTTTAACTCATCAGCGACGAGCCAGCAGATAAAGCCAAACATGGAGCTTTGATTCTCTGCTCCGAGTCAGATAACAGCTTTACCTACAGATACAATTCAGATGAATCAGAAAATAAAACCATCTGTTGAGTTTTATCTTTGTGTTCGAATGTCTGCTGCAGGTATGAAGCTGGCTCACAGCCTCTCCAGGACCCAGAAGGTGACAGATTGAGACAAAGTGATGGACTGGACTTCAGAAAGCCAGCTTCACAGCCGGAGGATGACCGGGATCCTTCTGTGATCCTGTGAACGTCTGGTGGAAATCTACCAAGTTCCCCTGTATCCCAAACTCACTGTTCCTCCCTCCTGGTTGGACCCCATCCTGATGTTTGCCAGCAAATGCTGCATCTGTGAGATTAAAGTAAACTGGTACTTGTGTTACCAAACACGTCAAAACTAACATTATTTTCATTGATCATTTCAAACCAGCCACCGTGGAGCACCAGCAGTGTGTCTCTTGTGCCGGTCCCAAGCCCGGGTGAAGGGTGCGGGTTGTGTCAGGAAGGGCGTCCGGCGTTAAACACTTTTACCAAAACTATAATGTGAGTTCATCAAAGTGAAACTACTTAGTGGGACCCACTGTCCTGGAACATGGGGAGTGTGGTAAAGAGGAGAAGAAGAGAGTCCAGGCAGGATGGAGTGACGGAGAAAAGGTTCAGGAGTGATTTGTGACAAAAGGGTCAAAGGTCAAAGGAAAAGTTTACAAGACAGTGGTGAGACCAGCTCTGTTGTATGGTCTGGAGACAGAGACATGGACAAAAAGACAGGAGACAGAACTGGAAGTGTCAGAAATGAAGATGTTGAGGTTCTTCTTAGGAGAGACAAGGATGGAGAAGATCAGGAATGAGATCATCAGAGGTACAACACAGGTTGAACAACTGGGAGATGAAGTTAGAGAGGACACACTGAGATGGTTTGGACATGTCCAGAGGAGGGACAGTGGTTTGGACATGTACAGAGGAGGGACAGTGGTTTGGACATGTCCAGAGGAGAGACACTGGTTTGGACATGTCCAGAAGAGGGACAGTGGTTTGGACATGTCAAGAGGAGAGACAGTGGTTTGGACATGTCCAGAGGAGGGACAGTGGTTTGGACATG
>NC_056498.1:44700893-44701955 GCF_014905685.2 Nematolebias whitei
GACAGTGGTTTGGACATGTCCAGAGGAGGGACAGTGGTTTGGACATGCCCAGAGCATATTTCACTAGCTGATAGTCTCGATCAGTTCCCAACATGAAACTGGGAAATGTGAACTCGTTAGGACCTGATCTAATCCTGTTGGTCTTTATCCCAATGAGTCGAGGGGAACTCACCGTAACTGACCCCTAACCCCAAAATGATGTTTCGCCACGTTAGGACTGGGTTTAGGACCCGTAAGGACCATCAGCCCAGACAAGGTGGGTGATTTTACCAGAAAATATGAGAAGGCCAAGCCGCCCTGGGACAGAGCGATCTGTATCCATGTTTAATAACGACGGGCTGCACAGGCTCATTTGTAGCTGTGAATAATTCATGTATTTTGAAGATTTAATGATGCGCGCATCATAGAGGATCGAGTGTTTTTGGTCAGTCAAGGTTTCGAGTCGTGCCTGCAGAATGCCAAACAACACAGAGGACAGAGTTGAGGATGTGTCTGTTTGAATATGCATGTCCAGAGTCGGGGGGGGGGGGGGGGGGGGTCTACGGTCACAGGCCGAGGGCTGCATGTTAAATTTCAGCTCTTTCCTCTTTTTAGAAGTGGAAACACTTGATAAGAAGCTCAGCTATAACTCTGCTTAATTTCAGTTGATGCACTGAGGAAGTAGCTGGCTTTACAGCCAGAGAACAATCTTTAACACCCTCAGAGAAGAGTGCTTACATCAAAGCGACACCAACAAATCCCTGCCGAGACTAATTTCCTGCAGGTTGCACTCGTGTTTGTCCCCGACGAGCTCATGGCACGAGGTTAAGTCACAACAAGAAGTAAATCTTGGCCAAGAGTACGACATTTTCTGCAAGTTTCAACTCTATTTCAAGCTGCAGAGAAACTAAACGTCTTGTTCACTGTGTATAAACTCAGATTAGAGACTAAACATCTTGTTCACTGTGTATACACTCAGATTAGAGACTAAACGTCTTGTTCACTGTGTATAAACTCAGATTAGAGACTAAACATCTTGTTCACTGTGTATACACTCAGATTAGAGACTAAACGTCTTGTTCA
>NC_056498.1:44706955-44723117 GCF_014905685.2 Nematolebias whitei
AGATTAGAAACTAAACATCTTGTTCACTGTGTATACACTCAGATTAGAGACTAAACATCTTGTTCAATGTGTATACACTCAGATTAGAAACTAAACATCTTGTTCAACACTCAGATTAGAGACTAAACATCTTGTTCACTGTGTATACTCTCAGATTAGAGACTAAACATCTTGTTCACTGTGCATACACTCAGATTAGAGGCTGTGCTGCTGCACTGCATCTTTGAGCCTTTTCTACGCTACATTAGGCAGAACGTGCACATAGGCCTAATGATGTAAGGCTCGGCTCTGACCATGAAGATGAGCTAATTTCAGTTAATCCCCCCAAGAAATCTTTTCTATTTTTCACGTAGTGTTCTGAGCAGCAAGCTATTGTCTGAGTCCAACTTTCTGCTGCAGGAATCAAACAATGTGCCTCCTGGCAGCTCACCAGAGAAACAAAGACTCGTTCTGCAGGAACATTCTTTGATTTGAAATTAGCTCTTTGGGATTTGGCATCATTTTGAATTTTAATTAGAGAGCGAGGATCTTTCTGTTCTCTTCAATAAATAAACAGATCGCAGCTAAACGTACTTGTTGTTGTGAAGACGGGCTTAACGAGATCTCCTCATCGGAACACAAAGAAATGGGCCTCGTTTGTAACGAGCAGTTACTTCATGTGTTCAGCAGAACGCTGAAGCAGCCTCACCTCGCTGCAGATATCTGTCAGATTCATGAGCAACACGAGCTTAAACGGAAGAGAATCAAAGTGTTTGCTTAAATACTGGAATGACTCCTTTTACCACCGAACTTCCTGAAGACGACAGATCCAGCTCATTTTCTCTGACTGTAATTGAAAGTAATGACGTGGAGGAGGACGCTTCATTCACAGCGTGTTCCATGAAGCTAATATTTAATAATTGCCTCACATCTGTTATTGCTTGTGGAAATCTTTTTTTTTTTTTTACTAATCAAGGCTGAATTTTATTCGGCCTCGTAGTGAAAACCTACAAGTTAAATAAAATGACAGACGGAATGGGTCGGGACAGTTTGGAAGATAGAGGTGGAGGAAAAGTTAGTTTTACAGAAATGTTCTTGTGATTTCAGTCAAGCCTCCACACGCCAGAGCCACGGAAGCAGCAAAGCACAGACACGACATCTGGGGCGGTAGCGTCGTGCTAACAGGGTGTGATCCAGAGCGTAGCCACATCCTGACACGGTCCAACATGCCAGGGTGAACAAACATGGTGAGAAGCAGCTAAAGTGCACGTGTCAAAGGGCAGACACGTTCGCAGCAGCTTCCCGTGTCTCTGCAGGAACAAGGTTTGCTGTAACTCAGTTTGACTCCCCCGACCTACAGGATGTAAGAGATTATCACAGGATCGTCTAATTAGAGTTAAATGGTATATGGACTGTACTTATACAGCACCTTTCTACAAAGTATCTTATCCAGATACTCAAAGCTCTTTACAACAATCTGTGCCTCAATGACCCGTTCATACAGCTCTATACTAGATCTCTACAGAGGTAATTGAACAAATCATTCTAAAGAGACTAATCAGAGTTTTATCACGTTCAGACACGGATGGACACACATCAGAGGTAACGAGGCGTTCAGTGTCTTGCTCAGTGACACTTCAGCATGTGACTGCTGGTGGATTCGAACCCCCAACTCTCACATTGGAGGACGACTGCTCTAACCACTGAGCCACAGCCGCCCGTTTGTTGTTTGTTTGTTGTGGTTGTATTCCTGCTGAAGGAGACTTATAATCTGCTATAATCCATGAATTGGATCATGAATCCACGATCGGCAGCACGGTGGCTCAGTGGTTAGCACTGTTGCCTCACAGCAAGAAGGTCCTGGGTTCAATCCCCAAACTCTACCTTTCTGTGTGGAGTTTGCATGTTCTTCTTGTGCTTGTGTGGGTTTTCTCCAGGTTTCCTCTCGCAGACCAAAAACATGCACGTTAGACTGCCCTCAGGTCCAGGAGGACCATGCAGAGAGATCTGTGGTCTCAGTGGGATTTACCTGGTTAACTCAAAGTTAATAAATCAATCAATCAATATTAATTGGTCATGTCATGTCTTAGTGAAGAGAAAGAAAAAAGGTTTAAATATTTTCCTCCAACTTTGCAGAAATGAACATAAAACCAGGTTTTACCTTCAGAACATTTCACGTTATTTACTAAATGTTTACCAGCACCGTGCAAAATAAACAGGATTAATTTAACTAAAGACTGAAATTAAAGTTCTGCTTTTTTGCTGCAACTTGAACATTTCTGTGCACGTTTAGAAATAAGTTCCATTTTTCTCTTCCATCTTACACTTGTGTTCTAATTTTCTAATTTCCAGTGAAGCAGCGTCGCTCCAGTTATTAGACTTGGACTCGTCCTGGTGCTGCTCCTTTTTATTTCATGTTAATTGTTTCTTCAGCTCTTCTGCAGGAAGTCCTGCAGGTACATATCAGACCTTCTGTTTATGAGCCTGAACTCATCTCTTCACCTCTCCGTCAGTGCTCCTGCTCCTCCGTCACCCCTCCACCTTTCAGACGTCTCAGCGTCTCTCTGTTGAACCTTGTTCAAGTTGACGGAAAACTCTTTGTGCTCCGTGCGCAGGACGACGGCTCGGTGGTGCAGAGAGAGCAGTGTGATCCAGGGGAGCACGAGGGTTTGATTCATTCGAGAGGAACAGAAATGTGTCATCCATTCGCTTCCACAGCACCTCAGTCCCTGCAGGAATCAAACTGCCGCAGCTCCAGTTTGACTCTTACACGAGCGAACAGAAATGTTTGCACGCTGTAACCCCAGAAGAAGGAGGCACGACTGGTCCACGTCGCTCGTGGCCCCATCAAACCTGACTGACGTGGACCATCAAGAAACGGGGCTGGGTCCGGTGCAGCGAGATGAAACGTTTTCTTCAGGCTTCACAGGATGGAATTAGTGCACGTTGGTGGATAAAGACACAATTTATTGCACGTGCAGCCGTAACTCGGTCACGAACTAAAAGGAAACACTTAAATGTCTTCAGGTCAACAGGTGCACTCGTCTGTGAATATTAAACAGGCGACATGCAAACATAGCTCCCAGGCATCTGAACCTGCACGCTGTGCCCGTTAACCTTTGACCCCGGCCGGCCGTCGCATCATGAACCACCATCAGCACCAGCAGCACGACTTTTAGAAGACAAGCTGGAAAAACACGTTTCAAACATCAGAGGAGGATCTCACGTTGATGCCAGGTTGGTTTCTGAAGAAATGTTGGGAGCAGTGGTG
Source organism: Nematolebias whitei (assembly GCF_014905685.2). Classification (NCBI taxonomy): domain Eukaryota; kingdom Metazoa; phylum Chordata; class Actinopteri; order Cyprinodontiformes; family Rivulidae; genus Nematolebias; species Nematolebias whitei. The sequence goes on from NC_056498.1 coordinate 44,710,206, forward strand.
CAGAGGTTGGAGAAGGTGGGCCTGTGGTCGGAAGATCGCCGGTTCAACTCCCGGCACCGACAACATCAAAAGGTGGATGGAGGTGAAACACTCACACCTGCCTCCACCCTCATCTGTGCCACTCTGAACCCTTGAGCAAGGCCCTTAACCCCCACCATCTGCTCCCCCGGCCCCCTACATGCAGCTCTGCTCCACACAGAGGCGGTGGCAGCTCGGTGTCTGCGGTTGAGTCAGGAAGGACATCCGGAGAAGAAACAGTCACCAAGTCTTCATGTGAGGTGGTTCTCTGTGGTGGCTCCTGAAGGAGGAGCAGCCGTAAGAAGAAAAATAAAAACATAAAATTCTGTAAATGAATAAAACTTCTGCAGGAATGTTGAACTCCGACAGTTTTCTAATAATCTAATAAAATAATGTTGACTGCTTACGAAGAGTAAAAAGATCAAATAAAATAACTGGTAAAGTTGCTGCCAGTGGCTCATTATGGTCACCATAGTAACCACACACCCGTGTCTCACTCCCTGACCTCCAAGTTAATGAGGGTCAGAAGGAAACAGACCGAAGGTTCTGATGGTCACACACCGGGTGGATCCAAGACCAGACCTTCAGTCCTGCAGCCGTGAGAGACACGTCGGGTGACAGAAGACAAAAAGACCTTCTGACTGGCTCCAGAGATGATTTGAGGAGAACGAAGAGCCCAAAGGTTGGAGTGACATCATCAACTGTTCTCAGGTCAGATCTCCAACAGTCGGTCGACTCAAACTGTCATGAGACTTCCACAAACTTCTGCTCAGTTTGAAGAAACTTTGACACGGCACTATTTGTTTCTACCACCGACTTCCATCCATTTTCTTTACCTGCTTCTCCTGTCCAGGTCGTGGGGGGGCAGGGGGGTCACTGAGTGGGAGGCGGGGACGTCTCTTGTCCATCACGGGGACACAGAGAGACAAACGAGACAATATTTCACACCTGGTGACAGTTTAGAGTAACGAATGAAGGTTTGTGGTCCACGCACGGGAGAACATGTAACCTCCACACAGAAAGGCTGGTGTGTGTGTGTGTGTGTGTGTGTGGGGGGGGGGCAACCTGAGATCTTCTCTCTGCAAGTGGCTGCTCTGACTGTTGCTCCACTGTGCCACCGTCACATCAACGTAAATTGAACAGCACACTTTGAGCTTGAGTTGAAGTGGAGCCGTTTGGTATTTTTAGACCTTATTAACATTATTTATCGCCCATCAGTGGAAAAATCCTCCATCTGCCTTCGGTGTCTGCACCGCCGCATCATTGCTTGCTGATTGCTGTGTGTGTGTGTGTGTGTGTGTGTGTGTCCTGCTTCACAGGAAGAGACGTTGCAGCTGCACCTCTCTACAATCAGCACGGTGGAATATTCAGTTTTTAAATGCAGGTTTTAAGGACGTGATTATTATGAAGATCCTGCAGTAAAGTTGCTGCAGAACTTGATTCGTTCATGCAGCAACACAGTCTGGTGACTTCAGAGTCTGGTGATGGTCCTGCACGTGGCACGTTGGTGTACGTAACAAAATGGTGACACTCAAAGTTTTATTTTAAGGCGACTGGTCGTTTTTGCTCTTGGTCTCTGAATATTCCTCAATTTGAACTGGTCTGTAAAGTTCCAGTAAAATCCTCCGTTGATGCAACTTGAGCTCACGTGCAGCTCGTCTTTGTTGAGCTGCTCTCAGAGACGTTTCTGTGACGATTTACTGAGAACCCAGATAGTTGTGACTCCAAGACCACAGAAAATGACCAGTGCTTTATTTTCAGTGAATTAATATCAATAATCTGCAACACGACCGGAAGGGACTGGGACCCTGGAGAGCAAGGACAACGGTTAGTTGGATAGTTTGAGATATTATTTATTTTCTTACAGATGGAGTGAGCGGTCGTCGTAGGGAATGGTTCCAGTGGAACCAGTAATCACGGAGGACAGAGTTCCAGGTACGTTGCATCCATTGGTGAGCAGGTGGTGGAAGACGAGGAACAGCTGAAGAAGTCACAACGAGTCCAAAAATCAAACCAGGGAAGTCCAGGAGGAACTCCAGAGTCAGTGCATGTGAGCGCGAACAGATTCATCTTTACTCCTCAGATGGATTGTGAAGTGGCGAGGAACACAACCACCAGCAGATAACGCTCCAGCGTCGAAGGGAAGTCATCCTTTTACACACCTGCAGCTCATCAGGTGAGTGGTGCACAGGTGAGTTCTTGTTGACACCATCTAGTGTCTTGAAGCTGCAGGAGACAAACAGGAACTCCTACAGTTTTGCTCACAAGCTTGAAGGTACGAACTGGAGAGAAACTTATGGACATCAGGTGTAAAACTGGTTTATGAAGCGGCCTCAGCTCAGAGCTGTGGTCTGTGGTCTGGTTTGTGTGGATCCATCCTTTCCTTGCTTCCCTCTCAGACCGTCCGTCTTGTTTTGAAGTTGGAGGACTTTTGTCCTCAGAGCGTCTGTTAGTCGAGGTGAACAGCTGAGTCTGAGCAGCTGCTCCTCCTCTACAAATCTTCTGAAACACGTTGGAGACTGTTGTTGATGCCGTTTGCCAGCTGGTCTCCACCAGTTGCAGCCCGGAGAGATCGGACCTTCAGGGTGAACCAGCTGAAGGTCTGAGGGACCTGCTTGGTTTCGAGAGTTTCTCAGATCCTCCTGTAACAAACACCACGTTCGGTTCTTGGTCCACATTTTGTCTAACTAAAGCACATGAGGATGTCCACGGTCTGACGTCGTGAAGTCCTGCTGACAGAAAGCTGATGTTCCAGCGAGTGCAGCGAGTCAAACACACGTCTGTGAGTGTCTCTGTCAGCTTTCACACGGAGGCCTCCTTCTTCTCCCATTTGCACCAAACAGTCCAAAGAAGGCAGCTTGTCGTGTTTGACCCCCCTCTGCTGAACTTGATGCTCCCAGTGAAAGCTTTGACCTTTGCAGGTTTGAGGTCCACCACCCCACGACGATCTGACGTTAGCTCTGTGCTCTGCAACAGAAGCTTTTAATTTAGCTCATACACAAGTGACTAATGTATGAAGGAGCAAAGCAGAAAAAGCTATTAGCACAAGACAAATAAGCTCTTGCACAGCACTGCTCACTGAACAAACATGCAGGGTGCAATCATTAAATGTGAGTATTGATCACATATTCCTTTCCTCGCTTGTGATCAATACCTGAGTAAAACGCCTGCTCTCCTCTCCTCCTCATAACGAGCCTCAAACAAAACCAAACGCTCATTTAGTTTGGCTTTGAAAGAATAACAAGGTTGTTACGTGCAAAGCTTGTATTGATCAGTATCCCTTCTCAAGCGTCTGCGGATGAGTAATTTTTGGAAATGGAACATGCTCGGCTGAAAGAATCGATCAGGGCTGACGGAGAAGATGAACAATAATCAGGCTAACATCAGGCGGAGGGACATTAGAGGACAGAGACGGGTCGGGGGCAGCGGACTCCTGCTGATCCTGTCTGCTTTAACTGGACCAGGAGAATCTAAGACGGGCGCCCACACTTTTACAGCATGCTTTTAAAATGACCAAGTCAAAGCGAGCTGCCTACTATAAAAATACTAAACATGTATTTATTTATAAACATGTTAGGTATTCTTTATTTGTACAATATATGTTGCTGTACCTTTCATAACTGCATGAACCCATTCTGCACAATACAACTGCACATGTTTTGTCATGACCTCACTCTGATGATTCTCACTGCATGGGATCAGGATGAACAGTCTGGACAGTAGCTGCTGATCGTCAGCCTCAAACACACCTCCAGATGATCATCAGCCTCAAACACACCTCCAGATGATCGTCAGCCTCAAACACACCTCCAGATGATCGTCAGCCTCAAACACACCTCCAGATGATCGTCAGTCATGGTGGAACAGTATTTAGACGTAATAATCTTCATGTGGGAAAAGGTTGAATAATGCAGTCAGGAGGTAACGCATCTCCTCATGTTTGGGGTACTTCCTCGTGTTGGAGTACTTCCTCGTGCTGTGGTACTTCCTCATGTTGGGGTATTTCCTCATGTTGAAGTACTTCCTCATTTTGTGGTACTTCCTCATGTTGGGGTACTTTCTCATGTTGTGGTATTTCCTCGTGTTGTGGTACTTCCTCATTTTGAAGTACTTCCTCATGTTAGGGTACTTCCTCATGTTGTGGTACTTCCTCATTTTGTGGTACTTCCTCGTGTTGTGGTAATTCCTCGTGTTGCGGTATTTCCTCATGTTGCGGTACTTCCTCATGTTGCGTTTTTTCCTCATGTTGGGGTACTTCCTCATTTTGAGGTACTTCCTCATGTTGTGGTACTTCCTCGTGTTGTGGTACTTACTCATGTTGTGGTACTTCCTCGTGTTGTGGTACTTCCTCATTTTGAAGTACTTCCTCGTGTTAGGGTACTTCCTCGTGTTGTGGTACTTCCTCATGTTGTGGTACTTCCTCGTGTTGTGGTAATTCCTCATGTTGCGGTATTTCCTCATGTTGCGGTACTTCCTCATGTTGCGGTTTTTCCTCATGTTGGGGTACTTCCTCATGTTGGGGTACTTCCTCATTTTGAGGTACATCCTCATGTTAGCGTACATCCTCATTTTGTGGTACTTGCTCATGTTGACGTATGTCCTCATATTGGGGTATGTCCTCATGTTGGGGTATGTCCTCATGTTGGGGTACTTCCTCTGTGAGAACTCCAGAACTGTCCATGAGCCCTGGCCTTGAGCTGAATATCAGCTTCTAGTATCCAAACCTCATTGTCCACTCCAGAAAAGTTTAGAAGAAACAGAGTTTCAATCTTTGATGGTGGTGAAGCAACCTCAGCATCTTCCTGAGACGGGTGGCACATGACTGTAGCGACAGACTCCAGTAAAACCAGTCTTGAAGGCGTTTGTCCAGCTCTGACAGACAGTTCTCACTCTGCTCTGTGGAGCGTGCACCAAGTTGCACACTCCTCCCCTTGTGCCTCCAGCTCTGATGTGAGGTTCCTGAAGGCTGAAGTCCTGGTGCTGCAGCTTTAAGGAGAGACGTTGCACTGAGCCGATCACATCAATCACAGTTTGGTCTTTTCCTGCAGCTCTACATTAAGGTCGTTCAACACGTTGTTCAACTGGAGGCTAACTCGGTGACTCTGCATCTTGCTAATTTTTTTGCGTGGTTGTATGTGCATGCATGGTGACCCATGTGTCAGAAAAGGTCAGGTCTCTTCCTGGCTGCCGGCTGTCAATCAAGTGACAAATTTCATAGGTGGATGATAGGCTGACGTCTATTTTTTAATGACATGCGATGTACTCATAATACCTTTGAGATCGACAGGTAGATCCTGATCCACGTATTGAGCATCCTGATCTAAGATAATACAGGAACTAAACGATTCATTGACCGTTTCTGTGAAAGCTCTTCCAACCAGTGAGCTGGACGTGGAACCATTTGCTGCCATCGAGCTCGTGAGCAGATTTAAAGTGACTCATTTGATTTGTAGGGAGAGTAATTATACATATGGCAGGAGATGAACCGTCAACTTTTAAACCTTGCGTCACCTGATAAATCCAGCTGGCTCAGCCACTCAGAAGCTGCACGTCTATTTTATGATGAATTAAAAAAAGAAAACACATTTTTGGCATCCGTCCCTCTTGAAGTGAGGAGACGTCTCCCTGATGCCCGCCTCCCCCCCTCGTTTCCACGGCTCCTGCCCGTCTCTGAGACTGAAGCAGATGCCGTGGAGAGCCAGATGGCGTACGTTACACTTGTTTTGCTGCTGCGCGGCTGTTTATTCGCCACGGGGGCTGCAGTGGGCCCTCTCGACGAAAGCTTTCGTTTCTGAAACTCATAAAGGGAGAGAGGAGCGAGAGTGGGAGAAAAACACTTATCACCTCAGCCGCTGAGGAGGAACCTCCTGTCCTGGATTGTGTAACCCCCTCCCTACACGCTGACACACACAGAGACGTCTGATATCTCAATATCAGCAACATTAGCCCAGAACAAAAGGTCAGGGATCATTTTAATCCTCATGAACAGGAAGCCTCTAGTAACGGATCGATGATGATGTCCCCCCCATGACACCCAGCAGCTAAACACATCCCCACATCCTGCCGTGCACACGCACACCTCCCATACCTGTTCAATAAACCAAGAAAAAGCAATATCTCTCCTGAAGGCAGAGGAATATGATTAAAGTTGGTGCTCTCGCTGTTAACGGCGAGCTAAACGAGGCAAAGTGAATTACCTTCAGCTGTCACCCAGCAGCCTGCAGACACAGAGCCGAGGCTGCAACGTTCAAAGAGCTGCCACGGCAATCGCAATGACGGATAGACGTCAAGACAAGTGCGCTGTTAAAAATAAAGAGGTTTGTCTGTGGAAAAATGTGCGTCTGCGTTCACTGACACGTTTCTCTGAATGTAAAACCAAAGCCTTTCTTTGAGCCACGTTGTCTGCAGGTCAGCCGTGAGTTCTCATTCGATGAGCTTTTCAAATGTTCTCCAGCAGCTCTTACTGTACGGTTAAAGAACCTTTAGTGGCTGAAAGGAAAGCGTCCAGACACAACAAACTCATTCAGTCAGTAATTCTAAAAGGAAAGTTTGCCAACAGAACGTGAGACGTGGAAATGTTGTCGATTTATTTTACCCGTGTAGCTTTTCTTTTCCTACAGATGTAAACACGGTTTAAAACAATATATTTATCTGCTGACAAGCTAAAAAACCAGTCACCAACAAAACTCTGGTTCTGAAGACAGACATGGTTACAGGTCCGAACACATCTGGCTGTTTTCCTGTCCAGCTGTTCTCTGAAGATGCAAACTGAGAACCTCCGATTCACAAACACCAGATCTGAGGCCGTGGTCCTCAGCCAGAGGGTGGACTGTCCTCTCCTGGCTGGGAGGAGGTCAAACATCACAAGCTGTGTTTTCCAGTGAGGGAAGAATGGAGGGGTGTGTGTGTGGGGGGGGGGGGGGGGGGTCAACAGTCAGATCGGAGCAGCTGCCACAGTATTGTGGGCTCTGAGTCGGTCCGTTATGGTGAAGAGGGAGCTGAACTGCGAGGAGAAGCTCTCTATTTTTGTTCCTACCCTCACCTGTGGTCCTGAACTCTGGGTAGAGACTGAAAGAACCAGATCCTGGATCCAGGAGGTCTAGATGAGTTCTCTCTGCAGGGTAGCTGGACTCTCCTTAGAGACAGTGTAAATGGACTGTACTTATATATGAAGATACTCAAAGCTCTTTACAACAACCTGTGCCTCAGTTACCCGTTCATACAGCTCTCTACTAGATCTGTACAAAGACTAACCAGAGCTTTATCACATTCAGACACTGATGGGACACATCAGAGGCAGTGAGGGGTTTCGTGTCTTGCCCAGGGACACTTCAGCATGTGACTGCTGGTGGAATCGAACCCCCAACTCTCCCACTGGAGGACGACTGCTGTAACCACTCCACCACAGCCGCCCTGCAAGGATGAGAAGTTAAGTGATCCTGGACTCAGAGTAGAACTTCTGCTCCTCCACACCAAAAGGAGCCAGCTGAGGAGGTTCATCTAAGGATGCTTCCTGGACGCCTCCATAGGGAGGTGTTCAGGACATGTCCAACTGGGAGGAGTCCCCGGGGAAGACCCAGGACATGCTGGAGAGAGGTCTGTCAGCTAACCTGGGATGGATGGATTATAAAATCATCACCTGTGACAGTTTCTTCCAATGGACGAACGTTGGTCCTACAGCGTTAGAAGATGTTGAGACGTTCACATTCAGTGAAACGAACGTGCTTAAATAAAGGTTGAATGATGGAGCGTTGTCTTAAATCCAGTATCTCTGATCTGCACCAAGCTGTGAACATGAAGGTTCTGAAACATCTGGAGGAGACCTCAGTCTGTTTGAGACAGCTGTCCATCTGTGTCTCATGAACGTTGAAGAAAACCAGTTGAACGTCTTGCAGAGCCACAGATCTGTTGAAGCCTTTTAATGTTTCCATCGTTCTGCAGAACTAAAACAGTTTTTGTGAATTACAACCGGTTGTTTCTGCAGGATAGAAATGATGGGACTTGATGCTGTGCACTGAAGTGTTTAACGTCCCCGGAGGGTTCCTCCCTGAGCTCTTCTCACGACACCCGTGTCACTGTTCGACAGATGTTTCTTCAGAAAACATCTGGAGCTACATGTCCAGGTTTAACCAGCCCAAGAACAAATAAAACTTTTGGAAACTGGTCCACATCTACCTGTCGTCATTTCCAGAGACCACGGCAGGAGATAAAATCCTGAACGTGGGCATGTTGAGAGAATGCTGCAGTTCTGCACCGACAGGCCTTGGGTTTTATGAATAATCTGCACAAAACAGCTCGGCTGATGTTAAAACAAAAATGGAACTCTGGCTTCTGTTTTAAAGCTAGTTTCTAAAAGGCAAACATGATTTTAGTTCTCAGATGACTCCAAATGGCAGAATGAGAAAACGACAGACAGGAAGTGTCTTCCTGCACAGGTGCAGGGTTTGAGGCTGTAAAGAAGAGACAAGATGAGTATCCAGAAGATTTTAGATCATTCAAAGGTGGAGAACGTTTCTTACTGGAAAAGTTTCTTGTTGGAGCCAGAGGGGAGAGCTGTGAGGTCCGAGGCTCGAGGAGATCGTAGAGAGGCGAGTACCGCTGGAGAGAGGAGCAGGTTAGAGGGTGAAGGCTGCTTCTTCAGGTTTTGGTTACACGTGGGACACGATCAGAACGAGTTGAGGTCTCAAGAAGGTCTTGGAAGGCTTGATGAGGCCAGGACTGGGGAGTCGCTGCAGGAAATCACAAAAAAGCTTTGAGTCAAAATGTCAGGAGACAGTTTCATGGCTGTCCATTACCTTTACCACAGGTAGAGAGTCCATTAACACAGGTAGGGTAATGTCCCAGCGCTGAAGGAGTGTCTGGCAGAAGTTCTTGTGCTCCTGCAGAGCCGTCCTCCAAATCAGGCTCAGCTGTGGGAGGACGTGAATGTAGCTGGAAGAACCTGGAGCTCCCACAAAGGCTCAGCCCGGTGAGGTTCTGGCTCAAAGATCCCTAAAACCACGTCAAACAGCAGGAAAGCTTTTCTGTGTAAAGACCTTCCAGAGAGCAGCGTTTGTGTTCGAGTGGAAACACAAAGAAACATGAAACGTTTGCAGCAGCACCTTAAACACAGCAAATACGAGTCCTTTAAGAATCACGGCTCACGTCAAACACGACATCATCTGCTCTGGCTGCTGAGCTCATCCGTATCTGCAGTGAGATTAGAGGAAACTCAGGCAGGAATCAAACGAGGAGATAAAAGAAGAAGATTGTAAGTGGAGGCTGATTTGAGGCAGCGGTCTGCTTCTCGTATGATTGCACCCTTGTCACGGCGCCTGAGATCTGCTTTGTTCAAGTCGATGGACTAAACACCAGCTCGCCCTGCGACCAGCTCTGAAGGAAGGAAATGCAGAAGCGTCTCGTCACTCCTCAGGAAACTGGTGAGAGCAGCGTGGACGAGCGTGCGAGCGTCTCCCATGTGAGCAGAGTGTTGATGAATCAAGTCAAATTAATTAGGACGGGGCTCATCTCGTGCCAGACGGGCTGACTATTAAAGATGTCTTGGGATTCACCAAATTATAGCATCAATTTCCTCATTTATGTCCATTTAACAGGCAGCAATCAAGGAGACTGACACAACGAGCGCTCGTGAAAAAAGAAGCCATGACATGTGAGCTAATGTCTGAAAAACACTTTGTCTTTCAGAAAGATACGGTTTCATTGTTTGGTCCACAAAATACTTTGACGTCCACTTGAAAGAGTAAAACCCAGAAATGTAGTACACAAAGGTTTGACGCACCCAGAGCCAAACCAATCATCCTGCTTTACAAACTGTTAGTTGGGATTAGCAGTTAAATTAGTGATGAGTGTCGTCTCGCAGGTTAATCCACGTCTCATTACATGTCAGTGATAAAAGCTTCATGTTCGTAAGAAACAGTTCAAGTTTCACTCTGAGGAGGAGGAGCAGGCCAAACCAAAGAAAATGATCAAAATGTGGATTATTATTCCAACTAATCTCATGCTTCAGATGGAGAAACTGGGATGGAAACCCACGCATTAAAGTATAATCTAACAGCAAACTTCAAAGAATATTACTGACATGAACATAAAATCTAATTGTTAAGATAAATTAGAATTTTAGAGTTTAAGCTCTTGTCTCCAGACAACAATAGAAACTTATTGAGCATAAAAGCACCGCAGGTTTCCCCCAACACCGTGAGCGTGCAGGACGTGTACGTTTTGCATAATGAGACTAGAAACAGGGACATAATGCTGAAGTTGAAGCTGAAATGGGGTGTGTGTTCAGCTGCAGAACAAGTTTATGTTCAAATAGTTTATGAAAAAGGAGGATTTTTGATTTTCATTTTGCTGCTGTTTAGTCAAATATCCATTTTTCTGCTAAAGTCTCAAAAAGAGCGTGTGCGGGGGAGTAGGCGGGGCTTAAGTTTCTCAACATGACTCTGCACGGAGGAGCTGGCAGTCAGTGTCTGCAGTAAAAACATTTTGGTCAAAACTCTTCACCTTTAAAAACAAATAAATGTGATTAAACAGAGTTAAAAACACTTCCGTCCATTAAACGTGTGAACTATTGTGCACGTGCACCACGAGCTCTGCCTGAGCTGTTCTGTTTTCATTTTAGGCTTGGTCCTGACAGGATGCTGGGGTGGGGGGTGTAGGTGTTTATCTGGCATGAGGTGCAGCCTAAAAATACCCCGAGGTCACCAGGGGCGGGGTTAAACATTCGGTCCTTCCAGAACAGAGTGCTGCCTCGTTAGCAGGTCGGTGCTGAAGCAGGTCCATCCGGACCGGCAGGAGGACCCAGTTCAGAGACAGAGCGAAAAGGAAGAAGTGCATAAAGAGGATGGATGGATGGATGGATGGACGGATGGATGGATGGATGGATGGATGGATGGATGGACGGATGGATGGACGGACGGACGGACGGACGGACGGACGGACGGACGGACGGACGGACGGACACTAAAGACATCTGATGTTGCAGCTGGATACACCAACACAAACACCAGAAGACCACATTAATGGATGTGTTTGGTTGCTCTGAAGTTCTTGACTTCTGGTGAAGTCTGGAAGAACACAAAGTTCAAACGTTTAAAGAAACTAAAGGTTTGGAGGAGTTCTTCTCCTCTGAGGTTAAAAAGTGATGAAAGTATTTATTATAAATCTGAACTTCTGTTTTCAAACCAACCAAAGGTCATAAAATCTTGTTTTCCACAATCGAGCCTGTGTGAAGCGGATCAGAACCTCTCGAGCTGCTTGTTTACCACCAACTAGATGGGAAAGGACAAAATGGAGTGGTGATGTGTTGCAGCAGATGGCCCAGCTCCTCCTCCTCCTCCTCCTGCTCCTCTGCCACCTGTGGAGGTGGACACACTCACTCAGAAACCGCCCGCTCTCCGTAAAATCACTGATGTAGGTCGTTTGTCCAAACGGAGCGGGTCACCTCGTAGGAAAGTTTGTTGTGAGGGCAGGACTTCTGTGGAAACTGAGAAGGTGTGGAAGTCACTCAGCAGGAGTTTAATGTTCACTGAGCTTTTCTCTCTTGGACTCAAGTTCTCACAGCGTCTCATTTTCATGGCAAAAACAAAACTAATATTAAACTTCAAAGTAAAATAAAATCATTTAAAGATGTGACTGATTCTTCCATCTCAGAAGTGGTGACCCATCAGGTTCATTTAAAGCCCTCGTGGCTCTGCTCCTCTCTTCACGCTGCTCTTTGAGCGGCACCGTGTCCTGATTCTGTCACCTTCCCCCGCTGGTTCTGACCGGCCCAAACACTCAGCCAACACATCTCTGTCCTCTGATCAGAGAGAAGGAAAAGTTTCTCCTAAAACTCTGGGTTTGGTCCCGATGGATTGTGGCTCATTTAATTTTGTTTGTTTGGTTGTTCAGGGTTTTATTCACAGTGAGGGAAGAATGCAGCGTGAGACTGACAGACGGACTGGTGCAGCATCTGCAGTATTGTGGACTCTGTGCCGGTCCGTTGTGGTGAAGAGGGAGCTGAGCTGTAAGACAAAGATTACAATAATGCGTCTCGACTGACAAGCACCTAAAGACGAGACGTTCTCTCAGATTTGATTGATTCAGATAATAAAAGCTCATTGATGTTCATCTTGTCTGTATTGTTGTTTGTTGTGCTCAAGCTCAGATCTTTGTATTTCTTCCTGATTACGATCATTTATTCTCCTAAATGACAGAATGTAGTGATTTATTTTATTTCTAGAGACAGTTGGAAGCCTCATTTCCAATAATGAAAATGTTTAGTTAGTATCACTTTAATCTATATTGTATTTCTGCAGTTCATGAAAACCCAACTGTTGTTTTGACTGTGATGCCTGTGCTGCTGCACTACAGTATGTAGCAAGAGTTTGCTGCAGATGTATAATCCTCCTGTACCAGTTTGTGTGGAGCGCCTCCGTCGGTGCTCTGCCCCTTCAGGCCCGAGTCCTGGAGGTCCGTTTAGTAATCCGTGCATGTATGTATCGCAGCGCTCATGTTTATTAAAAGGTCAGAGCGAGGCTGCAGATGTCCATAAAAAGCTCCCGTGTCGTGATGGATCTGCTCGAGTTAAAGGAACGGGCGTCTGACAGACGTGATGGAAGGCTTCAGCTGCTGAAACGTCTCCGAAGAACACCCGGTGCAACAGGTAGAAGTAAAAACTGATTGGAGGGCAAAATAAAATTCAATAAAAAACATTTTGTCAGCAAATCAAGGACTTCATGCAAATTCCTGCATCTGTCCACGTCCGTCACTGAGTCCGACTTCAGACATGAAGTGTGTTTAAAAAAGACCAGCAAGGAGCCGAAGATCTACATACAACACGTGCACGCCGGCTGAGATCTACATACAACACGTGCACGCCGGCTGAGATCTACATACAGCACGTGCACGCCGGCT
>NC_056498.1:44723127-44726121 GCF_014905685.2 Nematolebias whitei
ACATACAGCACGTGCACGCCGGCTGAGATCTACATACAGCACGTGCATGCCGGCTGAGATCTACATACAACACATGCACGCTGGCTGAGATCAACATACAACACGTGCACGCTGGCTGAGATCTACATACAACACATGCACGCTGGCTGAGATCTACATACAACACGTGCACGCTGGCTGAGATCTACATACAACACGTGCACGCTGGCTGAGATCTACATACAACACGTGCACGCTGGCTAAAAGTCATGAACATGAGCTGGAGGTTTGTAGCAACTCTGCTAAATTAAAAAAAGGAGGATTGATACGTTAATAAAATAGTTGGGATTATAAGTGACTATAATAAGAAAGTGCATGTAATAATTTGGGTTATTGTGGGTTTGAGCATCTTAAAGGTTGAAACTGGGAGTGATTCTTCAACTTATGGACCAAACTGGGTGTGATTCTTCAACTTATGGACCAAACTGGGTGTGTTTCTTCAACTTATGGACCAAACTGGGTGTGATTCTTCAACTTATGGATCACTGGTCAAAGATTTACAGTAGAAACATGAACGCTGGAGGACTAATGGAGTGTTTATTGCTCCTTTGTGCCATCAATAAGTCATAAAGAAGCCCCTTTGTGCAATAAACAAACCATTAGCGTACATTTGTGCCACCAACGTGCACGCTCAGGGCGAACACAAAGCACAGCGCACGTTTGGATCCGCTCCCCATGAAGAGCCGTCAGGATGTGAGTTCTTTGTTACTTTGTTCTTACACATTTTTAGTTTCATCATTTTCAGCACGTGCATGGGGAGCGGGACAGTGCTCCACATTTTCTTGTACGACGATGAAGGTCTGTTCTAAAAACCAGAGCTTCTGGAGACTCGCTCATGAAAAGTGCTCAGCATCTATCTGCCCCGTGAGATCGTCGTCTCTTGTGGTCTGTGATGAGCTGCTTTTTGTCCCCGTCGCAGAGCAAAGAGAGGAACTGGTCTCCAGTCTCCTTCCGTCTGTAAATGCTGTGACTGTGATCGTTTGAAAAAGAATCGAGGGAACGACTTCTGTTTATGTGTGTGGCTGCATCCAGGCGCAAGAACGGTTTGTCCAGAAAATTGTGTCGGCACGTCAAAATTCAAGATGGCAACCACATCACATACTGTGGCTGAGTGGTTAGAGCGGTCGTCCTCCAATCCAAGAGTTGAAGGTTCGATTCCACCAGCAGTCACATGCAGAAGTGTCCCTGGGCAAGACACTGAACCCCTCGTTGTCTCCGATGTGTGTCCCATCAGTGTCTGAATGTGATAAAGCTCTGATCAGTCTTTGTACAGATCTAGTATAGAGCTGTATGAATGAGTTAATGAGGCACAGATTGTTGTAAGGAGCTTTGAGCGTCTTGATCAGACCGAAAGGAGCTGTATAGGTACAGTCCATTTCTCATGGGAGCTGAAAGACCTGAACACTGAGCACCAGACCAACTTCCTGTCTGATGTAAGGCTGCGTCTACGTGTAAGAAAGATTCTCTGGCTCGCTCTCGATGCTTTCTGGTTTTTATGTTGATGAAAAGTAAAGTTTCCTCAAATGATTGGGGTGACTGAAGATGAATCTGTGGTGGTCTCTCCTCTGAAAAGTTGTGGACTCTTTCAGTCCGTTGTAAAACTGACAGACTGTCAGCCGAGCGATCCTCAGGCTGTGAAATTAAACGTAGATCTTTAAACCATTTCTTACTGGGACTAAAGTCTAACTGGTCTGAAAGCACTTGTCAGATCTTGAAAGAACAAAGATCAAGGACTGGGCTCTAAAGTTGAATTTAGACCAAAAACTGATTCATTTCAATTCTTCTTTCAAAACTAACTCATGTTTTCTGAGATTAAGTTGGCAAAGAGCAGATTAGATTCAACTCTGGGGAACTGGTGGTTATTTCTTGCTGTAGACCAAAGATGTTTTTTATTCATCAAAGATTCTGCCCAAAACTGAGACTTGAGATATTCCACCTGAGCAGAATTTAAGTCTTTTCTCAGAAACGCTTTTCTTTCTAAAATCAAAACAACAAAATTACTTTAAATTTGAGTTCACATTGGAGACTTTTTAATGCGGAGCAAATCCTCTTAGAAAATCAATTAGAGGAGAACAGATTAAGACTGCTGTAAATGTATTATTTATTTAATCTCGTCAGCTTGAATTAATTAATGTGGTGGAAAGTTTCATGTCAGACAGATTTTCTTTTTCTTTTTATAAAGTAAGAACAGTAAATAAACCAAACCAGCAGGGTTCAAGGGTTTGCTCTCGCTGCTTCATTAGATGCAACGCAGAAGTTTTAAAGTTTGTTTTGTGTCAGCGAGGCTGAACGAGCTGCACTGCAGGACAAAAAATAAGAGACACCAACAGGGAACAAGAACAAAAAAATAAAACGTTTAAAGCGTGTGAAGCCCGAGTCAAGTCCTCAAAGTTTGGGACTGTTCTAGTTTACGATCTTTAAATAGGATGATCCGGGAGAATACTTGGCCATCATCCATCTTTGTTCCTGTCGGGGCATCGTGGGAACTAATGGAGTCTAAGGATCATGAAACGGGCTGGAGTTTGGTCCTGTCATCAATCTTTGTTCCTGTTCAGACATCTTGGGAACTAATAGGAACCTGAGGATCATGAAACAGGCCGCAGTTTGTTCCTGTCGTCCATCTTTGTTCCCGTTGGAGCATTGTGGGAACTAATAGGAACCTGAGGATCATGAAACGGGCTGGAGTTTGGTCCTGTCATCCATCTTTGTTCCTGTTCAGACATCTTGGGAACTAATGGGAGTCTGAGGATCATGAAACGGGATGGAGTTTGGTCATGTCATCCATCTTTGTTCCTTTTGGGGCATTGTGGGAACTAATGGGAACCTGAGGATCATGAAATGGGCTGGAGTTTGGTCCTGTCGTCCATCTTTGTTCCTGTGGGAGCATTGTGTGAACTAATGGCATCCAAGGATCATGAAACGGGCTGGAGTTTGGTCCTGTTGTCCATCTTTGTT
>NC_056498.1:44726131-44727488 GCF_014905685.2 Nematolebias whitei
TGAGGATCATGTAACAGGCTGGAGTTTGGTCCTGTCCTCCATCTTTGCTCCTGTTGGGGCATTGTGGGAACTAATAGAGTCTAAGGATCATGAAACAGGCTGGAGTTTGGTCTTATCGTCACTGAAGAGGGAACTCAGACTCATCCACGTCTCGTGGTTTAGTAAAGTGTTCATTGTTTGATGTGGATGTTTTGCAGCTGGTAATATGAATTACTTTTATCTTGACTGTAAGTTATATTGTTAAAATCTAAAACTATAAACTTGTATGCATATATTCACCCCCTTTACTTTCAAGCCCCAGCTGTTCCTTCTGATGTTGCAGTATGACCTCAGTAAGATCCACCTATTTTTTACATGTTCTGACAGAATCAACAGCAGGTCAACACCTAACATCATGAAGACCAAGGATCTCTCCAGAAAGGTCACAGACAAAGTGGAGTTGGACTTCATGGAAGATGATCATGGAGGATCATTATACTATTAGCACAATATTTAAGGCACTATTCTTACCTAATGACATCACTAAAAAGATAAGAATTATAAACATTAATAATAAAAAGATTTTGTCCCTCACCTCTTTAAGTCACAGAAGACGCAGCAGCACGAGTGGAGAAACAGAAGAACGTCACTGTTATGAAGCATTAGTCTAGAATTAGATTAGCACCTTGTGAGCAGAGTCTACTCATTAAGCAGCTCGTTAAGCAGCTTGTTAAGTAGCTTTTCTGGCTCATCAGTGGCTCGTAGTGAAAGACCTACAAACACAGTCAGGTATTTGTTGTCTGAGTTACACTATAAATCGTTGGTTACGTACTGTAACCCCAGATTCTATGAATATAAGCGTAGCCCTTTAAGGCCTTCGCTTTAGTGGGTTTATCCCGTTATGCAGAGCATAAGCACTGAAAAAAATTAGTCCACGCCCACCTGCTGTGTGGGCCCTACCCGGTCCGTATAAATTACGTTAAGAGCGGGAAATCGGCTCCCAAAATAGCTTTTTTCTTCAGCCATTTAGGAGCCAGTGAGGCCCGACGCTTAAAGGGCTACGCTTATATTCATAGAATCTGGGGTTACAGTACGTAACCAACGTTCTATGTCATATAAGCTTCGCCCTTTAAGGCCTTCGCTTTAGTGGGTAAAGGGCGAAGCCGATGTGGTCCTCGCCTCACTGGGTCCATTCGAACACAGTAAGAAGCGGAAGCTTGCCCAAAAAACGTCTTGTCACTCAGCTCCCCATGTGCATAACTACGCATCGCGTAATTATGTGCCATGCACAGACGCATGTTGTGTAGCTATGCGTTCTGACAAAGCATGAATACCCCGGAAAACTTTCAACGGGAAGAAGAAGTTGAAAAGAGGGGGG
>NC_056498.1:44727588-44752487 GCF_014905685.2 Nematolebias whitei
GGGGGGGGGGGGGGGGGGGGGGCATGAACCAACTGGTTCATGGCTGAACAGTATAAACAGATTAATGTCCATAAATTGATTATAAATCAATTGAACTGATTGGTAACAATAATCATGAACTGATTAGTGACAATATAACCAAAATCACAGACACGACTTGTGACTGATAACAACATCTCACACTGTAATGCATGCAGACAGAAGTGAGCTTAAACAGAGTTCCATGAGAACAACAATATTCATTCTGTTAGAGCACTAAGGACAGAATGTGTCATGGAACGAGCCGTTACATCACGTAGGTAAAAGCGAATAAATGAGCAGGGTGTTGACCATGCAGCCGCAGTGCAAATGTCCTGCATTGACAAACCATTATGCAGAGCAGTCGAAGATGCGATACCCCTGGTCGAGTGTGCTTAGAGGTTGACAGGAGGCTCTAAATCTGATGCTCTGTAGGCTTCAGAAAAGGCCTCACACAGCCAGTGTGATAAGCGCTGGATGGATAACGGCGACCTGTAGAAACATCTCTATAATGCACAAACCATTGTTGAGTTTGAAACGCATTGCAGCTGTGTGCGTTATGTAACACGTCAAACGCCCGCACCGGGCAGAGAAGATGAAAAGATGCTTCCTCTTCTGATCTGTGGGGGGGAAAAAACCCCTCCAACGATATCACTCTTGATTTAAAAGAGCTCGTGATGTTTTAGGCATAAAAGCTGGGTTGGTCTTAAATCAGCTGAGCTGCCCGTCAGCCTAATTCTAAGGCATGACGAAGCAACAGAGAGGGCAGATAATTACTTACCCTCTTAGCGGGTGTTAAAACCAGCAACAGGGCTGTTAAAAGAGACAAGAATTTAAATGAAACCTGATCCAGAGGCTCAATTGAAGCTTTGATCAGGGCTCGCAGGACCAGCGTTAAACCCACTGTGGAAAACAAGTGGGCGTGAAAACAGGCCTACATCTCTGTACACCTTTTAGAAACCGCTTCATCAGCGGGTGATAAAAGCTGTTCTGACTCCAAACCCTTTGTGGCAGGAAGAGATGGCTGCAATCGTACGTTAAAGCGTACTGAAAGCCAACTCCCTATCCATCAGCTGTTGTAGAAAAACAACACGCCGCTTAAAAGGCATGAGGTGGTCTCTAAACCTTCTCTGTGCACCAGCGCTGAAAAGCCGTCCCCTTGATGTGTACAGAACTGTGGTAGATGCAGCACGTGAATCTTGAATTGTGCACACTATCTCCTGAGGGAGACCCATCCTCTAAGTGGAACCGCTCAGCGGTCAGACCCACCGGTGTTGACCTATTTCTGGGTAACTCTTGGTCGCTCCTCCTGCCTGAAGGAGAGCATCCTTCCTCCATGACAGTTCCACGGCGACCCAACAACAGACGTTGCAGGCCTGGGAACCATAGTGCGTTCACACGCCGGGAGCCACCAAGGAGGGCTGTCAATCCCTCCTCTTGAACTCGGTTCATGGACCGTAAAAAACAGAGGAGGTGGGGGGGAAAGAAACGCGTAAAAAGCGTTTTGGGCCACCGACTGTGAGCAAATGCGTCCCCCCCCAGCGATGGATCGTCTCGCGGGCTCAGGGAAAACCGTAGTTGACATTGAGCGTTCTTCTCGCATCGCAAACAGGTCCACAGCTGCTTTGCCAACTTCTGCTGCGTCTGAAAAACATCAGATCCGGATGGAGGATCCGGTCCACATAACGTGGGCCGCCCTTGGACGTCACATCAGCCCCTCTGTTCAGAACATCGGATATGTAAACTGCTCTAATAAAAGCAGGTTTGATGAACCCAACTCAGTAGCTTCCGCGCAATGTGTAACATCTGGGCTGAACGCACACCCCCCTGGCGGTTTATGTACGCAGCAGTCACCATGTTGTCTGTGTGAATCAACACGTGTTGATTCTGTAGCACGGGAGCAAAAAGTTGAATCACATTCAGCACTGTGCGACACTCCAAAACATTGATGTGGGCTGATGTGCGGTGGGGCCACAGCGCCCCTACTGCTTGAGATAGGCATGTTCCCCACCCCAACCTGACAGAGACGCGTCCGTGAAGACTGACACGTGACGTGGATCTGCTGACGGGGACTCCCTCTGACAGAGCCAGGGTGTTTCCCCAGTGTCGGAGGTCTGCTCCCATGGAGGGAGGGACAGTGATCATCCGTCTCTTTTGTTTTACTGGATCCACACGCAGACGCGTAAACCACCTCTGGAGGCGCCTCATGTGTAACAAACCCAGCGGGACCACTGTGTGAGCTGATGACGTCATTCCCAACAGCTTCATGACGGAGACAGCTGTTACCACTTTGCCAGGTCTTACGTGGCGTAATTGGTTTTTAGAGTGTCGATTCTTGTTTGTGATAAACGAGCCGTCATGGTAATTGAGTTTAATTCCACTCCCAGATAACAATTATCTGGGCCGGGAAAATCGAGCTTTTCTTCCAGTTATGGCGAAAACCAGATTTAGCAGGTGTGATGCTAACACCTGAGCCTGTATCAATGCTTCCTGTCTGGAGTGAGACAGGGGCAGCAGGTCGTCCAGGTAAAAACAAAACCCTCATCCCTGCTTGTGCAGTGGATGCAGGGCTGTCTCCACACACTTGAGAACGTACGAGGCGCGAGGGAGTACCCAAAAAAGGCAACCTGTTGTACTGGTACTTCATCCCTTGAAAGGCGAAACGCAGAAATTTTCTGTGTTTTGGGATGATTGGTGTGTGAAAATAGGCATCTTTTAAAACGATGGAGACAAACCAGTCGTTTTCCTGGATGTTGTCCAACAGCTGTCTGTTCATCAACATGTGAAAAAATCTGTTCATGATCGCTTTGATGAAAGCTGACAGATCCAGAATCGGTCTCATCCCTCCGGTCCTTTCGGGGACCAGGAAGTAGCTTGAGTAAAACCCTGTGTTTTCCTCCTCGTTGGGAACTCTTGAGATTACACCTTTTATCAGAAGCTCTTGGATTTCTGCATTTAAGGCTGAGACTTGGTCTGGTGATGACAGGACCGTCTCTATAACTCCTCCGAACGGAGGGGGTCGGGTTGCAAACTGCAGCGTGTAACCCTTGCATAACACTCTGTCCCTCCATCTGTCCGGTGAGCATGTTTTTAACCACTCTGCGTGACGTTCGTGGAGTGGACGTGCGTTTAAATGATGTGCCGTGTTTTGAACGGATGTCATCCAAACCTCCGCCTCGACCGCCGTCATGCGTCGCGGAAATGTTTTCCGCGTGACCCAAGGCGAGGCTTTCTCGAAAGGGCTGTTCTGCGCGCGCCCGCGCGCTGTGACTGGATCGCGGACCAACCTTCATGTCCGGGCGGGGCGGTGTGTGCTGAGGCGAGGCGTGTGTCAGCTGATGAAGTGAAGGTTGTGAGCCTCGCGGGAGCGCACGTTTCCTCTGGAGGGACGCGCGCCGCTCTCGCTGAGGGCGGGGCCCGTCATTGGATTCATTCAGCTGTCTCACGCTTATGCCGCCGTGAGCTGCTGATCGCTGGGACGCGGTGGATGACGGCCACTCGCGTTCATACAGGAGAGGCGTGTGTTGTTTTCGCTGAGAGCAGGGACCTCCACCGGACCCGGCCTGCGGTCCCACATTTATCCCGATGTGGGCCGGTGAGCGCCGGGCAGCTGTGCGTGCATCATCGACACAGTGCCGTTGGATGGAGGCTGCTTGTCTCGCTCGGGAGCGCGTAAACACCGTTGGGAGGTGATCGTGCGGGCCTGATTGACAACAAGTTATTTCGCTTACCGTGGTGTCACGTGAGCGTCTGGGCATGTGAGGGAGCGGCGGTGGATTTAAAAAAACCTTTATTTAAGGACACCGGCTCTTTATGAGTGGAGGGTGTGTGTGTAGCGGCTGTGAGCTCATCCGAGCTTACAGACTGGCTAAAAACAGGCGTTTTGATCTTTGAAAAATCATTTATTCAATTCCTGTGTCATTTATACACACATCCTCCGCAGACCGTCATTTCTTAAAACTTCTCCCCCGTGAGCTCTGCGGTTTGTTTGCTCCGAGCGCCGTCTGCAGGCGATCTCTGGGGAAAACGCTGAAGTGCAGGCTGCCGGACTGAGGAGGGGTGGTCTCTGGCGGGCGGGGCTGGTGGTGGAGCTGGGCGAGACGAAGCTGCTGCTGCCGTGGAGCGTCGATGTCTCTGCCTCTGCTTTTGACGATCTCTCCAGCGGGCTGGAGGACGGAATGAGCCGCGCGGCTAGATGAGATGGCGTACAGCTTCCGACGTCTCCTCCGACTGCTTCGAATTCGTCAGCATGGACGTCAAGCTGCTTCCGAACAGCGCGTCCGATGAGATGGGGCCCTCCATCCGGTCTTTGTGCAGCTTTTCCGGCAGCAATGGAGAGTGACGGAGCCAGATGGAACGTTGGATTACCGTCATCCATGCTACAATCCTCGACAGGCAACCCGAGGGAGCGGCGCACATGTTGAGGATGGCGTCTGCCGATCTACACAGGGAGCTCTTAGTCTCCTCCGGCAGGTCTGAGGTCTCAGCCTTTTCGACATGCTAAATGCTAGCAGCGCATGTTGTTGCTAACTGCGGTTGCCTGAAAACACGTCGGTGGGCTCGATTGGAGAGCTTTGGTCGCCGTCTGGTTCCTCCGGAGGGACGGGACGCTGCTCCGACCTGGACAGCTTCGCTCCGGAAGCTTCCGCGAGGCTTGGCTCCAGGGGAGGGAACCGAGGAATAGCGTCAGTTGCCTTACAGAAGGAGTTCTTTGTCTCCAAGGCAGGTCTGCGGCCTTCAGTCCCTTGGACATGCTATATGCTAGCAGCGCACGTTGTTGCTAACTGCGGCTGCCTGGAAAAACACGTCAGTGAAAAATAACCTTTCCGCCGATCATCCGAACTGGCGGGAAAAGGCGAGGGACGTAGAAAAAGGGGGTCCCTTCATGTCAGCCTCCTCCCGGGTTCCGCCGGGCAACCCCTGAGGGCGCTGTCGGCCGGGAGCGGTGTGATCGCCGATGCGAAAACGAGGTGGGATGGGGTGAGCATTCACTCAGCCCCCCTCCACCTACACTACGCTCCCCGGGAGGGAATGAGCAGCGGGGGCTGCAGCTGAGCACACCTTGCCCCGGAGGAACCATCCGGTTCGCCCCGAGGGTCGGCGATAAGAGGAAAAAACACAAGATGGCGTTGTCCAGCGTGTAGTGACCTGTCACTGGGAAATGTTCCACGACGCTTACCTTGGAATAAGACTGCTGTCATCTTCTCCTCGGGGAGGAGAACTCACCGGACGACCGGAGGTCGACTGCCGGGCCCAGCATCCTTCACAAGGTTGGTCATTTACACAACTTATCTTCTTTGTTCTTCTGACAGTGCTATATTAGCTCGCTGAAGAAAAAATGGGAGCCGATTTCCCGCTCTTAACGTAATTTATACGGACCGGGTAGGGCCCACACAGCAGGTGGGCGTGGACTAATTTTTTTCAGTGCTTATGCTCTGCATAACGGGATAAACCCACTAAAGCGAAGGCCTTAAAGGGCGAAGCTTATATGACATAGAACATTTACATCTTCAAAATGATCATTTTGTTGTATAAACTAGTACTTTGACAAAACAAACGTAATACAGTGAAAGTCAAAGAATAATGAAATCTTTGGATCCATTCGTGTTGTTATTGGATTCATTTACCTTCCATCTGAATTCTCCGTGAGGCCCTGGAGCCGCTGATTACCTCCAATTCAGCCAACTATCTGGGGGAGGACATGAAATGTGGGACAATGAGCAGAGACTCTGGGTCTTTGAATCGGGGAATTCCAGTTAAATGATCTCCAGTGGACACAGAGCTTAAATGGAGACTAAATGCAACGCGAAGCACTCGTCTATCCGACGCTCATTACCCGCTTCTCATTTCCCCTGGAGACCTGGCTCAGCTTCACGCCGAGCACTTCCCTGCCAGGAGGAGGGTGATTACAACGTTTAGCTCAACAGAACAGCCTCCCTTCGCCCTCGCCTCTGTCATCTCTTCCTGTTTTCTCCCTCGCCTTCCTTATCTCTCAGTAGTCACCCTCTTACCTCTGCTTCTTTTTCTGCAGGCACAGCAGGCGATTCGTACACTGCAGCTGATTTACTTTTTTGTCCTGCCGTTGATTACGACATGTAAGAAACAGGCGGACCCAGAATGGTGCAGGAGAAATATTTATTCTCCGTCAGACAATAGTGAACAAGCTGAGTTATGAATCACACGTTACAACGGAAGAGGCAGAGGCGACTGTAGCAACAACTAAACTGGCAACAGCAACACAAAAGAGTTTGTTTGAATCACAGGAGAGTTTCAGAACCGCGAGCAGATGGTAGAGTCGCTGATGTCCCCACAGCACAGGGTCTCATCCATCCAGGGTGCAGCACGGGGGCCTACGCATTCCTCTGCCAAGGCTCGATGTACTCCAGGCCCAGATGGTCAAAGATGTCCTTTTCAG
The DNA here is from genome assembly GCF_014905685.2 of Nematolebias whitei. Classification (NCBI taxonomy): domain Eukaryota; kingdom Metazoa; phylum Chordata; class Actinopteri; order Cyprinodontiformes; family Rivulidae; genus Nematolebias; species Nematolebias whitei. The sequence continues at coordinate 44,734,022 of NC_056498.1, forward strand.
TCGTCGCCGTCAGGAACTCCTTCTGGAGAGAAGAGGACAAGCAAACACTCAATCCTTGATTTGTGCAGAATTATCTCCGGCAGAGGATGTTTGTTTTTGTTAGCAACATATCTAATGAACGACTGGACAGATTTAATGAACCCTTCAGTAAATATTCACCCCCTTTTATAAGAATTGTCCTAACTCAGAGGTCTGGCCTCTTGGTGCAGGTAGACTCAGTGGATTTGTCCCAAGTGATGGCAGTAGAAACACCTGCTGGAAGGTCTGACCCTGCTCAGTTGGTATTCTTGGTTACCATTGCACCATAAAGACTAAAGGACACTAAGAAAAGCACAAGTCAGTGATGGATACAAAAGGATTAAACCATCCCCAACTGCAAGCTTACAGGAGCATCGAAACTGACAAAACGAGCGACACGTCACTGAGGGACTTCAGTCAGGAGTGTCTGTGGTTTTGACCATTGGTGGCCTTGACCACGTGTTCATCTTCAGACACCCCAGTCATTTGTGGAAACTATACAACAGTTTTATCAAATGTTTGGGATGGTTGGTTTACACATTTATATGGTGGTGGCCATCTTGGATTTTTACGTGGCAACCCAATTTTTGATCGTGACCTTTCTTGATCCTAGATGCAGCCACACACCAAAATGGAAGTCGGCACGTTGCTTATTTTTCAGGTTATCATCACAACAACGCACAAATGGACAGAGGAACAGAGTGTATTTTACAGTTCCCGCACGTCGCTCCGTGACACGGGAAAATACATTTCTTTAGACGGATTCATAAGCTTTGTCAGAAATGATCATGTTTACAGACAGCATCATGAATGAATGAATGCATGGCTGTTTGTTTTCCCAGGAGACCTTCTGAGGGTTCAACTAGTCTCAGGACCACAGCGATGCAGGAAGATGTTTTCACACATTCGTTGCAGGCTGCGAGTATCGATTTAAACGTGTATCAGCCCAGCTGAGCGGAGACTCGGCCACGTTGAGACAGCACAGATTTACGTTTGAAAAGCTCCCTCTCCTCTCCACACTCCAACCTTGCTGTAAGTGATTGCCCTCTTCAGCAGACGAGTATTTTCCCTGACAAATCACGACAGGGCTATTAGGCGCTGGACATCTACCAGAACAATGTGATGGCTTACGTCTCTATAGGAGCGGTGACGAGGCATGACTCACCTTGGGAGTGAGACAGCCCGGAGAGAAAGTGTGACGCGTCCTGCCTTCAAGTCTAAACTGGACCTGACACCCGATCTTGTCAGCTCCCCCCATCAGCCAGAGGCAGAGCTAACAGAGAGAAAGGAAACCACTACAAGGCATGTCTCCCTCCATACAGACTTTTATTTTTATCGTGAATGACAGGAGGGCCACGCTGCTCACAGGTTTGAGTCCAAACCGCAACAAACTCTTTTCACACCAGTCCTTTTTTAAAGAATGTCACACTAACCAGTTTATAAAATGAGCTTTTGGCTGGTTTCTGTCAGAGATGTGTAGGAAGCCTGGAGAACCCGTGAGAGCGCTGCTTCAACAAAATGTAAAAAAAGAAAAGTAAAATGACTTTGCATGGAAATGAAAAAGATAGACGAGGTTATTGCCAATTACAGGAATACATTTCAGTCAAATGTGCACTGGAACCCGTCGCACAGTGTTTGAGCTGGGTGGCAGGAAGCAGAACTTAGTCTGAACACAACCTCGCAAGATGTTCCATTAGTGCTCAGAGAATGTGCTCATGATGACTCTCAGCTACTACCACACCAAATGTTGTGCATCAAAAATTCATCTGTAGCCCTTTGTGAGGTCAGTATCTCAGTGGGCTGGCACTCAACAACTCGACACTCTTCTAAATGCCTTGAAACGCTCATGGGGGGCGTTTTCAGATTCCTAGCATGAGTCAGAGGCTCACAGTCTTGTTACTTTAATTTTGAACATGTTCAAAAAAAATGTGTGACAGTCTCTCAAAATAATTACAGAGTTGCCATGGGCACCTCAAACCCTTCTCAGGCTGGTTTCAGTGTGTGAACATCTAGAGTTGTTCTCTGACACGGAACGTCTGAGGCTTCAGCCGCGAACGTTCAGGCTTTAAACACTCACCGATACAGAATTATTGAAAAAAGGGTCTAACTGCAGGGGGGGGGGGGGGGGAACACAAGCAAAGGGAAGTGTGGCACGATGGGCATCAAAATCACGTGCGCAGTTGATTATACGAGCCACGCATCTCAAAAATAAACCAAATTTAAAAACTAGCCTTCCAAATATGAGGTCATTAAATGAAAAACACTCCGAGACTTCATCCAAAATATTGCTCATTTTTAAGCAATTTTATAATAATTTTGAGTTCCAGTCTTGTCTCCTGACCATGGACCAATGAGACGTCACCCAACAGAAGGTTAGCGTTTTAAATAAAGACCTCACATGCAGCAAAGAGTGAGTGTTGGAGGTGACTGCCTCCGTCACATCAAATTTCACTTTAATATCTGTAAAATAGAGTTGATAGCCGATTGTGTGTATTTTTAAGGTCAGTTAACTGTTGCGTCCATCTTGAATCGAGTTAACTTGTAAAGTTAATTAGTTACATGTGCTGTGGTTCATGAGATATTTTGCTAACAGACCAAAAATAAGCAGACACAGGTAATTACATCATCCCCTACCTTTCACTTCTGCAGATGAAGCTCTAAGGAGAACTTGGCTTTTGTTCTCTTGCACACTGAAACCGCCATGTTTCCTTTAGGGCAGGCGTGCTGTTGGCGAAACGTTCCATTTGACTAAAACCATCGGAGGGATCTGTGAACCTGCGCAGCACCGACCATGGTTTTTACTGCTCTCACAGCCTGAGCACATTTGGTGCTCCCACCGCTCCAGAAGCCACAAAACGCAGACACACGGCGTTTCTAACATGACAAGCTGCGCTGGATGAAACGTACGAGGGATAGAAGGTGGAGGAGAAATGAAATAACTGAAGAGATTTAGAGAATTAATGGGTTTCCAACGTTGTGTGACTCTGTTCAGAGACTAACGGAGAAAAACACGAAGCTCAGATGAGATTCAAAACATACTAAATTGGACATTGTCCTCGACTCACCATGGCTCCGTGTCCCTCAGCTCCTACACCCCCTCCCGGTGCCCTCAGGTAGATGCAGTTTTATTTACTTACCCCAGCACAGTACGGGCTCTGTGGGAAATAAACTGTACCTCTGAAATCTCCCCTTTAGGCGCCTGCTTGAAACGGCAAAAAGCAGCTTTTCTTCTGGAGTTTTTAGTATCGGCGAGCGTGGAGTGGAGGAACAGAGACGTAGTTCATTAGAAGGAGAGGTTATCTGTTATCCGAGACAGGACTGGCAGACCGTCATGAGCCGGGACGGCAGCCATGTGTGTCACCGCGAGCTGGTGTCCTTGAATTAATAAGGTACTAATCAACAACACGTTGTTCTGTCCGCCACATAATGACATCCCTCACGGACGTGAACGCACACTCATCAGTTCCTGCAAAACATCTGCCGCCTCTCTGCTGCCTGTCGTCCTCTCTGCCGCCCGGCCCTCTGCTCCACAGGACGGGCGGACACGACCAACTCTGGCCCGATTCAACTGACGCATCAACCAAGGAGGTAGTTCAGAGAAAACCTGCTTAAATCTGCCGCAAAGATGGAGCTCAACACAAGCTCCAGTGAGTTTTCCACAGAAAAACTAAATTTATAGATACTCCTGGAAGGATGCGTATTCCCCGCTGCCTTTCCTGCCAGAGTTTTAGACTCGGATAATTTTATGTGAAGAAATGACGAAGCTGTGGTCGTTTTGGTTCAACCTTTAAAGTAATAATAAGCCCAGTCTCTCAGGATATTGCAGTATTTCCCTTGAATTATGTTTTGTGAATGACTCTCAGTGTAGTTGCAGTTTTATTCTGCAGCTTCCTGAGTTCCAAGATGGCTCCAACAAGCTACAGCTGTGGATCATTCCTTGAGGAGCTCCAGGAGCATAAACGGCTGCAGAGGAGCTCTCTTCCCTGCTGGAGCATTACATGCCCACCAGTATTTGTGCTCTCAGCCACTTTGTGTAGTACTACAAATAAAGTATATTGTGTTCTCCTCGTATTTCAGTATCTGCTTCCTGCAACCCACCTATTCCAGGACCCTCCTGTGAATCTTTGAGACCTTTTGTGATGTACCTCAGCTGTTCTACTGCCTTCCAGCCACTGCCTCAAGTCACCTTCCATGCTCTTCTTTGGACTGGAACCACTGATCATCCTCTGATCTCCATCATCCTGACACCTCTCCTTGTTCCCAGGTCCTCCCTGTTGGATGAACTTTATTTAATTCACTGTAAATAAAGAGCTGTAATTTATACGAGTCTTGGAGTCTGACCTCTCAGTCGTCTCTGGGTATTCCAGTAAATGTTACACTCAGCCACTATCCGTCCAGTTTTATCTCAATAGTTGTAAAATCCTCAGCGTTGTAGCCATTTTTGTGTAAGCTAAGGTTGATTAGCTGTGACAGCCATCTTGAACTGGGCTGACTTAAATGTTTTGGTTTAGATGCACATGATTTTTTTTTCCAGGGGTCTCCACAGCGAGTGACGTCTCATGAACCATTTGACAATAGTTTCTTCCTGATGCAACCGAGGCTCAAACCTGTGGCCTCAGGTTTAGGAGACCATGGTACAAACCAAAGGAGCTTTAAATTACAAGAAGGAAATGTACAGAATGAAGAGATTTACCACATATAGGACTGCAAACCCTTAGAGATGTGGAGAAACTCAATAATACTAACAGGGGAAACTGGTCCAGCAGAGAAGTTCAAACAACTTAAAATCTGTGCAAACTCATTTTATAAGCTCTTGAGCAGACAAATTAATCTGCACACTGAGAATGCCGCCGTCCCATTTTCAGAGTTGACTACTCGGCAACAACAGAGCAATGATTAAAAACTAAACATAAAGAGGTCAGACTGGAGGCGAGCAGGAAGTCTTCAAAGCAGAACGTTCGCTCTTCACGTATTTTAATAGAACTGCTGATGAAAAGAACATCGCTGTATGTTGGGAATATTTTAGTTTCTTTAACGACAACAAGATAAATTTATATAAATCCGCTACGCACTGTGCAGTTTCACAACTCACGCTGGATTGCTGTGACGTCAAACTCAGAAACTAACCATACCGTGACCAAACAAAGTCCATACTCAATAATCCAGGTACACAATCCAACAATTTTCAGTCAGGTCATCTGGACAGTTTCTTTTTTTTTTTTTTTAAGTTTCACCTTCCATCCATAAGGCTTCATCAGTCAAGGAAACACACCACACAAAACTGATTCTTCCCCCAACAGCTTACTCCAAAGTGGAACAAACCAGTTATGTTGGTGCTAAGATGGTCTCATCGGCACACCCCCTCCTCCGGTGCCGGCCCTCTTCCTCGTCGACAGACATGTCAAACTGGTTCAAAACCAACAAAGTAGTGCTTGTATAACCATACTGTGGTTGCGGTATAGGTTATACAAGCATATTTAGCTACATCTGCTAACATATTTAGCTACATCTGCTAACATATTTAGCTACTTCATTGACTCAGTTCTTCTGACAGTGAAGCGATGAACAACCTGAGAAGCTCTGAGGTGTGTCAGTGTCTCCACAGTAATAAGGTCAGTGGTGTTTTGTTAAAAGAGGTGGGACACAATCTTATTGACCTTAAAGCCTTAAAGTGGTTCCCAACCCTGGTCCCTGAGGAACACCACATGTTATAGTTGTTTCCCTGATTTGAATGAATAGGTGATTAATTCAATTCAAAAACACTTTATTAATCCCAGAGGTAAATTAAATGTTGTAACTCATCGTCCTGGTTTCATTAGAGAGTTGTTCTAGATGCTGATGCTGTGGGCAGGAAGGATCTCCTGTAGTGTCTGTCCTACAGCAGATCTGAAGAAGCCTCTGACTGAAGACACTTTTTTGTTGTATGACAGTCTGACGTTGTATGACAGTCTGATGAAGAGGATGCTGAGGGTTGTCTATAATGTTCTTCATTTTATGAAGAATCCTTCTTTGTACAATCATCTCCAAAGGTTCTAGAGGAGTCCCCAGAACTGAGCCAGCCTTCTTTATGAGCTTGTTGATCTTTTTTAAGTCACTTGCTCTGGTGCTGCTCCCCCAGCAGATGATGCAGAAGAGACAGCGCTCTCTACAACAGACTTATAGAAGATATGCAGCATCTTGCTGCAAACACTGAAGGACTTCAGCTTCCTCAAGAAGTACAGTCTGCTCTGTCCCTTCTTGTAGATGCTTCACTGTTGCATTTCCAGTCCAGTCTGTTGTCCAGGTGAACCTCAAAGTATTTATACTTCTCCACCACCTCCACTTCTTCTCCCATGATGGAAATAGGGTTGGACCTGTTCCTGTTTTTCCTGAAATCTACAATCATCTCCTTTGTTTTGTTCACATTCAAGATGAGATGATTGTTTCCACACCATGCCACAAAGCGGTCCACCAGTTCCCTGTACTCAGCTTCTTGTCCATCTCTGATCCACCCGACCACTGCAGAGTCATCAGAATATTTCTGCAGATGACAGGAGTCTGTTTTGTACTGGAAATCTGAGGTGTACAGAGTGAAAAGGAATGGTGACAGTACACGCCCCTGTGGTGCTCCTGAGCAACTGACCACCTGGTTAGACACACAACCCTTCAGTCTCATAAACAGGCTTCTGCAGAACTTGATGAAGTATTTTAATCACTGAATCAGGTGTGTTGGAGCAGGGAAACAACTATAACATGCAGGATAGTGTTCCTCGAGGACCAGGGTTGAGAACCACAACCTTAAATCAGACACAGAGTCCAGACAAAGTTTTAAAGTCCTCCATCACTGAGCTCGGGTTCATTACAGAGAAAATTATAAAACTGAAGATGAACAAATATATAAATCTGTGACCTCCGTACACCTGAAATCATCCCTGATGTTCTCGTCACTGTTTTCAATCCTTCTGAGGATCCAGTGTCTCCTCCGGTGGTTTATTGTCGTCCAGACACAAAGTAGGATGCAGGTTTTCCTCCGTCGGCCGTTTGTCAACAAAGTGAAATGAGCTCACATGCAGAGTTTAGGTGTTCTCTTCAAGTTCACGTTGTTCAGACACGTTCTTCTTAATTCCTCATCTGTAGGTAGGAGATGAAACTAAACTTGTTTTAACAGGAACTCTTTTTGTTTTGGTCCGTGTTCAAACTCTGTTGTTGTAGACACTGATTTAGTTTGGTCTGGTTGTTCTGCAGCCCTGAACACAACAGGTACCTGAACGCAACACGGCTACTTTAGTAAACTTTATGGTTGTTAAATAAATGTGAACAAAACAAAAACAGAGTTTTATCTGCTGAACTGAATGTAAATTACTTTCAAATAAACTGTGGTCCGTGCTCTGCTGCCATGGTTAACCAATGATTACTGCTACTTCCTGTCTGACAGGAAGTTGTACCAGAATCATTTAAACAGCAGAGCAACCAGGAAGAAGGTGGACGTGAGACTGCTTTCCCACAGACTTGTGTGGAAAAATACATTCTCCAGTAAAGTTAGTTTTTTACTCTTTGTTAACTTTTAGGCTTGATGGTACGAAAAATGACTGACTGAATCAAGCACATGAAGGAGAAGTGCCCATTTTTCAAAATAAAATACCCTACAGACCAGTGTAACGTCCCCTTCGGGCGTTTCATGATAGTAAGTGAAGAAATGTTCTAATTTAGTCGTCTTCCTTGTTTTGATCGTTTAACAACTAGATCACTTCATCATCAAGAGATTAAAGAACAACCTAAATTAACCTGGTTTTTATTGCAGTGAGGTCAAAATGGCTGACAGGGGCAGAAAAAGTGGGATGTGGATTATGGCCCTGTGTCTTCGCCCTGAAACAAACCGCTGCACACCCACACCTCTCCGGAGCTTGGGCCTGCACGACGAGCTCAGCTCACAGGACAGCCTGACTGAGGCACAGAACCCTCACCAATCACACCAGCAATTAGCACAAGCATCATAAAGCACCACGTCCATAAAAGAGCTGTTGAGTTTAGTGTTATCATCATCACCTATCTTCCTCTGGCTTCCTAATCAGCACCGGCACCGGGCATGGAGGCAGGCGGCCGGAAAAAAACGTATTTTCTAATCAGAAACAAGAGGACGTTCAGCCGACGTCCCTGATGTTATGGTGCTCTGCTCCCATGGAGGGGTAAACATTTGCAAATCAAAGTTATTTAGCTGATTAGGTTGCCCAGCAGCACTGAACAGACTCAAAGCGTCTGAGAGAGGTGCAACACAAGCCGAATGCTTCCTCCGCCTTTGTTGCCAAAGCTAAAATTAAAACGCCTCAAAATTTAAGTAGAAATTTTTATTGAGCCCATCTAGGAGCTTTGATGAAGAATCATTTCATTTAACTGATATTTGACTGTGAAAATATGCTTATTGGCAGAACAGGCACATTTATTAGTCCTGTAAATGTGCAATATGTGTTTTTACTGAGCAATATGTATTTTTTCATTTTTATTTTATTGTGCTGTTCATGGGATTTTATTGTTTGTGGTGTATTTAACTGGGGAAGAAGCTTTGTTTAGCGCACAATGTCCAAGACAAATTTCCCCTTGGGGCCAATAAAGTATCCATCCATCCATCCATCCATCCATCCATCCATCCATCCATCTAAATGTCTTTAAAAACAATAATATGAAAAACATTTCTCTTTAAAAATAGTCTTTAATAAAAATAAACATTTTTTAAAATGTCTCCCCTTAAAATGCTTTTATTTTTCTGGCATAGTCTTCTAGAGCTGTAAAAACGAGCATGCTTCAGCAGCTGTCTTGTCAGGGAGTCAAACATCACATCGTTTTAAAGAAACAGTTCAACCAATTAGGTGTGTCGCACCTGCAGTGAACCTCCCGTCAGCACAACTCCACCTCTAACATCCATCTGACTCGCAAAAGTGGCAACAAACACTTTATAAAAACTGTAAAATGTAGTGAAACAAATGAATCTATAGAACCCTGGTTGTTATTTCAGAAAGATATTTTGTCTTGAGCTTGTGAAAACGGGTTAACGAGGCTAACCAGATGTCCAGCGAGCTTAACAAGAAAATTACTGTCAAACTATGTAGGTGTGGATGCTCTGTCATAAAGAATGTTGTAAATCCAAAATAAAGTTCTGAATAAATAAATAACTAGAACTCTATTCTGTAGAGGAAGATGTTTTGCTTCCCATCTGGGAGGACTTCTCCATTTAAAAACATCTGGAAGATGTGGCGCTCCAAGCTTTTTATGTCTGGATGAGGCTTGGATAAGTACCGTAGCTTCACCGGCTGCTTTAGATCCAAACTAAATTTACTTCCCAGTAAAGAGTCGTCAGCGTACAGTTAGAACGTCTCATAGTTTAAAGCCATCCATTCTGAGGACATCGAGCTCACCAGAGAGGACGCCAGAGACAACAAGCTGCCTTTACAGAACGTTTGGTGGCCAGAGATGGAAGCTTCAACACTGAAGCTTCACGTGGGTCAGAACCTTCTGTTTGGGTCTCACCACCCACTGGAACATAACATTTGATGAAAAAAGAGGAGAAGGCAGCAAAGCAGCAATAAAAATGGCTCCATGGTTGTTGTGGTTTCTGGGGAATTAATTCAACCTTCATTTATACAGATTAATACCATTGAGCCTCCGGGACTCGTTTAAAAAAGAGATCTGGCATTGACCTGTCACATGGTGCCATTTGGACCTCACCTTGTCGTATGGTTCCATTTGGACCTCACTTTATCATATGGTGCTGTGTGGACCTCACCTTGTAGTATGGTGCCGTTTGGATCTCACTTTATCGTATGGTGCTGTTTGGACCTTAACTGACAGTCAGATTATCTCATATTTGACTTTATGCTTTGATGTTGACTTTTTTCTTCACTAAACCTGCCCGGGCACTTCCATATTGTGCAACATCTAAAATAAGAGCCTACCGGCTTTAAACCTGAAACCTTGTTGCTGTGAGTTGATGAGGCTAATCAAACCTTTTAATTAACTTGATTTATGTATTTGAATTGAGAAAAGAACAAAAACAATCTGTGTTCCAGTGTGGATGTTTTTGTGAGATTTTAAAATTTCACGTCAAGTCTAAGAAACTGCTGAGTGACGTTCTTGTGCCTCTTATTTCTGGACGGACCCAAACAGTACGGCCTTCTAATGATAACATTAAATGAACCTTCTCTGCTCCGCTACAGCCCATTAATAATTAATTGGTTTGTTGAATAGGAGCCAGCCTTGCGTGACCACTTGGCGTCCTGATGCAGACGTTTATCCTGCAGCGTCAGCAATCGTCTCAACAAACAAATCAGTTTTGTTTCTGAACTTCTCGTTCACTTTTCTGCTGATATGAGGCCTCATGAGACGGAAAATGTCCCACAGAGGACCGCTTCCTGTTACTAAAGGAGGTTCTACAAGCTGCTGGATCTGGACTGGAACCAGTTTTAGTTTAATAAATAAAGACATGCTGGAATCTGTCGTCTTTCTGTTCATTTGAGATGAGAGTTAAATTGTTTTAGAACCTGGTAAAGATCAGATCAGTTTAGTGGGGTCCTGCTCTGTGACTCCCTGGACATGACACTGGTCCAAAGACTTCATTACTTTAAGTATTTTCATAAAATATTTTCCACTGAAAACAAAAACCCACGCCGTGTGAGCACACACTGGTTTTTAAGGTGACAGAATGAGAACCGGTGAAGATGGCTCCATGGTTGTGATTTTTGGTGCAGAAGGCAGGCAGGAAGTTACAACATCAAAACCTCAATGTGTCAAGTCTGCACCGACTATATAACATTTTAAAAGTCCACACTTCAAAAAAACTTTATTAAAAATGTGTTTGTGGACATTCATGATGTGGGAATGGGCTTCCTGTGGCGAGACGGTTTCAGAGATGCAGAAAAAGACGGGAAAAGCCACATTTAGCCAGAACAACAGTGTCACCTTCACAATAAAGGTTTTCTGTATTTGCCACAATCAAAATTACCTACAGCTCATTAAGAGCATGGGGGGGGGGGGGGGGTGTCCTAAAATCCAGTTTTACTTATTCTTTGAAAATGTGATCAACTTTGTGCCCGTACTCTTCCAGGTATTCCACAGCAAACGTATCCTCAGCTTGACCGCAGGACAAACCTGAACCAACCTAACGTTCAGTCGAGTGTTGCTGTAAATAAATCATGGGGTAAACTGAAATGGACGGACTGGGGGGGGTTCAGTGCTACACTGGGAACCAGGTCAATTAATGTTACATGACAAGCAGACATGGCTGAACACCAAGCCTTCCTAAAACCTGCTGCGGTTTGGTGTCATCAATAATGGAGCTGGATCTGTCTACTCATCCACCCCCAAATCTTTTGTATCCTTGTTTGTCCTCTCCTCCCATCTCCCTGTTCCAAAGAGGCAAATCATTTCTCCTCTTTACGTCGTGCTTCAAGATAAAATAGACTGCAGGTTGCAGGATTTCAAGGATAATAGCATGCTATTGAATTCCATTCTTTAGTGATGCAAAATACAAGCTCAATGGAATCTATAAATACTTCTCAGCCTTTATTTCCCCCCATTAGCGCCGGTAACAGGCACTGTGTGGGTGGATGGGAGGCTGGAGAAGTGGAGGAAGAGCTCGGGGTGGAGGTGGCAGGGGAAAAGAGACGAGAGAATTTAAGTAGATTAAGTGAACAGATAATATTCTCGCACATTACTCAAAGATTGCTTTTCTTTCCCTTCCTCTAAATGTGTGCATCATTTTTCTTTAGCCTGTAATTTCCCTTAATTTCACTCCATCTTTCACACTTCCTCCCTGTTGTTACGACCCCTGCCATGCGACGTCTGTCAGGCTGATTTATCATTGATCTGCTGGATGGACTCGTCCCGCTGTGACGGCTGATTAGATGACCGTCGATGATTTCTTAAAGTCACACTGTCCGAGTGAAGAGCAGCAAAATAAATGTACAGTTGAGTCGTGATGCAGCCGCTGGTGGACTCTTCTGGTTCTCAGATGGTCGTGTGGACTACAAGTCCCTTTAGAGCTCATCGAAACAATAATTCACTTTTGTTAAAAAGTGATTCAGGTAAAACGTCTGTAAAACGTGTGTGTCGACAAAATCAACAAAATAATGTGAGAAAAAATGATTTGATGTTTATTTTAAAACGATACAGAAACTGTGAAGATATGTTTGTTGGCATCGTTAAATGTTAATTTCTAACTGTTTGACCTTCAATAGAGGTCACGCAGTGACAGTTTATTTAAAGGGAACCAGCAGCCAATGGGAGCTGTCTGAGAAGCTCAGAAGGAAGATTATAGATGTCCAGGTTCAAGGTAAAGGCTACAAGACCATCTCCAAGCAGCTCCATTAAATCCATTTTTCAGAAAAAGAATGATAATGTCATCACAGCGAATCTGCCACGAGAGGGTCGACCACCAAAACCCACAGAGCGGGTCAGGAGGAGATTAATCAGACACATCCAGGAGGACAAAGACCACCCTGATGGAGCTGAGAGATGGAGGGTCTGTCCACTGGACCACTAGAAGCTGCTCAGAGTTGGACTTCATGGAAGAGTGACAGGAAAATAACAACAGATTTTTAAAAAGTTAATAAAGCAGGACAGTTAGAATTTATTCCTCAAACATGTAGAAGAAGCTGCTGTGGTCAGATGAGATCAAAGTTGAACTTTTAGTCCAGGGGAGTCTGATTGTGGTCCTGGAGGGCCTCTATCCTGAATGTTGTAGATGTTTCTCTGCTCCAACACGCCTGATTCATGGTTCAATTACTTCCTCATGTTCTGCAGAAGCATCTTGATCACCCAGTGATTCAAAGCAGGTGTGTTGGAGCAGAGGAACATCTACAACATGCAGGAGGGAGGCCCTCAAGGATCAGGACTGGACACCTCTCTTTTAGGCCATCAAGTGTCCAAGTGGCTCTGGTTTGATTTAAAGATTGTTGGACACAAGCACAACCAGAAACCAGCAGGATCTGGAGATGTTTGGACATGAAGAATGGACAAAAAGTCCAGGTTAGATGGACTAAGATTATAAAGACGAGCCTGAAGAGACCTGCTGCAGAAGGTGGGACACGAGGGGTTCATTATATCCATCCATCCATTATCTTTTACCCACTTCTTCTATTTTGGGTCACGGGGGTCGCCGGTGCCCATGTCCAGCAATCACTGTACGAGGGACACCCTGGACAGGTCTCCAGTCCATCACAGGGACACAGAGACAAACGAGACAGACAACCATTCACTCTCTCACTCACACCTAGGGACAATTTAGAGTTGGATTCATTATATGCAGAGCATATTTAAACTTTTTCAAGACAAAAAAATGATCATCTAACTTCACTAATCTGGAGTATTTACTGGTAAAATATTTCTTTTTATTCAGTTAATTCCCATTTTGTAGGGCAGCAAAATAAAGATTACAAAGAGGGAGGAAAAGTTGTACAAAAACCAACAAAGAGACGTAGTCTCTCCAGCGTGTCCTGGGTCTTCCCTGGGGTCTCCTCCCAGTCGGACATGCCTGAAGCACCTCCCTAGGGAGGTGCCCAGGGAGCATCCTTATCAGATGAACCACCTCAACTGGCTCCTCTGGATGTGGAGGAGCAGTGGTTCTGCTCTGAGTCTCTCCTGATAACTGAACTTCTCACCCTGTCTCTCAGGGAGAGTCCAGCTACCCTGCAGAGGAAACTCATTTCAACCTCCTGGATCCACGATCTCATTCTTTCAGTCTCTACAGAGTTCATGACCAGAGGTGAGGGGAGGAACGTAGACCGACCAGTAAACAGAGAGCTTTGACTTACAGCTCAGCTCCCTCTTCACCACAACGGACCGGCGCAGAGTTCACAATACTGTAGATGCTGCACCAATCCATCTGTCAATCTCACGCTCCATTCTTCCCTCACTGTGAACAAAACCCTGAGAAACTTGAACTCCTCCACTTGAGGCAGAACCTGAAGAGAACAATCCACCCTTTTTTAACTGAGGACCAGAGATTCAGATCTGGAGGTGCTGGTTCTCATCCCAGTTGCTTCACACTCGGCTGTGATTCGCTCCAGTGAGAGCTGAAGATCACAGCACAATGACGCCAACAGGACCACAACATCTGCAAAGAGCAGAGACAGAATCCTGAGGCCACCAAACCGGACTCCCTCCACCCACTGGCTGCACCGAGAAACTCGGTCCATGAAAGTTCTGAACAGAATCTGTGACAACGAGCAGCTCTGGAGGGTCCGACTTACTATGGACAATGTGAACCAAACTCTCGCACTGCTTGTATAGGGACTGAACACCCCGTAGTAATGGGCCCCCAGTCCCATACTCATGGAGCACCCCCACAGTGTACCCCAAGGAACACGGTTGAAAGACTTCTCCAAGTCCACAAAACAAATAGACTGGATGGGCAAACTCCCATGACCCCTTGAGGACCCAAGTGAGGGTAAAGAGCTGTAGTGTAGTGGTTCACAAGACATTTTAGCCGACAGCCACAGAACATACGCTCAGTCACGGTGCATGGTTACATGATCTCCTGCCTTCAGGGCAGCGGGCGAAAGTCAAAGTGTAACACTCATCAGTAATAAATCTGAATAAAAGCAGCAAAGTAAAGACAAAACCAAAAAGTGGTGGAGCGTTCTGAAAGTGCTCCACATCAGCAGGTTTATTATTTCACACTCCCCAGTCATTCTCATTAAAGCCCCTTAATTGTTTCTCTGACCTCTAAAAGAAACGGACCAATCACGCGCCGCTGAGTCCTGGAATTAATGTTCATATTAGCATCGTTCACCTGTCACGCAAAAAATCATTTCCTGAGTGTCGGAGCTCACAGACATCTTGTTTAAAGAGAAGAGGGAGAAAAAAGTTCTTCAGGATGAAAAAGAGCTGATTATTCTGTAAAACTTAAACATCCAGGTTATAAAATCTAAAAATGAACTCTGTGGTAAATCTGAAGAGCCATCGGTAGAAAAACGTTCAAACAAATCCCAGAATACTTGGAGCGAAAGTCATCTTTCCAGAAAACAATCGATTCCATTTGGTTCCTGTTGCTGCTGCACATAGATCTTTCTGAAGCTCCTTCCTGCTGTCGCTCCTCACCTCCAGAACCGACCCGGGGACGGAACAGACAAACGTCCGAGCCGACGCGATCAAAGCAAATCCTTGAAATGAAAAACTCCTTGAACCTCTTTTGACTGACAGAGGAAAGAATTGAAATTTGTGCAAACAAAGACTCTGGTGGTAATGCTGAGTGACGGCTCCTTTGAGGAGGAAATGATGGTTTTTGTAGAACAGAAGGAGAAAGTCCGACCTGTTGCAGCTTTAATACGAACGCTTCCCGGGAGAGGGAATCCTCGTTTCAGCCCAGAATACAGACTGCAGGCAAATAAATGAGAATTAGTGTTCAAAACTAACCTGAAGACGAAACTAAAGGTTCTGCAGAGATGAAGCGTCTGCTCTCCAACAATAAAAATAAAAACTGTAAAAATCTGAGCGCAGAGAAAAAGAAGACATTTCTTCATATGAACTGTAGAAGACGAGCCAGTGGCTCATTACGGTCACCATGGTAACCACACATCTGTGTCTGTCGCTCCCTGACTATGATTATGGCAAGCAGACAGAAGCTGACTGAAAAGTAAGCCTCAGACAAACAGCGGCTGCATGAAGCCCCCCAGTGGGGTTTTCAAACTTCTTGAACCGTGATGTCACGCCTGGATTTATGATTTTTCCAACTAACGTGTTTTATGTTGAGATAAATCCATCCATGACTCTTCTACCGCTCACTGGTGTCTGGGTCAGGGAGTTAGCTGGTCCAGAACAGAACCCAGACCTCCCTCTCCTCAGAGACCCTCTCCAGCTCCTCCTGGAGGACCCCAGATGTTCCCAGACCAGAGGGAATCTATGATCCCTCCAGAGAGTTCTGGGTCTCTTCTCACTGGGGTCTGCCTGAAACCTCCAGGAGGAGTCCTGATCAGATGAACCTCCTTGACTGACTCCTTTACAGGAGCAGCAGCTCCAGTCTGAGCTCCCCCTGGACTATGGAGCTCCTCACCTGGTCTGTAAGCCTGAGCCCCCCACCCCATCTGATTTTTCAGTCCTGATTCAAAACTCATGCCCACAGGTGAGGAATGGAATGTAGACGGACCAGTTAATCCAGAGCTTTGCCTTTAGACTCAACTCTTTCTTTACCATGACCACCTGGAGCAACACCCTCATTACTGAGGATGAGGCCCTTATCCATTGATCCATCTTCTGTTCCATTGATCCATCTTCTGTTCCATCCAATCGTCACTCAGGAGCAAGACACCTAGATACCTAAACTCCTCTACTTAGTCCTCCCTGAGAATCTGGTGGTCGAGTCTCGACTCCTGGGACTCAGCCATTCAGAGCCCTAAAGAGTGACAGGAGGTCCACGTGTGGCCAACATCTTCACCGAGAATCATCGAGGTCTACGAGGAGTCCATATGTATCCAACATCTGCACCGAGACTCATCGAGGTCTACGAGGAGTCCACATGAAGCCAAGACATGCACCAAGAATCATCAAGGTGCCACCATGCCGCCCTAGAAGTTACTGAACCTGAAAATAAGAACGATGATCTCTGCTCTTGAACTGAAGGATTTCTCTCGGTCAATCTCATGTTTTAAATAAACTATGGGGGCGGATTCTTAAGACGTCACATTTTGTTTTTACTACGACTCCTGGTGGTTCATCGTTAAAGACCTACACAAAATAATGTCTTCTCTTCCCACAGATATGTTTTATAGCTTCATCACTCGTTTCTCCTCTGAGTTATTCTGGTGTCTGAACTGCGCAGTCACTCTGAAGTCCTCTGCAGACGTATCAGTGCAGCAGAGCGTTTTGTCTTTCCTTTGTGACAACGCTCACAGAATGCACGTTTGCAACATTCAGGATAGTCCAATTTTCTAAATCCTGTTTACAAATCCCACCGACTTGTAATCTGTCATTTTGTGTCTTTATCTCCCCGGCAGGTGCAAGCTTCTTGGGGAGCGTAAGACAAGGTATTAAGAGTTAAATCTGGAGCCGATGGCCTGAAAATGTGAGATATGTTCAGATTTTTTAAATCCCATGGTCTGATCCCAGCTTAAGAAGCTGTTCCTCACCCACCTCTGCTCAAACACGTCTTCATGCAGCAGATTGGTCCATTTGTCTACAACCACCCAGTTTTTCCAGGGCAGGGTCGTCCCATCAGACTCTTATAGTTTCTGTTTTGTTCTGGGGACAATAATTGGCGATTTTCTGATATGTGACCAGCAGAGGAGAGAATTACCCGAGGTGACGTCTCTCCTGTAGTTTTGACATTGATACCTACGGTGAGGACATTTCTGTCTGCAGTGATAATACGAGCTCTCACACAGAAGGCTGCTCAACCCACAGAGAAAGTTTCCACTCATGACAAAATTTCCACCAAATATTGTTTTCATGTTTTTTTATTTGGGAGCTGAGATGGTGTAGAGGTAAGGCAGCTGAGTTGGACCAGAAAGTCACAGGTTCAACTCCACGCCATGCCCACATGTTGTGGTGTCCTTGAGCAAGACACCCAATCCCTAATTGCTCCCCGGGTGCTTACATAGCTGCCGCTGCTCCACCTGGGTGTATCTCAGGTGTGATGGGTTAAATGCAGAGAACTAATTTCATCATTGAATAGAAACATACAATGATGTCATCAATATACAATGATGACATCACATAACACTTTGATATTTAATCAACTTGTTTGGTTTTAACCTACAAATCTGAGGCCATGGTCCTCACTCTGATTGTTCTCTTCAGGTCGAGGGTGAGGTTCTGCCTCAAGTGGAGGAGTTCAAGCATCCCAGGGTTTTGTTCACAGTGAGGGAAGAATGGAGCGTGAGATTGACAGACGGACTGGTGCAGCATCTGTAGTATTGTGAACTCTGTACCAGTCCGTTGTGGTGAAAAGAGAGCTGAGCGGTAAAACAAAGCTCTGTTTACCGGTCGGTCTACGTTCCTGCCCTCACCTCTGGTCATGAACTCTGGTAGAGACTGAAAGAATGAGATTGTGGATCCAGGAGGTTGAAATGAGTTTCCTCTGCAGGGTAGCTGGACTCTCCCTCAGAGACAGGGGGAGAAGTTCAGTTATCAGGAGAGACTCGGAGTAGAACCACTGCTCCTCCACATCCAGAGGAGACAAGTGAGGTGGTTCAGACATGTCAGACTGGGAGGAGACCCCGGGGAAGACCCAGAACACGCTAGAGAGACTACGGTTGTCCTGAGAACACCTTGGAGTCCTCCCAGAAGAGTTGGAAGAGGCTGTGGAAAGAGATGCCTGGACCTCCCTGTTCAAGATGCTGCCCCGAGACCTGAGTCCAGAACAAGATGATGGATGGATGGATGGATGGATGGATGGATGGATGGATGAATGGATGGATGGATGGATGGATGGATGGATGGATGGATGGATGGATGGATGGATGGATGTATGGATGTATGGATG
>NC_056498.1:44757487-44764621 GCF_014905685.2 Nematolebias whitei
TTTTTTTTTTTTTTTTTTTTTTATGTGACAACCCAATCTTTGATTGTGACCTTTTTGCACCTAGATGCAACCAGACAACAAAATGGACGTTGCTTATTTCTCAAGTTATCCAGCTCACAAGGTTTACGTTTATACCATATGACGGCAGCCATCTTGGATTTTGATGTGGCATTGCAGTTTTTAAAATGAAACTTTTTTTACACCTACATGAAGCCACACGCCAAAATGGACGTCAGTGCCTCATTTATTGTTCCAGTTATCGTGGTCGCAACAGGCACGGACGGACAGACGGGGTGTTTCCAATCGCCGCTCCGCGATGGGGGACAACATCATCTCACTGCTAGGCTCTGTCTGGTCTTTGACAAAAGTGTTGGAAACAAAACATCTGTTCCATCGTCTCAGATATCCATCCATCCATAAACCTGTTGCCCTTTCCTCCCCCTACCTGCACTGCAGGTCACAGATGTTTTTAGAAAACTCCCACACAAACATTTGTCATTTCAGCACAATTTTCTGCGACTGTGTGGTTAAAAAAGGACCAACACCTCCATTCTTCCACGTCAGAGGAGTCGGCCGCAGGTTGGAAATAATGGCAGAAATTTAAGAAAAGAACAGGGTGAATTAATAAATCGTATAATTCCCATGTAGCAGTGTTTTCTATGAGGAAGCAGAGAACCTACAACCTCAGCCCATATCAGTGCGCTGCTTATTGTGTTATGTGAGGCTTTACGAGCACGGGGGGACTCGGGATGTCAACATCTATCTTTGTATGCCCATAAAGCCTCGTGTTGTAGGGCTATTTCCTGTAAATGGTTCGGATTATGTTCCTGCTTTAGACCAGAACTTGCACTTTCTGTCAACGACTTTTCATCTCAGCCATCAAACGGACTCACACTGAATGTTTTAACCTGAGAACATGTTTGGCACCTCTGAACTCTAACTGACAGTTGTTGAGTTCCCTCCTAATGTGATTCAAAGACTTCCCCTGGGCCTCTTCTTAATTGGGAGGAGATCATTAGTACACTGTAGCCGTATAATCTTTTTTTAAGCATTTTGTAATAAGACAGAGACCAGCTGGTGTCCGCGGAGAGTCTCTCAGAAACCCACAAGATTAAAGTCCTCCAAATGACCGCCTTTGGTCGTGAGCTGAGATCTCCCCTTTAATCAGACATCAGACACGAGCGTTTCTCCAACAACGGTCGCATGAGGTGCGAGGAACCCTCGTCAAAACTGCCAGCCAATTAGAAGGGACACGAGAAAGATGAAAGCCCAATTATCACGTCGTCCTCGGCCACACGCTGAACCAATTATCAGCAGAGAGCAGCGGACTCACCTTTACTTTGAGCGGTCGGCGTCGTGTGCAGGCGGCGACAGGACGGACGCCGGGACACTTAATTGATCTTCATTAAGTTAATTATGACTGTGATGTGGAGCGGGGATGAAAACAGGTCACGCTGTTGCTTGGTTCCATCTGAATGTTCTGAGGAATGATTTCTACTGACCTTGAAGGTGGAGAATGAACGTGACGGTTCTCTTCTGTTTATGTCTGTTAGCAAAATATATCATGAACCACTGGACGGATTTTAATCAAACTTTCAAAATTAATCCTTCATTTACAACTGGTTAACTTTTCATAGTCGATCCAATTCAAGATGGCCGCTACAGCTAACTAATCTTGGGAAACTTAATCAGTTTCACGTGTTTTTTGCAGCGGTTTGGTGTGGTAGTAGCTGAGACTGATCCTTGCCACATACTACAAGCTCTAACTGTTTGTAAAATCTGTTTTTCAAATATTCCCATTAACTCTTGGAGTCAACTCAGTTTGTCTGTTAGCAAAATATCTTTTGACGTACTGAACAGATTCTATTGAAGCTACCAGGAAGTAATCGTAGGTTCCACATCTAAGACTAAATACCTTTTGGAGATGTTCAAATTCAAGATGGCCGCTACAGATGATCAACCTTCACCAACACAACACTGACTATAATTCAGTCAGTTTCACAGATACTAAAGTTTTGAAGTGGTAGTAGTTGAGAGTCATTCCTAATGAACTCTGGGCACTAACGCGTCTCTCTGTGCAAGATGAGATTCCTTCAATAATTGCTGGTCTGTTAACTCTGAGAAGATTTAGGACCCTTGGAGCATAGGCGTCGCAACAATTATATGTGACGGGGACATGTGCCCCCACATTTTATAAATATTCATTTGGACCCCCCCCCCCCCACACACACACACACACACACACACATTTACAATGAAATATTAGTTCACCCACCACTGTTTCTATTGCTACGTGAATGAATCCATTCCACTTGATTAATAGGAGAAAAGTCAAACCACTAAAAGTCCACTCCAGGTTTTCCTGGTTACCAACAACAACTCTACACAGTGTTGCCAGGTGTACGATAATTATCGCATTTGTACGACAATTTTTCCATCTGTACGATCAATAATCCCAAAAAAGGCCAAATATACGATAATTTGATCATTACTTGAATGTGTGGTTGTAATCAGCTTGTCGCAACTGTCGGTCGGAGGGTTTTTTATTGTGAACCCTGAAGGCATCTGTGTCCGCAAACAGATGCACGATTGGCTTCGTGCTTTTCTAAATGTTACCTACGAGTGACGTGTTTGCCTCAGAACAACGGCCGTGATTGGCTGAATAGTCCGCTGCGCCCGCCCCATGAGTGAGGAAAAGAAAAGAAGAAGAAGCCGAGCCGGTCTGGAAGAAGAAGGGGCTCATTAGTTCCCACCCGTCATTGTTTATGGGGGACACATTAGCCTAACGCAACTGTGGGGCAGCTGATGAATCCATTCCGTACTGACGCCACAAAGATGAGAGTGCCTGTTAGATGCTATTCAACACTAGTGACTTCAATAGACGTTATTTTGGCTATGACGATAATTTCCCTCAAAACACGATAACTTAAAACTCTAGTACGATAATCCTACATTTCCCACCTGGCAACACTGACTCTGCACCACGTGCAGCGTTTCCCCGAGGTCACTCGGCTTGGCAGGGCGCTCATCTCTGAGGGTTTTATTTCTTGTTGACGAGGCAGGAGGACGGGGGAGGGGGGAGGAGACACCCTCTGTGTTGTGCACTAGCTTAGCGCTACGTTAGTGCCGGCAGTTGTTGACCAGGGTGGGGTTAGGTTGCATGACACAAGCGGAGCGCTACGTCTGTAGCATCTTAGCTAGCGCGTCTGTATTATGCTCCACTAACGTAGCACTACGTCAATGCTGGCAGTTGTCAATTGGGGGGGGGGGGGGGGGGGGGGGTGGTGGGGGGCGCGGGAGGGGTGGGGGGGGGGGGGGGGGGGGCTGTTGGTCAGGCTACTCTAAAATACTGTAGTTATTGAATCAAGTGTTTCCTTATGTAGGTAAACGTAGATGTTTAACGTCCTGTTAAAATACACCAGAATGCAGGAAATGGCATCTTTATTCAACATTTTCAGGGGGAGGACCCCCAGACCCCCCCCCCCCCCCCCCCCCCCCCAGTGTGTCCCCCACACATACACATTATAAATGCTTCTGACAACAATGCTGTGGAGCGTGTGGTCGGTGCACTTCAAAATAAACAGAATCATGGTTTTATGCTAGAAGCATATTTCAAAGTTCTTATTTCCTCGACCAGCTTTTTTCCTCTGAACTGCTTTCCATCGTGGGTTTAGCATATTTTTTCACACAAAGTAAGATTTCTACAAGAAAGCCTTTGTGTTTGTGTGTCACTCCCCACCTTTCCGCTCCAGTGCACGGATGGCTGCACTGTCAGCAGCCCGTCTCTGCCCTTGCATGTGAATAAACACCATCTGAGCTGGCTGGCTGCGGACCATATCTGACAGGAAGCTGCCACCCAGAGATCTCAGGGATCTGACCCCTGTCCCCAGAGAGCGTCCAACGGGACATTGCGGTGACAGGGTTTTCTCCCTGTCGATCCACACGCTGATTCGCCGTACACCCTTGTCCTGCTCGACTCAGTCGGCTCGCCTGTCTGCTCCGTGCATTAGAAATAAGCCGGGCCCGCCTTGGAGGATGCAATGAATAAAATAGCAAGCTCAGGATAAACATGAGCCCGGAAGACGCCTGTCACTAAGATTGATGGTTCCCCAGAATTTGTGTTGTCTTCCTGTCAGTCCCATAAACTTTTCTTTGCTGCATAATAAGTCTGTCAGCTGAACAGTCGCGTCGACGCCTTTTAAGGGAACGCTGAGGTACTTGTGCTTTCAGGAGTGTCTCCCAGAGTCTGAAGGCAGTAAATCACCATCCACTGCATGAAAGAAGGCTCAGCTCCTGCATTTCCAGCTGGTGTTCAACACGAACGCACCTCGGTTAAATTCAGCATTTCATGCCACCTCATCAACACATGAAGTCATACGTGACGTTTTCCCGTCCGCGTGAAAAATACAAGGGCTGACTCACTTCTTAACGACCTCCGATTGAAACATAAAAAGTCTTTACAGGTTAAAAATCATATCATCACATCACGTGACGAGAAAAGTCTGACAAATAACTGAAGGTCTGCATCAGATGTGGAATAAAACCATCTTTCACTCTTCGGTCCTTTCTGAGGCTGAACACGTTATAAACATTACTGTTGCAACTCACGGACACAAATTCTGTAAAGAAACATGTCTCCGCTGCAGTCAGCGCGCTGGAGTTACATGATTCTCCTTCCTGTGCAGAACAACACGTGACATGTTGTTTTCTTACAAACACAATCAACTGAAACAAAAACTACGAGGAAGACGTGTAAAGTGGCGACCGCGAGAGATTACGGGGAGACGGAGCTCAGCGTCGATCCTGGGTGAGTCGATTACCTGAATGAGTGCAGCTGGGGGATTGATGACTGACAGCTGACAGGGGTAAGACAAGCAGAAAAAAACTCCCACAAAACTTCAAGCTGCCAGACAGAAACAGGAAACTAGACGTCAACGAATGAAGGAAATCCACAAACGACTAAATAAAAACCCGAAGAAAGGCCAAACGGTGCCGCGTTCGTAGGCAGACAGAACTCTGTTGGCGCTTCCATCTTCTAATAACATTTAAGGAGCACATTTATCTTTTTGAACGCAGTTAGAGCAAGAAAACTGATGGATTGGTTGATTTAAACTTTAGATTAGTGAATTATCAGCTGATAAATCCCACGTTGCTGAACATCACCTTCATGACCACGGTTTGTTTTTCTGCCTCTGCTTTTAAAATTATTGATGGGTTTAAATTTATTATTTAAAAAAAGTGTTTTTAACCTGTACTGTTTTACTGGCACCGTACTAAACTGACTTATTATTAAAATAAAACAAAAGAGAGAGAGAAAAATAAAACTTTTGTTGGTTTCAGCTCATCTTTTAACTTTCATTTAGCTCTTGGCGACAAGTTCTGACCAGAGGCGGCCCGTACAAAAGATTAAAAAAATGTTTCTATCAAACAGGTTCAAATTCAAACATTTATGTTACAGTAAAATCTGGAACAGCAACAAACAGTCACAGAAAACACAGAATCCATCCGAGTGCGTTCATTTGTCGTAGCCCGATCAAAGATGTTCAAGGTGTTGAGTGATTGACAGGTGTTAAGCCACACCCCCTTGATTTGCAGCTCACTGGGGTTAATTGTGTTCGTCCCAAAGGCCAGCGTGTCGTGCTCATGCAGGGTCACAGCTGATCCTCACCGGAGAACAGCTGACATTTAGCTTTTTTTAACCCTGAACATTTCCTGCTTCGTTTTGTAACAGCTCAGTTCATTCCAAAAGAAAAAACAAACTTCTGAAATGATTTACGATGCTCTGTGTTTAGATGCAGTTAACTCAACTAAATGCACTGCCTTATAATAAATGCCTGCCCTCTTTAGCTGCAGGGGGTTCGTAGTCAACGGTAAAACGATCTGCTGCCGTGTGGTTGTGGAGCGTCAGCCGGACGTTACCTTGGTTTTGTCAAACAGCGCGTGGTTGTCCAGCAGCATCCGCCGCTCCAGTCGAGCAAATCGTCTCAGGTCTCTCTCGAACTGCTGCAAAAAGCAACCGATGACACCGTGAGGATGAACTCTGCGTTTTTATCTTGATAACAAGCTGGACGCCTGTAGAGCTTCGTTTGGTTAAATCATCTGAAATGGACCTCGCGTCAGAGAAAGATTTCATTTTGTTTAAAGGCTGGCGTTAAAGTGTTTTCCTCATGCGACAAGACGAACCCACGGTGTCGTTTAGTCCGTATCACCTGTCGTACCCTGGAGCCGCTCCAGCCCAGAAGAGTAAAGGCGTAACGATCCATGGGTGGGGACACCAAGTCCACACGGACAGCCCTCCACGTCCTGCTGTCCCCCTCAGCGCTGTGGAGACCCCCGTCCACCCGACTGCCCTCCAAACGCAGAATCAGGAAGCACTTTGCAAAGTGGTCCATGGCCTCGAAGCGGCGGCTGGGAAGCTTCGACAGGTCAAAGGTCGAGGCTTGATAGTCACAGAACAGGAGAACGCCCTGATGAAGAACATCAAATGAAAGAACAAGCTTTTTTTTTAGACGTCAGAGACTTTCTTTAAAACTAAAACAGCCATTAGTCAATTTAGATCCTTTAACTAATCTCTAAAACAGAAACATAAAATTAAAATTATCTGGATATTTTTTACCTGGATTAGGACGGTAAGTCTGGATTTCTCAAACCAGAAGAGAAAAAGCTCAGAAGAAGAAAATAAACTTTCATCTTTGGACCAGACACAGAACCCACCACACAGAGGTTAAAACTACTGAAGTGTTGACTGAAATGATCTAAATAAATCTGTTTATAATCTGGGTTGCATGGTGGTGCAGGGGTCAGAGGTGTAAGGGTGAGGGTCTGCACCCTGGCCCCTCTGGGTGGAGTTTACATGTTCTCGCCGTGGGTTTTCTCCGGGTTCTCCGGTTCCCTCCCACAGACCAAAAACCTCCATGTTGGGTTCAACACACTGTCCCTGTGTGTGTGAGAGAGTGGACAGTTGTTTGTCTCTGTCCCTATGATGGACTGGAGACTTGTCCAGGCTGTCCCCAACCTCTTAGAGTGCTAGGTACCAGCTCCTCCACAACAAGTGAGTAAATGAGATGGTGTGCTTTTAGGATGGATAGATGGATGGATGGATGGATGGATGGATGGATGGATGGATGGATGGAT
>NC_056498.1:44764631-44767270 GCF_014905685.2 Nematolebias whitei
ATGGATGGATGGATGGATGGATGGATGGATGGATGGATGGATGGATGAATGGACGGACGGACGGACGGACGGACGGACGGACGGACGAACGGACGAACGGATGGATGGACGAACGGACGGACGGACGGATGGATGGATGGATGGATGGATGGATGGACGAACGGATGGATGGATGGATTTAATCCCTTAATTCAACTTGAAGAGCATGGGGCTGAGATGGTGCAGGGGCAGGGCAGCTGACTCTGAAGGTCCTGGGTTTGATCCCCGGTCATTGCACATCTCATGGTGCATCTGAGCAGGACACCTAATCCCGAATTGCTCCCTGGACGCCTACATAGCTGCCCACTGCTCCACCTGGGTGTATCCCAGGTGCAATGGGTTAAATGCAGAGAGACAATTTCTTAAATGTATGGGAACATACAATGATGTCAACACATATCACTTTATTATTATTATTATTAATATTATTATTATTATTATTATTATTATTATTATTATTATTATTATTTATTATTATTATTATTATTAAGGTTGTGTTGAAGCCAGATTAAGACTTTATTTTGAGATCATCCAGGATGATTGACAAATCATAATTTAATGGTTTGTGAAACAGTTGTAATGGTTTTAACCATTTCCTGACTTCTGTAACAGAAAGTTTCATGTTGTTGTTGGTAAACAACACAAATGTCATTTCACAATAAAAGCTCAAAAGAAGTTCCTACTGAAATGGTTTACGGAGAGAAAATACCGGTCGCACAGACGACAGACGATCAAATGGCGTGCACGTGTGAGCGTGACCAGCTGCAGCCTCAAGCCATCGTGGATGGTAAATATTTAACAAATCCGTACAAATGAAAGATTAAATGGAGCAGCTAAACATGTAAGAACAAAGAGATTACGTTTAAGAGGAAGTGAGACGAACGAGTGCCAAACAGGAGAGAGAGACCTGATGCGTCAGTTTCCTCAGGAGCTCACGCTGATTCTTCTTGGAAACGTTTTACAGCGTTCACGAGTTTCCTTCCAGGATCCAGGACGATTGTTAGGAAGCTGCTTTACTCCTGTCCGTCATAACTCTGCCTCCGTCTCCTTCCAGGGCGATAATTGGAGAGTTAAATGGAGCGAGCAGCCGCTCTGTCCGTCTGAGCCGAATCACGGAGCATTTAGCACGTTGTCAGAAGCGTGCAGATTGTTGCAGGGAGCACGGGTCAGCAGGGCTCCTCCGAGGCCAAACAGAAAGCCAAGGTTGTCGGGGTTAAGAAAACTTCAGGGGAGTTTTATAGAAACCACCGAGGCTCTTCACTTTCCTTTAATTATCTTCAAGCAGACTCATTTCTTCTGCAACTGTAGGCAAAAAGCCTCCGTGTCACTCCTGTCTGCACCGTCTGGAGTGCTCCCTCTCTGCAATTACAGATAACCATTCACCTCCCAATAATAGGCAGGGAGGGGGACTCTGCGTTTGCTTAACACTCAGTAATGGCGTACCTAAAGGCGCTGACAGAACCGGCGCACATGAGGCCAGGAAGGCAACATAAAGGAATAAAATACTGACAAATGAGAAATTAAAATCCCCTGAGCTGCGCTGGACGCAGGTTGTTGAAAGAGGCACTGGCTCCTCTACTTCACGAGGCCAGAAATATAGGTCACTTCATGTTCCTATGAATATTAAAACCCCAGCTGAGTGTGGCTTTATTCCAGACGTGAATCATTTCTGCAGCTTTGGATGAAAGAATCAGAGTTACGATGACACTAGTCCTGGTCAGGTGCTGATGAGATGAACAGCACCGTCAGGAGCCGCAAGCACTCGTATGCCCTGCGACTCCAGGCTTGTCATAGTTTATAGTCAAAGGTCCAAAACAGACTTCTGGATAAAGTCGAAGGTCCAGATAGAGCCAAACTAATTCTTTGAATAAATTTGTTTGCAGTCGACAAACCAAAAGAATTGTAATGTTTGCCTTCAGCTGTTTGCACCCTGCTTCAGCTGCAGAGGTGGGTGCAATGTGGGCGAAGGTGGGTTATAAGATAATGTGCATGGCTGAGAGGGCAGTTTTGCAAGCCGTGCATAAAAATAAAAAAATTCATAAAACGGCCTCGCAAAACATAACGCAGCCAGTCCGACACATCCGTTAGAGCCCAGTGAGACATTATGTCTATTTTTACAAACTGAGGTTGTTCAATGAGTTATCTACAACAGGTAAGATATTACCTAGTGACAGAAATAATGAGATCGTGGATCCAGGACGTTGAAATGAGTTTCCTCTGCAGAGCTGGACTCTCTCTTAGAGACAGGGGGAGAAGTTCAGTTATCAGGAGAGACTCCGAGGAGAACTGCTGCTCCTCCACATCCAGAGGAGACAGTTGAAGTGGTTCAGGCATGTCAGACTGGGAGGAGACCCTGGGGAAGATCCAGGGCATGCAGGAGAGACTACGTCTCTCAGTTGACCTGGGAACACCTTGGAGTCCTCCCAGAAGAGCAGGAAGAGGCTGTGGAGAGGGACGTCTGGACCTCCCTGCTCAAACTGCTGCTCTGAGAACTGAGGCCAGAACAAGAGGATGGATGGATGGATGGATGGATGGATGGATGGATGGATGGACGGACGGACGGACGGACGGACGGACGGACGGACGGACGGACGGACGGA
>NC_056498.1:44767280-44779410 GCF_014905685.2 Nematolebias whitei
GGACGGACGGACGGACGGACGGACGGACGGACGGACGGACGGACGGATGGATGGATGGATGGATGGAAGGATGGATGGTTGCATGGTTGCATGGATGGATGGTGGATTGATGATGAATGGATGATGAATGGATGATGGATGGATGGAAGGAAGGATGGACGGTTGCATGGTTGCATGGTTGCATGGATGGATGGATGGATGGACGGATGGATGGATGATGGATGGATGGATGGATGGATGGATGGATGGATGAATGGATGCATGGATGGATGGATGGTGGATGGATGATGAATGGATGATGAATGGATGATGGATGGATGATGGATGGATGGAAGGAAGGTAAGATATTGATATCCTGATGCTTCTCAATAATCCAGGTAGAAAAATCTAAAAAAGTTAAATCAGATCCTCTGGATGTTCAAAAAACAAACAAACAAACAAAATTTGTAGAAACGTTTCGTCTTTCATCCGAAAGACTTCTTCAGTCTGAAGAAATCTTGGACTGAAGAAGTCTTTCGGATAAAAATGAAAAGTTTCTACATTTTTTTTATTTTGTTTTTTGAACGTCCAGAGGATCTGACCTAACGTTTTACATCAGGTATTGATAGTTTGTAACTTTTATACAGAACCTCGGAGATCTACATATCTATCAGTTTTGAGACAATAACCCAAGAATCTGTGGTTGCAGATCCTTAAGGAACGTTCGGCTCTCTTGAAGCTCCTTTTTCACATTTAATCACAAATCCACCACAAAACAGGATGTCACCAAGTCCCCCCCCCCCCTTCCAGCTCCCTGTAATCCCCTCGTACCCAGCAGGTAAAGTCAACCAGGTTCTGAGAAAAAGCTTCATTCACCACAACTGTTTACACGTGGTATTACAGGGGGGGGGGGGGGGGGGGGGGTGATCTCCTGCCCAAAGCCTTTCTTCTGAGCTCTGTTTAAAAAATAAAAAGTGCGCAGGATTTATAAACATGATCTGAAGACTACACTGTTTTCTTTCTTGATCGTATTCCCAGGGCCTTTCCTAGAGAGAGTCTGAGGAGTGGTCGTGGTGGCGAGCTCCGCTCCACCGGGATGGGGGGTGGGGATGGGGGGGACGTTGAGGGCCGAGAGGCGTTCTGATCTCACATTCTCTCTGACGCTCCCAAAAGGCAGAGTTAAAAACCTGCCTTCAAGTCATAGATTAGAGTCTTTGAACCATGCTTTGACTTTGATGCACAGATTTGCCAGAATTAAAGAGACTGATTACTGAAATGAAAAGGGAACATTTCTGTGTGTGTGTGTGTGTGCGTGCGTGCGTGCGTGCGTGCGTGCGTGCTTGCGTGCGTGCGTGCGTGTGTGTCTCAGTGGTACTCGGTCATCACCGCTCAGGGTTTATTTACGTCTTAAAACGAACAACTTTGACGGCCTGCATGCAAAGTAACCTCGGTTGTGTCTGTGGATCTTATCTCCTAAAATAAAAGGGAAAAGTCTCCAAACCTCAGACCATGTTGATGCTGAACTTGTGTGAAATAACCGTCCTGCTGTCCTTGGGTGAAAACGATCCCCAGGCCTCAGTTTTACACAAGGACAGCAGTAGAGATGCATCAGTGGCAGAGCTCGGCCTTCAGAAAACAGAAAGGTTTGCAGAAATCCTGTTTGTGTACTGCAGAAGTCCTCACTGCTCAGAGGTGTTGGTTCTGTCAGAACCCATGGATTTAAACTTATACACCCTGACCCTTTGAACACTCACACATGGCTCTTCTTGGCGTCGATCTTCTATCACTTATCCATAGTCAGATAGCAGAGGCAGCAGGTCCAGGAGAGAAACCCAGATATCCCACTCTCCAGAGACACTTTCTAGCTCCTCCTGGAGGACCCAAAGGTGTTCCCAGGCCAGAGAAGATACACAATCCCTCCAGCGTTTTATGGGTCTTACCCGGGACCTCCTATAGTGGAATGTGCCTGAAAAACCTTTAAAGGGAGGTACCCCAATCAAATGCCCAAACCACCTCAACTGACTCCTTTTGACGTGCACGAGCAGCGACTCTACTCCAAGCTCTCCCCAGATGACGAAGCTCCCCACCCTACTCTGTCTCAGCCCGACCACCCTGTGAAGGAATCCCATTTCGATTGCTTGTATCCAGGATCTCGTTCTTTTAGTCATGGTGCACGTGTAAGTGTTGGAACGAAGACTGACCAGTAAATTGACTCAGCTCTTTTTTCACCACAACAAACCAAAGCAATTAGCGATGTACAATATTGGATTTTTGGACGATATGTAAAAATTCATTTGGCCGATAACCGATGCCGATACCGATATTTTATACACGTTTCTTTGTCAGAACGTAGCATATTATTTAGGCTTATATTCAGTAACAGCCATATTATAAGCATAGCACTTTGACTTCTATTAAATGAAAAGTGTTAAATGTTATTTATCAGCATTAGTCACCTGCGATGCTGTCTCACCTGTGCAGGTTTGTTCCAGGTTCCTATAGCTGCAGTGTGGGATCCTCTGCACTCCTGTGCATGAAGGACAGACTTTTTAAGTTCAAAGTTTTTGTCTATCCATTGTGCCATAAGACTAATCATGCTAACGAGCTAACACGACGTCCAAATGTCTGTGGTAAAACTCACCCAACAAGACGTGCTATCAGCTGTTAGCTTCTCGGCTGGTAACTTGAGTAACGTTACGTCAGAAAAATATCTCAGACTGCAGATGATGTAGCGAGGCTCAACGTAGTCCATAAATCTTCGGAATCCAACATCCTCACCAAAGAAAAATTAAACTTCCACACTGCCGACATTTTGAATTTTCCTCTCTACCGTGAGATCGTAGGCGCACGTGACATCATCGCGTTGTGCTGCCGCTGCAGGCAAAAACAGCGCCTTTTATATCAGCTAGTTATTTTAATGGGATGACCGATGTCTGATATTGAACTTTAACGCTAATATCGGCCGATACCATGCCAATAATATTGTGCATCCCTAAAAGCAATGTTTCCTTTCTGAGGACAAGGCCCCAATCCGTCCATCCGTCTCCTGCTCCATCCTACCAACACTCGTGAACAAGACACCCAGACACTTAGGGGCCGTCTACACGGCGCATGTTTTGAGTGAAACCACACCTTTCGCTCTGCGGTTCGGTTGTTCATTTACACAGCACCAGTAAACCCCGCCCCCTCCTTTGAAGGGGGGGGGCACCTTTCAGAGTGGAGGTTTTCGAGGCGGCCGCCTGCTGTTGTGTACACAGCTCCCGCTGAGGTGTTAAAGCACATGCGCACTACAGGCGTATATTTCACGCACACGCGGACCAACAGCATATTTCTATCAAGAACAATGGCTCCGGAGTATAACATCCTGCTTTCTGTGCTATGACTGATTGAATATATTTTGGTTCTGGTAGTTAATCTACAGCAGAATGTAGCTGCTGTGACCGATATCTGTTGGGAAGAGACGTCAGTCTGATCCAGTTCTAAATCATTGTTTACTGAACGAGCCTGTTGAGGCAGGCGGATATTTCACGTGTGGCGTTGGACTATAACATACTAAATGTGCTAAACAATAACAATTTAAAAACAATAAACAGTATTTATGTTAGTATGGGAGATATAATGAAGCTATCTGGACATTATTTAATTCAAGTTATGTGATTTAAACAATGCGAAACATGTTGCATGTTATTAAAGTTGAAAATGAAGACATCAGATTTAATTTTTATTTATTTATTCAACACCACAAACTGTATGTCACACAAACACCGATAATTTAATTGAACACACTATTAAAACAGTAAAATGAACTGTAAACTGAACTGGACTCATCCTCTCTGTTGTCATCCTGGGTACTGGCACCATGTTGCTTATCTGGCTTGTTCAGGCTGTCTCTCCTTTGCTTAATGTAGCTTAAAACTTTGAATTGATTGGGAAAAAAAAGAACTGATAGGAATTTTAAGTGAATAGTTGATTCCAACAGCTCTCTCTCTCTCTTCGACGTCCTCCTGCATGGCCGAGCCTCGGGCCGAGGTGTTCGTTCGGAACTGGTCTGCCTCTGGTAGGAGAACAGCTTCTCCTTCTGGAAAAATAAAAATAAAAACTCAATTAGTTGTTATTAGTTGATCTTAGCATTATTAAGAATGTTGATTTACCTGTAGCATTGCTAGACGCCTACTGATTATCACCAGAATAGAAAGCCTGACATCATCCTCGTCTGTTCTGGTTTGCTCAGCGACCGGTTTCGAGCTGTTAGACAAAGTGGTCCTGCTTGGCATCAAATCCGTCGACTCGTATCCAAAATCCAGCTTTAACTTGTTAAGTTGTTGTTAGCTGGGCTTTCAGCCCAGAGAAAAATCCATACTGAGAGCAGTCCTGGGCAGCGCACATGCGCATTAGGTGAATGTACAAAATTCACAGCACCAACTAATGACCCGGCATGGCAACTACAGTGAATTCAGGGGATTCATGTAAACACCGAATATGCTCCATGTCAACGCAGATTTTTTTCCTTGAACCAACATTCGAAAAAAACTACATTTCCCCCCACCGTGTAAATGCGGCCTTAAACTCCTCCACCTGAAGCAAAGGCTCCCCCTTGACCCAGAGGGCTGTTCCACTTGTTTCTGGTCAAGAATCATGGCCTCAGGGTCTTAGAGAAACTGACTCTCATTCCAGCTGCTTCACACTCAACTGCAAACTGCCCCAGTGGACACTGGCTGGGCCGGAAGATGCCAGCAGATGAGACACCCCCCGAATTCCTCAAAGAACATGGTCAAAAACCTTCTCCAGGTCCACAAAACCCATGTAGACTGGAGAGAGAAACTCCCATGACCCCCTAACAATTTGCAAGAATGAAGACCTTGTCCACTGTTCCATGGCCAAGATGGAAGCCACACTGTTCCTTTTGAATCTGAGATTCAACAATTGGTCAGACCCTCCCTTCCAGCACCCTGGAGTAAACTGTACCATGAAGGGCAAGAAATGTGATCCCACAATAGTTGGAACCCACTATCTGGTCCCCCTTTTTAAAAATGGGAACCACTTGCCACTGTGGAGAGAGTGGAGAGTGGACACTTATGGATTGGAGTCTGCCACTCCACAGGTGTTATCCCAGTCCTCCATGCAATATTGAAGAGACTTGCCAACCATGACAGCCCCACAACACCCAGAGCCTTCAGTATCTCAGGGTGAATCTCATCCAACCCATGCACCCTGCCACTGAGGAGCTTTTGACTACCTCAATAACCTCTGGCATGGAAATTGACTCATCTTCCCCTGAGTTCTCAGACTCTGCCTCTTCAAATATAGATATGGTGGATGGATTTAGGAGATCCTCAAAGTGCTCCTTCCATGGCTCAACAATATCCTCAGTCCGGGTCAGCAGTTCCCCGCCCAAACCAAACACAGCCTGGGACTCAACCTCAACTCAACCTCACACACAAGCTCTGGCTCCTTACCCACCAGTGAGGTATCATTCCAAATCCCTAGAGACCGTATATGCCACCAAGAATTGGCATGGCATATACTGGATCAGTAAGTCATATTCAGTTCCTCCAAATCCGAGGCCATGGTCTTGAGCCGGAAAAGAGTAGAGTGCCCTCTCTGGGTCGGGGAAGAGGTCCTGCCCCAAGTGGAGGAGTTTAAGTATATTGGGGTCTTGTTCACGAATGAGGGAAAAATGGAGCGAGAGATCGATAGGTGGATAGGTCCAGCATCTGCAGTGAAGCGGGCGCTACACTGGTCTGTCGTGGTGAAGAGAGAGCTGAGTCAAAAGGTGAAACTCTCAATTTACTGGTTGATCTACATTCCTACCATCATCTACGGTCATGAGCATTGAGTTGTGACTGAAAGAACGAGATCACG
Source organism: Nematolebias whitei (assembly GCF_014905685.2). NCBI lineage: Eukaryota > Metazoa > Chordata > Actinopteri > Cyprinodontiformes > Rivulidae > Nematolebias > Nematolebias whitei. The sequence continues at coordinate 44,773,122 of NC_056498.1, forward strand.
GATACTATTGGCCGAAATGAGTTTTCTCCGCAGGGTGTCTGGGCTCTCCCTTAGAGATAGGGTGAGAAGCTCGGTCATCCAGGAGGGACTCAGAGTAGAGCCGCTGCTTCTCCACATCGAGAGGAGCCAGTTGAGGTGGCTCGGGCATCTGGTTAGGATGCCTCCTGGACGCCTCCCTGGTGAGGTGTTCCGGACACGTCCCGCCAGAAGGAGACCCAGAGGAAGACCCAGGACACGCTGGAGGGACTATGTTTCTCAGTTGGCCTGGGAACGCCTTGGGATTCCTCTAGAGGAGCTGGCCCAAGTGGCTGTGGAGAGGGAAGTCTGGGCCTCACTACTTAGGCTGCTACCCCCGTGGCCCAACCCCAGATAAACGAAAGAAAATGGATGGATGGAATTGGTATGGCCAGGGAGCCCCCTCGCCTACTGCCCTGCCCTGCACTACACCCAGCCTTGAAAATCCTCCTCGCAGGAGGTGGGCCCATGCATTGGTGGCTTCCTGACATTTCTTTGGACTTGGTCCGACCGAGCCCCAGGAGTCGAGAATTGACCACCAGGCACTTGCCTGCGAGATTCCCCCCTCCCAGGTCTGGCTCCAGGAAGGTGCCCTGGTTTCTCTCTACTGAACAAGGAATCCTGATGCCTTTGTTGTTGATTCATCACAGTTTTTGAACATGTGGATCTTATTGAAGTAAATATGTAGTTCTGAAGGGAATGGTCTGAGTTTTAAAGCAAATTATTCTACTAAATGAAGGGTATATTAAAAAAATATATTATTTTGCGTAGGCTCATTACTTATAATCGGATTGAAAATCTGTTTAAATTCCAGGTTTTAAGAAAACAAAATGGGGGGGGGGGGGGGGGGGGGATACTTTTGCAGCCTACTGTAGAGTGCCTTCCTAGTTTCTAGTTTTTAGAGACAGAGATGACAGACGGCCTCCTGTGTCCCTCTGTCTCTATTAGCAGGGCCACATTCTGCCTCAGAACTTGGCTGACCTTGCCTTTGGCCCCCAAGTTAAGCTTCCTGAATGTCAGCAGTAGATTCAGGGGAGTGTGTGTGTGTGTGGGGGGAGTGGGGGTGTGGTTCGAAAATAAGAAATGATGAACCCCTTACTACAAGGACACTCCCAGAAAGATGTATTTTTACCTTCCTGCAGGCTGGAGAAGGGTGCAGGATGGATGGGGTGGGAGGGTGTGCAGAAGACACGTTGGCCCCCAGGGGCTCGGCTGCAGATGACAAGGTTACACGACTTAAAGCCAACCTCTGCTAGCTCCACTTAATCACCATCTCCTGTGTTCTCGTCCCCCTGCAGACACCCGGTCCCTCTCACGCCCGCTGAGAGGAAAGCTTCATGTCATATCGTGCTGTTCTTTCTCAGGCTCCAAAAGCCTTTTTAACACCATCCATCTAATTCACTGAACACCCCAACCCCCGCCCCCCCAACACACATGATTTCACACCTTCACCTCTTTCTTGTCTACCTGCAGTGAATGCAAATGGCTGCGAGATGTGAGTGTTCCTGGTGCTAACACACAGTAAGTAGGAGGTAATTATCATGAGGGACCTCTGATGGGGTGCAGACACAAGGAGGTGTGGATGGAGCAGAGAACCAGGATGGAAAGGTTTATTTTTAAATCCTCTGATGAGAAGAAGACGCCGACATCCAGACAGTGCGATCCTGCTCTCCATCAGGCTCTTATCTCCCCTCGTGACCCCCTCCAACAGTATGGAGGTCAGTGCTCACTGAGAAAAGCCTTAAATGGACTCTTCCTCATTTTTCTCTGCTCAATGCCACCTATTGTTCATTTTACATGAATGACCCAGACCCTGCTGTACTCAGTGAAGACAGTGATGATCTGTCCTACTCACCTCCCTCCTTGTAATTGCCCTGTAATTAAAGGCCAAGAGTTCCTTGAAGGAATGCATGTCGCCCGCTGCCTTTTAGGATCTAGACAAAGATTAGACCAGAAATGACAGCGCTGAAGCTGTGTTGGTCAAAACTCTTAAATGAGTTATGTTTGATATCCCAGTCAGAGCATGTGTTGGTGATAAGTCTCAGCTACTACCACAGCTTTTAGTCTTAGCTGTAAAATTTCCTCCATCACAGTCAAATTTATGTTTTCTAAAGACAATTGTCATTCCAAAACGAGGTTTACAGACAGATTCTGAGGTCCCGGGCCCAAAAGTAAACTAAAGTAAAGTGCTGTGTGTTGTCATCATTGTATGTTGATGACATCATTGTCTGTTCCCATACAATGACGAAAGTAGTGAAATTAGTTATCTGAATTTAACCCATCACACCTGAGATACACCCAGGTGGAGAGTGGGCAGCTATGCAAGCACCCGGGGAGCAGTTAGGGATTAGGTTTCATGTTCAAGGACACCACGACATGTGGGCATGGCGGGGAGTCAAACCTGCAACTTTCTGGTCTCATGTCAGCTGCTCTGCCTCTACACCATCTCTGTAAATAAGCCTAATGAGATATTTGAAGTAGTTTGGTACCGAAGCGTTGATAAAGAACAGAAATTCCCATTAGCAACAGATTATTAGCTTCCTAATAAGATGTTGAGGCAGAGAAATACATAACTAGACCCTAATGGAGTGTAATTATCATGGCTGGGTGTGTGTGGGGGGGGGGGGGGGGGGGGGGGGGGGGGGGGGTGTCTTTAGTACTGTCCTGCATTGATGCCAAAAAATCATCCATTGTTTTATTATTTAGTTTTGTTTCAGCTGTTAACGTCCGGCTTCTTTCAGCTTGTTCAACACAACATTAAAAATATATTTTAAAGGAATAAAACTCCATCCATGTAGCAGATTTTCTGCGAATGTCTTAGAAAACTGTCTCATCTGTATAAATATGTGAAAATACTGGATTTGCACAAGTTTAATGAAGTCCTGAGTTAAAATGAAAAGCCCTGCAGCAAACTAATAATTGTGCTATTAATGAGAAATTAGCAGCAAATAATTGTCGTCATTTGAGTGCTGCTGTTAATTAAAGCATTAAGTTTATGTAAACATAACCTGCTATTAACACCGTGAGCCTCCTGGTTTGATCTCTGACTCTCTCATTCTGTCGCTCTCATCATTTCTTGGCTTTCACTCCGCGTTCATCAGCTGCTGTCGCTCAGTCGCCGCTTTAGTTTCTGCTGAACAACCATTTTCTGTTGACGCTGGTCCGGAGCTGTCGCTGCTTCCTCAAAGCTTCGTTAAAAGTTTGTAATGCAACAAACTGTCCTTTTTCATTTATTGAATTTAGACCCACGTTTCAGCTCCGTGCAGCTGAACTGGCAGAGGAGCTTTGTTTGTTCCAGTCTCCTTAAAGAAATAAAGTTGTTTCTTTGCCCACGCTCTTGAAACGATGGAAAATTTAAATGTATCGACCACCGTCTACATTTAGGTTTTAATAAACGTATAAACCCTGAATGATTCATGTCCTCTTCCATCAAAACTCACTGCAACGACAATAAAACCCGTCAGATTTATTGAGATTTCTACTAGTTGTACAACTGATTGCGTTACAGCAGTGGTGATTTTTAAAATTTAACTCAGCACCCGTGAAAAATAAAGAAACCATCATTAGGATTTTGCAAGTTCTCAAATCTGAGATTCACCGAAATATTTAATAAATTTGAAATAAATATGGAATAAATGACGACACTCTTAAACAGGTCAGTAAAATCTATGATTTTTTTTGCACGAATCGGATCCTCGACACCACCTGTCAATCAATCCAGTATTAGCAAGTTACCAATCGGTGACCTCATCTTTCCCTGAAGGTAAATGCCCCTTACCTGCAGGAGCTCCACCCCCTTTTCCTCCAACAACATTGTTGAGGTCTGTCATTACAAACTCTGCAGTCAGAAGCCAACATTTTTCAGTCAGGTCATCTGGACAGTTTCTTTTTTTGTGCTGAAACGTTTCACCTTCCATCCAGAAGGCTTCATCAGTCAAGGAAACACACAACACAAAACTGATTCTTCCTCCAACAACTTACTCCAAAGTGGAACAAACCAGTTGGTCCTAAGATGGTCTCTTGTCACACCCCCTCCTCCATTGCCGGCCCTCTTCCTTGTTGACAGTCGTGTCAAACTGGTTGAAAACAACAAAGTCCAACTTAGCACAAACATAACTGGTTTGTTCCACCTTGGAGTAAGCTGTTGGGGGAAGAATCAGTTTTGTTGTGTGTTTCCTTGACTGATGAAGCCTTCTGGATGGAAGGCGAAACATTTCAGCACAAAAAAAGAAACTGTCCAGATGACCTGACTGAAAACTGTTGGATTGTATACCTGGATTTTTGAGCATGGACTTTGTTGTCTGCATTCAGAAGTTAATGGTTAAATTAAAGGTTAAAGACTAAAGCTAGCTGTGTGTGTTTTGTGTGTAGATATATGTTGTAACTTCTGGTTGTATAAGTTTAATCTTTGTTTGCTCTGATCCTTTAAAAGTCATATTTGTGATGGAGCTCCTTGTTTACGGCCGTACCATCCTGAACATGCCCGATCTCGTCTGATCTCTGAAGCTAAGCAGGGTCAGGCCTGAATGGAGGGGAGACCACCTGGTCTAATACCAGGCACTGTAAGCTTTTGCACTTCTCATAAACTTCACCGGGGGTGTGTTGTTCAAGCCAAGAGTCATCATCAGTACTGGGGGCTAAAATAAGGTTTGTAGGCTCAATCATCCAGATAGATGACAACAAAAAAGTTTAAATAATTTAATCTGGACCAGTTTCTTTAAGAGAGAAACATTTCATCTTCCATCTGGAAGATTTCATCAGTCTGCAGCCTGACAATCACATCTGTCCCTTGAAACACAGCAATGAAGGCGACTTATGGGACAGATCTGGTAGAGTAGTGTAGTGTAGTATATTATAGTGTAGTATATTATAGTATAGTGCAGTATATTATATTGTAGTGTAGTGTAGTGTAGAGTAGTGTAGTGCAGTATATTGTAGTGTAGTGTAGTGTAGTGTAGTGTAGTGTAGTGTAGTGTAGTGTAGTGTAGTGTAGTGTAGTATATTATAGTGTAGTGTAGTGTAGTGTAGTATATTATAGTGTAGTGTAGTGTTGTGTAGTGTTGTGTAGTATATTGTAGTCAGAGTCAGAGTCAGAGAGTCAGAGTTTCTTTATTGTCATTCGCACCTCATGTGGTACATGTGGTGGAGCGAAATTATGTACACAGGGTCCCAGTTACATCCAACAATAAAATGTAAAATAAAAACAGTAATAACATCTAAGATATGAACTAAGAAAAACATCAACTAAATATACACTAAGCACTCATAACATAAAACATTGAACATCAGCACAAACATGAATATGAGTCTGTGAGCAGATGTGCACGCATGAACACATCAACATTGAAACAGATCAGCAGCAACATGAAACAGATCAGCAGCAACATGATATGGTTTTTCACAGTGATTATTCTAGTTAGAGATTCATGAGTCTAACAGCCTCAGGGTAGAAGCTGTTCCTCAGTCTAGTGGTTCTACACTTAATGCTCCTTAACCTCCTTCCTGAGGGGAGTGGGGCAAAAAGTGTGTGTGCTGGGTGGGTGGGGTCCTTCATGATGCAGGTGGCCCTCTTCCTGCATCTGGAGGTGTAGATGTCTGTGATGGTGGGGAGACTGATTCCAACAGATTTCTGTGCAGCCTTCACCACTCTCTGCAAAGCTTTTCTTTCTGCAGCTGTGCAGCCTCCATGCCACACATTGATGCTCGAGCACAGGATGCTCTCCACTGCACACCTGTAGAAGGAGGTGAGGACTGAGCTTCCCAGACCAGCTCGCCTCAGCCGTCTGAGGAAGTAGAGTCTCTGATGAGCTTTCTTGATCAGGCTGGTGGTGTTGTTGCTCCAGCTGAGGTTGTCATTCATGTGTACACCCAAGTACTTGTAGCTGGAGACCACTTCCACCGCAGATCCTCTTATGTTCAGGGGGGTGTAGGTGTTTTTGTTCCTTCTGAAGTCCACAATCATCTCCTTTGTCTTCTTCACATTGATGTGAAGGTTATTCTCTCTGCACCAGCTCTCCAGGTGTTCCACCTCTTGCCTGTAGCTGGACTCATCATTGTTTGTGATGCATCCCACCACCGCTGTATCATCTGCAAACTTTACAATGTGACAGCCTGGATGGGTAGCTGCACAATCATATGTGAGCAGAGTAAACAGGAGGGGGCTCAACACACATCCCTGAGGAGAGCCAGTGCTGAGGGTTATGGTGGAGGAGGAGAGGTTGTGGATCCTCACTAACTGTGGTCTGTTTGTTAAAAAGTCTAGTACCCAGTTGCA
>NC_056498.1:44779810-44780220 GCF_014905685.2 Nematolebias whitei
TGTAGTGTAGTGTAGTATATTATAGTGTAGTGTAGTGTAGTATATTATAGTGTAATGTAGTGTAGTGTAGTGTAGTGTAGTATATTATAGTGTAGTGTAGTTTAGTCTAGTGTAGTGTAGTGTAGTGTAGTATATTATAGTGTAGTGTAGTATATTTGAAACGTTTCTAGATTTTTTTGCTTTGTTTTGTTTTTGTTTTTTTGAATGTCCAGAGGACCAGATTGAACTTTTTTGGATTTTTCTACCTGGATTATTGAGCAGCATCAGGATATATTATAGTGTAGTATATTACAGTGTAGTGTAGTGTAGTATAGTGTAGTATATTATAGTATAGTGTAGTATATTATAGTGTAGTGTAGTATATTATAGTGTAGTGTAGTGTAGTGTAGTGTAGTGTAGTGTAGTGTAGT
>NC_056498.1:44780230-44790004 GCF_014905685.2 Nematolebias whitei
AGTGTAGTGTAGTGTAGTGTAGTGTAGTGTAGTGTAGTGTAGTGTAGAGTTGGGATGATGTAGACATATTATGGTTCAAGAACTCATGGCACCCCTGTTAACCAGATCTTGCTGTTCATTCCTCCACAATAAGAAAAGGATCAGCACTCAGTCAAGAATGATCTTTTCTGTCCATAAAAACAACTTACTTGTTTTTTCAGGCGGTCAATAACTTCAGGCAGCAGACTCTCCTCCCTCCCCAGCTCTGCTGTGGTCACCATGAAGTCCACGTCGTGACCGAACTCTTTTCCCCTGAAAATAAAGTCTTGTTAAAGTCTGCTCCCAGTTAATCCAAGAAAAATAATATTATCATGAGTCTGGCTGCATTGTGCCATAAAACATCCATTTAGAGTCTGATTAGGTCACAGAATGTCTCGTTTTGATCAGAACAGCAGCAGTGACGACAGATGCAGTAACTCAATGTGACAGGACACCAACAGGAAGTGAGAGAGCAGAGAACTCTATGAGGACAATACTCCGAGCTTCTACCTGGCAGCTAAATCAGTTACAGTTTTCACATCAATGAGGAAATAAAACATTACGTTTTAACACAGCCTTTAACAAAAAAGTTCATTTCCAACATTTAATGCAAACTAGTTTGTGTTTTAAGAGTTAATACGTGTTTTACTCCAATGAAATCCTCCTTACATGTGACGTGTGTAATCCTCACTGATGGATATAAGTGAAGGAATTCATTTATGAATTAACAGAATCACACCAGTCAGCTGTAGTGGCTGTGAGGAGAAATTAAACATACGGCACCAGACGAAGGTCGAGGAAGTAATTGAATAATCTGGATTTGATATAAACAAAGTTTATAAACAAGTCTGAGCAGGACGACATCGACTCAACGCAGCAGAGCAAGAATAAAGTTTGGACGAAAAGCAGCTGAAGACGTGTTTATAATGTGGAGGGAAAAGAAGTTAGCAAAGGCTAATAGGTCAAATAAAATCTGGTGTTTAGGGAGCAGCGCTAACTGAAAAAACACAAGATATTAAAAACATGACGTCTAATATCAAAGTCCAACTGCTCCTCCTCATGGAATGGACCCAGCTGAGGTGGTTCAGGCATTCAATCAGGACAAAGCCTCCAAACAGTGACTCTAAACACCAACGGTTTGTTGCATCCATCCATCATCTTGTTCTGGACTCAGGTCTCAGGGCAGCATCTTGAGCAGGGAGGTCCAGTCATCTCTCTCCACAACCACCTCTTCCAGCTCTTCTGGGAGGAATCCAAGGTGTCCCCAGGACAACCGAGAGACATAGACTCTCCAGCATGTCCTGGGTCTCCTCCCAGTCGGACATACCCGAAGCACCTCCTTGGGAAGGCGCTCAGGGAGCATCCTCACCAGATGAACCACCTCAACTGGCTCCTCGGGATGTGGAGGAGCAGTGGTTCTCCTCTGAGTCTCTCCTGATAACTGAACTTCTCACCCTGTCTCTGAGGGAGAGTCCAGCTACCCCACAGAGGAAACTCATTTCAACCTCCTGGATCCATGATCTCATTCTTTCAGTCTCTACAGAGTTCATGTCCAGAGGTGAGGGGAGGAACGTAGACCGACCAGTAAACAGAGAGCTTTGTCTTACAGCTCAGCTCCCTCTTCACCACAATGGACCGGCACAGAGTCCACTAGACTGCAGACGCTGCACCAATCCTTCTGTCAATCTCACGCTCCATTCTTCCCTCACTCCTGAACAAAACCCTGAGATACTTGAACTCCTCCACTTGAGGCAGAACCTCACCCTCGACCTGAAGAGAACAATCCACCTTTTCTGACTTGAGGACCATGGTGTCAGATCTGGAGGTGCTGGTTCTCATCCCAACTGCTTCACACTCAGCTGTGAACCGCTGCACTGAAGATCACGGCACGATGACGCCAACAGGACCACATCATCTGCAAAGAGCAGAGATGAATCCTGAGGCCACTGAACTGGACTCCCTCTGCCCCGTGGCTGCACCAAGAAGTTCTGTCCATAAACGTTGTGAAGAGAATTGGAGACAACGAGCAGCTCTGGAGGGTCCGACTCACTGCCAAGAATGTGAATCAAACTCTCGCACCGCTTGTACAGGGGCTGAACAGCCAATAACAACGAGCCCCCAGGCCCATACTCACGGAGCACCCCCCACAGTGTACCCCCAGGAACACGGTCGAAAGACTTCTCCAAGTCCACAAAACACATGAAGACTGGAAGTTGTGGTTTGGTTAAATCTCAGAGTAAAGTTTCCACGGCATCAGGTTTTATATTATTTATATTTTCCAGCATGTGAGCAGATTCCACCAGCATCATTTCCATGTCTGAACCACATTTGACCAATAACAGTTATTGATCATTGATCTTTGTCACCAAATTTGTGACAAACCCAAGAAGTTGTGAGGATCCAACAGTCTGTCGTTTTGTTACTGTCGTTCAAGTGAGTTGACAGGAAAATAGGAGTTTGTGGAAAAAGTGACACGAGCTTTTCAAACTCCACAGATTTGATGGAGAATGTCTCTCTGTAAGCCTTGTAATGGACAGACCACCTGTCAGCTTCGCCAAAAGTCCTGTCATCGTTTTCACACACACACACACACACACACACACACACACACACTTTAACCCACAAAGCCTTTGATAAACAACTACAGAAGTACATTCTAGTGTCACCACTAACTCCAAAGCGAGGCGATGGGGGATGTTTGGGACGACCCGGTGGTACAGAAGCGTCTGCGTCCACGAGCCTTGACGTTTGATCTCGTTTCTCTGCCGCTGGCAAATGACTGATGGCAGTCAGAGCGGGCAGCGTCAGAAGGACGGAGAGAAGCTTTGAATCGCCGAGGGAAGGCTTCAAAAGGTCTCGTGGCTAATTCATGCAGCAGCAATTAGAGCTCTGCAAAACAAGATAATACTGATGGAGATTTTATTTCTCATTTGTAGCAGTGAGCCTGCCCTCGTGGCCACGACAGAAGGACGGTTTGTTTGTTTGTTTGTTTTTTGCTTTAGTCAAAGTCATTTTCATTTTATTCTGTTGGTGCTACAAGGGCATGCTCACTGCCACAAATTGAGAGAGAGAGACTGGAGACCTGTCCAGGGTGTCCCCCATCTCTCACACAGTGATAGCTGAACATGGGCACCAGTGACCCCCACCACCCATAAAGGAAGAAGCAGGTAAAGATGATGGATGGATGATAGATGGATGGATGAATGAATGGATGGATGATGGATGGATGTTTGAAAATGTGACATTTTGTCAGGTTTTATTTTTCTGAGGAGACGACTGGTTGATGTCAACTGTTTTATCAGTAAGTTTAAGAATCTCCTCTGATTCAACAGCCGACAAAATGCATGAAACTAAAATATCTCAAGTGCAAACTGGCCACAAAGACAAAGTATAGAAACAGAAAACAGAAGTCCAACAGAACCAAGGGTGTGTTAGGACTGTTGCTTACATTCTCCAAAACTTCTCTCAACTTCTTGGAGGGTCTCAGTCCTGTTGCTCATTCAAAACTTTTGTACAACAAATGTTCTCTCAAAACAGTCTCCGTGCTTTCCTGGGTGTCTCAAACACGTCTCAGTTTAGTTTCCATAACTTTTAGAGCCATGTTGAAACACACAGGAGTGCTGTATCCAGCTCTGAGAACACCTTAAAGAAAAACTGGTCCAAATCAGCCTCTCTTCAAAGCCGAAATAATGTGCTGATCAGCTCTGCGAGGTGCTGGCCAATATCTTTAACTCCTCCCTCACCCTGGCAACTGTTCCCACCAGCCTGAAGACCACCACCATCATCCCAGTCCCAAAGAGCTCTGCAGTGACTGGTCTGAATGACTACCGGCCAGTAGCCCTCATCCTGATAGTCGCTAAATGCTTTGAAAAACTGGTCATGGTCCACATCAAAACAACATCAACATCAGCGAGGACCCTCACCAGTACGCATACCTCGAAAATCGATCAACAGAAGACGCCATCTCCTCTGTGGTCCACACTGCGCTCACCCACCTGGAGCAGAAGAACTCCGTATGCTCTTTGTGGGCTTCACATCTGCCTTCAACACCATGATCCCCCAAACCCTGATGGACAAACTACTCTCACTAGGACTAAGACCCTTCATTTGGCAGACCCCAGGAGGTTGAGGAACATTAAGTGCCACTAGACTGAGGAACAGCTTCTACCCTGAGACTGTTAGACTCATGAATCTCTAACCAGAATAATCACTGTGGAAAAAATCACTGCAATGCCACTTTGATTGGTGATATGTGCTGCTGCTTATCCATGCTGCTGATTATCCATGCTGCTGATTATCCATGCTGCTGATTATATCATGCTGCTGTATTCATTCGTACCCATCTGCTCACACAGACTCATGTTCGTGCTGCTGTTGTCACGCCATATTGTTGTACATTGTTAATGTTTAGCGTTTATCTTAGTTTATATCTTAGATCCTTATTTACTGTTTCTTTGTACACTTTATGTTTTTGCTATTGTTGGATGTAACCGGGACCCTGTGTATAAAATGTCGTTCCACCTCATGTACCACATGTGATGAAATGACAATAAACCTACTTGAACTTGAACTTGAGCTCGAGAACCACGACTCTGAGGTTTCTTTGTAGTATGAGCGGCTCAGCGCCGAACTGAAGAAGATTTAAACACCTGGCGTGAATTCAGACACTCAACTCTTTCATGGCGTGCGGGAAAATGCTAAATTATTAACAGCTATGCACAAAGCCTATTAAAAATACATGTCTATTTACAAACCTGTGTGGACTACAGACAACACGTATGAATAATACAAATGTGGGAAGTGTTGTTGCTGTTGGAAACACCACCGAGCGTCCGCAGCATCAGAAGCAGCTCGTTAGGACAAAGAGCCAATCAGAGACACCTCACTCCTCTTATCAGCTGTCCCGTCCAAGTCCATGTCCAACACACGAGAGCGAAGTGCTAATCAGACGATGAGGATGAGCAGCGAGTGCCTCTGGGCTTCTCTCTACCAGACGGCTTGTTTCACTCTCCCCTCCTGTGAGCGGATAATAGAGTCGGGTTTAACAATCATGACACCGTGCATTAATCCGATAAGGAATACTTATCTGAGCTGTTCTTCAAGGCAGCAGGAAGCAGACACTTCTGCCCCCTCATCAGTGTCACTTTGAGTTACCTTCCAGACATCCTCGCGTTAAAGAAGACCCACAGAGGGACTTGTAGGCAACACGCTCAAACAAATACAGCGCTCCGTCGATGCTGTGTGAGCCGTTTTACACACCGAAGATGCATTTTCACGCCAGATCTATTTTTAATCCCCCGTCCCTTCAACAGAACTGCTTTTAAGACTTGTCACCCGCCTTCTGCAGCTGTCCTTTCAATAAGGCTGAAGTCAGCGGCGTCAACCTCGCCGTGCTCTCTGAAGAGGATGACAGCACTTGTTTTCTGAAACTTTTGGGAGCAGAGTTGTTGTATTTTTTCTTTTTTTTAGCATCTCGACTTGAGAAAAACGATTTGATAAAGCCAAAAATATCTATTCAAGGAGGCATAGAGTAAATGGGCATTAATTTCCATTTGTGACGAGGGCCATCAGCCACAAAGATGAAGCTAATGAGATGCTCAACATCACGCTGGCATTATGGGTAATTACATTCAGCTCTGACAGGACTTTAGAGGAGAACCTTCTCAGATTGATCCCGCTGAGGAGAACAGGAAGAGTGCTGTGGGTGCAGCTGGCGTCTCAGACACCATCTGAAGTATTTTGGTGTTAACGAGTCTTTAAACGCCGCCTGATACGTTTCAGTCAAGTCTGGAGAAACTGCCTTTCAGCACGATGATGCTAAGCTAAAGAAATTACATTTTTTGTGAAAACTCAGTGTGAACGCTGAGCTCTGAACAAGCGAACAAACTGAAGCGTTGTTGTTGTAGCTAAAACTGTGAAACACAAGCTAAAAGCAGCAAAATGCTAGGTAGCATTCAAGTGACTGAAGCTTCATCCATCCATCCATTATCTTTACCCGCTTATTCCATTTTGGGTCACGGGGGTCGCTGGTGCCCATGTCCAGCGATCACTGTGCGAGGGGCGGGGGACACCCTGGACAGGTCTCCAGTCCATCACAGGGCCACATAGAGACAAACGAGACAAACAACCATTCACTCTCTCACTCACACCTAGGGACAATTTAGAGTTACCAATCAGCCTAACATGCATGTTTTTGTTCTGTGGGAGGAAACTGGAGTACCCGGAGAAAACCCACGCATGCACGGAGAGAACATGCAAACTCCACCCAGAAAGGCCCCTGGACCCGGGTTTGAACCAGGGACCTGCTCGCTGAGAGGCAGCAGCTCTACCAGTTGCACCACCGTGCTGCCCTGACTGAAGCTTAAAAACAGCAAAAAAGACTCTAAACTAAAACTGTCAAATTATAGCTACAGTATTAAATGGCTAACAAAAATGGTAAGATAAAAGCAAAATGCAGCTGAACACTAGCTGAAAGCTAAAAGTATCAAAATTGTAGCTAGAAGCTAAAAGTAGGAAAAAGATTGTGAAAAAGCAACATTAAAAAAAGTTAGCTACAAGTAATAAAGGGCTGTTTAAAAGCTAAAAGTAGCAAAAGGCTAGCTAAATGTAGCAGAATAAAAGCTAAAGGCTAATAAGACAAAAACAGAACCATCAGCTGAAGCAGATCTCAAAAAGAACAATTTTTTCTGAAAGAACTGATGAAAACGTTTGGGAATAAAGGAAAATGTTAGAAAAGTTCCAGAAACCAGAAGTTACGGCACCCATCTCCTGAATGAGCCGAACGTTTCCATGTATGAGCAGCTAAAATACCAAAAAATAAGTAGCTGGATTACAAACAAACGTGTGTACAGCTAAAAAATAACAGGACAACAATAGTTGAAATGTAGAGTTGGTGCGGAGCGTGCGTCACATGGTGTAATGTTTATTTTTGCTTTGATTTTAACTTTGTCTGTTAGGAAAATATCTAATGACTTATTTGACAGATTTTAATTAAACCTTCAGGAAATATGCATTTACAACTCATGAGTCAGCTCCAGTCATGTCTTCAAGAAATACCACACCTTAAACGTGTCTAATAGACTCAAACTGAACAACCGTACGGTTCTTCAAGAAAAGAGGTTTGAAGGCCATCGGCGGAGCGGCTGGAGCTCCATGGAGAGGCGAGCGAGTCCTCGCTGCCAGACTGCCTCTGAATTATTTAGCTGGCGCACGGCTGGTCGTTTTAGCAGCACAGCCGAGCAGAGTGCTCCGTGCTTACTCAGGCACAAAGAGTGCACATCAGAAGCTGCACAAAGACGAGCAACGCAGGGAGGTGTCGGCTTTGAACCAAAAGTTGCTCTCAGCAAGTTGCTTCACAAAAATACTCACCGTGCACTTTGATTCTGACAATGCAGTGCACGAGAGGGACTTCATGACCCGTTTGTTCTTTTAGGACCTCAAACCAGGACACAGGACATGCAGCAGTTACAGTTTTAATGTCAGATTAATGCATTTTTATTAAAAAGTGTAGTATTCTTTGAAGAAATGCACATCGCCTTGAATGCTCCAGTTTTAAATAAAGATTTCCTGCACTCTGCCGGTGCTCAGAATGAAAGCCACCACTGGTGGTCCGGACCCAGACTCACAAGGACCTAAAAATATATTTCAACGTGAACAAACCTGAGCATCAGGGTCGGTGAGGTTACACACGGGGAGCACGATGTAAAGTAAAAAACTGGATTTATTAAATGAACAAAAACAAAAAGCTGACGTGGCAGCAACAACTTACACAACACTGAGGAGAAAACATGAGGAGGACCGAGACCTCTGACAGGGTTGCAGAACAATGAGCTGACAGTGAGGTGGTGACAAAGGATAGTTTAAAATTCAGTGGTTCCCAACCCTGGTCCTTGAGGAACACCATCCTGCATGTTTTAGTTCTTTTCCTGCTTTGACACGCCTGATTTGAATGAATGGATGATTAACGGGCTTCTGCAGAACTTGATGAAGTAATTAAATCATTGAATCAGGTGTGTTGCAGGGAAACAACTAAAACATGCAGGATGGTGTTCCTCAGGGACCAGGCCTGGGAACCACTGGTTTAAATAACAAGCTGGGCGAGAGTGAAAGTGGAAACACCTGGGCTGAACACTGATTGGGAACAGGTGAGGGTGGCAGGCTGAATGGAAGAACACTGGGGATGAATGGAATGTGGCACCAGGAAACAGAAACACAAGAATCTCAAAATGTAAAGAACACAAAACACTAAAAGCTCGTTCAGCATCAAACATTCACACTCCATTTTGGCAGGAAATGCAGTTTCTAGTTAGCAAAGTTGTAGCTAAAAGTAAAAATAGCATAGGGAAACAAAAACATCAAAGGAAGCAGCTTTTTTTAAAGTGATGCTTTTGAAGAAATTGAAGAGAACTCAGTGCAGGTGGGCGGGGAGTTTTGTTTCAAATAAAGTTACATATTTTAAAAAGTATAAATTTGCAAGAATAAAAAGTTTAAGCACATAGTTTCTGAGACGAACATTTTGAAAAGCACAAAGTTCGCACAAGAACAAAATGGACAGAATAAAACTACAGACAAACGAGCGTTGACTCCGTTCCAACAACAGAACTTTTTTTTAAATTTCATCTGAAACACCCACACTGACCAACCCTGTACCTGCGGAAGCCACCTGTCAGCGTTAGCGTGACGTCCGGTGAGATCCCGTGGATGACCTCGTCGATAATGGTCCCCACGGCCCGGGCCTCGGCCTTACTGACAGCCCTGGAGATGTCTCCATGATGCAGGAAACCTGCAGGGAAACATGCAGCCGTCAGTCAAAGGCGTCAGCTGAGGGGAAGAACTGTGATGTGTTCTGCTGGCTGACAGAAGCTGACGAACTGCGGGCGCTCCAGGCGTACAGTATCTACTCTTCTTAATTATAATTGATGCGTTGATGATTATCTCATTTCATGCCTTTTCTCCCGTCTTTGTCCCACATAAAAAGCCGTAATTCCCTTTTCTTTTCCACGCATGAACAGAGATGCACATCCAATTAATTACCAAACTTTAATGATTTTTTTGTCTGCACAGCAGAAAAATTAATGGGATGACTCTTGTTCCTGCTGTGTAAAGATTTACAAAGTAGAGCTGGAGAGATTAGAGTCCAAAGACATTTTTCCATTTCAGAGCGCTGCATTCAGAGTTGTGAGTGATGGATTTTGACCGGTCTGGCAGACGTGTCTGTCAGCATAATAAACCTCTGGATGGAGTTAGAAACGAGCAGCAGCCCGTGAACTCTGCAGTGTAACAAAATAAAAGCACGGCAGCACTTCATTTAACCTCACATGCACCGGTACTTTAAGAAAACTGCTTTGGCCAGAGCTGAAGTTGACGTCTGCGCGACCGCTTCTGTCCCTGTGGAGGCTCTGAGTTTCTGCACGGGCCTCAAGTTACAGAGCTCAGCAAAGAAACACATTCAGCACCTCTTCTGGGCTCAGGACAGCTGTGGTACAATACAGCTGTGGTACAATACAGCTGTGGTTCAGTACAGCTGTGGCTCCGTACAGCTGTGGTACAGTACAGCTGTGGTACAATACAGCTGTGGTACAATACAGCTGTGGTTCAGTACAGCTGTGGTACAGTACAGCTGTGGCTCAATACAGTTGTGGCTCAATACAGCTGTGGTACAGTACAGCTGTGGCTCAATACAGCTGTGGTTGAATACAGCTGTGGCTCCGTACAGCTGTGGCTCAATACAGTTGTGATCCAATACAGCTGTGGTAC
>NC_056498.1:44790014-44792306 GCF_014905685.2 Nematolebias whitei
GCTCAATACAGTTGTGATCCAATACAGCTGTGGTACAATACAGCTGTAGTTGAATACACCTGTGGCTCCGTACAGCTGTGGTACAGTACAGCTGTGGCTCAATACAACTGTGACCCAATACAGCTGTGGCTCAATACAGTTGTGGCTCAATACAGCTGTGGTGCAGTACAGCTGTGGCTCAATACAGCTGTGGTTGAATACAGCTGTGGCTCCGTACAGCTGTGGTACAGTACAGCTGTGGCTCAATACAGTTGTGATCCAATACAGCTGTGGCTCATCACAGAGACACCTAGGGACAATTTAGAGTTACCAATCAGCCTAACATGCATGTTTTTGGTCTGTGGGAGGAAACCGGAGTACCCGGAAGAAAACCCACGCAGCACAGAGAGAACATGCAAACTCCACCCAGAAAGGACCTGGACCGGGATTCTCTCCAGCAACCTTCTCGCTGAGAGGCAGCAGCTCTACCAACTGAGCCTCTGCACCATCCAAGTTGAAAAGTTGTTTTCCCAAATTGTTCACTTAATTTAGACCTCCATCCTTTGTCCTTTCTGGGTCTTGGTGATCTGGTCTGGTGTCTCTAAAAACATGTTCCATTTGCAAGATAAAAAAGTTAAAGTCCTGCAGTTTCTGAGCTGTAAGTTTTTATTCTTGTGTCTTTTCTTTCCAGAGTTACTGAGCTAATTTGTTTTATTGTATTGCACTGTAGGGCGCTTTGTTTTTCTGCCTGTTCTTTGAGGACCCGTTGAGTTCTTGCATGAACTCCTCAGGAGTTCTGTTCATCTCCGTATATTCCTGCTCATTTCTCCACTCTGCTTCATAACAAGCTTTCTGAAAACCTCAGATGTTTCTGAAAACACATAAAACCCAGAGTAAGGAACTCTCTTTGGGACCGTCAAAGCTCGAATTGCATCAGCGTCGGTGGAAACTCAGTGGTTAGCTCTTTTGGAAGCGGACTTGTGTTGAAACCTATGATTTGTGAAGAGGCTGCGTGAAGACGTGGAGACTCTGATGTACCACTTTGTTGCATCCGGTTCAGATGAATGCCGGGCTCTGCCAGAACATCGCTGAATGAGCGCAGCCCTCCTCTGTACCACTTCTCAGCCGTTTTAGGTCCGACCCCGAACACACTCGTGAACAGCTGGCAGGACACAAGGTAAAGACGTCATGAAGATCTGAAACGAGCCCTGTGTCCTCCAGAAGTAAAACTGAAATCTCATCTTCTGTGATTCCAAAACTTGTTACTGAAACAGCAGCCGAACGACTCGGTTGTTTTTCATCCACTGACCTTGAGGGTTCGGTATCTTTCATCAGAAAGGATCTTCTCCACTTGAAACGAGCGGCCACATCCAAGGATCTCCTGCAAAACAGAGAGGTTCAAAGTACCGGCCGTGTTTTTTACAGGACCGTCTGATGAAATCGCTGCTCGTTTGAAAATTGTTTGCACTTAAATCGTGTGTTCTCGTTTTCATTGTGTCTCCAGAAATAAAGCTGGAGTTAACACCCGGTTAATGAGGGAATGCTCTTCCTCACGTTCTGTTTACTCTGAGACTGATTTTTCACGTTTAATCGTCTGAGTTTGGGCCGAGCTTCAGCAGAACTCAGTTGAACCGGCGTCGCTGTGGAAAAGTGTTGAATTAGACACGGTGTTCTGTTGACGACCAGCCAGCTTCGATAGGAAACGAGTGTGTGTGGGAATGTTCATGAAGGTAAAGCTGTGTGTCATCTGCGTATGTTTCCATACAACACAAACCCATCACACGTGAGATACATGCAGGTGGAGCAGCGGGCAGCGCTGCAGCACCGCAACATGTGGCCATGGTGGGGAGTTGAACCAGCAACGTTCTGGTCTGGAGTCGCCATATGAATGTATCGTACCTCAGCTTGAAACTCGAACCACTCTGTTCTGTGAACTGAGAAAGATCCTCGGAGGAGAAGAGAAACGTCTTCTGTTACGACTAAAGTCCAGATGTTTTGTTTTTAACTTTTTAAAATTTATTTACTGTCCAGATGTTTTGTTTTTAACTTTTTTTAATTTTATTTACTGTCCAGATGTTTTGTTTTTAACTTTTTAAATTTTATTTACTGTCCAGATGTTTTGTTTTTAACTTTTTTATTTTTATTTACTCTGTCATGGATGACTGAGAACAAGAAATTTATTTGTAAAGCACATTGAAAACAAACGTTTTTCAAAAAGATATATAAAAAAAAAAACGGAACAAGACACAGAATAAACCTGATCCCTTCTGTGGACCAGCCTGGACCTCAGGACAACTAAAGACCTGATCACCT
>NC_056498.1:44792316-44793659 GCF_014905685.2 Nematolebias whitei
TGGACCTCAGGACAACTAAAGACCTGATCACCTCTGAGGACCAGCCTAGACCTCAGGACAACTAAAGACCTGATCACCTCTGAGGACCAGCCTAGACCTCAGGACAACTAAAGACCCGGTCTTTTCAGAGAACCTGGCTGGTCAGAGATACTGATACGGACCTACAATCCCATGTGGTAGTAGTTGAGACTGATTCCCATACCTAGTTCTGAGCATGAACAGATTGGGCCTTAAACCATCTGCACTCAACACTTGCTGTCTGTTAGCAAAATATCTCAGACTTAGTGAAACAGTTTGACAGATCATGACTTGAAAAATGGCCGGACCCCTTCAGCATGCGGACCATGTGAGTTTGACGTCTTCTGCCTCAGCGTCTCAGCGTTCTGTCCACGCTCTGAGTGTCGGTCGCACCGAGCAGTGCTGCCAGTGTTGCTCCGGTGTTCGCAGGCACATCGCACGCTCCGTTTCCTCTGTTTGTTTCATTTGGTGTGTTTGTGAGCGTCAGCCTGTTCAAAGAGACGACTCGTGAGAGAAAGCCTCGCCGGCAGGCTGAGCCTCGCCGGTGCAGAGGTCCCTCTCAGACTGTCTAATGTGGTCTCTGTGGAACGGTTACTTTGGTTCTGGATCGGCTGACAGGCCTGACAGACTCAGATTCAGACCCGCTGCGAGTGCGTTGCGTTAACGTGTCAGGGAGTTGAATTAAGAGCTCGCCTGCTTCTTCTTTCTGCTGGGACTCAGAGTTCTTTAGATACAAACGTTTCTCGATCAAACGTTCCCTGACGAGCTGCCGTCGTTCGTGACCCGAGCCCGACTGAGCGTTCGATGAAATGACCCACAGAGACGCTGCTTTTCTCCGACGTCAAAAAGAAAACACCAGCGTCTGTCTTTGGGTGTGTGGTGCAGATGTGTAGCATCTGTCTGCTTACAAACACTGACCCGTACGTGACAGAAAATACATCGTGCAATCTGCTCACGTCTCTTTAACAGCACCGTTTAAATATTAAAATTAAAATATGAACGGATATCAGAAATGTGTTGGTTTAATAACAGGAGCCAGGAAACAGCCTGAACTGAGGCTTCTGTAGGTTAGAGCCTTCAGGGGGGAAGATTCCATCATCCATCCAACACCATCCATCATCCATTATCCATCCATCATCCATCCAACACCATCCATCATCCATTATCCATCCATCATCCATCCAACACCATCCATCATTCATCCATCATCCATCCATCATCCATCCACCGTCTATCCATCATCCATCCATCGTCCATCCAACACCATCCATCATCCATCCACCATCCATCCACCATCCATCCATCCACCGTCCATCATCCATCCA
>NC_056498.1:44808659-44814086 GCF_014905685.2 Nematolebias whitei
CATCATCCATCCATCATCCATCCAGTCATCATCCATCCATCAGCCATCCATCCAGTCATCATCATCCATCCATCCATCCATCCATCCATCCATCATCCATTCATCCAGTCATCATCCATCCATCCATCCAGTCATCATCCATCCATCCATCCATACATCCATCCATCCATACATCCATCCATCCATCATCCAGTTCTGGACTCAGGTCTTGGGGCAGCATCTTGAGCAGGGAGGTCCAGACATCTCTGTCCACAGCCTCTTCAGCTCTTCTGGGAGGACTCCAAGGTGTTCTCAGACCAACTGGGGTGGCCAAAGATCAGTCTGCTGGCCGAGGCCTCCATTGAACGTCTTCATTCAGAGAGTAGATAAACTTCTTCATCAGGTTCTAACTGTGAAACTCAGACCATCTTCAAACTAACCCGGGTCAAACGGGTCAGCTGTGCTGCATCTGTTTCCACAGGTTGTGTTTTCATGTTCGTGGAAACAAAAAGAGACGAAACGTTTCAGCTCCAGAGACAAATTCCGGGATTGGTCATCCATGGAAACAGTGTTGTCCATGTTCTCAGTTCTGCAGGAATCTGCTGGGTTCTTAGATCTGGGCTTTTTGTTCTTCACACTGATTCCTGTTAGAATTTGAGCTCAGCAGAAACATCCAAAAATAAAGTATGAGTCAACTGAAGGGGGAGATGAGCGCGATGATGATTACAGCTAATCTTTGAAGAAGCAACAATGAATCTGTTTCTCTCAACATAAAAACCTCTTTCTGGGTTTCTGCTGGATCCACAGTCATTAGCAGCTTGTTTTATGTCTCTTTACTTCTTTTTTATTATTTACAGCTTAAGAGAACGAGACCAGCTGTTCTGCACGTCTCACACATAAAGAAAAACAACAGTCCTTGAAGAAACGCAGTCTCTCCAAGTTTAAGTTTTAATATTATTTATTTTATCACAGCTGGGGAGTCGACTCTGCACCCACGACCCTCAGCTCAGGAACTAGTTGTCCTGATAAGTTGCATGTCGCCCGCCGCCGTCAGTGAAGAGTCTCAAACTGAGATCATCTGATAAGGAGACATCATCCATCCATCCATCCTCCACCATCCATCCATCCAGCCATCAACCATCCATCCATCAACCATCCATCCATCCTCCACCATCCATCCATCCAGCCATCATCCATCCATCCATCAACCATCCATCATCCATCCATCCATCAACCATCCATTGAACCATCCATCCACCATCCATCCATCCATAAACCAGCCACCATCTAGCTATCCACAATCAATCCATCCATCAACCATCCATCCATCCATCAACCATCCATCCATCCATCAACCATCCATCGAACCATCCATCCACCATCCATCCATCCATAAACCAGCCACCATCTAGCCATCCACAATCAATCCATCCATCCATCAACCATCCATCCATCCATCCATCAACCATCCATCCATCAACCATCCATCGAACCATCCATCCACCATCCATCCATCCATAAACCAGCCACCATCTAGCTATTCACAATCAATCCATCCATCCATCAACCATCATCTTTCCACGCTTCTTCATTTTTGGGTCACAGGGGTCACTGGTGCCCATGTCCATCCATCACTGTGCGAGAGGAGGGGGTATCCTGGACTTGTCTCCAGTCCATCACAGGGACACCTGGACACGTCTCCAGTCCATCACAGGGACACCTGAACACGTCTCCAGTCCATCACAGGGACACCTGGACTGGTCTCCAGTCCATCACAGGGACATGTCTCCAGTCCATCACAGGGACACCTGGACTGGTCTCCAGTCCATCACAGGGACATGTCTTCAGTCCATCACAGGGACACCTGGACAGGCCTTTTTACTTTATTTATTAATTTAATGTACTAAAGCTAAAATCCTTCAGGATTGTTTCCAAACCTAATGAGACGGCACAGTTAGACTCACATGGAGAGATCTGAGATGGCTCAAAGCTTTAGTTGTTGGACGTGTCTTGACTGAAAGTCCAGCATTACTGCAAACAGCGGGATGCGTCACGGATCGTCTTCTCGTTACGGATCTGTTGGTTCCTCCTCATTAGTGTGCAAGAGAGGCAGCGCCACGTTGGTTGGCTGGATGTGATTTCCACCCTGGGACCTGGTTTACAGTCAAAGGCCAAGGCAACACTGCTTTTGTCTTTCCGACTCGGCTAGTTAAGGTAATTGCTTTTTGCGGGCCCAGCGAGACGCTCCACCTGTGGTTTTCTCAGGTCCGCAGGAGGAACAACCTTCGTGTGTAATCAGAAAAGTCTCCGTCCTCGTGTCTTTATGTGGAGATAATGAGTTAATCACGGGGATCGGGAAACAGAGCGGGATGGCTAATTACAGAGTTAATGCCTCGGAAAGAAGCTGTGGAAAGGAAATTGAACAGCAGCGTCCCCCAGGTGTAACGTGTAATGGTGTGCACATCTGTACCTGCATGTCCATGAGGGTAAACACGTGTGTCTGGAAGGGTTTCAACGCACACATGAGATGTGCACGTGTGCACCTGAAATGAGTTTTCATCGTCTCTGGGATGTTTGGAGTCATTATGAAGCCTGAGAGGCCCGGTTCTGTGCTCTGAGGAATCCCAACCGTCAGCTCACAGGAAGACTTCAGACATTTCTGGGGCCAAGTTAATCTAAATTATATTTCTGTTTTAATCCATCTCACATCAAAGTGTTACCCATCAGGAAGTGTGCATTTAAAACTATTCTAACATTCAAAGTATTTAACTTTATTATTTCTAAACGGAAATGCATTTTCTGGTGCTGTTGTTGTTGACTGGTTGATGCTGGACCCAAGAGTGCAGCCGATAATGAACCCAGAACAGTCATTTATTACTTAACAAACCAAATCAAACTTATCATCAGCAAACGCTCCAAGACAAACTCGAGAATCAGACTCTGAACATGGAAAAGTCGGAGGTTGGTCAAGTTTTATGACCAGAACAAGCGAGACGTTTTAATGAGCAGCAGCTGAATATTTTCATGTTGATGTGTTCATGCGTGTTCATCTGCTCACAGACTCATGTTCATGTTTGTGCTGATGTTCAATGTTTTATGTTATGAGTGCTTAGTGTATATTTAGTTGATGTTTTTCTTAGTTCATATCTTAGATGTTATTACTGTTTTTCTTATACATTTTATTGCTGGATGTAACTGGGACCCTGTGGACATAATTTTGCTCCACCCCATGTACCACATGAGGTGCGAATGACAATAAAGAAACTCTGACTCTGATTTAATGAAGAACAAGTGAGACATAAACATTTGATAACGTCTCTGGAGGACTCAGCTACAGAACGTGGTCAAAACTCACCGTCTGTTTTTTGTGTTGTCTGACATTACAAAAAATAATTCATCTATTTTTGGAGCTTCCTCTATAAACGTCTCTTCCTCTGGAGAATCAATCTGGTTGAGTCAAACATGACTTTCATGCTGCAGAGCTGGAGGCCAGAATCAGACATGTGGGCGGAGCCAAACCAAGCACTGGCTCCACCCCTTACCAAAACATCAGCTGCATGTCCCTGTGATGGACTGAAGACATGTCCAGGTGTCCCTGATGGACTGGAGACCTGTCCAGGTGTCCCCTGCCTCTACTACAGTGACTGCAGGATATGGGCACCAGTGACCCCCCACGACCCAGAAAGGAAGAAGTGGGTAAGGATGATGGATGGATGGTTTCTAAATAACAGCTGCTATAAACATTTATTATCAACCTACCAGTTTTTTTGGGTTTCGTTTTGTTTTTTTCATGTTCAGCAACACTTTATCATTCTGGGGCTTTTCTCTCTGTGAGCAAACCTGAGAAGCTAACACCCCCCCCCCACACACACACACACACACACACACACCACCACCACCACCAGGATGGCAGAGACAGATCCATCATGGCTCATAAAGAGATAAAGAGCATCACATCCATCGCCAAGATGGCCGACGGACAGGCGGTTCCTCGGGGCGTGTCCGGGCCGGCCCACCCTGGCGGGGGCCGCAGGCGTGTCAGCTGCTGCAGATGCTGCTCGTTTGCAGGTTAATGTGTTCTGGGTCAAAGTTCTGCTGATCCAATTAGAGCCGAACAGATTAGCTGCTTCAGCACCTCCGCCGCTGGTGTCACCTTCTTACAAACTGCTTCTTCCTGACACCAAAACTTTGATGCTTGTTAAAAACATTTAGGATTATTAGAAATAAAAATCTCTGTAAAAAAAACACTGAGGTGCAGTCCACGCTGTCCTCTTAGGGCTCATCATTTATGATGCTTTTAGATGTTAGTCAGCCTTTTACTACTTTTAGCTTCTATTTATGTTTACATTTTTGATGCTCCTTTCAGCTACTTCTCTGCTGGTATCAGGTTTGTCGGCTACTTGTCCATTAATTTCAGCTTTATGTGTTCTTTATGTTTATTCCTGCTTTCAGAAAATTTCAGCTGTTCAAATTCAACTTGCATTAACAGTTTAGCGATGAAACATTTTCAGCTTGTTCAGGAGTTTCCAGCTAAAATTATTCAGCGCTAAGCGTCATGCTGCATTTTCCCAGGAAGAGCAACTTCTCTAGTTACATTTACTTTTTACTTTAATAACTCATTTTCAGCTTAGACAGAGTCCACGTGTGTGAATGAGAGGAAGGAGGTGGAACAGTGAGGCTACAAGGAGCAGAGGTCACAAAGGTGCAGGACTTCAAGGACTTGGGGTCCACTGTCCAGGAACATGGGGAGTGTGGTGAAGAGGTGAAGAAGAGAGTCCAGGCAGGATGGAGTGATGGAGAGAAGGTTCAGGAGTGATTTGAGACAAAAGGGTGTCAGCAAAGATCAAAGTTTACAAGACAGTGGTGAGACCAGCTGTGTTGTATGGTCTGGAGACAGAGACATGGACAAAAAGACAGGAGACAGAACTGGAAGTGGCAGAAATGAAGATGTTGAGGTTCTCCTTAGGAGAGACAAGGATGGAGAAGATCAGGAATGAGATCATCAGAGGTACAGCACAGGTTGAACAACTGGGAGATGAAGTTAGAGAGGACACACTGAGATGGTTTGGACATGTCCAGAGGAGGGTCAGTTGTTTGGACATGTTCAGAGGAGAGAGGAGGGACAGTGGTTTGGACATGTTCAGAGGAGAGACAGTGGTTTGGACATGTTCAGAGGAGGGACAGTGGTTTGGACATGTCCAGAGGAGGGACAGTGGTTTGGACATGTCCAGAGGAGGGAGAGTGGTTTGGACATGTCCAGAGGAGGGACAGGGGTTTGGACATGTCCAGAGGAGGGACAGTGGTTTGGACATGTCCAGAGGAGGGAGAGTGGTTTGGACATGTCCAGAGGAGGGACAGTGGTTTGGACATGTCCAGAGGAGGGAGAGTGGTTTGGACATGTCCAGAGGAGGGACAGTGGTTTGGACATGTCCAGAGGAGGGACAGTGG
>NC_056498.1:44814096-44820402 GCF_014905685.2 Nematolebias whitei
CCAGAGGAGGGACAGTGGTTTGGACATGTCCAGAGGAGGGACAGTGGGTATATTGGTAGAAGGATGTTAGAAATGCAGCTGCCAAGAAAAAGACAAAGAGGAGACATATGGATGCAGTTAGAGAGGACATGGAGGTAGTTGAAGTGAGGACAGAGGACAGTGAGGACGGAGGACACAAAGGACAGAGTGAGATGGAGCAGGAGGAGTTCTGTGGAGACCAATGAATATGAAAGAACTCAGTTTCAGCCAATTTCAGGAAAGTTGCTCAGCTTTCACACTTATTTCTCTGTTGTTGTTGTGTTTGTTGTTGTTGTTGTTTTTGTTTACATTGTAAAGCGGAAGCGGCAGCCTCTGACTGATGTGTCTGAAATGTCTTACTGTGAAAATCTTGTTGTGGTTTTCTGTTGTCGTCCGTCTCTTGCAGGCGTACTGAGAAACGACCATCGCGCGAGCCGGTGCAGAAACATCTGTCCAGGAGTCCTGTTGGTCAATAAATAAATAAATAAGTAAATAAACGAGCAGAGAAAATCAACCTCAGAGTCATAAACACTCCTCTCATCTCCAACCATTAGCCGTCTAAATGCGTGCACGGTTATCCTCGACGAGCTCGGAGCCGACAGTTCAAATTGAATTAGAAAAAATGCAGAAGTTATTTTTATGGCTGTGTCTCCGGGGCAACAGGCTAATGACACTCATCTCACAGTCTGCTGGCATCCAAACCATCACGCTACCTAACCCATGGCATTACAAATCTGCTTGTCATCATCCAATTTGCCTGCTGTAAATTAGCTTTTTATTCTATGAAGAAACAGCTCCACGTTAGTAATATTTCTGTCAGGGATTATCATTGCGTTATTAATATTCCTGCAGACAATAAGGCGCCAGAAAATGTAACAATCTGGTCAAAATTCGCCACGGCTTTGAGCGAAAAGGGTCCAGAAGAGAACGGTTTTCATCAAGAATCGATGGTGCAGGGGAAAGAAGTGTGTTAAAGAGACATCAAAAGAACCTGAACAATGTTTCCTGACTGAAGGATTTTATGATTTTATGATGAGCAGTACTTGAAAAGGAAAACTAATTGTTTGCTGCCTTTTCTCCAGAGTTTTAGATGAAGATGAGTTTGTTTTGAGAAATGATGGAGTCGTGCCTCTTCTGGTCAAACCTTGAAAGTCTGTTACCCAGAATTCACCTGGTACTTATCAAATACCTACACTGATAAGTACCAGGTATGTATCCCAGTAAGTATCAGATATATCTGGATAGGTACCAGATACTTAAATTTGGCCAGTAAGTACTTGGTATGTATCCAATAATTATCAGGAGCATATTATTGCATATTATTATTATTGGGGCGGCTGTGGCTGAGGGGTTAGAGCAGTCGTCCTCCAATGCAACACTTGGGGGTTCAATTCCACCAGCAGTCACATGCCAAAGTGTCCCTGGGCAGAACACTGAACCCCTCACTGCCTCTGATGTGTCCCATCGGTGTGTGAGTGTGATAAAGCTCTGATTGTTATTTGTACACAAATAGTAGAGTGCTGTGTGAATGGGTAAATGAGGCACAGACTGTTGTAAAGAACTTTGTGTCTTCATCAGGTAGAAAGGTGCTGTAGAAGTACAGTCCATTTACCATGAATTCATTCATCCAATCTTTATTTATACAGGTTAGTCTCATTGAGCCTCGAGGACTCATTTACAAGAGGGACCAATAACAGATATATATCCCACTAAGTGCCAAGTAAGTATCTCATTAAGAACCAGGAACATATCCTGGTAATTACCAGGATATATAGCCCAGGAAGTATCAGATATATCTAGATAGGTACCAGATACTAATCCTGGTAAGTACATTCCATATTCTGATTGATACCAGGTATGTATCCTGGTAAATACCTGGAAATATAGCCTAGTAAGTATCTTGACAAGTACCAGGTATGCATCCCAATAATTATCAGTTACATATTATCAGGTAGATATCTCTGTAAATACCAAGTATCTTTCCACGTAAATACCAGGTAAGTATCTCGTTAAGTACTGGTACATATCCCTGTACATGCCCCAGTAGGTACCACTGTTGTAAGTACAAGGATGTGATGTGTATTACTCTAAAAACAACTGCTTTGTAAACTTGCTTTCAGTTTTTTTAACCAACAGGATGGATTGTGTGTTGTTTTTCCACCTCAGCCTCAGTTTGTTCAGTCCAGTATGGCTCTGTGGGTCCGTGGAGAACAGTTCCTGCATCAGCATGCAGGACTGGTTCCTTCCATCTGGGCCCGGTTACTACACAAGCATATTGTCTGACTGAGTGGAAGTCAGAGCTCACAGGCTGGTCTCAGAGGCAGCCCTGTCCCCTCCTGGACGTCTCTCCAGTGTCCTCTGTGCCTCGGCCGTGTCCCTTCCATGTAACTAAGGGAGCGCGTGCAGTCGGCACACGGGCGCTTCGTTTCACCGCTCGCCATACGCTGAGAGGAAAGGGCACCGTGAGCTTTTCTACTGCTGTGTTCTCGTTTAAAGCCTTCTGCGTTAAGGCCCGTCTCTCAGGCGAAGAAGTGGGTTAATGAGATGCTCTCCGGCCGCTGAGCGAGGCTCCACTTCCTGCGGGGGAGCAGCTCGGCCGTACGGTTTGCACATCGCCCGCTGCCTTTTGTGCCAGAGTTTTAAACGAAGATCATTGTCGCAGCCATTTTTATCCATATACTACTCATATGAGCATGATGTGTTAGCGCTCTCAGTACGTGTTGTGAGTGACTCTCAGCTACTACCACACCAAATGTAAGCTCAACATCTGACAAGTTCCCTGAGTTGAAGTAAGTTTTGTGTTTCCTCCTGTCCATTAGCTGTGGCGGCCATGTTGAATGGGACTGACTCCAAAAGGTCATCAGTTGTAGACGTACAAATGATTCTTACTTTCTCATGCACAACGTACAACGATTACTTTGTGCACGTTTCAGTCAAACTTGTTCTGGGATTATGAATTATTTTGCTAACAGACATGCGTGAACACGCACTGACCACTCTGCCGTCACCTGTGGCTGCAGGAGATCCTGAAACTAATTTTATCTTTAACATCAGAATTTGTAATTTTGATGCATTTACTATTTTTGTTGTTTTCAACCAGTTTGACACGACTGTCAACAAGGAAGAGGGCCGGCAATGGAGGAGGGGCGTACCAAAGAGACCATCTTATCACAAGCAGAACTGGTTTGTTCCACTTTGGAGTAAGCTGTTGGAGGAAGAATCAGTTTTGTTGTGTTTCCTTGACTGATGAAGCCTTCTGGATCGAAGGCGAAACGTTTCAGCACAAAAAAAGAAACTGTCCAGATGACCTGACTGAAAAATGTTGGCATTTATTATTTTATTTGTGTTTTCTTTATCAGTTTATATGCACACGCTGTATCTGGTGTTCTGTTTCTTCCCTTGTGTTAGAAGTTAATAACATGTTTGTTTCTAACTGCAGTGAGCAGCACCAGACAGACTGCACTTCTGTTCGTGGGACGCTTGGTTCCTGCACTGTGGCTCAGCGGTGGAGACGCCGCTGCGTAAACCCCAACACGCGTTAACCAGTTTGGGTTTAGTTTCTCTGAGGAGCTGCTGCAGGAACCGAGCAGAGGAGGAGGGCGTGTGGTTACAGAGGAAGGAGGCTCAATAAATGTCAGCGCTGCTCATCACTTCATGTTGCCTCCAGGTCTCTCAGGCTGACGGCGCCGTGGCAACAGCGCCACTTCATGGCACAAACTACTCAGTGTTCCACTCTGAGGCACGAGTGATGCTGCTCCCAGGAAACCATCCGAGCTCCACACACTCTGAATGTTTTTATATTTATTTATTTATTCTGAGCCCCCGTGCTGCCAGTGTTCTGAGCGGAGGGGGAAACGGGCATCTGTGGAAAAGTGTGTGTTGGTGGTGTGTGACGGCTTCTTTGACGCTCAGACGCAACATGTGGGGGCTTCTCTTCAATCAGGGAGGAGAAGGGTGATCATGTAATAAAAAGACCAAACCTCTGACACATTTTCTGTTTATTGTTGTTTACTGTTTATAAAACATTACTGTCCCGACGTGAAGCCAAGATGGGGATTTGGAAATCACCTTCTGTCCATACGTGCACTTTGTGAGCGTGATAACTTTGAAAATAAGTGAAGCACCAACTTCCTGTTCAGTGTGTGGCTGCATGGAGATGTGAGAAAGGTCACTCTCAAAAACTGAGTTGTCACATTAAAATCCAAGATGGCCACCACCACCCCTATTATTTGAGGAAACTATGCTTTCTTGTTTTTATGTTGCTTAAAATTTAGTTTCTTCAAAAGAGTGGAGCAGCTGGAATAATTTATGGTGGTCAAGGTCACCATTAGCCCCCCTCTGGCTCCACCACTGAGCATGAATAGAACTCTCCAGAATCACTCCACACAAAAATAAACTTATACAAGAAAACATTCATCTGTTCTTCTGGAACTCCTCCAAACTTGAACATCTTGCATCAAAAACATGTAGGTTTACATCATCCTCTGTTCGATTCCAGGCCAACGCGTTTACACATTGTGTTGTTTATCTGAGCGTGTTTACTTGTTGTGTTGTTTACCTGAGTGTGTTTACTTGTTGTGTTGTTTATCTGAGCGTGTTTACTTGTTGTGTTGTTTACCTGAGTGTGTTTACTTGTTGTGTTGTTTATCTGAGCGTGTTTACTTGTTGTGTTGTTTATCTGAGTGTGTTTACTCATTGTATTGTTTATCTGAGCGCGTTTACTTGTTGTGTTGTTTACCTGAGTGTGTTTACTTGTTGTGTTGTTTATCTGAGTGTGTTTACTCATTGTATTGTTTATCTGAGCGCGTTTACACGTTGTGTTGTTTATCTGAGTGTGTTTACTCGTTGTATTGTTTATCTGTGCGCGTTTACACGCTGTGTTGTTTATCTGAGCATGTTTACACGTTGTGTTGTTTATCTGAGCGTGTTTACTCGTTGTGTTGTTTATCTGAGTGCGTTTACACGTTGTGTTGTTTATCTGAGTGCGTTTACTTGTTGTGTTGTTAATCTGAGAGTGTTTACATGTTGTGTTGTTTATCTGAGTGCGTTTACACGTTATGTTGTTTATCTGAGTGCGTTTACTTGTTGTGTTGTTTATCTGAGCACGTTTACTCGTGTTGTTTATATGAGCGCGTTTACACGTTGTGTTGTTTATCTGAGCGTGTTTACTCATTGTGTTGTTTATCTGAGCCTGTTTACTCATTGTGTTGTTTATTTGAACGTGTTTACTTGTTGAGTTGTTTTCTGAGCGTGTTTACGTGTTGTGTTGTTTATCTGAGCGCATTTACACATTGTGTTGTTTATCTGAGTGAGTTTACACATTGTGTTGTTTATCTGAATTAGTTTACTTGTTGTGTTGTTTATCTGAGCATGTTTACACATTGTGTTGTTTATTTGAGCATGTTTACAAGTTGTGATGTTTATCTGAGCATGTTTACACGTTGTGATGTTTATCTGAGCATGTTTACAAGTTGTGATGTTTATCTGAGCATGTTTACACGTTGTGTTGTTTATTTGAGCATGTTTACAAGTTGTGTTGTTTATCTGAATTAGTTTACTTGTTGTGTTGTTTATCTGAGCATGTTTACAAGTTGTGTTGTTTATCTGAATTAGTTTACTTGTTGTGTTGTTTATCTGAGCATGTTTACACGTTGTGTTGTTTATTTGAGCATGTTTACAAGTTGTGATGTTTATCTGAGCATGTTTACACGTTGTGTTGTTTATTTGAGCATGTTTACAAGTTGTGTTGTTTATCTGAGCATGTTTACACGTTGCGTTGTTTATCTGAGCGTGTTTACTTGTTGTGTTGTTTACCTGAGTGTGTTTACTCGTTGTGTTGTTTATCTGAGCGCGTTTACACGTTGTGTTGTTTATCTGAGCATTTTTACACGTTGTGTTGTTTATCTGAGTGTGTTTACTTGTTGTGTTGTTTATCTGAGCCTGTTTACTTGTTGTGTTGTTTATCTGAGTGTGTTTACTCGTTGTATTGTTTATCTGAGCGCGTTTACACGTTGTGTTGTTTATCTGAGTGTGTTTACTTGTTGTGTTGTTTATCTGACTGTGTTTACTCGTTGTATTGTTTATCTGAGCGCATTTACACGTTTTGTAGTTTATCTGAGCGTGTTTACACGTTGTGCTGTTTATCTGAGTGAGTTTACATGTTGTGTTGTTTATCTGAATTAGTTTACTTGTTGTGTTGTTTATCTGAGCATGTTTACACATTGCGTTGTTTATCTGAGCGTGTTTACACATTGTGTTGTTTATCTGAGCGTGTTTACACGTTGTGTT
>NC_056498.1:44820412-44820737 GCF_014905685.2 Nematolebias whitei
GTTTACACATTGTGTTGTTTATCTGAGCGTGTTTACACGTTGTGTTGTTTATCTGAGCATGTTTACATGTTGTGTTGTTTATTTGAGCATGTTTACACGTTGCGTTGTTTATCTGAGCGTGTTTACCTGTTGTGTTGTTTATCTGAGCATGTTTACACGTTACATTGTTTATCTGAGTGTGTTTACCTGTTGTGTTGTTTATCTGAGCATGTTTACACGTTGTGTTGTTTATTTGAGCCTGTTTACAAGTTGTGTTGTTTGTTTGAGCGTGTTTACAAGTTGTGTTGTTTATCTGAGCATGTTTACAAGTTGTGTTGTTTATCTG
>NC_056498.1:44820837-44826983 GCF_014905685.2 Nematolebias whitei
TTGGATGGATGGATGGATGGATGGATGGATGGATGGATGGATGGATGGATGGATGGATGGATGGATGGATGGATGGATGGATGGATGGATGGATGGATGGATGGATGGATGGATGGATGGATGGATGGATAGATGGATGGATGGATGGATGGATGGATGGATGGATGTTTTTATTTTCATGGTTTTCTGAAACACATTGATATCTGTTTCTGACTCATGTTTCGGTTTGTACCTCATACGTGTCCTGTACCAGCCAGTTTTGCTCACAGTATCTGACCATAACAATAAGTGCATTAGTTAGTTTTCTACCTTTAATCTCTATAAATTCTGTTGGAAACATGTTTCAGCACATTCAATCATACGTTTCTCTTTTTTAAGCAGATTCTTTGTCACTTTATAAAAACAGTGAGAGCATCGCTGACTCATGCATTTGCTGTTTATGTCTTTAGCTTTTACACTCCCGTCTGTACTGAAAGGATTCGTGTGGCTGCAGCGTTTTGATGTTAAAACAATTCAGCACCGTGGTCTAAATCAACCACCAACACCAAACACAGCCCATAATAAGAGACACAAGCCACAGACAAGACAGAACCTAGAAGGAGGGAGGATCAAGGAAACAAATCCTTTCAATCAGTTTCTGCTCCTGAACATCGTTTGTCCGGTGCAGGAATTCCTGAGGTAAAGGTCCTGAATGTTCTCCGTCCACGGCCAGAGCACGCAGGGACAACGATCCACCAGCTGATGCAACGCTGAGTTTGTAGCATGCAGGACACGGAGAAGAGAATAAACTTTCCCTCTGGCTTTAACTCCATCATCTCCACTCAGCTCTGTTTCTTATGGAGGACTTGAAGTCATTCTGAGAACACGCCTGATTTCATTCATTTGACTCCTGTGCAATTCACTGCTGAAGATGTGATCAATAACCAGAAATAAATTAGTTGTTCAATTTGATAGAAAAAACTCGTTTGAATACAAGGCCACACGTGAAACAAGCAAAGAATAAAAGTTTCATTCGGGGAAAGTGATTTTAGCTTCATTACACTGAGGCGGGAGGAGTCTGGTCACATTACCAGCTTGGTACCTCTAACATCTGGAACAGCTGCACAGTGGGAGAAAAGAATATCCACCTCCTTAATAAGTTTTCTGTAGTTGCATTTCTTTATTTTGTTATAAGAAAGTTTTCTACTAAATATGCAGATTATTGAAGTTAATTGTGGGAAATTCCTAATTTGGATACATTCCCAAAGAAATCAAATGAAAAAATAAAAATGCATTCATCCCCTTCAGCCTAATACTTTGTCAACAGCTTCAGCAGCAGCCTCAGCGTCAGGTCTCTTCATGTCCGTCTCCATGATCCTGGTCCAACTAACCTGGACTCTTTGTCCAGTCTTCGTGTCCAAACATGTCCAGCTCCTTCAGGTTGGTGCTGCTCGTGTCCAACGGTCTTTAAATCAAACCATAGATTCTCAGTTGAACTGAGGTCTGGACTTGAACTGGACCATTCCAGGACCTTCACCTGGTTCTTAGATCTTCAGCAGAGTGTTTTGGGTCATTGTCCTGGTGGAAGGTGGACCTCGGTCCCAGTCTCATCAAACTGGAAAACTCCAAGAAGTTCCACTTGTAGGACTGAAGAGTTTTATGAAATGTGTGTGGCAATCACTTGTATAAGAAGGTCCCTGAAAATGTGGCCAAACTAAGAATATGGAATTGTTTTGGGTCAAGCTGAACTTATCTTCCAGGACATGAACCAAGTGTCAGAAGGTCTGGACGTACAGCCAGAGATCTGGTGGTCAACTTTGCAACAACAAGCTTTGTTTGTAGGAGCCTCTAACATGCATGGAGGGTCCAACAGGAGGTCTGAGCTAGTCTGGGTCAGGGGTTTCTATTTCAGTCAGTGTTTGACAATAAATCCTGACTTTGCTGTCAATCTCTGAATCAAAGTGTCTGTTTTTATTTAACGAGTTGGGTATCCATGAAGTAAATATCTACTACACACTCAATAAATGTGTCTGTACTTTGCTCAGTCCAGTTTTCCTTTACCTCCGACCAGTGTCCCCTCTGAGGAGAAGCACAGCAT
This sequence comes from Nematolebias whitei, assembly GCF_014905685.2. NCBI lineage: Eukaryota > Metazoa > Chordata > Actinopteri > Cyprinodontiformes > Rivulidae > Nematolebias > Nematolebias whitei. Next base: position 44,822,915 of record NC_056498.1, read on the forward strand.
GATGCTGCCACTGCCGTGCTTCCCTGTAGGGATGGTGTCCTCAGAGTGATGAGGAGGGGGTCTGCACCAGACAGTGTTGTCCTTGGTGGATAAAATGATCCGATTTAACATCCGGAGACCCAGGGTCCTCATAACAGGACAGAGATTATTTTAGAGAACTGGTCATCAAAAAGAGATTATAGGGTAATTGGGACTTTCTGACCCATTGCAACAAAAAATATAAAATGCAACAGTAAACCCACTGTCCTCATAAGAGTACATCATTTTTTCTAAAACTACTTCCTGTACCATGACAGTCTAAGTATTTTAGGTCCTAGTAATCCCAGGTACCTAAAGAGAAAACGCACCAAACAAAAGCTCGTGTCTCTTGGGTTAATCTCATCCGACCACAGCAGCTTCTTCTGTTTAGTCACTCGGTGATGGAGATAAACTCAAAGCAGTCTGCTCCTCAGATAAACAGTGTTAAATTATTATTTTTAAATATGAATGTTTCTGTTAAATTATTATTTTTAAATATGAATGTTTCTGTTCAGTGCCATGAGACGACTTGTGTTGTGACTTGGAGCTTTAGGAATAAACTGAACTGAATATTTTCATGAAGTCCCTTCGGGGAGTCGTGGTGCACTAAAGTCTCAAATTGGTAGAAAAAGAAAAAATACCCAAATGAGAGTTAAAAGTTGGAGTAGTTTGCTAAAAGACCCCCCCAATAACATGCCAGCAGGATATTTAGAGGACAGAACCCCCACCATTACTCCCATTTTAACGGACTTGTCTGTCACTAGAATGCTCAGGATACGTGTTACACCGTGTGACGTCCTCAGAGTCCACATGCCAGCGACTGCTAAATTAAACTTCTCCGCCTTTTCTTCTGGCAGAGACGCTCTGCCCTCGATGCAAACATCGAGCAGCCGGCCGGGCCCATGTTCCAAACCACTTGCTCCCTAAAGCCCAGTGCAATTGGCCTGTTATTGTCCGCCCATCACCGCTGGAGGGGTGGAGGAGCGGGGGGGTGAGCACTCTACCTGCATCGCAGTACTAATTTGACCGTCAGCTTTGCTCTCACCCTGCGGCTCGACTGACAAAATATCTTTAATTTTCTGCCATTTTTAAATTAAACATTTTGTACTTTTCAGGGGAAATGGAGAAAACCCGACCTGCGGTTGGATTTTCATTTTATATATTTTAAATACTTCAATAATTCATGCTTGCTTTCAAGTTTTGCCCAATTCTCAGAGTTATCTGTTGGGTTTTTGTTTGTGCGCTTCATTTTCTCTGGTTTTAAATTAGCACAAAAATATATTTTATTTAAAATCAGTTTGTTTGTTCGGCTTTAACTTCTACACGCAGACTTTCTACGAGAGATGAACTCGGGGTGCAGACAGACACCGGGGGCTCGAGGGTAAAATAAAGAAAACCAGATTTATTCACAAAAACAAAAGACTGATGTGGCAACAAACAATTACAAGAATTAAACCGGACTGGGGAAGAGACAGAGCACGACGCCTGCACCACGGACAAGAGCGAGGCACAATGACAGGTTTTACAGAGACAATAACGATGGACGATGACGAACACCTGAGCAGAGACAACGAGGGGCAGGTGAGAGTGGGAGGAGCAGGTGAGAGTGGGAGGAGCAAGGTGGGAGTGGGAGGAGCAAGGTGGGAGTGGGAGGAGCAGGTGGGAGTGGGAGGAGCAGGTGGGAGTGGGAGGAGCATGTGAGAGTGGGAGGAGCAAGGTGGGAGTGGGAGGAGCAGGTGAGAGTGGGAGGAGCAAGGTGGGAGTGGGAGGAGCAAGGTGAGAGTGGGAGGAGCAGGTGAGAGTGGGAGGAGCAAGGTGAGAGTGGGAGGAGCAAGGTGGGAGTGGGAGGAGCAGGTGAGAGTGGGAGGAGCAGGAGTTGAACCACAGGAGGAGAAAAACACTGAAAACACAAATAAAACAGACCCAGAGGAAACTAAACCACGAGACGACAACACAAGGATCCTGATAAATCTCAGAGTTTCCAGGATATTATTCTGCTCATGTTGTTTATTTCAGGCGCTTTTATTCCATTTGACGTAATTCTGAGTATTTTGTTCCTTCAGATGCACATTTATGATTTGGTTGTTTTTTAAGAAACTTGTTTAACAACAAGAGGAATAAATGAGGTGAATCACTGGGTTTGTTTGAGAGAAGCTCCATTTTCATTTAGGTTTCAAATGAACAAGTTATTTTTTTAAGATATCTGTTGTTTCTTTTGGTTTTGCAGAAGTTCAATAGAATAGAATAGAATAGAATAGAATAGAATAGAATAGAATAGAATAGAATAGAATAGAATAGACTGTCACTACATGGCTTGTTCACAAAGAGATTGGGAAATCCTTCCTACTTTGATGCAGCTGCAACGTCTCAAAGAAATTGTAAATAAAATAAAATAAAATAAAGTGGTAATAAAAGCGTCCGATTACTAACTCAGCTGGGTTGACCTGAATCCTCGGACTGAATCGGGACTCACGAGTCCGAGGTCTCAACTAGTCCAGCTCCTACACGTCAGACTATGAAAAACTGTGTCAGACGGTGTAAAAACAACTGAAATGTTGTTTAAAATATAAATATGAAAAATGAGACTTGTTTACACGCCTGCATTTCAATTGGGCTGCGAGTACCAACTATTTTTGAGTTTATTATTAAGATTAAAGTGATGCGTTTGAAAGTAACTCGTTGGCTCGTTGTTTGTTGGTTAATCTGAAATGTATAGGTAATGAGAAAATAACCGTCGACTACTGATTAGCTGCACATGATTTTATGAGCCTTATTTGTAAGTTAAACCATGGAGTTGTAGAGATAAACACGCCAACAGACTGCGCTTCAGTCTCTGCAGCGACGGGGTGAGCGGTCCAGCAGCGGCTGAAACTGAAGTGACGGTGTAGAAGAGCTCCAGGACGTCTGTCCTCACAGCCGTTTGACCACGGGCTCGTTAATCTCCCTCCAGAATGAGACGTCCAATAATTAGACGAACACAAACAGCTCGTTTTCATCCACAGCACAGAGCACACTTTCTGCGTCTGGTTTGTGAACACGTGCACGAACAGGTCAAGTCAATCTGGGAACCCATACTTCAACACTGCACCTGAGCGCTCACACAGTGAGCTTCAAGGGTAGATGCAGGCCCAAACTGAGGGGCGTGCTTCTTTGAGGTGCTGAGCAGGGTCGTGAAGGCCTCGTGCCCAGGGAGGAGTCAGTCTGTGATGGAAGGATGAAATCCTCCACCCGTCCTCATTCATCAAACCCACTGCACATATTAATTATGGCAAACCTTCAGACTTACAGCAGAGGACACACACACGTGCACATAGACCCACCTCCCTCTGACGGCTCAGCCAACACCGCCACCTGACTTACTTCAGTTAATCTGCTGTTAGTTGCTAACGGATGCTTCCTGTAATCAACTGTGGCACCTGGACTTACAGTATTTTCAGAGGACGTCTAAATGTCACTTACTTCTTGCAAAGTACCTCCACCCACACTTGACGAACGCTTTGACACGGATCACGCCAGAACTACCCAAGTTCCCATGTTCCTTTCAACGCCCCCACTTCGGTTTCAGCAGCTTGAATTGGGATTTACTGAGCACTGTCCTCGATGTCCATGGAGTATCAACATCCATCCTCTGAAGAAGGTCTACAGTTGAAGGCTGTAAGTGTCTCTTCACCCAAAGGTCCAAAAATACGATTAAACGACTAAAAACACAAATTGTAGATGGTTTGCACCAGGTATGTCTATGAATCACCATAAACAAGCAGAACACCGTGTCCCCCATCGCTGGGGGGTCTGAACGGTGAATGTTTGTAGTTTTGGAGATGAGGGTTTTTCTGGACTGGAGTTGAACAAAGAATGAAGTAAACCTAAATGTTTTTGGTGCAAGATGTTCAAGTGGAGAGGAGTTACACTGACGACAAGAACAGAGGGAGGGTTTTTTTTTGGTCTGAGGCAACGAAGAGTGATGGATCCTGTCGAGAGGACGGAGCAGTTTTATCCACCACCAGGTGCAGTGGAGGGGCCAGCGGGGGGGACAGTGGTGGCCTTGGCCCCC
>NC_056498.1:44827083-44829498 GCF_014905685.2 Nematolebias whitei
ATCCAACACATCCATCATCCATCCAACACCATCCATTATCCATCCATTATCCATCCACCATCCATCCATCATCCATCCATCATCCATCCATTATCCATCCATCATTCATCTATCATCCATCTATCCATCATCATTCATCATACATCTATCATACATTCACCCATCCATCATCCATCGACCATCCATAATCCATCCATCATCCATCATTCATCCATCCATCATCCATTGACCATCCATCATCCATCATCCATCTATCCATCATCATGCATCATACATCCATCCATCCATCATCTTGTTCTGAACTCAGGTCTCAGGACAGCATCTTGAGCAGGTTGGTCCAGACATCTCTCTCCATAGCCACCTCTTCCAGCTCTTCTGGGAGGACCCTAAGGTGTTCCCAGTCCAACCAACAGACATACCGTAGTCTCTCCAGCATGTCCTGGGTCTTCTCTGGGGTCTCCTCTTAGTCAGACATGCCTGAAGCACCTCCCTAGGGAGTCACCCAGGGAGCATCCTTACCAGATGTTTGAACCACCTCAACTGGCTCCTTTGGATGTGGAGGAGCAGCGGTTCTACTCTGAGTCTCTCCTGATAACTGAACTTCTCATCTAACAAAGTTAAGTCAGGCCTTCTGGACAGATTATTCTTTGTTGAAATATTTCGTCTTTTATCCAAAAGACTTCTTCAGTCTGAAACCCTGCAAGAAAAGTCTGTCTTAGAAATAGCTCCTTGTCATAGTGAACCAACCAGTTTGCTGCTGACAGCCAGTACTAGCTGTTCACATGCAAAAGGACGACCATCAGCCTAACGATAGATCGTTAGAGCCACAACAATTGGTTATCAGTGCCCTGATGGCCGCTTGCTATTCTCAGAGGCTGAGTGATGCTTTCATTTCATTGTAAAGACCCTCGCTCCTGTTTAAAGATGGACGGGATCGTTTCACAAAGATGACATCCTGAACTTCTCACCCTATCTCTAAGGGAGAGCTATCCTGTGGAGGAAACTCATTTCAACTGCCTGTATCTGTGATCTCATTCTTTTGGTCACTGGGGTTTGATGTCCTTCACCTACATTTTCATGTTTGCTTGTGAATCTGTGAACTAGTCACTGCTTTAGCCTGGGGAACCATCTTCCACGTTTGGAGAAGAACTTCCAAACAGTTTTTCTCAAATTATTGTCCTTTTTGATGCAAGTCTTCCATGAAGTCTAGCTCTGAGCAGCTTCTAAAGGTCCTGTGGACAGATCCTTCATCGAGGTGGTCGTTGTCCTCCTGGATGTGTCTCTGATTAAAGTGCGTTAATGTGGGTTTTGGTGGATGACCCTTTGGTTCGCTGTCGTGAAGTCATCTTTTTGAGTTCTGTGAGACATTCAAGGTTCTGGAAGATTTTTTTTATCAAACCAGCCCTGATCTGACTCCACAACTTTGTTTCTGAGCTATGTGGAGAGTTCTTGGTCTTCATGATGTCACCTGCTTGTAAGTATCTCCTGGTATTTAGAGGTATTGGTTCTATCAGAACAAATGGATCCAGGCTGAGATCCTGTGACACTTGGCTCACAGATGGAAAGGATTTCATGAACCTTCATGTGCCCAGGCAGGTCCAAAGGACCTGAGGTGTTCTCTGATAGACCTGAGCTAATGATCTGTGGCACCAGAAGACAACTGCACTGACTTAGCATGTGCAGCACGCAGGACATGAGACTTACCTCCATGACAGCCTTGGTGTGGTCACCCAGACACGGCAGGTCCTGGGTTGTCCTCAGATCCTGCACCGCCCCAGGAAGACTCTTCAGGACTGACGCAGCTCTCCTGAAAGCCAAACACGGCCCCTCGACCTCACTGAACTCATAATTCTCTGCCAGCACTTCAAAGGCATCCTGAGGGGAGAGAGGGACAGAGACAGGTGGAGGACAAAGACAGGTAGAGGACAAAGACAGATGGAGGACAGAGACAGGTGGATTATGGCAGCAGATTTTCTTCTTGTACAACATGACGAGAACAGTAAATCTTTCAAAAGAGGGAATTATGGGATGAAAAACCAGATGGAGGTGTGGTCTGTCTGTTTTTCTTTCTCTATCTCTGTCCCTGTCTCTGTCCCTGTCTCTGTCCCTCTGCAGGACTTTCTGCATGTTGCTTTTCTTGTGGACGATTGGGCAGAGACGTGCACCAGACAGCAACCTTTTTGTTTCCATGTGTTTGTAGCAGGACCTTTCTCTCTTTTTAGAGACAGGGTCCAAACCAGCTGCATCTCTGACCCAGAACCAGGACTTTATTTGATCCAGAATCAGGCCTTTAACAGACCTAGAAACAGGACTTTATTGGAGTCAAACCTTTGGATCCAAGAAATCTCACCACAAACATGTTTCTCAAAAGGCTAAAAGTAGCAAAAAGCTAAAGTTAGAAGGCAAAAAGTAGCA
>NC_056498.1:44829508-44829702 GCF_014905685.2 Nematolebias whitei
AAAATGCTAAAAATAAAAGGCTAAAAGTAGCAAAAGACTAAAAGTAGCAAAAGGCTAAAAGTAGCAAAAGACTAAAAGTAGAAGCCTAAAAAGTAGCAAAAATCTAAAAATAGAAGGCTAAAAGTAGCAAAAGACTAAAAGTAGCAAAAGGCTAAAAGTAGCAAAAGACTAAAAGTAGAAGGCTAAAATGTAGC
>NC_056498.1:44829802-44834843 GCF_014905685.2 Nematolebias whitei
ATACATCATCCATCCATACATCATCCATCCATACATCATCCAGCCAATATCCATCCATCCATCATCCATCCATACATCATCCATCCATCCATACATTATCCATCCATCATCCATCCATACATCATCCATCCATCCATCCATCATCCATCCATACATCATCCATCATCCATCCATCCTCTGGTTCTGGACTCAGGTCTTGGGGCAGCATCTTGATCAGGTCCAGCCACCTCTTCCAGCTCTTCTGGTATGACTCCAAGGTGCTCTAGATCAGCGTCTGTCCAGCGAGTCCTGGGTCTTACCCAGGGTCTCCTCCTTGTTGGGCATCTTCACCAGATTTCTGAACCCCCTCAAATGTCTCCTCTGGATGTGGAGGAGCAGCAGTTCTGCTCTGAGTCTCTCCTGATAACTGAACTTCTCACCCTGTCTCTAAGGGAGAGTCCAGCTACCCTGCAGAGGAAACTCATTTAGACCTCCTGGATCCAGGCTCTGGTTCTTCCTGTCTCTAGAGTTTAGGACCAGAGGTGAAGGTAGACACATAGACCGACTAGTAAACAGGGAGCTTCTCAGAGAGCTCAGCTCCCTCTTCACCACATCGGACCAGTACAGAGTCCACAATACTGCAGACACTGCACCAATCCATCTGTAGATCTCCACCCTCCATTCTTCACTCACTGTGAACAAAACCAGGTACTTGAACTCCTCCAGTTGAGACAGAACCTCACCCTAGACCAGGAGAGGACGGTCCACCCTCTGACTGAGGACCATGACCTCAGATTTGGAGATGATCCTCATCCCAGCTATGAACCACTCCAGTGAGAGCTGAAGATCACGACACAATGACGCCAACCGGACCACAGATAAAACCCTGAGGTCCATAACGGTTCAGAACAGAATCTGTGAGAACGGGTCGGCCTGGCAGAATTCCACAGCAGACCAGAAGTTCTGCACGGTTCAGTCAAAGCGAAGCGTCAGACTCAGGAGCAGAAATGAACCACGACGTGTTCCCGCTAATGAAGCTCCTCTCAGCGGGGTTGTTCTTCTTTTGTGGTTTCTGTTGCTCCTGCAGGGAGGACGGGTGCTGTGCGAACAAGACTCACCGGCGTGTCCGTGATTTCTGGTGGTGGGGGGTAAAACGGTGCTCCACATCAACCCCCACCCCCCCCACCCCCCAACGTTAACTCCTCATTAATCAGACACGTTCATGTGCTGGGTGGAAATGATAGCCTCCAGCAGAGACTCCACAGAGCTGCTGCGACAGCTGACAGAGGCCTGCGCATGAGGTGTGCACGATGTGTGCACGAGGTGTGCACGGTGTGTGCATGAGGTGTGCATGAGGTGTGCACGGTGTGTGCATCATGCCTCTAAGCCCACATCTCAAAGAATACCAAAGAATGTTTGGGCTGTTTTTGCGTTTATGTGTCTGAAAGTTACGGGTGAACAAGACAATAAATCAATAGTTGTAAAGACGTTCCTTCACTTTTAATAATTCTCATGGTTCACCCATAAAATATGGTTTTATGCTTCATGGAGCTCCTTCCTGTTTGAAGCAGGACTACTGAGGCTGGATCCATTAGAAGGAAAAACAAGCGTCGTTGTTGCTCATTTCTGCAGAGACGAGTAAATCAACGCCGTCGAACTGACGTGAAATAAATGTGTTCAGTCTCTGAGTGACGAGAACTGGTCCCAGCATAAAGTTCTGTTAGCTCTCGGAGTCTGGACCGCCGGCTCCCGACAAAAAGAGAAGGCAGAACGTCTGAAGGAAAATATGAGCCGAGTACAACAAACTCATCATCAGCCTGCTGGAAACCCGTGTGGATCGGAACACGAACAACTCAAGCGTGCTCTTTGACCTTTAGAGGAACAAGCTGCAGTTTCTCTTTGTGCCACGCTGAGAGGACAGCCGAGCTGTGTGTGTGTGTGTGTGTGTGTGTGTCCTGCTGTAAACGGGTCAGTGCGTCTCTGGGGGGAACCGGACTGAAGTGTGCTGCTCACTGACCCGGGGCTGGATGTCTACATGGGACCGTGGGGGGTTCACTGACCTCACATCACAGTTCGGCTGGAGGAGAGGAAACCAAGGCGCGGATGTGCTGAAGGCTAGCTGTGCTAACATCGGCTGTTTGATTTTGGCTCCTCGGCTTCAGCCCACATGGTGTAAATGACACAGAGACCCTGAGCAGGATGTTACTTTACTGATGGAAATGTTTTCATAAGTTTTTATTTTTGTGTGTATGTGGTTCAGAAACGGCTCCAACTCAAACCATTTAACAGATGAGCTAAATTCAGCTGTGGTAGTAGCTGAGAGTCATTCGGCTCGTTTGCTCTGAGCGATAAACTTCTTTGTGTAACTGCTGGTGACGTCAGCCCTGTTGGACTGACGATAGAATATCTCTGAAGATTTGAATAAAACTAAATAATAAAACAAGACGTCCTTTCTCGTTGGTTCGTCTGTTTTCAGTGTGTTTTAGTGCAGACGTGGACAAAGTACGGCTCGAGGGCCAAAAGTGGCCCGTGGACAAATTCCATCCGGTCCCCAAAACTTTTAATTGAAAAGAAAACAACCTTTTTAAAGGTTGATGAAAACATTTATGAATGAAACTTAAAGAAGTTTAAATTAAACATGTGGGATCTAAAAACCTCTAGAATAATTTTTCAAGTTGTGTTTCTAGAACTAGACTCCAGAACTCAAATATATTATTTTTAACCCATGTTTAGGCCAATATATTGTCACAAGAGCCATTTTATAGAAATGTCTTATATTTCTACAGTGTATTTGGGGGACATATTTTTATTGAGCATTCTAACTAACCTTTTTTTTCTCTCTAAGATTTTGTGTCTTAATAAACATTTATTTTGCAATTCTGTAAGCGGCCCTTCTATTGCTTTAAATAGTTTGATTTGGCCCTTTGGTAAAAAAATAGTTATCCACCCCGGTTTAGTTCCTGTTCGTGTGTTCCCAGAACTCGTCCTCAGTTCAGATCCTGCTCCTTAGTCATGCCACGCCCAGTCATGCCACACCCAGTCATGCCACACCCAGTCATGCCACACCCAGTCACCCCACACCCAGTCATGTCACACCCATTCATGTCATGCCCAGCCCTGCCACGCCCAGCCCTGCCACACCCAGTCATGCCACACCCATTCATGCCATGCCCAGTCATGTCACGCCCAGTCATGCCACGCCTAGCCATGCCACGCCCACTCCCACCTGCCCCCGGTCTCATTAAGCTCAGCTGTGTTCCTCCTCCGCCCCTTTTTTCCTTCGCTCTCCACCTTGTCGTCAGTTAGCCGTCGTGTTTTCACACCATGTCCGGCTCTCACCGTACGTCCTCGGGTCTCCTTGTTTTTGTCCTGCCTTCGTGAGTTAAGTGAGTTTATTTTTATCCAGTCTCCTCGAGTCAGTATTTTCCTGAGTCCAACTGTGATGGTTTCAATGTTTTAGTGCATTCCTTAAAAAACAGTCTTCATCTTCTTTGTCTGAAAATAAAAGGCCGGCTGTGAAACTGGCTGGCCAGAGCTCCAAATACAGCCGAAAGCTAAAAATGAACCAGAAATGCAGCTGCAGTCGTAGTTCTGTCCTAATGAGGTTTTCCAAAAGGAGGATGAACGACGTGAAGACAATTTATTCCTTGAATCAAACAATGAAACTAAAAACAGAAATATTGTTTGAGGAGATCAAATAAATCCAACAACCGACTGATTCGACAGCAGACGTTTCCATCAAACATCTCACTTTTAAAGACAGAAACCTTTGGAGAAATAATAAACGAAATATTTTCATGTTTTTATAAATGGATGGAAGTTTAAAGTTCATGTGTTCTCACACAGAATAAAATCAGTTTATTTATTGATAAAATGTGAATATAACGAAGGCCGAATGAAATCTTTGAAGATCAGAAACTGTTTTAATTTAAAATTTAAAAGCATTTTCTCAGAAAAGGACTGACTGACGGAGATAATTCTGCTGCCGTTCGCTCCAGCTGGGATGTTTGTTGCACCGCAGACAGAATTAATTGTAAAATGAACGAATGTGCAGAAACGAGGATCCGCCCGTCCACACGCTGACGCGACAGCTTTCCTTTGTCTTCTCTGTTCCTGTTTAAACACCACATGGATGGAGTTGTTTTTGTTGTTGCAGGAGAAAATCAGAAAAATATATTTTAGCAGTTCAGAAGTGGAATTTATAGAATGGTTATAAATATCTTACCCGTTTGGAGATAGCGCTTTGAATGACCTCGGTTTGGAAAAGAAAAAAAGAGTTTATTTCTAACGAGACTGATGAGCTAACAGTCTGAAAACATTTTTATTCACAGATATTTCCCCAACAGAAATACATTCAGAACCCTCTAAATCCTTCAACACATTGTACTTTTTGAAAAACATTTCAGCTAGTTGTCTCTGTTTATCTCTTCTTTAGCTACTTTTAGTCTTTTGCTACTTTTAACCTTCTACTTTTAGCCTTTTGCTACTTTTAGCCTTCTATTTTTAGCTTTTTGCTACTTTTTAGCCTTCTACTTTTAGCCTTTTGCTACTTTTAGCCTGCTATTTTTAGCCTTTTGCTACTTTTAGCCGTTGCTACCTTTAGCCTTTTGCTACATATAGCCTGCTATTTTTAGCCTTTTGCTACTTTTTAGTCTTCTACTTTTAGCCTTTTGACACTTTTAGCCTTTTGCTATTTTTAGCCTTCTACTTTTTGTCTTTTGCTACTTTTAGCCATTTACTTTAAGCCTTTTGCTACTTTTAGCCTTTTGCTACTTTAAACCTTCTGTTTTTAGCCTTTTACTACTTTTTAGCCTTCTACTCTTAGCATTTTGCTACTTTTAGCCTTTTGCTATTTTTAGCCTTCTACTTTTAGGGTTTTGCTAATTTTTAGCCTTCTACTTTTAGCCTTCTATTTTTAGCTTTTTGCTACTTTTCAGCCTTCTACTTTTAGCCTTTTGCTACTTTTAGTCTTTTGCTACTTTCAGCCTTCTAACTGTAGCCTTTTGCTATTTTTAACTTTCTACTTTTAGTTTTTTGCTATTTTTAGCCTTTTGCTACTTTT
>NC_056498.1:44834943-44835373 GCF_014905685.2 Nematolebias whitei
CTACTTTTAGTCTTTTGCTACTTTTAGCCTTCTATTTTTAGATTTTTGCTACATTTTAGCCTTCTACTTTTAGTCTTTTGCTACTTTTAGCCTTCTATTTTTAGATTTTTGCTACATTTTAGCCTTCTACTTTTAGTCTTTTGCTACTTTTAGCCTTCTATTTTTAGATTTTTGCTACATTTTAGCCTTCTACTTTTAGTCTTTTGCTACTTTTAGCCTTCTATTTTTAGATTTTTGCTACATTTTAGCCTTCTACTTTTAGTCTTTTGCTACTTTTAGCCTTTTGCTACTTTTAGTCTTTTGCTACTTTTAGCCTTCTATTTTTAGATTTTTGCTACTTTTTAGGCTTCTACTTTTAGTCTTTTGCTACTTTTAGCCTTTTGCTACTTTTAGTCTTTTGCTACTTTTAGCCTTTTATTTTTAGCATTTT
>NC_056498.1:44835473-44837031 GCF_014905685.2 Nematolebias whitei
CCCCAGCAGGCTCGCTACAACCCCCCCCCACAATCTGGCCGATCCTCCGGTTCCCCCCCATGTTGACAACACGCACTTTAAGAGCTCGGCCGGTCCGGTCCGGTCCGGTTCGGTTCGGGTACCTGAGTTTCTGTGAGGCTGAGGCTGTGCGCGAGCTGCTTCCGCTCGGCTCCGACCACGTAGTGGTTCTTCTCGAACGCGTGCTCGAGCCGCAGCAGCTGCGAGGGCGAGAAGGCGGTTCGGATCCGTTTGGGCTTCCGGGCCAGCGCGTTGTGCAGCAGGAAGCTCTCCGGTCCGGACTCGTTCCCTGAACACAACAAACATCAAAGCAAACATTTAGTGACGCAAAGATTATATTAAATATAAAAACCAAAATATTCATCTAACGAAAACAAGCTCGTCCTGGAGTCTGATTTAATTTAATTCTATTTAAGTAAACCTTGTTTATTTAACATTTAACACAGTTATTTTATTTTGTTAAATAAATAAAAAACAAGAACAGTATTTTAGTTTAAGCAGCTTAAACTCATTAAATTATTAAATACAATTATTAGAAACTTTAAACCATTAACATGATTAAATGCTCGTTAAATATGAGTTAAAACAGAAATCAAAGATGAATTAAATTGTATAAATTTAATTTAAATGTCCAAAAACAGAAAAAGACTGTTTTTAAAATCTGACTAAAATATAAATTTAAACTTTAACTTAAATAATAAATGTTTCCAGAACATTTAACAGAATTTATTTGAGCTTCTCTGAAACGAATTATTTTAACTAAATTAAAGGATTTAAAAACTGAATTTAATTTGTTTTAAAATAATTAAATTTGTATTATTTTGGGTTAAATAAAGTTCGCCACACGCACGGCTCTTGTTCAGAACCGAGCCGGAGTAGAACCTCAAATAAAGGAGGTCGACCCACCTTGGAACCTGTGGCCCAGGTACCGGTACCGGTGCAGCAGCCAGGGGTAGAAGGTGGACGGGTCCCGCTGCTGGCTGGCGAACAGCGCGTGCGGACTGTGCGAGGATGAAAGCGGGTGCGCCGCGAGCGCGTGCGGTGGGGCCACCGGATGCACCGACACGGCGGGGTTCGGCGGGTGCGAGACCGCCTCGGCGAACACCAGGTCCGGGTTGGAGGAGTAGACCCCCCGGGCCCCGGAGTGGAACCCGTTCAAGAACGGGTTCATCTGGCCCGGGTTGTAGCTGAGGGCCGCGGGCCGGATGGGGTCCTCGGAGCGGGACGCGGCGCCCCCAGGAGGACTGTCCTTGGCCACCAAAGACTCGATGGTGAAGCACCTCTTGGGCGCGGGCTGGAACATGGTCTGCGGGTCCGGGGTCCCCAGTTCAAGCGGTCTGAAGGTCCCGGATCCCCGGCTCAGGTGGTCTGGAAGTCCTGGATCCCCAGCTCAGGTAGTCTGGAAGTCCTGGATCCCCAGGTGTTCTGGAGGTCCCGGGTTCCTGGCTCTGGTGGTGTGCGGGTCCCGGATCCCAGGCGGTCTGCAGGTCCTAGATCCCCGGCTCAGGTCTGCGGGTCCTGGATCCCCGGCTCAGGTCTG
>NC_056498.1:44837041-44838018 GCF_014905685.2 Nematolebias whitei
TCTGCGGGTCCTGGATCCCCGGCTCAGGTCTGCGGGTCCTGGATCCCTGGCGGAACTTCTTTCGGCTCCGACACCAACAAAAGGCGCAAAGTTCGCGCGCAGGAGGAAGTTGCGGCTGCAGGAACTAATCCATGGATGTGCTCGTGTCTCTCCGGCGGGCTCGTGCGGGCAGCTCCGTGGGTTCACGAGCCTAATGAGCGCGGAGGAGCGGGCGAGGAGGGCATGATGAGTGGCTGCGCGCTGCTGCTGCTGCCGCGCGCATGGAGCTGCGCGGGGGAAGACGCTTAAAAAGTGCGTCAAAAGAGGAGTGCAGGAGAGAGAGGCCGACTCCCCCTGCGCGCGCGCACACACATCCACGCGCACACACGCAGGACAGTTTAACTGGTCCACTTTAAAGGCCTTTCAATGAGTCAAATGCGAGGGAGGAGAGCGCGCGCGCGCGGCTCCTATTGGTGCTTCATTGTTTTATACATCTTTACAAACTTCAGCTAAACATCAGCTGAACATCAGCTAAACAACAGCTGAACGTCAGAGACTCCTCACAGTGCCTGTTTTTAAATCCGTGCGCGCGGAGGAGCACGGATCGGCCTCGCTGCAGCTCCTGCGGATGTTGGAGGTAAAATCTCACCTTCTCCTTCAAATGAGGTTCGATCCGGTCCGAGGAGACAGAACCTCCCGCGACATGAGGCCGAGGAGGACGGACACGCGCAGGTGTTCAGGAACCAGAAGCCGCGCGCGCTCTGAAGCCCCCGGACTCTCAGAAACTGTCAGTTCTACAAACTTCACTTCGGAACCACTTCAAAAATAAATACAAAACCTTTAAAAAATCATTAATTCATGTTCTATAAACACGTTATTAAGCATTAATAAGCATTATTATAAACTGAGCTGATACTATTATTTAAATTTCAGTTCCTTTTTTGAACTAAATATTTTTATTTGCAGACTATATATATATATATATATATATATATATA
>NC_056498.1:44838118-44843611 GCF_014905685.2 Nematolebias whitei
TCAGTCCTCTTTGTACCCACCTCAGTCCTCTTTGTACCCTCTTCAGTCCTCTTTGTACCCTCCTCAGTCCTCTTCATACCCACCTCAGTCCTCTTTGTACCCACCTCAGTCCTCTTTGTACTCACCTCAGTCCTCTTTGTACCCTCTTCAGTCTTCTTCGTATCCACCTCAATCCTCTTTGCTCCCATCTCAGCAGCTTCTCCCATGTTAATTACTGAAACTGCTTGACTTCAGTGCTTACAATAAGATGATCAGGGTCAGTTTTTATAAGTTGGTCATTCAACTGACGTATTATGGAAAAGCGTCCGGTCGTTTGATACAAATACACATCATCACCAGGCAGAGCGCCACATACACATTTCATCGCCCCAGCTCAAATGTTAAGGTCACAAATCAAGGTCAAAGTTAAAATAAGGTCTTTGCTTGTTTGACCCATTGCTACAGATTGTTTTGTAATGGTTTGTCGACGGGTTCAACAAGTTGAAAATATGTGTGAGAGGGCTGTGAGTCAGTTAAAATCTCCTGAGCAAGGTTTGAAACATTTTGGAGCTTCTGTTGTGAATGCTGTCCAACAACTAGTCCCAGCCCTGTAAGATCCAGGTTTTAGCTGCATTCACACTCGCTGTTAGCTCAAGCTGTGAGAAATCAACTCGTTCTCCAAACTGAGGTCACTCAGAACGCTGCACACAGAGATGCAGCCGAGCTAAACGCAGAACTCCATTTCAAATTGACTAAAATTCCCTTTAAATCTATGACTGTCTTTGTTTCCAGCTCTTTGGATGCTTGCATCGATTGTTTCTGCAAACGTTATGTCTTGCTGTGACTGTCACGCACAGACGCAGCCACACAATGCACGCCCTGCGTCTGGATTGTTCGGCAGGAGCAGATTCTGAGCCACAGCGCCGCTCCTACAGGGAAGTGTCCGCTCTCTGAATCGTATCGTCAATGAGGACCTCATTTTAGAGAGGGCTGAGCCGAGAACCGAACGACACCGTTCAATCAGAAGATAAGAGGAAATCAATAGGAGCGTGGAGACAAAACAAAAAAGATGCTTCCAGTTTTCTGTGTGTGTGAACAGACTGGAATATGTGAGCATTCTCTGAATAGAACAGACGAGGGACAAAGGCTGAGAAAAAGGGCGTAGAGTTTGATTTACATTCAGCGTTGGCTCTGCAGCCGCTCACAGGAAGGCGCAGACGTCTAGAAGCAGAGGTTTATTCTGCCAGGGACACACTCAACCTTACAATGCCGACGCTCGCTCCCTGCGGGTTCTCCTCTGTGAAAAATGGACGGGTAGCACTTTGCACAAAGCCCCAGAATGCAGCAATCAGCCGTAACAACCTACCTGTTGTTTCCCTTCAAATCACTCGCAGCTCTGAGGCTGACGTATGCTGCTTTAGGAGGCACGCAGAACTCCCCGAGCGAGGCTTAGCAGAGAGAGGTCGGCAGTACGGATTTAAAGGAAGACGTCTTAATATCAGCCTCTGCCGAGACTTTTCACACAAAAAACAGAACTAGGGTTAAACGTGTCCTACAAACACAACACTCAGACAGTGGAGCGGTTCAGAGAACAACCATTTATAAGAAGTACTGGAGAAAAAATGACTTTCTCAGGCCCGGTTCAGACCCAACATTAGCATCCATCCTGGGGTATCCAGTGGGCGGAGCTAAACGTTAACACTCTCAATTCGGACGTAATGATCCTGATGAAGTGTTTATGACCAACAAAAAGGTTTGTAAGCTCAATCATCCAGGTAAAGAAATCACAAAAAGAGTTACATCACGTCACAGATTCTTCTTGGAAGAAACGTTTCATCTTTCATCCGAAAGACTTTGTCAGTCTGAGGCCTGCCACCAAGACCTGTCTTATAAATAGCACCTCCTAGACGTGTTTCAAGCCAGCCCGCTGTGGAATTCCCACAAACGGCTTTACACATGCAAAATGAAGGCCCATCAGTCTAAAACAATCAATCATCAGTGTAACAATCAAATGTTTAAGGCCTGATGGCCGAATATAAGGTGTTATTTATACGACAGATCTGGGTGGCAGGCCTCAGACTGACGAAGTCTTTCGGATGAAAGATGAAACGTTTCTTCCAAGAAGAATCTGTCCAAAAGACATGATTTAACTTTTTGTGGTTTATTCAGTTCACGTCCTCTAACGTGGAAAAGGCTGAAGGAGATCCTTTCTGTTAAAGTTATGATGCTGAGACAAAATGTGCCCGTAGTGTTTAAAGGTGAGTCTGCCTGCCTCCTCTGGGACTGAGGCATGATGGGAAGTATTTACATGTTCAAGAAATTAGAATAAATTTAGCCTGCAGCTGTGAGTCAGACTGCTGTCTGTATTTGTTTTTATTCTCTGAATCCCATCAACTAAAACGTGCGACCCTCACCTCCTGCGCTGCTGGAAGCTTTAGCTACTAACCTTCAGCTACAAAACTTCAGCTACTAACCTTCAGCTACTCAAACTATGCACATATCCAAACATGCAGGACGTCACAGCTGTGGCTTTAATATTTTGACAAATTTAACTTTGGTTAAATTTTTTCCTGATAAATTTCTACAAATCTTTACAATCTTCTTCAGCATACCTGCTTCATATTTAACTTTTAGCTGTTGTTTTGCTTATTTAGGCTTTTAGCTCCTGCTTTGCTTTTTACCTACTATTTTTCTATTTTGTCTTTTAGCTACTATTTAACCCATTATGCAGTTTAACTCATGTTGGCATTTAGCTACTGTTTTGCTCTTTTTGAGCTTTTAGTTTCTTTTTGCTCATTTAGACTTTTAGAAACTGTTTAGCTAATTTTCAGGTTTTTAATTTTTATCCAGCATGTTTAGCTGATTTTGGCTTTTAGCTTTTTTTCAGATGGTCTTTGTTTCGTCTCAAGCAGCCGTCCAGACTGTGTCTTTAGCTGCTTCCAGCTGACTCTGTGTAGCTGAAAATCTCAGCTCTCCGACCGTTAGCTGACTGTGATGTAATCACAGCGCTCATGTGATAGTTCTGAGAGGTTCTTTAAGAACCATTTGGATTCTTTAGAGTTCTGATGGTTCTGTGACAGGAACAGTTTTTGACTGAACTGAGCCCGGACCACTCAGCTGAAGGTGCAGGGCTAAAGCCGAGCGCTGGCCTTTGTCTTCTTGAGCCTGATTGCTGTAAGGCAGGGGCACCATTAAAGTGCGGGTTCTGTCAGAACCTCTCTGGGGTTCTGTCAGAACCTCTCTGGGGTTCTGACGGTGTGACTGAGTGCAGTTACCGGGCTCACCTTGAACTCCTCCAGCGAGGCGTAGACGTTGCCTCGGAACTCGCAGTAGTTCTTCTTCTCCCTGCAGAGCGGGCAGCACTGACTCGTGTCCACCTTGATGCAGCGAGGGTGGACCTTGGGGCATTCGGGTTTGGTGCACATGGGGCCCTCGTCCGTGCAGAGACAAGGACACGTGGAAGGGCCCGGGGTGAACTGCTCGCCGATGGCGAACACGAAGCCGTTCTCGTCCATGCAGCCTTTGCCCCTGTAGTCTGGGTAGGCGTACTCGTCGATGGCGTCCAAGGACTGTGTGAGGTCACTGGTTGGACCCTCGTCTGTCTGACGGTCCTGTTCGCTCCGGAGCTCCGGGGACTTCCTGTCTTTGGACCCCTGTGTCAGAGAACTGAAGTCCGGCCTGGCGAGACTGGAAGTGGTCCTGTTCGGGCCGAAAGTGTTTGTTTCCTCCAGTCGACGCTGAGCAGCGTAATCGTCCGCGGGGGCTTGTTTGTGTTGCTGTTTGTCCCCCCGGGCCTGGGTCAGCACCCGTTCCAGGCGGTCTCTGCTCACCGAGGAGGTCACCACGGGGTTGCACAGAACGCCGCTCAGCGGGAGCACCAGGAGGAAGAGGACTTCCGCTGTCATGGTAACGGAGCGCAGCATTTGTTCCCACCACCGGCAAGGTGGGAAAACACCTTCGCTCACATAACACGCTTCACATCTCAGGCGCCAGCCGGTCCATCTGGAAGGAGAAAATTAAACCGGGGTTATGTGCTCTGTAGTTTTATCACTTCTTTTATTTACCTGAGGTCTGTCTTCGGCTCGAACTCAGAAATCTGAGAGTAATGAAATCCTGAGGCTTGGAGGAACTGAGTCACCAGGAAGAGTTATCAGGAAGCTGCACGAGGAACATCGATCAGAGACCAGAGTCCGACCGAGAAAAGAATCTGTTCTGTCAAACGAGTCAGCTGTACAAGAGGACACAACGTCCCTCTGCAAGAACAATAATAATTAGTGCCATAAGGGGAAGAAGTTACAGCTTGAGTTTCAAAATAAAGGCACATCTGCTGCAGCTTTGTTAAAAAACAGCCTCAGTGTCTTTGCGCTCCGTTTAAAGCTGAACTGTGATTCTACGTCAACAGAAGTCCAGAGAATCCCTGGATCAGCTGCTTACAGAGCTCATTTAAAGAACGACTGTTTTCGCCTTCTTAACTTGATTTACTGCAGCGTTTTAAAATTCAAACGCTGCTCCGACGCTTCGCTGCGACTGCTGGCCTACTTCGGTTTGTTTCCGTCCTCGCACCAAACGCGTTGCAGACGGAGCTGAGCTCACGTTAGGTCCTTCTCACGCAGTTTGTTCAGTTAAAACTGACCCAACACGCTCACAGCTCATCTCTAAGACGAACAAGCATTCCTTTAAGGAATGCATATCACCCGCCGCCTTTCATGTCAGAGTTTCAGACCTACAACGTTGAGTCCTGCTCAGAGCATGTGTTGGAATTGACTCTCAGCTTGTTCTGCACCACAAGTGAGGGAAGAATGGAGCGTGAGATCAGCAGACGGACCGGTGCAGCTTCTGCAGTACTGTGGACTCTGAGCCGGTCCGTTGTGGTGAAGGGGGTGCTGAGCTGTAAGGAGTTCTGTTTACTGGTAGGTCTACGTTACCTCAGTTCTGGTCCTGGACTCTGGGTAAAGCCTGAAAGAATCAGATCCTGGATCCAGGAGGTCTAAATGAGTTTCCTCTGCAGAGCTGGACTCTCTCTTAAAGACAGGGTGAGAAGTTCAGTTATCAGGAGAGACTCTGAGTAGAACCACTGCTCCTCCACATCCAGAGGAGCCAGCTGAGGTGGTTCAGACATCTGGTAAGG
Source organism: Nematolebias whitei (assembly GCF_014905685.2). Taxonomy (NCBI): domain Eukaryota; kingdom Metazoa; phylum Chordata; class Actinopteri; order Cyprinodontiformes; family Rivulidae; genus Nematolebias; species Nematolebias whitei. Next base: position 44,843,226 of record NC_056498.1, read on the forward strand.
ATGGACCCTGGACACCTCCCTAGGGAGGAGTTCTGGACAGGTCCAACTGGGAGGAGACCCCAGGGAAGACTCAGGACATTCTGGAAGAGCTGGAAGAGGTGGCTGTGGAAAGACATGTCTGGACCTCTCAGCTCCAGATGCTGCCCCCAAGACCTGAGTCCAGAACAAGATGATGGATGATGGTTGGATAATGAATGGAAGACAGATAATGGTTATGTAATGGTTGGATGATGGTTGGATGAGGGATAATGGTTGGATGATGATTAGATGATGGTTGGATAATGGATGGATGATGGATGGAAGCTGGATAATGGTTAGATGATGGTTGGATGAAGGATCATGGTTGGATGATGGATGGAAGATGGGTGATGGTTGGATGATGGTTG
>NC_056498.1:44843621-44846746 GCF_014905685.2 Nematolebias whitei
ATGGATGATGGTTGGATGATGGATGGAAGATGGATAATGGTTGGATGATGGTTGGATAATTATGGATGATTGATGGAAGATGGAGGGAAGATGGATAATGGTTAGATGATGGTTGGATGATGGTTGGATGAGGGATGATGGTTGGATGATGGTTGGATGAGGGATGATGGGCGGATGATGGTTGGATGAGGGATGATGGTTAGATGATGGTTAGATAATGATGGATAATTGATGGGTGATGTGGGATGATGGTTGGATGAAGGATGATGGTTGGATGCCACCTCACCAAGTGGTAGCTCACCATCTGTACATTTGATGTTTATGTTTCCTGAGGTCAGAGGTCATTCAGTGACATCTTAATCTGTGTTGACTCTAAAAGTTCATCATCTATAGACGTACTTCCAATCAGCCAGTGGTTCATTAAATATTTTGCTAACAGACAAATAAAAGGCAGAAACATGAACACCTGTATTTGTGAGGGTTTGTAACCTCAGTGTTGTTGAAACGCTCACGTTTATTTCTGCACGTGTTCAGGAGAAAAGCAGCGTCTTCTCAGTTTGACGTCGGTTCGATTCTTATTTGTGGATTCTGCCGACAGACAATCACGCAGACGATCACGCAGACGATCACGCAGACGATCACGCAGACGATCACGCAGACGATCACGCAGACGATCACGCAGACGACACCGCCGTGTGTTTCTGTCAGTCGTTGCGTATCAGGCAGAAGTCTCGGAGCGGCCGTGGCCCGGCGAGCAGGCAGAGCGAGGCGCTACCGATAGCGCTGCTGCAGCTGACAGACGGGGCCTCATTAGTAAAAGGACCTCATTTGTCTTTTCTCCGTCTCACCTCTCCACCCAACAGCTGTTAGCGGCTGTCGCTCTGATGCTGCCGTGCCCCCGGCAGGACGAGCGCCGGGTGGCCCTCGGGCTCGCCGCCAACAGGAAGCTGCATCAAGACGGCACGCAGCTGGCGGACACGTCTCCTCTCGTAACGGTGCTTCTTATTAGTAAGGCCGGTAGTTTACGGTAGTTCGTTGTGTCACAGGTTGATGTCAACGTGTTCCCTAACGGAGCATCGTGGCTGCGAGTCGACCACCAGAGGTTTGCTGTAAAACATTTTCAACTCTGAACTGGAAATGAAACATGACCGAGTGTTCTTGGCAAACAAGCTGAACAGAGAGAGACAAAAACCATCTCCAGCCAAACACGACCGTCCAACTCCCGCAGAAACACACGAGCACCGCAGACGGCACATTATACTCCAACTTTATTCATTCAACTTTATTTAAACAGACAAAACACATTGAGCCTCGAAGACTCATTCACAAGTGAGACATGTTTGGACAGACAATAAAAAGTGGTGAAAAACGACACACAGGGTTTGGAGACTAAAACAACTCCTAACATGCTCTTAATCTTTGGCTGGAGGTCAACAGCACGATAATAAAAAAAACCTCGCACACGATGACGAGCTGTTGTACAGCACGGACAAGCAAAGGCCCTGTATAACCTTTGACCTTGACTTGTGACCTTGATCTGGAAGCAGGGGGTGATGAAAGGTTAAGTGACACTCTGTCATGAAGTTTGGTTAAATTATCTGGAGGGTCAGAAGTTATGGACGGAACAAGAGACAGTTTATGGACAAACGGACGGAGACTCCACGACGTGTCCACCTTGGACAGAAACCTCACGATAAACACAAAGAACGACCAAAAGAAACCAACAACACACGTCCTGACTCAAACACACGTTTGTTCTCCGGTATGAGCTTGAGTTCAGCCACTGGTCTCTATTTTAGTGGTTAAAGATTTAAAAAGCAGTTTGTAAAATAGCTGGATTATAAAAAAATCAGACTTGCTGACCTGCTCCTCCGCCCCTCGTTAAAAGTTTTCAATCACCCATAAAAACTCACCAGTCGGTGACGGATTAAATCTGTTTTTAAATTAACACTAAACGGGAAATCTTTAAAGAACTACGATCTTAAACTGATATTTTATTTTAAAAATAAAATAATTGGCTTTATTAAAAAGGGAATATCTGATTATGCTTCAACAATAAAACACCAAGAGACAAAAGTTAAATCAACACAAACTTTTAATAAAGCAGTATTTAGTCCTTTCCATGTTTCCACTCTTTAGCTGTTTAAGTTTGATTAATGTGTTAATAAATGTGTTTTTTAGCTCTCTGTGGATTCACAGCTGCAACTTCAGATTTTCACTTCCTGCACGCTCCGGTGCTTTTTGGCTGTGAGTAAAACTTAGTGAAAAGATGAAAATAAATCATTAATGCAGCTGCGTGCTGTAACCTTTGCTTCTTTACTGTTTACCACAACAATAAATATCTTTAGAAATTTACAAATTGTCCTGATGGGATGCTCAATAATCCAGGTAGGAAAATGTAAAAAAGTTCAATCTGGTCCTCTGGACATTCAAAGAAAACAAAAAACAAAACAAAAAAAAGGTAGAAACGTTTCGTCTCTCATCCTGAGGACTTCTTCAGTCTGAGGTGCTGTATTCAGCTCAGTCTCTTAAATAGCACCTTCTCAGAGTGGATCAACCAGTTTTGCTGCTGACAACCAAAACCAACTGATCACATGATGAAGAAGGACCATCAGCCTAACAATGGATCATTAGCACCTGATGGCTGTTTACTGTTCACAGAGGGCTGAGTGATACTAGCAATCACAGCATTGTAAGAGGGGGACAGTTGAACCCGGAGGCTCCACCCCTGTTTAATGATGGACGGTTTCTTTTCACAAAGATGGCCTCCTTTACTCCTCTCTCAAACCATCGTTCCTCTCTGTCCAGGATGTGAACATCTTCATCCCTGAAAGAGTGACCTCTGGCCTGGAGATGAGTGTAGACCTCAGAGTCCTGGCCTGATGATGTTGATCTTCTGTGCTGGTCCATCCTTTTGGCCAGTGGCTGTTTAGTTTCCCCGATGTAAGACTGATCACCCTCCTGACACTGAACAACATACACAACATTACTCTGTTTGTGCCGGGGGACTGGATCTTTGGGATGAACCAGTCTTTAATGTATTTTGGGGTTTAAAAGCCACTGGGACGTTATGTTTAGAAAATAAACGTCTCAGTTTCTCTGATACTCCCTCAACATATGGAATG
>NC_056498.1:44846846-44850157 GCF_014905685.2 Nematolebias whitei
GTAAGTACCTGCACTGTACTTGGTTTGAAAAAGTAGTATTGATTCATGTGTACTATCTACAACAGGTAAGATAATAACTGTTCACAACTTTTACACAAAACTCCACTTCAAAATGGTCAAACTATCCCTTTATTGTGCAACACTCACTTTTGCCACTCCCACCCGGTGCGGAGCTGCTCTGTGGAAATTAATTTGAAAATACACAAGTTAACAAATTAATACACAGTATTTACAAATAATAATAATAATGATTATAAGAGTAATAATAAAACAGGATAAGTTGTGTTGACATTTGTCTGTGCAGAAAGCAAACAGCTGTTTTTCATACCTATTCATTGTGTTCCCATGAAAATATATAAAAACTGGACTTCCATCATTTAAAGAGTTCTGGTACCAGAGCAGCTCCTTCCCTTGAGCCTCTTTCCAGCGACCTTCAGGAACAGTGTGCCTTGAACGGTTCCAACAAGCAGTCTGTTAGATCATCAGGATCAAGTAGGAACATCTTTTTTGTGACGCCACACATTTACAGAAGGACGGATCGATGACGTCATGCATTTTATTCATGACAAAACCTGGAACAGCGTGTACGTTACCAGACTCCGAGGGAAATGCCCTCCTCACTTGTGAGGTACATGTTGATGGTGTGGTTCTGGGAGAAATCAGCGGGTCGGCTCAGGTCCACAAAGAACGGCACTCTGACTGAACACAGGAAACAAAAACAGGTGGTTCTGTTGTTGTTTGGTGGACAGAGCTCCGGCAGGACAGACAGGTGCGCTCCGTTACCTCTGTGCACGTGAACAAAATGCTGAATTAATTCTGGGGCCCATTTCAGCGTGACCGGCACCAAAACACAAACAGCAGCAGCCAACAAACCCCACTTCATCCACCGGCGGCACCTGAAAACAGACAAACTCCCACATTTGGAGCAGATTTTATAACTTCAACTGTCAATCAAAGACAGGGACCAGAGTGTGAACGTCTTTTTCAGGAAACTCCAGAAGACTTCTGACGAAAAGCCGAACGCATCACGACTGATTACCTCCAACCAGAAGGTCCACCGCAGAGTTCAATAACGTCTCTAAAACCAGAACACGCTGGACTCAGCCCTGCTAATGTTTCTCCACACTCTCAGTGGAAGTGGTCACTTATTGACAACTGGACCAAATTTTAAATCTTTAAATGTGAATAAAAGCTAGGGAACATAAAGTTGGTTTATTACTTTAAAAAATGCAACATTGTTCCAGTGTTGTGTATCTGTTAGCATAATATCCAATGAATCACAGGACAGACTTTATTGAAACTTTCAGGAATTAATTATAGGATGTTTGTGAAAATGTATTATATTTTGGAGTCTGCTCAGTTAAAGATGGCTGCCACAGTCAGCTGATTTTAGAAAACACAACATAACTAACACAGCAACAGCAAAGTTCATGCTCAATAGTCGAGTAAAAAATCCAATAAAGTTAAGTCAGGTCCTCTGGATGGCGTCTTTGTGTTGAAACATTTCATCTTTCATCCAGAAGACTTCATCAGCCCGAGGAGCCACAACAAACTGTGTCCCACATGCAGCACACTCACAAAGTGGGACAACCAGTTTGATGGTGATAAGATGGTTTCTGGAGTCCGCCCTCTCCCCCGTCGACTTGGAGTTTGTTGTGGCTCCTCGGACTGATGAAGTCTTCTGGATGAAAGACAAAAAGTTTCAACAAAAAGAACCCAACCAGAGGACCTGACTTAACTTTCTCACCCAGTAAATTTTACAGCTACTGAGCTGAAAGTTGACGTGGTAGTAGCTGAGAGTCATTCACAGCACATACGCACGTGTCACATCTCACTTTGTAGCATAATATTTTAATCAAGGCTTGACCTGAACAGAAGGTCACCTCATGACCTCGTTTGAAACTCTGGTATAAAAAGTGGCAGGTGAGGCGCCTTCAAGGCCCGTCTGGATTCAGACTTCAGTTTGGGTAAAGGTAGTTTTGTTTCAGGTCCAGGTAAAGGTAGTTTTGTTTCAGGTCCAGGTAAAGGTAGTTATTTCTGTATGGGTGAATGATTTCTGTCAGTCAGTAACCAACTTGCAGATAATACTGTTGGTTCGAGGAGTAAATAAAAATAAATTAGTAACTCAGAATCCAGCCGGTCTCGTCACGAACCAACTGACCTACATTTAAACTATGACTCCTGCTGCACCATAGCTCCTCATTATTCCTGAAGAGAACAAATACATATTTTATGGTCGATATGGGGCTTGTGTGCCCTCACAGGAATGCATAAACCCTCCTGAATATATGTTAAAAGGTCTGCCGTACAGAGATGCAGTTAAATACCAGCCTCAGGTGGACTTTGTTGCAAGTTTGAAATAAAAACATGCATCATTTCCTTTCCTTTTATTTAAAAAAAATACACATTAAATTGTATTAAAATTAAATTTGAAAGAGTTAAATTTAATTCCTGCTGCTGTGGTTCGGATGGTTAAAAGTATGATTTGAAACCATCTTTGATTATAAAAGGTTGTGACTTTATAGACAGAAAATGTAATAATAAATTCATAAGGAACACTCTGACCTCACTTCTCTTCCCCGTACACTGAGAAGAAAACATTTGTTCAAAAATTATGACAATATCTCTATATAATTATTATATAGTAGATTATATAATTATAATCAAATGTGATCTGTTAACAGGGATGAAGTTTTAAATTATGGTAACAACAATTTAATGCTTATGGCTAAATTTTTTATTCACAAATGCCGTTTCCTGAAAATGACCCCCATGTTCAACATTTTTTAAGTGAAATCATTTTATTTAAGGAAGTGCTTAAACGTTGCAACCTTCCAAAAGCCCAGTCTTTATACCAATATATTAAAAGCTTATTTGAAGATTTGAAACTTCTCCTGCATTTGTAACATTTTTTGTTTTGCTGTTTCCTCAAATTGTTCCCTTTCTTTTTATTATTTTATTTTTATTCATAATTTCTGCTTAGTTTTATCATGTCAAATGTGAACTTGTTTTTTGTTGTATGCCTTGTTATATTGTGTTCTGGTTTTCTTCTTCTTTAATTTTCAATAAAGACAAAAAAAAAGACCCGCAGGAGCTCAAATGAACACAAAACGGCACAGAAACTTTCTCCTGCTCGATCTGTTTGGATCTACTGAAGGATCCAGTGGCTCTTCCCTGTGGACACAGCTACTGTATTAAATCCCACTGGGATGAAGAGGATCAGAAAGGAGTCCACAGCTGCCCTCAGTGCAGGAGAAGCTTCATACCGAGGCCTGTCCTGGAGAAAAACATCATGTTATCTGTCCTGGTGG
>NC_056498.1:44850257-44852377 GCF_014905685.2 Nematolebias whitei
CGTGTTTCGGCTGCTAGATTATTTCTACATTTACGTGTTTCGGCTGCTAGATTATTTCTACATTAACGTGTTTCGGCTGCTAGATTATTTCTACATTTACGTGTTTCGGCTGCAACCTTATTTCTACATGAACGTGTTTCGGCTGCTACATTATTTCTTTATGAACGTGTTTCGGCTGCTACATGATTTCTACTCTAATCAGCTAAAATCACAGTTTTTACTTACTTGTGCGGGGTGCTGCGGTGTTAAAACTGCGTGGGCTCCAGCGGGGAGGATCTTGGGACGGTAGGGAATAGTTGCTCCTTTCGGTGGAGACTGGAGACATGTGGACCGAAAACAAAGGAGAGACGTTGCGTCCTCTTAAGACGGAGACACTGTTGATGTCTCACACGTGTCACAAAGGTCACGGTGGACATGTTTATCAATGTTTAATATCAGACGGGACAACATGAGCGGTCAGTTTAAAAACATCGAAGGTGCGCTCCTCGGCACGGAGCAGCTGAAGGTGTAGATCTTCGGCTGTGTGGCGGCGCTCACCTCCAGCATGACGGAGCAGATGTGTCTCACGCACTGAGTGATGGCCTGCGGCGTGCCGGAGATGGTGACAGCCCTCTCTGTGGAGTCCGGCAGCATGTCTCCTGCCACCTGCACCTGCGCGCCGGTGGTCTTAAATCAGCGGACAGAGCAGACCGTTAGCAGAGGGTCAAACCACCGGCCGGACTCAAACGGTGTCTCAGGACCTGCAGATTTCCCCACAGCCGTATTTTGACATGCAGGGAGCAGCTGCAGGCCGAAGCTCCGATATTTGAAGAGGCACAAACAAATATTGACCGCTCAGAGTTAACATTCAAACGCTGCTGATCCTACTTGGACAATGAGAAGGTTTTCAGGAGCAGCCGTCACATTTTGAGGGAACAAGGGAACACCTGGGGTGTCGGAGCGGGGGGGGGGGGGGTAACTTCCTGTTGTGGGAACAGAAAAACAACTTCCAGGTGCAAAACTAAACTAAGTCCAACCTCTCGGATCTCTTTGATCTTTGAGCCTCCTTTGCCGATCAGAGAGCCGCACTGGCTCCCGGGGAAAACCAGGCGAAGGGTCACGGGAGGCTTGCTGGTCACGTTGCTGTTTGTCATGGCGGCGGTGATATCCTGCGGGAGAGTGGAAAACACTTTCAGCATCGACTCCACCGTCACTTGATCTGACGTGTCCTTTCGAGTTGTCTTGTAAGAGCGAAGAAAAGTTTAGTCGCTGTCGCTCAGACAGACGGGTCGTTAAATTCTGTCTGTGGAGCAAAACTGTGGAAATAAAACTCCAACGAATGGAAAACGCACATTTTGTTCACAATAAAACACATTCAAGGTTTAAACTCAGAGACTGAACCACTTCTGAGTCTGGTTCTGTTCTGGACCTCACTGCAGTAAAACCAGGTCTGGTTCTGCTCTGGACCTCACTGCAGTAAAACCAGGTCTGGTTCTGTTCTGGACCTCACTGCAGTAAAACCAGGTCTGGTTCTGTTCTGGGCTCAGGAACTCTTCCACAGATCATCCTCTGTAAACGCAGCTCATCCACAGATTCAGATTAAAGCTCTATCAGACAAAGAATAATGCTCATCTTCCAAACTGACTCTGAGTCCAGAACTGTTCTGAGATCAGATGGGTCCAGATCTGAAGTTCTGTCTGGAAACACCACGTCCTCTGGACTAAAGGGGAGAAAGACCATCCAGTCTGGTTTCAAAGCCTGCCTCTCTGATGGTATGGTGGTGCATTAGTGCCTCTGACATGAGCAGCGTACACATCTGGAAAGACTCATCAATGAAGAAAAACATATGAAGATTTTAGAGCATCTGCTCCATCCAGGACTGTTGGACAGCTGGAGTCCATCAGACCAAAATGGGGCAAAACCTCCAACAACTGGTCTTCTCAGGTCCTCCTAAACCTCCAACATCTGGTCTCCTCAAGTCCTCCTAAGCTTCCAACAACGGGTCTACTCAGGTCCTCCTAAACCTCCAACATCTGGTCTCCTCAAGTCCTTCTAAACCTCCAAGAACTGGTCTTCTAGGTCCTCCTAAACCTGCAACAACTGGTCTTCTCAGGTCCTCCTAAACCTCCAACAACTGGTCT
>NC_056498.1:44852387-44854226 GCF_014905685.2 Nematolebias whitei
GGGTCTACTCAGGTCCTCCTAAACCTCCAACAACTGGTCTCCTGAAGTCATCCTAAACCTCCAAGAACAGGTCTTCTCAGGTCCTCCTAAACCTCCAACAACGGGTCTACTCAGGTCCTCCTAAACCTCTAACAACTGGTCTCCTCAAGTCATTCTAAACCTCCAACAACTGGTCTCCTCAAGTCCTCCTAAACCTCCAACAACTGGTCTTCTCGGGTCCTCCTAAACCTCTAACAACTGATCTCCTCAGGTCCTCCTAAATCACCAACATCTGGTCTCCTCAAGTCCTCCTAAACCTCCAAGAACTGGTCTTCTCAGGTCCTCCTAAACCTCCAACAACTGGCCTACTCAGGTCCTCCTAAATCTCCAACATCTGATCTCCTCAAGTCCTTCTAAACCTCCAACAACTGGTCTTCTCAGGTCTTCCTAAACCTCCAACAACCGTTCTCCTCAGGTCCTCCTAAACCTCCAACAACTGGTCTCCTCAAGTCCTCCTAAACCTCCAGCAACTGGTCTTCTCAGGTCCTCCTAAACCTCTAACAACTGGTCTCCTGAGGTTCTGGATGTTCCCAGACTGATGTTAGAAGAAGAGCTTCAGAGGAAACGTGGATCTGAAGAACTCTAGAGATGTTTCTACCATCGGTGGTTGAATTTCTTGGTTCCAACATCTGATCTCTTTGTTCCACGGTGAGTAAAACATGGTTTTATGAAATCACTGCGTTCTGGTTTGATTGATCAGATCTGGGGTTGTTCTAGATTTTGTTGTACCTCCTCAAACTTTTGTGCGATCATGGAGAAAGCTTTGAAGATGCCCTCTGTAGGTCCTGTGATGGTCACTATCCTCTCTGGAGATGAACCCTCTGAGATGTTGATGCGAGCGCCGCTCTGTAAAAACCCACATTAACTGTGAGAGCTCCAACCAGGCCGCCTGAATTCACGACCTTTTGTTTCCACACAAAGCCTCACCTCCTCCCTCATCTTCTTCACCGTTTCTCCCTTCTGCAAAGTCCAGGACAGAAGCAGTTAATGTAACAAGACTCAACAACAAACTCGTAGAACGTCCGTGGATTAAATATAAAACCTGCCTTTCCAATGATGCTGCCGACTTCCTGTAAAAGAAGGGAAAGGATCATTTGAAGAAGATGTTTTCAGGTTTCGAGCAGAACCACGTCAGGAACCAGACGGGTCTTTACGTGAGAACTTGGACCCGTCTGTTGATTACCTTCCCATGCATGAGCAGCCTCAGCGTCAATGTCACGTTCAGACCGCTATCTGAAGCCATTTCTTCTCTCCGGTCTCCTCTGTGTCGACAGAACTACAGAAGATCTGCAACGAGACAAAGCAACAACCGGTTCAGTGGTTCAGTGGTTCAGTGGTTCAGTGGTTCAGGATGTTTGGAAAATGTGCAAAAACAAGAAGGAAATGAAGCAGATTCAAGTAAACCAGCACTGAAGCTCATTTGTTACAGTCTGGAGGCTGTTTGTATGTTGCTCAAGCCCAAATTAGAAAAACAGCAGCTAAAGCTGTGGCTGTGGAATGGTCCATCCAACCCAGAGCTTCATCCCGCTCCGAGGTCTCACCGAGGTCTCGTCCAACCTGATGAACCTTTAAGCAACATTTGGACGTTTTGTGAAACACTTCGGTTTGTCTCAGAGGTAAATAAGAGCTTCTTCTCTTGAGCCGAAGGTTAGCTGCGACCGGAGCTAAACTAATCAGTTTAAAACACCTAAAGAGGTTTTTTAGATCCATCCATCCATTCTTCCTTCCATCCATCCTTCCTTCCATCCATCCTTCCATCCATCCATCCTTCCTTCCATCCATCCTTCCATCCATCCATCC
>NC_056498.1:44854236-44855467 GCF_014905685.2 Nematolebias whitei
TCCATCCATCCATCCATCCTTCCTTCCATCCATCCTTCCATCCATCCTTCCATCCATCCATCCATCCATCCTTCCATCCATCCATCCTTCCATCCATCCAGCCATTCTTCCATCCATCCATCCTTCCTTCAAGCCATCCATCAATCCATCCATCCATCCATCCATCCATAAATCATCTTGTTCTGGACTCAGGTCTCGGGGCAGCATCTTGAGCAGGGAGGTCCAGACCTCTCTCTCCTCAGCCTCTTCAGCTCTTCTGGGAGGACCCCAAGGTGTTCCCAGACCAACAGAGAGACATAGTCTCTCCAGCGTGTCCTGGGTCTCCTCCCAGTCGGACATGCTTGAAGCACCTCCTTAGGGAGGAACACAAGGAGCATCTTTACCAGATGAACCACCTCAACTGTCTCCTCTGGATGTGGAGGAGCTGTGGTTCTACTCCGAGTCTCTCCTGATAACTGAACTTCTCACCCTGTCTCTGAGGGAGAGTCCAGCTACCCTGCAGAGGAAACTCATTTCAACCTCCTGGATCCACGATTTCATTCTTTCAGTCTCTACCCAGAGTTCATGACGAGAGGTGAGGGGAGGAACGTAGACTGAATGGTAGATAGAGAGCTTTGTCTTACAGCTCAGCTCCCTCTTCACCACAATGGACCGGCACAGAGTCCACAATACTGGAGATGCTGCACCAGTTTGTCCGTCAGTCTCACGCTCCATTCTTCCCTCACTCATGAACAAAACCCAGAGATACTTGAACTCCTCCACTTGAGGCAGAACCTCACCCTCGACCTGAAGAGAACCATCAGACTGAGGACCACGGCCTCAGACTCGAAGGTGCTGGTTCTCATCCCAGCCGCTTCACATTCGGCTGTGAACCACTCCAGTGAGAGCTGGAGATCACGGCACGATGACGCAAACAGGACCACATCATCTGCAAAGAGCAGAGATGAATCCTGAGGCCACCGAACCCTCCACCCCTGGCTGCACCGAGAAGTTCTGCCCGTAAAAGTTTTGAACAGAATCAGTGACAACGAGCAGCTGGTGGAGTCCAACTTACTGCTGGCAATGTGAACTCTCACAACACTTGTATAAGAACTGAACAGCCTGTTTTTTAGATCATCTTAACTAAACTAAGAGCTTTAGTTAAGATGATCCAAAAACTTTCACATGTTCATTCTCGGTTGTTCATTGTTTCATTAATTCATTGTTTCATTAATTCATTGTTTCATTAATT
>NC_056498.1:44855477-44858798 GCF_014905685.2 Nematolebias whitei
ATTGTTTCATTAATTCATTGTTTCATTAATTCATTGTTTCATTAATTTATTGTTTCATTAATTCATTGTTTCATTAATTCATTGTTTCATTCACAGATGTCTCTTGTAAATGAGTCCTCGTGGCTCATGAGACTCACCTGGATAAATAAAGGTTGAATGAATGTTAATCTGACATTTTAGGCAAATGATTTATGGGCTTAAGCTAAATGTAACTAAAGTCTAGCAAAAAGCTAATTGCAAAAGGCTTTTGAAAAGCTAAAAGTATAGCAAAACAACTGCTAAAGGTTAAATATACAAAACAGTAGCTAAAACAAGCTAAACGACAGCAATAAATATTCAATTCAATTAAACTAAGTTAAAATGTAAATGTAGCAAGTCGTTAGCTAAAAGCAAAAAATGAGAGACCTTTTTGCTGTTCCACACTTTCTTTAGCTTAGCTAAAATTAGCAAAAACTGATGCTAAAAATAAAAACTTATAGTTGATAGTAGCTAAATAAAGAATAAAGCTAAGATTAGTAAAGCTAAAAATAAAAACAAATCTGGAGCTAAAACTTAAAAGTAATAAAACAATTGGGTAAAATGAGCAATACGTCAAACCAAAGCAGTTAAATTATAGCTAAAAGTAGCAAAAATAATAGCTAAGTCAAAAGTGTCAGAATGTTAGCTAAAAGTAACAAAACAGTAGACAAAACATGCTTGAATGAACAAACTGTAGCTAAAAGTAGCTAAATTAGTAATAAAGCTAAAACCAGCAAAACAGAAGCTAAAATTTGTGAAACTGTAGCTAAAAGTAAAAAGATTGTTGTTAAAAACAAAAAGTAGCAAAAATGTAGTAGATGGAAAAAAATGACCACTCAAGTAGCTAAATTAAAAAGTGGCAGAATGATCACTAGAAGTAGCTAAACATCACTTAAAATTGGCAAAACAGAAGCTAAAGTATAATTAGCAAAATGTGCAAAATGAAGCAAAAATGAAACAGTAGATAAAATTAGCAACAACTGTAGCTAAAAGCTAAATGGAGCCAAATGTTGGTGAAAAGTTAGAAATGTTAAATCAACTGCGCAAAGTCAACAGGGAGGAAAAATAGCTACAAGTTGCAAAACAACAGCTAAAATGGGCCAAACAGATATTAAAGCTAAAATCAGCAAAACATTAGGTAAAATTAGCTACACTGTAGCTAAAAGCTAAGTGTAAAGAAAAATGCATCACCATCTTTTATTGTCTTGATCATTTTCCATTCAGGAAAATAAAACCGTGTCGTGCCCGGTGGTTCAGCGTACGGCCGTTTGAAACGCATCGTTTCCAGCTTTGCTAAGAGAAATTTAAGCTGCGTTATCAACTCTGAATCAGCTGTAGCGCAGCGGGAACGTCTGTAATGATCCACAGAGAGGAGATATTTCATTTCATTAGCTTCGTCCAGTAAGAGCGGTCTGGTTCTACGGGTCCAGTTTCAGGGATGTTTTTATGGGTCTGAGGGAAGTGTGAGTCATTGTTTGATCACGAGGCGGCGAGCGGAGCGAGATAAGCGTATCATTTGGTGCAATCTTCACTCAGAACTCCCTCTCAGTTCCACTAAATAAAAGTTGTGACTGCCTCAGATAAGATCAAATAAAGAAGGAGCCGCTCGTGCTGTTTGCAGCTGCGAGGGTCAAGTGATGTGAGCGTGACTCCAGAACAGCTCAATGTGGACTCTGTCCACGGCTCCGGGACCAACTCGGCTTTCTTTACAGAAACATAAAGAAGGTTGTGGCGCAGAGCAGACGTGAAGGACCGAGGTCAAAGGTTTATCAGACTGTCGTGATTCTGATGGACGACTCTTATTTTTGTCCCCGTCATAAAGCAAAAAGGGCGAAATGGAAATAACGGGACGACAAATCAGTGAAGGACCGACTTCCATTTTGGTGCGTGGCTGCGTACAGGCGTAAGAACGTTTCCTTTCAAAAGCTGGGTTGCTACATCAAAATCCAAGATGGATTTCCCTAAAAGTACAGTCTCCTCAAATGACTGAGGTGGCCGAAGATAAATCTATGGGGGCCAAGGCCACCACTGGCCACCCCCTGGCTCCTCCGCTGCACCTGGTGGTGGGTTAAAACGCTCGTTCCGCTCGCCAGGATCCGTCAGTCTGCGCTGCCTCGGACGAGAATAAAAATAAATAAACTACCTCAGTTCTTCTCCACGTCCTCCCAGTTCCAATCCAGAAAAACGTTCATCTCCAGAACTACAAACATTCACTGTTCAAATCTGTCAGTGACGGGGACATCGTCATAAAAATATCCTCTGTTCATTTTACCGATTCAGAGAAGCCGCACTCGAAGACACGACAACATTTTCAACCAGTTTTACCCACAAGGGCAGACTTTCACGACACAGTACACAAGGTACATGCACGGAGCCGTGCAGTGTGCCAGGATTGTTTTTATAATCCTATCAGCTCTCAGCTTACAGGCAGATTGATGACCTCGACCATCCAGCTGCACATGCAGGATCAAAGCAGCTGCTCATTCAGCTCTCTCTGCTAACTCAAACACATGGCTCATGGGCAGTTTTCCATTTACTCTCAGGACGGACATAAATTCAGAGCAGATAAAGTATAAACCATCAAAACACGATGGTCTTCTGATGATTTTGATGATCTTGACCAGCTGATTCCCAACGCCAACAGAGTGACATCACTCAGGTTTCAGATCCATCGTCTGAGACTCCGGCCTGAGAGAGTGATGTGCCGCCTGGACCGTGAGCTGAATGAACGTTCTGATGTAAACGTGACGTAAATAATTGATCTGTCTGTCAAGACGACGAGGGCGGAGCAGGACGACGGTTCAGTATCGACAAGGAGCTGAGGAGCGATCCATCCCAGAGCTTCATCCCACTCTGAGGTAAACCTTTGAAGCAACATTTGGACGTTTTGTGAAACACATCGGTTTGTCTCTGAGGTTTGTCTCTGAGGTAAAGAACACAGACACATGTATGTATTGATGACGTATTGATGACGTATTGATGACGTATTGATGACGTGTTTATGGAACTCCAGTTTCCTCCCACAGACCAAAAACCTGCATGTTAGACTGATAGGTAACTAAATTGTCCCTAGGAGAGAGAGAGAGAATGCTTGTCTCTGTCTCTATGTGTCCCTGTGATGGACTGGACACCTGTCCAGGATGTCCCCCACCTCTCACACAGTGATAACTGGACATGGGCACCAGTGACCCCTGTGACCCAAAAAGAAAGAAGCAGGTATGGATGGATGGATGGATGGATGGATGGATGGATGGATGGATGGATGGATGGATGGATGGATGGATGGATGGATGGATGTGACTG
>NC_056498.1:44858898-44859271 GCF_014905685.2 Nematolebias whitei
ATGGATGGATGGATGGATGGATGGATGGATGGATGGATGTTTTTTCATTATCTGTGAGCCACAATCATCAAAATTACAAGAAATAAAGGCTTCAAATATTTCACTGTTAAATGAATCTGTGTAATTTATCAGTTTCACTTTTTTAAGTGATTGACAAAAAAAAAATTCCTTAAGATAAAACAAGATAAGATAAGACAAGATAAGATCAAACAAGACAAGATAAAACAAGATCAGATAAAACAAGATAAGATAAGATCAAACAAGATAAGATCAAACAAGATAAGATAAGATAAAACAAGATAAGATAAAACAAGATAAGATAAAATAAGATAAGATAAGATAAAACAAGGTCAGATAAAACAAGATAAGATAA
>NC_056498.1:44859371-44861422 GCF_014905685.2 Nematolebias whitei
GATTTGATTTTAACCCAGGTGTCGTCAACATACAACATGAGTTTGTTGCAGCTCCTCAGACTGAAGGAGTCTTTTGGATGAACGAGGAAATGTTTCAACAAGAAGAATCTGTCCAGAGGACCTGACTCCACCTGGTTAGATTCATCTACCTGGATTAATGAGCATGACTCAGGATGAGTTGTCATCCAGGTTCAAATGGGTCCTGAGCTAGTATCTCACTGAGATGTGACTGTTGGGGAAGGCTGGGAGTCTCCAAACATTTGCAGAGGTTCTCAGTTTCTCCACGTGAGGCTGACAGTTTTGTTGCTTGAATTTTAAACATGTTTCAAAAGATTTATGCATCAAATTTTCTCTCACAGTAGTTGCATAGTTGTGACAAGTGTCTCAGGCCCGTCTAAATGTTCTTCTGTAAGCTGCACCAACGCTGGAGCTCTTCCCCGACAACAAACATGCGCTGCTACAGCCCCGCGTACAACAACAAGATGCGACCTTCACAAACTGTTTTCTCAAAACTCTGAGTCACCAACTGTCTCCAGCAGTTGCAGCCCAGTGAGATACTACCTTTTATAGTTTCACTCTGTTTTTCCTTCATTTTCCTCCCATCATCTTTGAGAGAGAATCAGTTAAAGTTCTTCTGCTGATGGTGATACGGACTGAAGTGTAGAGAGACGCTGGAGATGCCTCCGAGGTTTATCATTGTTCTCTTGACAGCTGAGTTACCGTCGAGGCTTTAATAAACACCGAAGCCACAGGAACCACCAGACGTTTCTCCTCAACCCCTCGAGCTTCTTCAGTCCCTCTCTCTTGTTTCGTTGCCTGCCTTGCTGAGGCGTCCGACAGGTTCTCAGCTCCGTCCTTTCATTTGGCCCGGGTTGCTAGGTGACTTTGTTTTTACCGACGCCGAGATGGTGAGCGGCAGAGAGACTGACCGCTCTCTTTGAGATTGGAGAGCAGGATGTGTTTTAATGAAAACTTAGCCGGGGAGAAAATATAGACCCAGTCTCACAATGTAAAGACCCAAACTGGTTTAGAGGCACAGACTTTGTTTTTGTGACTGGTGAGAGGAACGGAGCAGCCGCTCCTGCTGTTAGCTGGCATTCAACAGCTTTCTGTGGTTTCATTTGAAAACAGCACGGCCGCAACAGATTATTTGTGTTTTACAGATTAGGTCAACATTTAAACATAATCCCTAATCAAGATTAGTTAGTTTTGCTGTTAAACCTGAACTATAATAATAATAATAATCATCATTTTATTTAAAAAGCGCCTTTCATGACACCCAAGGACACTTTACATTAAGAACAAAGATCAACAGGAATAAAGAACTCTAAAGAATAAAGAACTCTACTGAGTGTGCACGTTCTCTCAGCGTTCTGGCTGATTGTTTTGCGTCACAGCAGTCGTCACGCAGTTTGAAGGTCACTGGGCTGCAAATGCTGGTGAACGTTCACAAAGGAGTCTCTAAAAGGTCTCAAAACAGTTGCAGGGATTCCCAGTCTTCTCACATGACTCTCTGCAGCCTTTTTGCTTTAAAGCTGAAAAAATTAACGTGCAAGAATTTTTTTCTCAAAACCGTCATCGTGCGCATCAGGAACCGGTCTCAAACCCGTTTCAGTTTAGTTTCCAACTCTCTCGATGTATTTTTATAGACATGAAGCCAATAATTTAAGCTTCACGTCTGAATGCGCCTGTGATCGATGGAAACCTTCAATAACGAGCTCTTTCTGAGGTTGAGCTTTAACGACCTGCAAGCGCAGAGTTTTGAGGGTCAGTTTTAGAAAAATGTGACGCATTTTTATGTGCACGGCTTGCAAAACTATATTTTAGGCCACCGTGCACGTTTTGTT
Organism: Nematolebias whitei; assembly: GCF_014905685.2. Lineage (NCBI taxonomy): Eukaryota > Metazoa > Chordata > Actinopteri > Cyprinodontiformes > Rivulidae > Nematolebias > Nematolebias whitei. The sequence goes on from NC_056498.1 coordinate 44,861,219, forward strand.
GCCCCCACCCTACCCCACGTTTATAATTTTATCTGCTGGTGTAACTGTAAAAATGAAACTGGGCCCAGTCGGACCAGTTCTTTAACCATTGCTTGTTATCGGGGTGGTTTTTAGACGTGCACATCAGGATTGTAGCTTCAACGTGCACATCAGGGCTGTAGCTTCAACGTGCACATCAGGGCCGTAGCTTCGACGTGCACATCA
>NC_056498.1:44861432-44862731 GCF_014905685.2 Nematolebias whitei
CTTCAACGTGCACATCAGGGCCGTAGCTTCGACGTGCACATCAGGGCTGTGGCCTCGGATGTTTCTTCGTGCAGGTGAAGAATGACAGAAACTGAACTGACTCGTGGTCGTTTCATCTTCAGAGTCTACGTGTTAAGACTCCAAGCTTCTGCAAACGAGAACCACCACAGATGTTTCAGGACATCCAGGAGACTCGGTCCTGAATGTCCACCATCAGACAGGAACTGTCTCCAACCGTTTATTTGTGTTTCCTCCAGCTTCCTCCAGCTTCTTGTCTGAAACATCCTCCAGATGTTTATCCTACAGATGTTTAAAGAAAACACTCCTGCCGTTTATTAGACCAGTTCAGCTGCGACCTCACACTCTGCTCTCCTCCACCTCCCCTCACCCTCCTCATCCTCAGGGAAGTTTCCACTTTCTCCTGGACGGACTCTCGGAGCAGCTTTTAATATTTGACCGGAGTCGTGACGATGACTAACGAGCTCCACCTGCGCCTCGTTTTTATGGCCTCGTTTGTGGAGATCTGCAGCAGATTAGCAGGAAGTCGAGCCGCTGCAGGTTCATTAAGCCCAGCAGCTCTGTGGCGTTTCCGTGGTTAAACCTCACCTGTCCTCCTCCTCCTCCTCCTCCTCCTCCTCCTCCTCCTCCTCCTCCTCACCACTGTGCATGCTTCTGTTGCCACGGCAGGTGCAGCACGTTTGCAGAGGGCTGTAATAATCACCTAGATCCATTGTCGGAGTTTAAGAGCTCCTAAACTTTCACCTGGTTTCACGGTTACAGATCCTCCTGCTCTACCAAACCCGTGTCCGTCCTCTTCCTGTCCCCGTCCTCGTCCCTCTGTCGCTGGTAACCAGCCCACAGTTCTGGCTGCAGACGAGGTAACGTTCTCCGGGGTTCTGCTCACCATGGCAGCCTGGGGGCGGCGAGGTCTTATTCTGGTGTCACCCTCAGTTTTTTCTCCTCCGCTGCGACAGAATGAGGTCGTGTTCAGTTTAGCTCTGGTTTCCATCTTGAACATTTAATGTTTGGAGGAGAGAACGTCCAACGGTTCTGAAACTAATCTTCTCTGAGTCGGTTCTAACAACAGACAGACATTATTTGTACGCAGCTTGCAGGATGTATTCTTGGCCACACGCATTATTTTGTTGCCCACCTGGTACCCAAGATATAATCAGTTCAGAACTTCATCACAGAACCTTCTAAACATCCAGAACCTTCAATGACCTGTTGAGTGTCACGTCTGTTTCGTCCTCGTTACTGAAGATCATCACCTGCAGGGAAACAGGCGCCTGAAGATGA
>NC_056498.1:44862831-44866688 GCF_014905685.2 Nematolebias whitei
TTGTTTAGGTTGTTGTTTGTTGTCTTTAGTTGTTTAGTTTGTTGTTTGTTGTCTTTAGTTTGTTGTTTAGTTTGTTGTTGTTTAGTTTGTTGTTTGTTGTCTTTAGTTGTTTAGTTTGTTGTTTGTTGTCTTTAGTTGTTTAGTTTGTTGTTTAGGTTGTTGTTTGTTGTCTTTAGTTGTTTAGTTTGTTGTTTAGGTTGTTGTTTATTGTATTTAGTTATTTAGTTTATTGTCTTTAGTTTGTGGTTTAGTTTTGTTGTTTAGTTTGTTTAGTTTTGTTGTTTAGTTTGTTTGTTGTCTTTAGTTTGTTGTTTGTTATCTTTAGTTTTGTTGTTTAGTTTGTTTGTTGTCTTTAGTTTGTTGTTTGTTGTCTTTAGTTGTTTAGTTTGTTGTTTGTTGTCTTTAGTTATTTAGTTTGTTGTTTGTTGTCTTTAGTTTGTTGTTTAGTTTTGTTGTTTAGTTTGTTTGTTTGTTGTCTTTAGTTTGTTGTCTTTAGTTTTGTTGTTTGTTATCTTTAGTTTTGTTGTTTAGTTTGTTTGTTGTCTTTAGTTTATTGTTTGTTGTCTTTAGTTGTTTAGTTTGTTGTTTAGTTTGTTTGTTGTCTTTAGTTTGTTGTTTGTCGTCTTTAGTTGTCGACCATGAGATCCTCATTGCTAGGTTGGAGCAGTGGGTTGGCGTCACAGGATCAGCCCTCAACTGGTTCAGATCTTACCTCACTGACAGATCCTTTTGTGTCTCCATCAAGGATTTTAGTTCTGCAGAGGCAGAACTTAAATGGGGGGTTCCGCAGGGGTCCATCCTGGGTCCCCTCCTATTCTCTTTATACCTGCTGCCGCTTGGTGCTATTTTCCAGAAACACAACATGCCCTTCCACTTCTATGCCGATGACTGTCAAATTTACTTCCCCCTAAGACACAATGGTACATGCTCTATTCAACCGCTGCTCAACTGCCTGGCTGACATCAGGGACTGGATGGCTTTAAATTTCTTAAGCTTCAATGAAAAGAAGTCTGAAGTCATGTTGTTCCCTCCCAACGACACAATCACAAACCACTGCATCGACCTCTCCGCTCTAACCCTGTCAGAAAAACAAAGAGTCACTAATCTGGGCGTGATAATGGACCCTTCCCTGAAACTTAACAATCATGTAAACATGATCGTTAAATCATGCTTCTTCCAACTGAGGCGGCTGTCTAAACTGAAGCCCATATTGTTCAAAAAGAACCTGGAGACAGTAATACATGCATTCATTACATCTAGGCTTGATTACTGCAATTCACTCCTGTTTGGTATCAGTCAGACCTCCATAGTACGACTACAACTGGTCCAGAACGCAGCAGCCCCATTTTTAACCAGTACAGGCAAAAGAGAGCACATTACACCAGTTTTGGCCTCACTGCACTGGTTACCAGTTCACCTTCGAATCCAGTTCAAAATACTCCTGTATGTCTACAAATCACTGAACAGTGTGCCCTCAGGGGCCACTGCAACCAGGTCTGGTTCATATTCTGGACCGTGCTGCATATATCCAGGTCTGAGTCTGATTCTGGTTCTGGGCTCAGGAACCCTTCCACAGACCATTGTCTGCATCCACAGATGCTGCTTAAAGCTCTATCAGACAAAGAAGAAGCCAGATGTGAACACCATCCAGAACCTCTGCCGTCTTCTCTGGACCAGAACTCGATTCAAATGGACTGAGGTGAATCCAGAACTGTTCTGAGGTCAGACAGGTCCAAATCTGAAGTTCTGTTTGGAGATCACAAACACCACGTCCTCTGGACTAAAGAGGAGCAGGACCATCCAGTCTGGTATCAAAGCCTGCCTCTCTGATGGTATGGGGGTGCATTAGTGCCTCTGACATGAGCAGTTTACACATCTGGAAAGACTCCATCTATGAAGAAAAACATCTGCAGGTTTTAGATCAACATCTGCTCCATCCAGGACTGTTGAACAGTCCAGCAGACCAGAAGGAGACAAAACCTCCAACATCTGGTCTCCTCAGGTCCTCCTAAACCTCCAACATCTGGTCTCCTCAGGTCCTCCTAAACCTCCAACATCTGGTCTCCTCAGGTTCTGGACGTCTACAGACTGGTGTTAGAAGAAGGGGAGGAGCTTCAGAGGAAACCTAAAAGCTGAACTCTAAAGATGTTTTGTTGCCATGAAATAAAAAAAGTTTATGATTTATTTAATAAAATGTATCAGATGTTTAAATTCTGCTCCACAGTCATGAAAAAAGAAAAAAATATATTTTCAAATAAAGAGTTTTAAAATAAAAAGTTTTCAAATAAAGAGTTTTAAAATCGCTTCTCTGTTTGTGTTACTTTTTGCACAACGAGCCAACACGTTCAGAACTTTGGGTTTTCTCTGAACCAGCAGGACGGAGCTCAGAACCTAAACGCTCTTTTCTTTCCTTCCTAGATGAAATCACCAACAGCTTCCGGCGCTTCGGGCACCTGGTGGTGGACTGGCCCCACAAAGCTGAGAGCAAGTCTTACTTCCCACCGAAAGGTAACAGCAGGTTCCCGAGGAACCGATCCCGTTTTCCTGCACAAATCAACAGATCGGACTTCGGCTCGGGAGTCGTTTTACTGGGAGATAGTAGCCGAAGCTGTGCAGCCGAACAGGTGTCCGTTTATAAAAACACTCGCCTGAGGAGGCTCAGATTATAGACCCACAAAATGTTTGTTTGAAAATGGACCGGAGGACGTGTGTCTCCTTCCTGCAGACTCTCAGGTGATCCGTCCCCCCGTCCATCATTTGGACAGGAAGCTGCAACGTGTCTCACTAGGAGGACATTCCACGAGCCGACTGTAATCTGCTGCAGGAGCTCCACTTGATTTCACTTGTTCTTGGGGACGTGGTCACCTTTGGCTGAAGGAGGGACGGCAGGCGAAACTGTTTTTGTCTTTGTCAGAGAGCGTTTCTGTCAGTAAAATATCTCGGGAACCGCAGGACAGGTTTTAGTGAAACTCAAAGTATAGATTGGATCAACGTCTACAACCTGAAGTTAGAACTGGTTACTCTGTTTTGGAGACAAGAAGCTGAAGTTTGGTGCGGTAGTAGCCGAGAGTCTTATTTTTAAGGTTTGACCAAAACGATAAATCAGATCCATCATCTCACAAGATGATCTCAGACACGTTCACACTGCTGAACGGGTCGCTTCAGAACCGTGGACCACTCCACCGATCAGAACATTAGTCTGCAGCTCTGGCATAGGTGGCGGGCGATATACATTCCTTAGACGCTAGGCCTTCTGGGTAAGTTCTGCTGGTGAAGCATCTTTAGAGGAGCGAATGATCCGACAGCAGAGCCGAGATTTAAAACTTCTCGCCTGAAATCTGTTTATTTCACAGCCTCCATGTTACCCAGCAGCTTGGACTGGACCCACTGCTCCGTGCACAAATGGCTCCGGGGTTGAGTGCACGTGCACGTGTGTGCATGTTGTACTTCAGTGTGAAACGAGTCACTTCCAAACGTTGGCTTGTCGTCAGCAGGTCCTCCAGTCTCTTCCTGCAGTTAAACGTTGACTGAATGGAAGTTGGGCATCACTGTTCTGCCTGCTTCTCATGAAACTGCTGTGTGTGTGTGTGCGTGCGTGCACGTGTTATGAAAGTGTTTTTGTTCAGGGTGATTCATTCTGTGGCTCGGTCTGGTTTGAGGGTCAGAGAGCGACTGTTCAGGTTCAAGGGTTCGAGGTCAACCGGAGGAGGAGACAGAAGGATGAACTCTCTGATCGTTTGTTCCAAACGTTCTCACGACGCTGACCTCACTTTGTTCCAAACGTTCTCACGACGCTGACCTCACTTTGTTCCAAACGTTCTCACAACGCTGACCTCACTTTGTTCCAAACGTTCTCA
>NC_056498.1:44866788-44869578 GCF_014905685.2 Nematolebias whitei
GGGGGGGCGGGTCTGTGGGCCCCCGCGTCCACTATTGGGCATTCTTTTGGAGAAATCTGGTGGTGGTGGGTGTGCTTGCGCGGGTGTTTGGATTCAGGTGCTTTGACAGATGCACGCTAGGTTGGGTAGTGGCGGAAGCTAGATGATTCCTTGTGCGATGTCGAATGTTTCATGGTGATATTGTCGGTGGCATTGTGCTGTGCATGTTGTTTTGTCATGGTGGTCTCTCGCCTTATCTTCTTCTTTTTTATTATTTATTTATTCTTCTTTCTTCTCTTTCTTTAAAAAAAAAAAAAAAAAAAAAAAAAAATTGAGCGATGATGATAAGTTCATTGAAACACTTCACAATGTTTCTACACTTAAACTGAGCTCACACAAAAAAAAAAAAAAAAAAAAAAAGTAAGAAATAAAAGATGATGTCATCGCAGCAAACCTGACAGGAGAGGGTCGTCCACCAAAACCCACAGAGTGGGTCAGGAGAACTTTAATCAGAGACGCATCCAGGAGGTCAAAGACCAACATGATGGAGGATCTGTCCACAGGACCACTCAGAGCTGGACTTCATGGTAGTGGTGAGCGATACTGCAAAATTTGGAATCGATCAATATCAAGTAAATGCAGGTCCAATATCGCCGATATTGATACCGATACGATACTTTTAATAATTACGGTGAATTTTGATGACTTTTAAGTGTTTTGTCATTTTTTCCTTTGGATCATTTATTAGTTAAAACCCAGGATAGAATTAGGCAAAGTTTATAATAAAAAATACTTTATTATAGTAAAAGATTTTTCTGAAAAAATAGAAAAGTAACAAAACAATTTTCCCCATGCCTTGTGATGGCTGCATTTTATCCTTAAACGACGTGCACAAAATGATCACTCAAGAATAAATTAAAACACTGTGTTCAGAAACGAAGATAATTAAATAAAAATTGTCCCTTATTGCACTCCTTATTTTATTAAATAAACAAACAAAGTTATCACACGGCAACAAAAGTTATTAAACAGTAAAATATAAAGGAATAAAACAAAATTTCTCCTCTTAAGGGAATTTCTTTTCTGGATTTGAAAAAAATAATTACAAATCTAAAATAATTAGTAAAAATACAATGAATAAAGTGTAAATAATAAAACAGCCTCCAAAGCCTTGAGGTCATAGAAATATTCCCAGCAGCCTCTGCTGCTCTGTGCTGTGACAGGAGCCGCATTTACAGTCGGCTCCATCTTTGATGAAACCGCAGCGGTGCATACTGCAGAGAAACTGAAGCTAAAGTATCGAGCTCATTACACTGGTACTGATCAATACCCATGATGGTATCGATATTATTGATATTTGGATCGATCCGCCCACCCCTACTTCATGGAGGAGAAGACACCAAACATGTGGAAGAAGCTGCTGTGGACAGATGAGACCAAACATCGAAGACAACATCACGTCTGAGATAAACCCACCATCTGTGCTCACGCTGAGGACACCTTCCCTACAGTGAAGCATGGTGGTGGCAGCATCATGCCGGGATGTTCCTCATCAGTAGAGACTGAAACTGGTCAGAGTTAAAGGAAAGATCATACTCGTTTGTTCCCCCAGTTTATAAGACATACTCCTGAATTGATTATTTGTTTTCTTGATAAATGAACTCTGCCTTTGGTGAAGGAATGTGATTATGGGGTCATGGTCATCTCGGACCATGGTCCACTTGTCATGAAATTGACTATCCCGGTCACAAAATCAGTGTATTGACCTTGGAGATTCAACCCCTTACTTCTATCTGACGAGGACTTTACCTAATTTCTTCCATGTGAACTTGAAATTTTCCTCAAAGCTAACCAGGAATGCCACTCTGTCCTGTCTGGGAGGCATTAAAGGCCTACCTGAGGGGTCAAATAATGTCCTACTGTGCAAACAAGAAGGGCCTGGTACGGCTAGGACAGTTAACAGAAATTAGACAGAACATACAGCCACTCCTCCTCACAGGATCTAATGAAAAAATGTGTTACTTCAAACTGAATTTAATACTTTGTCCACTCAGCAGGCAGATTATTTAATCTCTAAATCTAGACAAGGTTACTATGAACGTGGTGAAAAAGCTGGGCGCCTGCTTGCACATCAGTTGTGGCGACAGTCAGCCAACCAGACTATAACAGCAATAAACACTGAACAGGGAACTGCATGCCATGACAATACTGAAATTAATACGTTTTAGTAAATTTTACCAGTCATTGGACACGACTGAGTCATCAGCTAATGTATCGGACATGGAGGACGTTTTTGGAGATCTTGAACTTCCTTCAGTGAATCCTGAGCTCGTCGGGGACTTGGAGAGGGAGTTCAATGTAGCTGAGATAAACGCTGCAATCAACAATATACAAAATGGGGGATTCCCTGGACCATATGGGATGTCTACTCTCACCCTTATTAATGTCTGTGTTTGAGGAGTTACTTGCTGCACAGACATTACCACTGTCCATCTATCAAGCTGTATTCTCACTGATACCTAAGAAAGATAAAGACCCTCTAAACTGCATCTCATACAGCTCAAGAAAGTTCATCAGAGACTCTACTTCCTCAGGCGGCTGAGACGAGCTGGTCTGGAAGCTCAGTCCTCACCTCCTTCTACAGGTGTGCAGTGGAGAGCATCCTGTTCTCCAGCATCAACGTGTGGCATGGAGGCTGCACAGCTGCAGAAAGAAAAGCTTTGCAGAGAGTGGTGAAGGCTGCACAGAAGATGTTGGAGTCAGTCTCCCCACCATCACAGACATCTACACCTCCAGATGCAGGAAGAGGGC
>NC_056498.1:44869678-44871060 GCF_014905685.2 Nematolebias whitei
GAACAGCTTCTACCCTGAGGCTGTTAGACTCATGAATCTCTAACCAGGAGAATCACTGTGAAAAATCATATCATGTTGCTGCTGATCTGTTTCATGTTGCTGCTGATCTGTTTCATGTTGATGTGTTCATGCGTGCTCATCTGCTCACACAGACTCTTGTTTGTGCTGATGTTCAATGTTTTTATGCAATAAGTGCTTAGTGTATTTTTAGTTGATGTTTTTCTTAGTCCATATCTTAGGTGTTATTATTGTTTTTCTTTTACATTTTATTGTTGGATTAAACTGGGACCTGTGTACATAAATTTGTTCCACCACATGAACCACATGTGGCGCGAACGACAATAAAGAAACTCTGACTTAACGGTGGTGAAAAGAGTGGGAAGTCCTTTGACTTGAGTTGCTGTACCGAGTTCCACCACCAGAGGGCAGCACTTCCGCCTTGGTGCTTCGTGCCTGCAGTTCTCTAGATTCACAACAAGGACACCATCAGTGAGTCTGGCTTTTGTCCAAGTTCAGGTTAGTAAAGTATATGCATATGGTCCCCATGTAGTCGTGATGGTTTCAAATTACATCAAGCAGTCTTATGTACATTATGTTTCGAGGGTGAAAAAACTTTTACTATTAGCATTTCTGTGCTAGCATGCTAATGCCCGCTAGCATAGCGGCTAATGTGTATTTTATTGTTTCTTTTGTTTTATGTGTTTGTGCCTCTGTATCCACCTGACGTCTAATAGATTAGTTTGTATAGTAATGCTGGCTTGTGTTTAATGGTTCCAGTCAGAATATAGAGCCGTCCTAGTATTTTGTGACTGAGCCTAGTTCATACCATACCAATTTATTTATAGCACTTAAAACAGCGACAAGGCCAAAGTGCTGCACAGACAGAACAACAGGTAACACACACAGACAGAACAACAGGTAACACACACAGACAGAACAACAGGTAACACACCAAGCAAAATACAAAATGAGGTAAATCAGAATATAGCTCAAATATAGCTGTGCAGAGCAGATGTAGCTCTCTGCTAAACGTTAGAGGATACTTTGATGGTTCAATGTATTGAGAAAACAGATTTAATGTATAAATGCATCATATCAGAATACAGTTTTACTGGCTGTAATTGTTTATTGAGTCAGAAACAGTTTGAAGGCCAGTCCTCGCAGACACATGAACAAGGACACAGTCGAGTCTCCATCTCACTTTGTTTAATTTCAGATACAGTGATTCTCCAACAAAAATATAAACTGTTAGAAGTGATTGTACCGACCAGTACCTGCTGCACTGGTCGGCAACATTGTTCCTAGCTGAGAGTGAATGGTTGTTTGTCTCTATGTGTCCCCGTGATGGACTGGAGACCTGTCCAGGCGTCCCCGTGATGGAC
>NC_056498.1:44871070-44872397 GCF_014905685.2 Nematolebias whitei
ACCTGTCCAGGCGTCCCCGTGATGGACTGGAGACCTGTCCAGGCGTCTCCGTGATGGACTGGAGACCTGTCCAGGCGTCCCCGTGATGGACTGGAGACCTGTCCAGGCGTCCCACCTCTCCCCAGTGATGGCAGTCAGAAGTGTAGTATTTCTATACAACATGTTGTTTTAGATCATTTAATATTTCTGTAAAACGTAACAGAATGACCTCTAAAGTCCTTCCATCCATTGTCTTTTACCCGCTTCGTCCATTTGGGACACGGGACTTCTCTAAAGTATTTCTCTTAATGTTTTCTACTGGAAGAGTCCGGTTGAGCATTCAGTTCAGAAACAGATGAGTCCGAGCGGTTCCTGCGGACGCTCCGGGGACATCCAGCTGAGTCTGACCGCTGTTTTCCCAAAGCCTCTGAGTTTATTTAAAGAAAAGGTTAAATTTGTGTCAAACTAACCTGCATGTTCTGGTAACTCTGAAGAACTTCAAGGTGTTTTAGTCCTGATCCGCTTGGCCCTGACCACATCCTGTCCGACTCTGAGCTGCTCGGCGCTTTAGACAAAATGAGATTCGAGCACAAACGCTCGCTCTACATCACACTCATAATAAAACTAAGCATGTTTTAACGGTGGCCCCATCAGAATCCTGTTTCAGAAACCGTGTCTTTATGAACTCTGGGTATTTTCAAACGTAAATAGTTGCACACAGCTGGAGGCAGCAGCGTGGAGTTGTTGGAAGGAAGCAGCGATCCACTTCGGTCCTGGCTGAGTCAGACCAGCTGTTGGTTCTATAATAAAACTGCTGGATCAGCTCTCAAACCTTGAATCAGATTCAGTGTGGAGGAAACGGTCCGGTCGGCCTGAAGTGGGCGGTGAGGACACTTCCACTGTGACGACACATCAGCTCATCTCGGTGATTTTAAAATAGTAAAACTTTCGGGAAGTTCCTGCTTCCCTTTTGTGTTCGCCTTCAAACAATCTGCGGGGAAATGTTTTTAAAAAAAGCTTTTTTAACGCTACATGACTTTCCACATTTGACCAGCTGATGTTAACGAGGTGACCTCCCTGTGTGGGCCAGCTTCTCCCAGCTGTAGCTGCAGGAGCTTCTGAGCGTGGTGGGGTCAGAACTTCCTGCAGCTTCCCCGAGACTCAGAAATGAACCTGCCAACCAGACAGGAGTGTGAGGGGTGGGACCAGAACCAAGTGGCCCTCTTCATGTGCAAGGTGAGTGAAGACCCGGGATTTCAAACATGTGGCAACAGCTGGATATCCTCCGAGTTTAAAGGTTCGGCTGTTTTAGCTGTAATAATCAGTTCAGCTGTAAAGGTTCGGCTGT
>NC_056498.1:44872407-44873207 GCF_014905685.2 Nematolebias whitei
AAGGTTCTGCTGTTTTAGCTGTAATAATCAGTTCAGCTGTAAAGGTTCGGCTGTTTTAGCTGTAATAATCAGTTCAGCTGACAGTTTGTCCTCCTCAGAACAAAATGCAGGACTGTGCTGTGACGGTGACCCGGTTGAAAATCAACGGACACAGACTTCTGGTGAGTTTTTAACAAACATCTTTTCTTTTCCTGTGAAGCTAAAACACCCAATGATCTGTCGAGTCCAGTCTGGGTTCTGACTGGGTTCTGTCTGGGTTCTGACTGGGTTCTGTCTGGGTTCTGTCTGGGTTCTGACTGGGTTCTGTCTGGGTTCTGTCTGGGTTCTGACTGGGTTTTGACTGGGTTCTGACTGGGTTCTGTCTGGGGTCTGACTGGGTTCTGTCTGGGTTCTGTCTGGGTTCTGACTGGGTTCTGACTGGGTTCTGTCTGGGGTCTGACTGGGTTCTGTCTGGGTTCTGACTTGGTTTTGACTGGGTTCTGTCTGGGTTCTGTCTGGGTTCTGTCTGGGTTCTGACTGGGTTTTGTCTGGGTTCTGTCTGGGTTCTGACTGGGTTCTGTCTGGGTTCTGTCTGGGTTCTCGTCCTGCTACTTTTAGCATTTAGCCACAGTTCTTCTGTTTTTAGCTTGTTTTTTGCTGCTTTATTATTTTAGCTTGTCATGTTACTTGTAGCATTTAGCCACAGTTCTGTTTTAGCTTATTTTCTGCTGCTTTTATACTTTAGCCTGTCATGCTACTTGTAGCATTTAGCCTCAGTTCTGTTTTAGCTTGTTTTCTGCTGCTTTTATACTTTAGCCAGT
>NC_056498.1:44873217-44879044 GCF_014905685.2 Nematolebias whitei
ACAGTTCTGTTTTAGCTTGTTTTCTGCTGCTTTTATACTTTAGCCAGCCCTGCTACTTTTAGCATTTAGCCACAGTTCTGTTTTAGCTTATTTTCTGCTGCTTTTATATTTTAACCAGTCCTGCTACTTGTAGCATTTAGCCTTAGTTCTTCTGTTTTTAGCTTGTTTTTTGCTGCTTTATTATTTTAGCTTGTCATGCTACTTGTAGCATTTAGCCACAGTTCTGTTTTAGCTTGTGTTCTGCTTGTTTTAACTCCCAGTTTTATCATCTTCATCACTCAGTCTTCCCACTCCATTTTAAACGGGGATCATTGAACAGAAACAGCTGAATATTTTTGTTTTCTTCAGCTGTTTTGGCAGTTTTCTTTTTTTTTTTTTGAATTGTTGATATTCTCCGTGATCTTTGGGACACGTGTTTGTTTGTCCTACATGTTCGGTCAGTTCTTGATAGAACCAGAGAACAAAGATCATTTTAGATCTCAGTGCGTGGACATGAAAACCAAATGAGCTCGAACAGGAAGTGGCCGGTTGAGCTCAAACTACTTCCCACTTGACGTGTGAATATGGAAGTCAGTGAACCTGTTCTGCTTTGAGTTGGCGCTCGCTGGTCGCCTCCACGCTGTGAGAAGTAAAATCCTTCTGACGGGTAAAGAGGACTCTGCGATGGTCCAGACAGGTCGGGCTGAAGATCGCATGAACCACAATCAAATTCAAAGACGGAGTTGTTTAAATTTGGCAGAGATTGTTCAGATTTGCCTCTAGCTGAAACCAAAAATCTTCTCCAGAAGTGACGATGACAAACAAACGATGAGAGAAATAATCCATTTTGCCATTTGTCCATGGGATCAACCTGTAGTTGACCCTGATCCACGGCGTTTCTCCCAGATTTCTCTAAAAGCTTTTCACCCAGCAGAGTCTGAGGAGTGAAAACGATGAATGTTTCGGAGGCGTCGATGCAGCAGGTTCCTGAAAAATGCACATCCATGCAGACATGTACGGACTCGGAGCTCCGGCCTAATTCAGTTGAAGAGCCGCTCAGCTCCTGAGCTTCAAGGCTGCCAAACATCTGCCGACAGGTTCTGATCAGCCCACAGCAGGAGTTCTGGTTACCGTGTTTAACTTTCAGCCGTCGCAGGACGACAAGAATCCTGAACGTGTGGAACAACTTCCTGGTTGTTTGTTTTTTGAGGAGTTCTGTTTGTGAGTTTTAAAAAGGTTGTCGTGTTTTTACGTTTGTGGGCTGTAAAATCCTGAGTGGTTTGGGTGAAACTACATGAAGGTCAGCTTTACTTCAGTGAGGACCCTCATCAGTACGCATACCACAAGAATCGATCAACAGAAGACGCCGTCTCCTCTGTGGTCCACACTGCTCTCATCCACCTGGAGCAGAAGGACTCCTTTGTGGACTTCACGTCTGCCTTCAACACCATGATCCCCCAAATCCTGATGGACAAACTACTCACACTAGGACTAAGTTCCTCCATTTGCAACTGGGTCCTGGACTTCTTAACAAACAGACCACAGTTAGTGAGGATCCACAACTTCTCCTCCTCCACCATAACCCTCAGCACTGGATCTCCTCAGGGATGTGTGTTGAGCCCCCTCCTGTTTACTCTGCTCACGTATGATTGTGCAGCTACCCATCCAGGCTGTCACATTGTAAAGTTTGCAGATGATACAGCGGTGGTGGGATGCATCACAAACAATGATGAGTCCAGCTACAGGCAAGAGGTGGAACACCTGGAGAGCTGGTGCAGAGAGAATAACCTTCACATCAATGTGAAGAAGACAAAGGAGATGATCGTGGACTTTAGGAGGGAAAAACACACCTACCCTCAACCCCACTCCTGAACATAAGAGGATCTGTGGTAGAAGTGGTCTCCAGCTACAAGTACTTGGGTGTGCACCTGAACAACAACCTCAGCTGGAGCAACAACACCACCAGCCTGATCAAGAAAGCTCATCAGAGACTCTACTTCCTCAGACGGCTGAGACGAGCTGGTCTGGAAGCTCAGTCCTCACCTCCTTCTACAGGTGTGCAGTGGAGAGCATCCTGTGCTCCAGCATCAACGTGTGGCATGGAGGCTGCACAGCTGCAGAAAGAAAAGCTTTGCAGAGAGTGGTGAAGGCTGCACAGAAGATGTTGAAGTCAGTCTCCCCACCATCACAGACATCTACACCTCCAGATGCAGGAAGAGGGCCACCTGCATCATGAAGGACCCCACCCACCCAGCACACACACTTTTTGCCCCGCTCCCCTCAGGAAGGAGGTTGAGGAGCATTAAGTGTAGAACCACTAGACTGAGGAACAGCTTCTACCCTGAGGCTGTTAGACTCATGAATCTCTAACTAGAATAATCACTGTGAAAAATCATATCATGTTGCTGCTGATCTGTTTCATGTTGCTGCTGATCTGTTTCGTGTTGCTGCTGATCTGTTTCATGTTGCTGCTGATCTGTTTCTTGTTGCTGCTGATCTGTTTCATGTTGCTGCTGATCTGTTTCATGTTGCTGCTGATCTGTTTCATGTTGCTGCTGATCTGTTTTGTGTTGCTGCTGATCTGTTTCATGTTGCTGCTGATCTGTTTTGTGTTGCTGCTGATCTGTTTCATGTTGCTGCTGATCTGTTTCGTGTTGCTGCTGATCTGTTTCATGTTGCTGTGTTATTTCGTGCTGCTGCTGTTCGACATATTGTTTCTGTACTACTAGTGCTTAGTTTATTCTAAGTTCATATTTTAGATCTTATCACGGTTTTTCTTTTACATTTTATTGTTGGACTGGGACCCTGTGGACACGGCTTCATTCCACCTCGTGTTCCACATGTGGAGCGAGCGACAAAGAAACTTGATTTTCCTTCACTTGTAGTTTCGTGCCATTAAAAGGTGGATGTTTGGCCTCGACTCAGGACGTTGTTAATGACGTCACGAGAAATGCCATGAGAGTAAAGAAGATCCCTCCGGAGTCTGTTGTCTCTCTGAACCCAACCACAACTGAAGAGCAGAGAGTGGACGGAGGACACATGTCTCAGCTGGGTTTGGACCAGATGAGACAAAAACACCTCCCTCTGTTCTCCACAGTGTAACTCCTCCCACTTAATATCTTGCATCAAAAACATTTAGGTTTACTTCATTCTCCGTTTAATTCCAGTCCAGAACTCCAAACATTCACGGTTCAAATCCCTCATGGACATGGACATGGACAGGGACGTCCTGCTGGACGTGTTCTGTTCATGAACACAGTTTTGTTCCTGAGATGGAATCGGCACCGAACGCCCCGACTTCCTGTCAGTGACTAAATCCTGCCTGCACGAGCTTACGCAACGCGAAGGAAGTGACATTTTACAGGCAGAGGACGTTTCTAAAGCTTTGTCTTTAATAAAAGAGGAACGGGGTTGAACTCCGTCTGGTTGGAGCTGCGTCTCAGCTGTGTGTTCTTTGTGTGTGTGCACATGGAACACACATACCACGCTGCGCATGTGGCTGCAGACACAGCGTGCTGCTGGCGTGCACGTGGTGTCTTAAAAACACGTCTTGTGTCGGGTCACACGACGTGCTCTGATACCAAAGCCTTGATTTCACGAACACGTATCTGGAGCAAGCCGACGTGTGAGTTGTTGTCTTCTCTGGTCCTGTTGTGTTTTGATTCAACCTGCTGCCTCGGTGTTTGGGTCTTAGAGGTTCACTGGGGGCTCAGAGAGGTAGAGACGGTCGGTCCAACCGAAGCCTCGTGGAGCAACGAACCACTTGGACTCAACTGATTCATGAACGGTGCTCCACTTTGAAGCCACCCAAACAGTGACACCTGCTGGCGTTAATCAGAACTGCACCTGACAAGGAGAAGGTTCAGGTTTACAAAGTTTACAAGACGAGACCAGCTCTGTTGTATGCTCTGAGACAGAGACATGGACAAAAAGACAGGAGACAGAACTGGAAGTGTCAAAAATGAAGATGTTGAGGTTCTCCTGAGGAGAGACAAGGATGGAGAAGATCAGAATGAGATGATCAGAGGTGCAGCACAGGTTGAACAACTGGGAGACAAAGTTAGAGAGATGGTTTGGACATGTCCAGAGGAGGGACAGTGGTTTGGACATGTCCAGAGGAGGGGCACTGGTTTGGCCATGTCCAGAGGAGGGACAGTGGTTTGGACATGTCCAGAGGACAAACAGTGGTTTGGACATGTCCAGAGGACTGACAGTGGTTTGGACATGTCCAGAGAAGAGACAAGTGAGTATACTGGCTGTTAGAGATGCAGCTGCAGGAAAAAGACAAAGAGGAGATATGTGGATGCAGTTAGAGAGGACATGGAGGTGGTTGGAGTGAGGACAGAGGACAGTGAGGACAGAGTGAGGTGGAGAAGGGCTCACTCTCAGAAGAGGGAGCAGCTGAAGTTGTGAAAAGTGATTAAATCCAGCGTGACAGCAGCCGAATATTTAACCAGCTCTGGAACAACGAGGGCGAACTTCAGCCGTTCGTTGTGATTTTAGTGTTTAGGATGAGATTTGAGCAGCGGAGACGCTCTGACAGAGAAGATGAAGGTAATGTCCCGCTTCGATGCTCACACAGGTAGACGACGTGACACAAAGAAGGCGCGTAGATGAAGGAACGTCAGCGCGTCTCCGCTCAGCGCCTGTCTCCAAACAGACCAGTGGAGGAGGACGTCCCGAGCGAAGAGCGATGTGTAGAAGTGTAGCACGTGCTCACGTTAACGTTCCATCAAAGCGCCGCGCTGAAACAGCTGCCGTGTGTTGTTCCACACGCACTCCTCCATGAACATGTCCTTTATGGAAACCAGCTGCAGCCTCGTTATATCTGATCTAGAACCTGAGACAAACAGGGACATTTGGTGCAGAACGTGTCTGACAGGTTCCGCTGCACCACAGGGCCAGCAGCACCAGGAGCATGTAGCTGTGAAGCTGCTCCGTCGGCGGCCGAACAAACTCCTTTCAACAGCAGAAGTCCACATCAAAGGTTCTGGCTGCTGTTTGTGACGGACCAGCAAAGCTGCTGGTTCCACTGTGAAACTTCCACCCGAGCACGAAGCTTCCTGCTGCTGGACGGCCCTACCTGCACACAAGCACTTGAAGCACCTGCGGAACGATTATTTCCGTCTGTCATCCATCCTGTCTGTGCACTTTCACTTGTCGTCATCTGTGGTGCAGAATATCTCAAAACAAGAAATCACATTTTCTGCTAAAACACTTGAGCTTTGCTGAAACTAGCTGAATTCAGTTCAGTTCAAAAATACTTTATTAATCCCAAAGGGAAATGAAATGTTGTAACTCGTATCCTCGTTCCGTTCAGAGATGCTGTAGATTCTGATGGCTGAAGGCAGGAAGGATCTCTGGTGAAGGTCCGTCCCACAGCGGATCCAACTGGCCGCAGAGGCCGTCCGATCTGTCCATCCAGACTCGGATGGCCTCTTGGTTCCCCGGACTTCAGGGTCGCCTGAATTTATTCAAGGACTCAAGGTTCTTTATTGTCATTCACATCACTTGTGGTACATGAGGTGGAATGAAACTATGTACACAGGGTCCCAGTTACATCCAACAAAAATTGTAAAGAAAAACAGTGATAAGATCCAAGACATGAACCAAGAAATACACTAAACTAAGAAAACACTACTAGAACAAAACAATGCACCAAACAACAGCAGCACGAACATGAGTCTGAGCACATGAGGACAAATAAACACAGCAACATGAAACAGATCAGCAGCATGAGATCAGTAGCATGAATAATCAGCAGCACATATCATCAAACAAGTGGCATCACAGTGAATATTCTGGTTAGAGATTCATGAGTCTAACAGCCTCAGGGTAGAAGCTGTTC
>NC_056498.1:44879144-44888740 GCF_014905685.2 Nematolebias whitei
CTGGTTAGAGATTCATGAGTCTAACAGCCTCAGGGTAGAAGCTGTTCCTCAGTCTAGTGGTTCTACACTTAATGCTCCTCAACCTCCTTCCTGAGGGGAGCGGGGCAAAAAGTGTGTGTGCTGGGTGAGTGTGGTCCTTCATGATGCAGGTGGCCCTCTTCCTGCATCTGGAGGTGTAGATGTCTGTGATGGTGGGGAGGCTGACTCCAACATCTTCTGTGCAGCCTTCACCACTCTCTGCAAAGCTTTTCTTTCTGCAGCTGTGCAGCCTCCAGGAGTTGAGATATTATTTGAGCTTTTGAGATGTTAATCAGCCGTTCCTGGATGTTAAAAAAAAAAAAAAAAAAACTTGTTGCCATGGTTACGCATCATAACAAATGTCCAAAACTAAAAATGTTTCAGTAAAAATCCTTCCAGCTGCTCATCACCCGATACCAGAGGAAACAATCGTCACAAAAATGTGATTTACATCCAGAGAGGAATTAAAATTTCCAAAAGCAAAATCTCAGAAAGTAACAGAGCTGCTCCAACATGCAGCCACCTGGAGCGGCGCAATTCTAGTTTTTTAATGTTAGAATAAATAATTATTTGTTTCATTCTTAGTTAAAACAAGCAGAAGCTAAAATACAGCTAAAAACTGGCATAACAGTAGCTAAAAGCTAAACTAGCAAAACCATAGATAAAAGCAAAATGTAGCAAAACAGTAACTAAAAAACTTTGTTGAAGCAGATTTTATGAATTACAATAATTTGGAAGGAACTGAAGCGATATTAATGTTTCTCTGAGGATTTTAAAAATAAGTAATGTTAAATAATTCAGAAGCGACAGAGATTAAAAGTTATAGCACAGTGAACGAGCTGAACGTCTTAATTTATGAATTTATAAAACTTTGAGTCCAACAAAACAAAACAGAGGAAAATATAAAGAGTTAAACTTTAATTTTGGTTTTAGTTGTTTTACGTCGGTCACGTGATCGTTGTCTTTAGCTTAAAGTCTTTAAAATAAATGAGGTCATTCATTTGTTCATGAATCTGTATCTCAGTTTGCTCCTTAAAGAAAACGCCAAGATTTTAATGATGGGTTTGTTAAAACCATAACGAGACATTAACTCGGAATTTTGCCGTGCGGCGGCGGGTGATATGCATTCCTGAGAACCCAAGCAGAGACCACAGAGATGTTGTTTCCTGAAGACAGAAGCAGAAGGTCAGAGGTGGAAAGACGCCGCTGCAGATGCTCCCATAAATAATTCAGGATCAGAGTAATACCTGAGCCTCCATCGAGGGGGGGGTACTGTCAAAGGCTAAGCCTGATTTCAAACACATGAGCCGGCGAGGTGAATAAACGTGAGGGTCGGGTTCAGCTCTGTGCAGGAGGGGAAGCCGTTCATTGGAAACGATCTCACTCTGATTTACCGACGACTCGGTCAAAAACAGGAAATTCACTCCGGTGCTGGATAATTCCTGGAGGTCAAACACCCGCTGCAGCTGCCGTGCACACAGCAGGTCGTTCCAGACCGCCTCCACAGATCAGAATCCCAAACAGCTTCAGAATGGACAGAGCGTGAAATAAAAAGTCTGAATGCATATCGCCCGCCACCTTTCCTCTCAGAGGTTAGGACTCAGATTAGCTGTCGGCCTTTAGTTGAAGGCATTCCTTTGTCAGTCACAGCGTGGCAGCCATGTGCCCTCCTCTTCATCACATCCAGACCAGCCTGAGCTGCGTGAACTCTGAGTGAAGAGGGTAATCCTGTTTATCCTTCTAGTTCAGCTGTTTGACATCAAAGCACACGGTCCACAGGTCACACTGCCTGTGCAGCTCAGGGGTCTGCAACCTGTGGCTCCGGGGCCACATGGGGCCCTCTGGCTAAAATGAGATGGACTGAAAAATATAAAGAATATTTACAACAATGGCGGGTTTTGGCTGTTTCTCTGAGTGAAGTCACAGCTGAAAGCTGAACTAACTGGTAAAGCTAAAACAAGCAGAGCAGCTAGAAGTTGAACGAGATTCTAGCTACAAACAGAAAATAGCAAAACTCTAAATCTATCTAGCTAAAAGATGAAGAAAATCATCATTAAAAGCTGAAATTAACAAAGATGTTGCTAAAGGCTAAAATTAGCATAATGGTGGCTAAAAGCTGCATCGGGAGCTCAGATGAGCTAAACTAGAAAATAAAAAAGGCTAAACTGTTGCAAAAAGCTACAAAAGACAAAACAGTAGCTAAAAATACAATAACAAGTGTTAAGTTCAGCAAAACTGTTGCTAAATGCTAAAAGTAACTAAACTGGAGCCTAAAGCTAAAATTTGTATTAAAAATATAATTTGCTAAAAACTGAAATTAGAAAAATCTCTAAAACCTTAAATTTGCTTAAATGTAGAAATACTGTAAATAAAAGCTACAACTGTGGAAACTAAAATAAAAAGAAGATTAATGTAGATATAAAATAATAATAATAATAATAATATGAAAGATAAATATAAATTAATTTGAATTTAAAGTTAAATAGAATAATAATAATAAGAAGAAAATAATAACAGCAGTTAGTCTCGTCATTAATCAGCCTTTTCTAAATCCAGCAGAAAATTAAACGTTCAACACGTTCATGAGACTAAATACGTTTTTTTCACGTCTGTCAGAATATTTTAGATCATTGAACTGTTTTTTTATTTTCCAAACAAAATAAAAATGATTTTCTGTGTTTAAACTTAAATAAAGTAAAAATGTTTTTATTTTTATTTTGTCCTAACTTGTAAATCCTCAGAAATAACATTTTATTATAACTCTTTGTTCCATAAAGTAACGAGCTCTGGTTTTATGTTACTTTCTCTTTTCAGGCATCTTTGTGGCTCAGATAGACGTGATCAGTAAGATCTGTTTGTTTGTTTGTTTGTTTGTTTGTTTGTTTGTTCCCAGCTGAGCTCAGACCAGTTCAATGTTTCCTCAGGGAGACGCTGCCACCTGCTGTCAGATCACACCTGTCCACATCTGTCCACATCTGTCCACGATCGTCTTTTCTGCTCACACGTTTTGATCTCGTGTTTTTCAGAACCTGACAGAAAACGACATCAGCAAGTTTAGTCTCGTCCATCAGCCGTGAGTTACACTATCACTCATTTCATCCCTTTCCTGCCATCATGTCTGATTCCTGACATTTATTGTAAATATAAAAACTATTCAAATTAAAAACCAAGCAGTCCTCAAACAAATGCATATCGCCCGCCACCCTCGGTGCCGGAGTTTTAGACTGAGATCATCTTGGCGGGTGATATGCATTCCTATATTATGAGGTTCAGATTTTTATTATTTTACCTTATGAAAATTCAATTATACAAAATAAAACTTTCCATATTTTCACAACTAGTGACTTTATGAAGAAACGATGACAGTTTTTATATTTTCAATAAAGGGCGAAGATGTTTCGTTTTGGTTTAAATGTAGCAAACATCTGGATAACCTCAGAGTGAAACAGCAGGTGGTCCTCTGATAAAAACTGCTTCTTGTGATCCGGTTCATCGAGCAGCTGTTGAAGCAGGAAACGGTTCTTTTATTATTAAAACCATCAGAGCGCTCGGCCTCATCTGTCAGTGATGAAGGAACGAGACGAGAACAAATAAAACAAGTTTTTTTGGCTCATGATGAATTAGACGAGTGATTTATTGACGAGTCAATAATCAATAGTTTCAGCAGCTTCCTGTTTCTTTTTCATTCAACCTTTATTTAAACAGATAAATCACATTGAGCCTCAAAGACTCATTTACAAGTGAGACCTGTTTGGACAGACAAAAACTGGTTAACTGGACACATGGAGGAGTTGGAGGCGAAAAAAGTTCCTATCACTTTTTTCCTGCCTGAGAAAAAAAAACCTCTAATATTAAAAAAACACCTCGCACAAACAAGCACATATTGACGTAGACAATCTGTAGACGGGGGAGATGAGAGCGGTCTGCAATGTTCATAGATGCTCTCAAGGGCACTGTAAGAGTTCTGATAAGGATGTGATAATCAGCCAGTGTCCTCCGGTGAGATCCATAAACATTCTCGAGGGATGTCGAGGAATGGCCAAGAATAACGTCTGAGAGAATCCAAGAGTCCTGAAATGATGACACAAAGTTTATTCAGCTGGTTCATCTGGTTGTTAGTTGGAAATTCCTCAAGGAGGGGGTGGTGAGCGTCAGATCACATGTTCTCCAGGTGAATTCAGATAAGATGGCCTTCAAGACCAGCCAAGGGAGCCAAATTCAGATAAACACAGTTGTTTTGAGGACAGGCAGATTTTAATGACATCTACCTTCAGTCTGTGTTGGTCCACTCGGTTCTGAAATGTCCAAATTACATGGCCACACCGATGGAACGTGACTGAGTAAAATCCCCAAGATCTGATCCATTCAGCCCAAAGCATTTGAGTCTGGGTACTCGAGACACGAATCAAGCCATCATAAAGGCAAGCAGCGTGATCGGGTCAAAATTTGCTGCCGACGACTTCCTTGCTTGTAGATAAAACCAGCAACCAGCCGAATCCAAAAAGCAGGAACCAGTTATTGTAAATCCAATTAAATATGCGTCCTTAAAATCCACAGATGGCAGCAAAGATAGACACATCATCAAGTCTTCAGTTGATGAGATATCCAGCTGCGTGCGTGCCAACAGGGTAAATCAGCTCGCCTAAAGCCTGTCTTCTCTTCAAGAAATGTTGTAAATTGAGTTGAGGGACTAACTGGTCAAAACAAGTCCATAATTATGGTTCAGAAGATGCAAGAGAGGCTCAGAAGCAGTTTCACAGACAGACAGAGCAGAAAAACAAAGCGGGGAGGGAGGGAGGGAAGCATCCGACCTCGGCGAGAGCAAGTGATGAATGACGCCTTCAGCAGAAACACCAACAGCCCTGTGACAACAGGACACAATGTGGTGGCGTCTTCTGAGGCAGGAAGGGCTGCACTCGTTTTCTTAAGCGAGTTAAAAATAAAACCACTCAGGAGTCAAGACTACCAGCTGAGGCTGAGGTCCTGGACCAGCTGAGGTTGAGGTCCTGGACCGGCTGAGGCTGAGGTTGAGGTCCTGGACCGGCTGAGGTCCTGTCAGACGAACATGGACCTTTTTCAACCGAAGGACTTCAAGTATCTCTGGGTTTTTGTTCTCAGTGAGGGAAGAATTGGTGCAGCTTCTGCAGTATTGTGGACTCTGAGCCGGTCCGTTGTGGTGAAGAAGGAGTTGAGCTCTAAAGAGAAGCTCTGTTTTCCACTCAGTCTACGTTCCTACCCTCACCTGTGGTCCTGAACTCTGGTAGAGACTGAAAAAAACAGACCCTGGATCCAGGAGGTCTAGATGAGTTCTCTCTGCAGGGTAGCTGGACTCTCCTTAGAGATTGGGTGAGAAGTTCAGTTCTCCAGGAGAGACCTGGAGTAGAACCGCTGCTCCTCCACATCCAGAGGAGCCAGTTGAGGAGGTTCAGACATCTGGATGGACCAGGTGCTCCAGGCCGACATGTTTGTGTTACTGTTAAAAACACAGGAAGTCTCAGGAGACTGAAGACAAGAAATGATAAATGTATCTACAATATCTGCAGCGGCTGGACTCAGGAGAAGTTTCTGCAGAGGCACAAGGTGAACGTGTGTTTTTCTAGGTGGACGGTCTTCTGGACAGTAATAGTTAAAATGACTCGGGGTGCAGGAGTTTCAGGTCTGGAGAGGAGGGTCAGATTCCCAGTTCCAGGAGGGTTGGTATGGGAGGTGAGGGTCGCAGGTCGGTGTTGGAGGGTGGCAGGTCGGACCAGGATGCAGAGGTGACAGATGTTTCCAGTTACACCGTCCAAACGCTCCGAGGCAGTGCTCAGGCAAGAGGACACAGGAACCAGATTCTCACGAGGAAAACACGATTAGTTTCAGTTTCTAGATTGACACCAGGAGCTGTGTCTGAACACCATGCAGAGGACAACATCTGGGCGTCCTCCTCTGGTCCTTAAATGCAGCCGGCGGCTCGTTAGAGCGACGAGCCCCAGCTGAGGAGGAGCAACTCCTCCCTGCCTCTCAGGAGCTGCAGAAAGGAGGAGACCCAGGACGCCCTGGAGAGACCATGTCTCTGCTGGTCTGGGGAGTCCTTGAGTCCTCCCAGAAGAGCTGGAAGAGGTGGCTGGACCTCCCTGATCAACCTGCTGAGTCCGAGACCCGAGTCCAGAACAGATGAGTGAATGAGTCCTGTGACAGGAAACGGGTTTGGGTCTCGGCAGCGAAAGAAACGAACGGTTTGAAGCTCAGAGTTTTAAACACGAAGCATCAAAATAATCTTGAACAGAAACGTTCTCAAAGAACCTTGTAGAACCTGACGCAGCTGCAGCTCAGAGTTTCTTTGTGCGTCGTGTTTCTCCTCTAAAGATGAGACGATCTGACAAATCAATCAAACACAACCAAGACCCAAAGCAGAGTTCACGCTGCGGCTCGTCGGCACCTTTTATTAAAGTTTCCTCGTCAAGCCACGTTTTCATGTTTCTGTCAAAGCTGCAGGAAGACGAGAGAATTCAAAAGAACATCTTATTGTTCTGCACGTGGCCATGAATCATTTCGTGTTGGCTGGTGTCCTTTGTGAAGAGTCTGGGTCAGTCCTGGCTCTCAGCTCCTCACCTGTCCCTGGTGGGTGAGCGGCTCGTTCAGTTTCTGCTTGACGAGTGAATCTGAGGAACGTTGAGAAACACGTGACTCACAAGTGTGGTCAGAAATGAGAAGTGATTTGTTTCCAACCGGAGCAGCTGCTGAACCAGAACCACCACCTCCTCCCTTTAACGACACCAAGCCGCAGCTCTCATTTCCACGTCTGTCGCCGACCTGCGAGCTGAGCGCGACGGCCCCGAGGACTCCAACATGTGAACATGAACCTGGACCGGATCAACAAACTCACCGCTCCGGCCTCAGCCAAGATCCGGTAAGAAGCAGGGCCTTGTTTCTGTCGAGGACGCAGCTGGAACAGAACAAAAAGCTGCGGCTTCTTTTTTCTTCTTTTGCTTAAGAAGTAAAGAAAACGCAAAGTAACGTCGGTTGTTCTTTGAAGGAACTCGCTTCACACCCGCCGCCTTTCCTGCCAGAGTTTTAAATGAAATCTTAATTCATTAACAATCTGTAAGCACTCAGAGTGTGTGATGGGTATGACTCTCAGCTACTACCACGCCAAACTTTAGCTCCATATCTGTAAAAGTGACAGAGCCGTTGTCGTTTTGGGGTTTGAGACGGTCAGTTAGCCGTGGCGGACATCTTGAATTGAGTTGACTCCAGAAGTCAATCAGCTGTAGACGCACATCCAATAATTATTCTTTGACAGTTTCATTCAAATCCATCCACTGATGCATGAGATATTTTGCTAACAGACAAACAAGGTTTACACCAACAGTAAATGTCAGCGTTTAAAGCAACTTCGTGTGTGATCTGTCAGGGATGACTCTCGGCTACTACCACCTGAACTTCAGCTCAGTTTCAGTAAAATGGACCTAAGTTCAACCCGTTTCTGTTTGATGCGGCGGCCATCTTGAACTGGACTGAGTCCAAAACTGAAACGGTTATAAAAGTAAATCCAGCAGTTATCGTCTGAGAAGTTCATGAAAGTCTGTTCAGTGGTTGATGAGATATTTTGCTGACAATAACAGAAACAATAAGCAGGTTCTTCAGTGAAACCTGTGAGTGAGAACGCAGCTGCTCCGTCAGGGTTGTCTTCTAATTGTTTTGTTGTTTGTTTGTTTGTTTGTTAGAACAGCAGCGTTTATCTTCCAGGACGCTCTTCCTGTTGTTGTTTATTTTTCAGGCAGCTCCAGAAGATTGTTCAGGACATCAGGAAAAACGACGGCAGCTTATTGGACCGACTCCGGAGGTTGGTCTCATGTTGGTTCTACGTTCCGTCGGGTTCTGTGTTCCGGTACCGAACAGCAAAACGAACTGTGGAAACGTTCCTGTAAGATGCTCGGCTCTTTCTTTACAAAAGTCGGCTGATGTGAAAACTCTGCGTGTGGCTTCAACCACGCATGGCCGGAGAACGCAGATTCCTCTTTCACAACCGCTGGAAAAACAGACAAAGCCCCGGAGGAGAACCGCGCAGCAGATGCTGCGTCTCACTTTCCTTTCCTGAAACGAGTCTTTTTAAAAACCTCGTGATTCTAACGCTCACCACCGGCCTGATGGAGGGAAACAGAAAACACGTTCAAGAAGTCCCTCGTTGCTTCCCTGATAAACACGATGCTGAAGTTTGTCTTTTCTTTACAACAGACTGAAGACCAAAACCCGTCCAGCCGTACCGGTGAGGGACTACAGAGGTAAGACCTGAACCTTAAGACCAGGAACACATGGCAGCTCTTTCACTAGCTCAGAAACCCCTAACTGTGTGGACTGATGTTCTGTCCAACACTTATCAGCAGTTGATTCTTCATCAGCCGTGACTTCAGTACAATACGCGGAGAAAGAGTCTTCATCCAGGCTAGGCTAACGGCTAGCTAAGCGAGGGCCAGTTTTTATTGTTTTTCAGGACTGTTAAACAAATCTCTCCAAAAATGAAGTCCTGGTGTAAAGAAAACATGAGCCGACGGCACAAAGCTGTTCATTTATTTGTTGCTTTCTTTATGTGCAAACCACAAGTTGTTTCAAAGAAGTTCTTGACCCGTGAGCGGCAGAAGGTTCTCGTGCTTCATTTGAGTTTTTCTGTGGTGTTTTGTGTTGAAGATGGTTCAGTGTTACAGCAGTGAATGTATGGAAGGACCTGGACATAGCGATCCATTTACTACGGTGGCCCTAAGGTGTCAATGAACAACATTTGAAAAATCAGAATTGCATTGAGCCAAACAGGAATTTTTTTTTGTTGTTTTTTTACTTTATTAACATCATAAAACCGAAGAACAGAACAATATACAGTACATCCTGATACATGATCAATAATCCAGGTAGCTGTTATTGCTAGTATCACTCAGCACCCTGTGAATAGCAAACGGCCACTCGGGCACTAACGATCAGTTGTTAGGCTGACGGTCCTCCTTTTACATGTGAACATCTAGTTCTGGTTGATCCACCCTGAGAAGGTGCTCTTTATAAGACTGAGCTGAATACAGCACCTCAGACTGAGGAAGTCACTCGGATGAGAGACGAAACATTTCTACGATTTTATTGTTGTTTTTATTGTTGTTTTTTGAACATCCAGAGGATGTGACAACTTTTTTATAATATACAGTACACACATATCTCTGTTGTTCGGTTTTATGCTGTTAATAAAGTTTAAAAAAAAACTTCCTGTTTGGCTTAATGTAATTCTGTTTTTTCAAATGTTGTTCATTTACACCTTAGGGCCACCGTAATTTGCAGATCAAATGGGATGACTTTATTACAAACGATGAACTTCTAGACCGTGCCAAGTCTGAGGACATTAAGAACACACTTTTCAGAAACGGACTGGGCTGAGTGGGACATGGTGATGAAATGGAAGGAAACTAAAGTCTGCCAAAGTGGTGGAGTTGTGTTGACGACAACTGTAGAAAGAGTTCAGCAGAAAAGAACAAAGAAAAAGAGCCAAGCAGCATGAGAAGAGGAGAGAAGAGGGAAGAGGAGAGAAGAGGAGAGGGAAGAGAAGAGGAGAAAAG
>NC_056498.1:44888750-44889161 GCF_014905685.2 Nematolebias whitei
AAGAGGGAAGAGGAGAGAAGAGGAGAGGGAAGAGAAGAGGAGAAAAGGGAAGAGAAGAGAAGAAAAGAGGGAAGAGGAGAGAAGAGAAGAGAAGAAAAGGGAAGAGGGAAGAGAAGAGGAGAGAAGAGAAGAGAAGAAAAGAGGGAAGAGAAGAGAAGAAAAGGGAAGA
Organism: Nematolebias whitei; assembly: GCF_014905685.2. Lineage (NCBI taxonomy): Eukaryota > Metazoa > Chordata > Actinopteri > Cyprinodontiformes > Rivulidae > Nematolebias > Nematolebias whitei. Next base: position 44,888,920 of record NC_056498.1, read on the forward strand.
GGGAAGAGAAGAGAAGAAAAGGGAAGAGAAGAGAAGAAAAGAGGGAAGAGAAGAGGAGAGAAGAGAAGAAAAGGGAAGAGAAGGGAAGAGAAGAGAAGAGGGAAGAGAAGAGAAGAAAAGGGAAGAGAAGAGAAGTAAAGGGAAGAGAAGAGAAGAAAAGGGAAGAGAAGAGAAGAGGAGAGAAGAGAAGAGAAGAGAAGGGAAGGGAAAAGAAGAGAAGGGAAGAGAAGAAGGGAAGGGAA
>NC_056498.1:44889171-44891238 GCF_014905685.2 Nematolebias whitei
GAAGGGAAGAGAAGAAGGGAAGGGAAAAGAAGAGAAGGGAAGGGAAGAGAGAAAAGAGAAGAGAAGGGAAGAGAAGAAGGGAAGGGAAAAGAAGAGAAGAGAAAAGAAAAGAGAAGAGAGCCTGGAAAGAAATGAGTTGTGAACTGCGTACAACCAGCCAGCTATATTTACATTCATATTTACAGTCGTACAGCTACGACTGTAATATGTCTCCTGTCTCTTGTGAATTGGTGCGTTACCCGTATCGGGTCTTGGGCCATGTATACAGTATTTTGGAGACATGACACGTTATAAAGAGCCGTCACTTCCTGTTTTGAAGAGAAACAATAAAAAAAGAAAAGCCTGCTGAGTACAATAAAAGCTCTGGACCCAGAGTCTGCTGAGTCACTGGTTGCCATGGAGATCCCCGCCTTTCTGAGGGCAAAGAGCGGGAAGTTAAGAGGGGCTCAGGCTGTACTTTGTGTGGGTTCAAGTCCCAGAACAAAGAGAGAAACACTGAGTGAAAGAAGACCAACGTGTTTTATGAAACAACTCCAGATGTGAAGGAACAAGTTGTGACCAGAAATCTGGGACGGTTCGAACGAGTCAAGTTAGTGACGTCCTCAGACTGTGTTGAACATCGTTTTGTTACATGTGTAAAAGGTCCTCCATGGTCAGCTGTGACCAGTTCAGTCATGAAGTCCAACTTCCTGTGACCAGTTGAACCTTTGGGAGATGGTTCTGCTGCGTCTGAGCCGCAGATCCAAACAGGACTCACTGAAACTAGATCCCGTTGGTTTCTACGACGAATGTTTTCACTTTTCTGCTGATTTCGTCCAACGATGAACTTCGATCAGAACACGTTACTCAACTTCATGCATGTCCTCAACTGTGGGAGGAGAGTCTGTGCTTATTAACAAAAGTACATTATTTAATATTTACTGTAGAACAAGTCCAAGTTTGAACCAATGAACTAATCAAATGTTTTTAATCAGATTAGGACTTTTGACTTGTAACAGTTTCACTTCCTGTCAGTTGGAGAAGGTTTTGTTTCTAAATGTTTTTGGTGACGTTCACGAGAAGCGCCCTGCTCATGGTTCACTGGTCAAGGTGACTCACTTCACTGATTCCACACCAGCACGGCTCACTCAGGGAGGGGGGCGTCGTTCTAAAATTACTCTGCTCCAACACCTGCACGGCTAAATGAATCAGACGACGTTCAGAATCCACGTTCTGTTGTTCAGCAGACGTTCTCCAGCTCATTGGTCCGTTTGTTTTTGCAGACAACCGCAGAGAGCACGACCACTCCTCCGACTCAGAATATGTAAGAACAACAAAAATAATGTGACTCGTCGTTTTGTTGTGAGATTTTCTGTGAAAGCAGCTGTTGTTGTCAGGACAACGAGACGTACGAGGACCCGCATGATGACGACAGCTACGAACCTCCTCCAAGCCACAAGGAGTTCATAACGACTCAGTTCCTGCCTCGAGGGGAGTACCTCGGTAAGACGTCTGTTCACCACCAATTACAGGTGCTATCTGTCTGTTAGCAAAATATCTCATGAACCACGGGACACATTTGAACACAACTGTCACAAAGTTACCAGTGGATGTACGTCTACTGCTAATCAAGTTTTAAAAATTCACTAGTTCAACAGAAGCACATAAGTTTTAAATGTATCGAGTTCAAATGTGATGCGGTAGTAGCTGTGGAACGTCAAGGACTTATGGTCCACTGTCCACTGTCCAGTGTCCACTGTCCAGTAAAACTGGGAGTGTGGTAAAGAGGTGAAGAAGAGAGTCCAGGCAGGATGGAGTGATGGAGAAAAGTTTCAGGAGTGATTTGTGACAAAAGGGTGTCAGCAAAGGTCAAAGGTGAGACCAGCTGTGTTGTATGGTCTGGAGACAGAGACATGGACAAAAAGACAGGGGACAGAACTGGAAGTGTCAGAAATGAAGACGTTGAGGTTCTCCTTAGGAGAGACAAGGATGGAGAAGATCAGAATGAGATCATCAGAGGTACAGCACAGGTTGAACAACTGGGACAGTGGTTTGGACATGTCCAGAGGAGGGACAGTGGTTTGGACA
>NC_056498.1:44891248-44892706 GCF_014905685.2 Nematolebias whitei
GGGACAGTGGTTTGGACATGTCCAGAGGAGGGACAGTGGTTTGGACATATCCAGAGGAGGGACAGTGGTTTGGACATGTCCAGAGGAGGGACAGTGGTTTGGACATGTCCAGAGGAGGGACAGTGGTTTGGACATGTCCAGAGGAGGGACAGTGGTTTGGACATATCCAGAGGAGGGACAGTGGTTTGGACATATCCAGAGGAGGGACAGTGGTAGGAGGATGTTTTCAATGCAGCTGCAGGAAAAAGACAAAGAGGACATCTATGGTTGCAGTTAGAGAGGACATGGAGGTGGTTGGAGTGAGGACAGAGGACAGAGTGAGGACACAGAGGACGGAGTGACAGAGGACTTTCTGTTGAGACCACTGAAGAGGAAACGGCTGAAAGAAGAATAAGAGTAGCTGAGAGTGATCCTCAACACGGTCTCTGAGCTCCGACTGATCTAACGTCAGATTCTTTTTCAGCCTGAACTGAAACCTCTTTTCTCCATTTCCTGTTAGAATGACAGGTGGGGGCGACCTGCATCCCTCCAGACGTGCCAGATGTTTTGGTTCCCTCGGTAGTTTTGAATCTTCAGTAACAGATCTTTGCAGATCTTTGCAGAGGTGGAGCTGAGGCTGGAAAAGTCCAAGCACCAACAAAAGCTTCAGAACATCCTGATGCTGCTCAGAAGCTTCAGAGCTTCATGCAAATCCTGCAGGTCACTTTCTGTTCCTTCTTCTCAGACAGCTGCCGTGAACGCCCCAGCAGACCACCCAAGAAGCCCCCCATCTCATGCAAAGCCTCCAAACAACTCCCCCCTGAGCCCCCCTGTGTGGAGTTGGATGAAGTAAAGTCCTGGTTTTAGTTTGCTGCAGGTCCTTCGATGGTTTCCGCCGAGGCTGACGGCGTTCTTGTGTTTGTAGGACTACGTGGACCCAGACGGGGCGGCTGACGACGACTACGTCGAACCTTCAGAGAACCCTCCTCCAAGTAACAGGAACCAGAACACTGATGTCTCTGTTCTGGACCCAAACATCAAACCTGTCTCCTGCCTCCTCTCAGAACTCAAGCTGCACGCTGGGACCAGAACTGGACTGGACCGTCCCCGTTTGTCCTCACATCTACCGGAGCGAGCGCCCAGTCCTGGTAGGTCCAGGTTCAGACTGTTCCATCCACAACTCAGCGCTGCCGGCCCAGATCTAGACCGGGCCGGTTCAACTCAGATTACCAGGTTACGTTTACTGTCCATAAACTGAGCTCCTTCTTTCCTTCATTCCTCCATTTCTTTGTTCCTTCCTTATAACAGTTATAATAAATAACAACAGTTATAATAAATAACAGTTATAATAAATATAACAACAGTTATAATAAATAACAACAGTTATAATAAATAACAACAGTTATAATAAATAACAAGAGTTATAATAAACAACAACAGTTATAATAAATAACAACAGTTATAATAAATAACAGTTAT
>NC_056498.1:44892716-44893197 GCF_014905685.2 Nematolebias whitei
ATAATAAATAACAGTTATAGTAAATATAACAACAGTTATAATAAATAACAACAGTTATAATAAATAACAACAGTTATAATAAATATAACAACAGTTATAATAAATAACATCAGTTATAATAAATGTCAGAGAGCAGAGTGTTTTTGTGCTCAGACTTTTTCAGCTTCTAGGAGCAAAACTAATAAAGTCCAGGCTCCAAAGAGACGTTGGTGTCTTCACCAGTTTGGACTAAGTGTCACGCAGACGCTGCATTTGCAATGAATGCAGCTGAGCCCTGTGTCAGGGTTGCCAGATAAATGTAAAATGTTTTATTTACCCCCTCCTTTTCTGTGCACATGTTCAACAAACACAACACACAGCTCGTCTTAGAATATCTTTACTCAGCACATGTGACAGTTTAGGTTAAAGTACTGTCATTTTAAAGCCACAGTGCTATAGTTCATCAGTTCTTATCTGGCAAATAGTTCATCAGTTCTTATCT
>NC_056498.1:44893207-44894540 GCF_014905685.2 Nematolebias whitei
TCATCAGTTCTTATCTGGCAAATAGTTCATCAGTTCTTATCTGGCAACCCGACTGACATGGAAACTACAGCGTTGTCATGTAAACATGCTCATTTTTTGTTTACTACCCCAATAAACATTGAAAAAACACTAAAGTTTCCAGAGGTTGTTCTGTGTGGACGGGGCCTTACAGCAGGTGGATCACTTTGACCTGGTCATTTTAAAAGGAGCTCCATGATGAAAACATCTGGACACCTCTGGTTTAGGACCAGTGTCTCCATCCTGTGCTGGCTCAGACAAATGGAGGGAAGGAAGCTTCTGTTGTCTCCTGCAGGTTGTTGGCAAATATTTTCACACTAAAAGGTTCAACTTTTTAAAAAAAAAAGTCTAAAGAAGAAGGAAAATGTCACGGGTCAGGTGGATCTTCACGCTTAAGGAGAGTCAGAGTTCTTCACCATCAGCATCTGGCTAATTTCAGCCTTTTTGGTCTTTTTCAGACTTTTATGAAGTTCCTGACAAAGAGGTACGATGGTTTGTCTTTATATAAATGTTGTTCCTCGGTGAGACATGTCCGTGCAGACGTGACTGTTGGTTTTATTTCCAGACGACGTCCGCAGCTCCTCCAGTCAGCAGGTCAGTTTCACATTTCATACCTCTGCTCCTGTCATGTGAAGAAACAAACGAAAAACTCTGGTGTCTCCGAGGGGAGTGAATGTTTGTAGTTTTAAAACGAGTGTTTTTCTGGACTGGAACAGAGAGTGACGTAAACCTAAATGTTTTTGACACGTTCTCAGTTTCACTGTGGAGAAGAACAGATGGAGGTTTTGATTTTGATTTGTTTGAGGTGGAGCAGAGTGATGGATCCAGGTGAGCTGAGGGAGACGTTTTATCACCACCAGACGTGGAGCCAGGGGGTGGCCAATGGTGGCCTTGGCCCCTATAGTTTAGTCTTTGGCCACCCCGATCATTTGAGGAAACGTTATTTTTAAGCAACGTAGAAAGCGGAGTGTCCTCACACGACCTGTTGGCCTCCTTGCAGCCCAGGAGCTTTTCTTGCGTCCTCAGAAGATGCAGCAGCACCAACATGGAGTCAGTCAGGAACCTCACTTGTCTAGTTTGGTGCTCAGCGTTCATGGACGGACGGACGGTTTCACCGTTCCTCCTTTTTGCTCCGCGGCAGGTGACAAATAAAAACAACCATCTCCGAACAGATCGGATGAAGATCACAGAGAAAACAGGGATGACACAACATCAGCTGTTACTCTGTTACATGTTGTTACACCTCTTCTTCATTTTTAATCCATCCATCATCATCCATCCACCATCCATCATCATCCATCCACCATCCATCATC
>NC_056498.1:44894550-44900722 GCF_014905685.2 Nematolebias whitei
ATCCATCATCATCCATCCACCATCCATCATCATCCATCATACATCCATCATCCATCATCATCCATCCACCATCCATCATTGCTCAATGGGATTAACCTGTCTAAATAAAGGTTGAATGAATTAATGAATCCATCCATCATACATCCATCATCATACATCCAACCAGCTATCATCCATCCATCATACATCTATCATTATACATCCAACCAGCTGTCATCCATCCATCATACATCCATCATCATACATCATCTGAAAAAGTCTTTTGGATGAAAAATGAAACGTTTCTACTTTTCTTGTTGTTGTTGTTTTTTTTTTTTGAACTTCCAGAGGACCAGACTTAACTTTTTTTAGATTTTTCTACCTGGATTATTGAGCAGCATCAGGATATAATTAATCATACATCATCTTACATCCATCCATCCATCTAGCCATCCATCCAACCAGCCATCATCCATCCAGCCATCCATCCATTCATCTAGCCAGCTATCCAGCCATTCATCCGTCCTTCCATCCATCTGTCCATTCATCCATCCATTAGCCATCCATCCACCCAAAAGCCCACCCAACCACTTTACCTGCTTCTTCCTTTATGGCTCCAGTCCATCACGAGGACACCTGGACAGGTCTCTAGTCCATCACAGAGACACCTGGACAGGTTTCTAGTCCATCACGAGGACACCTGGACAGGTCTCCAGTCCATCATGAGGACACCTGCACAGGTCTGCAGTCCAACACGAGGACACCTGCACAGGTCTCCAGTCCATCACGGGGCCTGACATAAAGTGATTTTACTAAAAATTATTTGGATTATACTTTTTCACTTTCTTTGTTGGACAACGTAGGTTTTATTTTGTGTTCATACTAACGTGAGACCTAGTCGTCCCTGAAGTAATGCATGTCGCCCGCCTCCTTCCACAGTTCGAGCTAAAGACGTGTGGTCCTCAGAGCTGTGAGTCTCAGCTGCTTCCACATTCAGGCCCAGATTCTGTCATTTAGTTACAAACATGTTGGTGGTTGCTACGACAACGCTCATCCAACCATTCCTTTCCAACAGTTTCAGATTGTTTACGGTAATTGTTCATGTGATATTTTGCTAACAGACACGCAGGCAGAAACATCAGCTTTGCCTTTTGGCGACAGGAAATCAAAAACTCTAACTTTGTGAATCAGGCTTCTCTTCCTCTGTTAATTCCTCAGATTTAGTTTTTGGTCTGAGGCAGCGGCGGCTCCGTGCTCAGGTCAGTGCTGCGCTCTTGTCATCTTGAGGTTGCGAGTTCGAGCCCAGGTTGCGCCAGGAAGAACATTCGGTTTACAACAGTTGCCAAACCCTTTATGTGAGTTTGCTCGCTGTGAGGGAGCAGCCGAAAGATTGAAAGAGGTCTAATCCAGAGTTGGGAGTAGATTAAATCTGCGGTCTGACACAGGAAGTTAATGTTAAACCGACTTCCTGTCAGATCAACACTCTACAACAATCTGAGCCTCGTCTACCCATCACACAGCACTCTACTACACAAAGACTAGTCTGACCTTTAGCACATGGGACACACATCAGAGACAATGAGGGGTTCAGTGTCCTGCCCAGGGACACTTCAGCATGTGACTGCTGCTGGAATTGAACCTCCAACTCTCCCATCTAACCACTCAGCCACAGCTGCCCAGAACAGCTCATAAGAAACTGCTATAAACTTTAATCTTTTTCATCTTTAACGCAGATTAATTCCTGTCCCGGCTGAAAAGTCTCGGCCGTTGCCGACGCCCACCCCCAGGTAGAAACTCCCACTCCAGAAAACAATTTATTTTGAAATCTCTTTATTTTCATCACTTTGTTTATTTCCTGTTAGGCTGAACGTGAGGGCGTCTCCACTTCCTGTAAGTCAAGTGTGGCAGAATGATTTGAGTTGTTGTTGTTGCAGAGTCTGACGTGTCCTCGTGTCCTTCAGGTCCAGGAGTCCAGCTGTGAGGACGAATATGAAGTCTGTGATCCAGACGACCGTGAGTCTTCATCGGTTTAACTCACAGGAGGAGCTTTAGCTCCATCTACAGGCAGCTGGGCTGAACAGGAGCTAGAAGCAACATTTTAGCTGCTTTCCTGTTCACAGCTTCTTCTGTCCGTTCTACAGCTACGTGCTTTGAGATATTTTAGCTCTTCACTTATCAAAACATTCACCTCGGTTAGGAAAGGTGTGCTAACTGTCAGTATTTGTAACTTTTATACTTTCTGAGTAATTTAGCTTTTTTAATTTTTGTTTTACAAAAACATCTTTTGAAAAACTTTCTTCACTTCCTTCAAACTTTTTGTTCCTGACTCTGTCGTCATCTCGTGCTTCTTTTAGCTTCTGTCTGAATAATTTTAGCATTTAACTAGTTTCACACAGTTTAACTTTTAGCTACCATTTTGCTTCATTTAAGGTTTTAGCTATGGTTTCACTCATTTCAGTTTTTAGCTACAAGTTTGCTCATTTTAGATTCTTTCTACAGTTTTGCTGATTTTAACTTTTTGTTGAGGTTTTGCTAAGTTTAGCTTTTAGCTACAGTTTGCTGATTCTAGCTTTCATTTTGTTTGTTTACTGCTCTGGTTTCACAAATTATATATATTTTTATTATTATTATTTTTTAGTTTTGCAAATAATATTTATTTCTACCAAGTTTTGGGTTTAGCTACAGTTTTGCAACTTTAGCTTATGTTTAAAGTTCTGCTGCATTTAGCTTTTAATGTCATGTTTAGCAGATTTTTAGCTGTTGTTCTTTGTGTTTGCTGCTATGCTTTTACTTATATGTTTTAGCTTCTTGCAACAGTTTAGCTTATAGTTTGACTGCCATGGTTTTGCTAGTTTTAGCTTTGTTTAGCTTGTTGCGGCTGTTTTGCTGATTTTAGCTTCTGTTTTTGTTTTGGCGTTAACGGTTCAGCAGACTTCAGTATTTTTTTACAGAAAATGTTTTTCTTTAATTAACTGCAACGTTTCCGTCTCGACGTGAACGTTCGCTCCTTCAGGTTCTGGTGACAAACCTGCAGCCGGTCCTGCTCGCCGACCCAAACCTTTAACCAAAGAGTAAGACGCGCTCACCTCGTCCGGTTCCTCGTCTTTACTCAAAGTTTGTGTGTCAGAAAAATAACCGAGCGTCTGTCTGTTTCTGCAGAAGGTCACCAAAGCCACCGCTGGTTCCGGTAAGAACCCTCTGAAGAACTTTGTCTTTTCTCACGTTGCCTGGAGCTTCCTCTGAAATAAATCTGCTCTCGTTTATTCTCCGATGTTTAAAACCATCAAATGTGACTTTTTATCGCAGAAACCAGATTTAAAACCGAGGGCGTTTGAGAGTAAGTTGACGAGCACTTCCTGTTTTCCTGTTTTTCACATTAAAGCAGCGTGAAAGCTCATAAAACAGCAGATTACGTGTTTACGTCGCACTAAGTGATCAACAGAAAGCAGGCTAAATTTAGGATGTGCGTTTCTGAAGGCAGGTCCCTTCCTGTGGTGCAGACGGAGCCCAAACCCCCTCCCAAAGCCGCCTCTCTGGACTTGAAACGACAGAAGTAAGGCGGCGTCCAACACGACCGGACGTTAGATTGAACACGTGCAGATTATAATCCCACGTTTTTCATGTTTTGCAGATTTTCTCTCCTGCAGTTTACCTTGCCCAGTAAGTAGAGATCATTGTTGGTTTCCCACCAGTTGGACAACAGTCTGTTCTTAAATAAATCCACTTGTTGTTGACAGAAGCAGCTGACAGAGGAGCTGCAGCTGACGCTGGATCCACAGGATCCACAAGTCAAGACCAGGTGATATAAAACCATTCACTGGACTTTTACACTCGGAGTTGTGCTTTAAGGTGTTCCTGACGTTTCTCCCCGCAGGATGCAGACGTCGGGAACAAGCCCTGGTTTGCTGCGGCGTGTGACCGCAGGACTGCAGACGACGCGCTGCTTCGATCCAATAAGGTCCGACTCCTGTTAGGGAGAGCTCTGACGATTGTTTCCCTCCTGAGTCCGTGCTGGGATGAACTGGGCCGGTCTGTTCCACTTTCAGGACGGAGCGTTTCTGGTGAGGAACAGCTCGGGTCAGGATGCGCAGCAGCCCTACACCTTGGTGGTGCTCTACAACAGCCGAGTGTACAACATCCCCATCCGGTTCATCTCGGCCACGCAGCAGTACGCTCTGGGTCGAGCGAAGAGAGGAGAGGAGGTACGGCTGCAACTTCAGGGTTGGGTCGACATCGTTTGGTGTTTTTTACACCACCCTTACGTGGTGGAGGCTCCAGGGGGTTTGAACTGTGTGTAAATATGGAAAGCAGCATCGGTGTGACTAACGTGTCTTTACGTGTCCACCTGCAGTACTTCAGCAGCGTCTCACACATCATCGACAACCACCAGAAGACCCCTCTGGTTCTGATCGACATTCAGAGTAACAGCAAAGACGCCACTAAACTGTGCCACCCAGTGAAACCATAATCACCAGTGACCGCAGAGACAGTCTGACAACAGGAACCATGGAGCCGTTTGTTTTTATCATTTTTTATTTACTCCTCATTTTACACGATTGTTGTCGTCTGCTCCTCCTCTGCTCGTTGTTGAAAGGAGCTCTCTGTTGGAAACGAGTCCTCGAGGCTCAGTGAGACCAGCCTGTGGAAATAAAGACTGAATGAAAATAGATGACGAGCGACACGATTCACTTTATTTATAAAGCAACAAATCACAAGAGGAGTCGTCTCAGGACACCGAACACAAACATTCATGTACAGAAGTCCCTCGTTTATCACTGGAGATCGTATTTGAACCCCGTGCGACTTCACAAGTTCTCCCACTAACAAGTCACGGAGGGTCTGAAATGTTCTTCTGAGGTTCATGTCCACTGTGAGACATCATCTAAACAAAAATCCTGAAATCTCAACGTATGATTTTTAAATAATTTACTTGTGTGTTACTGCTGCAAATAAGTATTTGAACACCTGTGAACATCACTGTTAACATTTGGTACAGTATCTTTGTTTGCAGTGACAGAGGTCAGATGTTTCCTGTAGTTCTTCACCAGGTTCACTGCAGCAGGACTGAGGCCCATTCCTCCACAGATCTTCTCTACATCACCAGGTTTCTGGGCTGTCACTGAGAAACACGGAGCTTGAGCTCCCTCCAAAGATTTTCTACAGGGTTCAGGTCTGGAGACTGGCTGGACCACTCCAGAACCTTGATATGTTCTTACGGAGCCACTCCTTGGTTCTCCTGGCTGTGAGCTTCAGGTCATTGTCATGTTGGAAGACCCAGCCACGACTCATCTTCAATGCTCTAAATGAGGGAAGAAGGTCGTTGCCCAAAATCTCACGATACATGGCCCCGGTCATCCTCTCCTTAATACAGTGCAGTCGTCCTGTCCCATGTGCAGAAAAACACCCCCAGAGCATGATGCTTCCACCCCCATGCTTCACAGCAGGGATGGTGTTTTTGGGATGGTCCTCATCATTCTTCATCCTCCAAACACACTGAGTGGAATTAAGACCAAAAAGTTCTATTCTGGTCTCATGTGACCACAGAACTTTCTCCCATGACTCCTCTGGATCATCCAAATGGTCCTGGTCAAACTTAAGACGGGCCTGGACGTGTGCTGATTTAAGCAGGGGAACCTTCGTGCCATGCATGATTTAAACTATGACGTCTTAGTGTATTACCCACAGTAACCATGGAAACAGTGGTGCCAGCTCTCTTCAGGTCATGGACCAGCTCCTCCATGTAGTTCTGGGCTGATTCCTCACCTTTCCTAGGATCATTGATACGCCACGAGGTGAGATCTTGCATGGAGCCCCAGTCCGAGGGAGATTGACTGTCATGTTTAGATTCTTCCATTTTCTAATAGTTGCTCCAACAGTTGATCTTTTTTCACCAAGCTGCTTGGCACTTGCCTCGTAGATCTTTCCAGCCTTGTGGAGGTCTACAATTTAGTCTCTTGTGTCTTTGGACAGCTCTTTGGTCTTAGCCATGTTAGTAGTTGGAGTCTTACTGACTGTGTGGGGTGGACAAGTGTCTTCATGCAGCTACCGACCTCAAACAGGTGCTTCTCATTTAGAATAAGAAGTGGAGGAGGACTAACAGGTCTTTGAGGACCAGAACTGTTGCTGATTGGCAGGTGTTCAAATACTTATTTTCCTCACTGTATATATATATATATATATATATATATATACA
>NC_056498.1:44901122-44916916 GCF_014905685.2 Nematolebias whitei
AGGAGTCATCAGGACTCTGTATCACAGAGCAGACAGCGTCCCCACTAGCTCAGGAGCCAGGCAGAAGGAGAAATCCCACACAAGACAGGCTCTAGAGCAATGTGGATATCCTAACTGGGCCTTCCTGAAAGAAGAAACCCAAACAGGACTCCAGTCAGCCATCAGGTGAAAAGGAGGAACCCAGACCCAGACCAGTGGTCATTCCAGATGTTGAGGGAGTATCAGAGAAACTGAGACGTTTATTTTCTAAACAACGTCCCAGTGGCTTTTAAACCCCAAAATACATTAAAGACTGGTTCATCCCAAAGATCCAGTCCCCCGGCACAAACAGAGTAATGTTGTGTATGTTGTTCAGTGTCAGGAGGGTGATCAGTCTTACATCGGGGAAACTAAACAGCCACTAGCCAAAAGGATGGACCAGCACAGAAGATCAACATCATCAGGCCAGGACTCTGAGGTCTACACTCATCTCCAGGCCAGCGGTCACTCTTTCAGGGATGAAGATGTTCACATCCTGGACAGAGAGGAACGATGGTTTGAGAGAGGAGTAAAGGAGGCCATCTTTGTGAAAAGAAACCGTCCATCATTAAACAGGGGCGGAGCCTCCAGGTTCAACTGTCCCCCTCTTACAATGCTGTGATTGCTAGTATCACTCAGCCCTCTGTGAACAGTAAACAGCCATCAGGTGCTAATGATCCATTGTTAGGCTGATGGTCCTTCTTGATCATGTGATCAGCTGGTTTTGGTTGTCAGCAGCAAACTGGTTGATCCACTCTGAGAAGGTGCTATTTAAGAGACTGAACTGAATACAGCACCTCAGACTGAGGAAGTCCTCAGGATGAGAGATGAAACGTTTCTACATTTTTTTGTTGATTTGCTTTGTTTTGTTTTTTTGAATGTCCAGAGGACCAGATTTAACTTTTTTAAATCATTTAACATTTATTTTCAATTTAAAAAAATACATGCAATTGTGTGTCATGTCCAATGGTTCTTTGAAAAACTGCGATAGAGCTTAAGGCAGGTGGGGGTGCTTCACCTTTACCACCCACACTTTGAAGTCGTCGTTCCAGGGAGTCAAACCGGCGACCTTCCGATCACAGGCCCACCTTCTCTAACCTCTGCACCACCACTCCCCCGTGAAAAATAAGATTCTAATAAAGAATTCCATCTTTGGCATCAATGTTCTTCCGCACTGAAGGCACAGGAACCGGTAGTTGAGACGGCGAACAGAACTCGGTTCTTCCCGACCCGTCCCCGGCTGACACAAAGAACTGAGACTCGGACTTGATCCAGCTCGTTTTATTCACAGGGTTCAGTCAAGAAACAGCTGATTGAAGGTCACCTGAGGACAGAGAGTGTTGGGAGTGAGGAGACGACTCGTGCACGTTTTAACCAAGTTCTGTTAGACTGTGCACGAACGTCCAGCCAACAACGCGTTCATCCTCCGGTCTATAATTAATTTATTCATCAGGCACTTGGTGGGAAATCTCAGATTATTTACAAAACCTCTGAACTTTTATAAATTTCATATTTCACATGAAAATATATTTATTTGTTACGCGGAGTTCACTGGCTTCAGATTGTCGTCAGCTAAGGCGGGGGCCTGCGACCCACGGCTCGGGGGCCGCACGTGGCTCGTTGTGGCTTTGACCAAACGTGAAGCTGGTTCTGAACGCTGAACCACAGGGCCGGGTGAAGGAAACGGACAGAACGACGAAGTCGAGCTGCTGAAGCTACACGTGTTCTGCACAATTATAAAATATAAAAACACAAAACTCGACTTCTATTACACAAAAATCAGAAGTTAGATAAATAAAGATCTTTGTCTTTATTAGAGGAAATAAATTAATTTACAAATCTGGCCAGTTCTTGTATCTCTAATGGCGGTTAAAGTTTAATCTTTATTATTTCTAGCTCTATAATTAATTGAACATAAATATTGTAAGACTGCATAGATTACATTTGATCAAAGGAGGAACAAATGTTTTCTGTCCCGTCATCAAAGTTTGACTTTGTCGTCCAAACTTATTTCACTCGGTGTCACAAACTACCGGTAGTTTATTTAAAAAGGTTCAGATGTTGAGTCTCGTGAAACTAAGATTTAATTCATAACTCAGTAAATTGATCAGTTGTTGAAACTAAGAACTTATACCTTTTTATTGGGGGGGGGGGGGGGACACATCTGGAACATCAGGCTGTAAAAAGTCTGAACCTGTCAGAAGTAAAGACGGGCACCGGTTCAGCACTCTGTCTAAAACTAGTGGAAGGATTTCAGAATAAAGTTCCTGAATGAAGACTTTAATCTCCATCATCTGCAGTTCATAATCTGATCAACAGATTAGAAGAATCTGAAGAAATCGTTGAGCTCAAAGGACGAGGCCCTCAGGGGCCACTGCATTAAAACCAGGTCTGGTTCTGGTTCTGGTCTGGGCTCAGGACAGGAACCCTTCCACAGATGTGGAACTGTTCTGAGGTCAGATGGGTCCAAATGTGAAGTTCTGTTTGGAGACCACAAACACCACGCCCTCTGGACTAAAGAGGAGACCAGCCAGGTATTGAAGCCTGCCTCTCTGATGGTATAGGGTTGCATTAGTGCCTCTGACATAAGAAGCTGACACATCTGGAAAGACTCAATGAAGAAAAACATCTGCAGGTTTTAGAAGAACATCTGCTCTGTCTAGGACTGCTGAAGAGCTGGAGTCCATCAGACCAGGAGACAAAACCTCCAACATCTGGTCTCCTCAGGTTCTCCAGAACCTCCAACATCTGGCCTCCTCAGGTCCTGGACCTCTACAGACTGGTGTTAGAAGAAGAGGAGATGCTTCAGAGGGAACTGGACGTGGTGTTTCTGCCATCAGGTTCAAATGACCTCACTGAAAATAAACCGGTTCAACATCTGGTTCAACATCTGGTTCAACATCTGTCTGTGAATCAAATCACTTCCATGAAAGTTTGAATCGAAGCTGTTTTGATGTAGAGAACGACCCGACTGCTCCACGGCTGCGGTTCGAACCCGTCCTGAACGTCCAACGCTTCAGGAGCTCCTGCAGCAGCTCAGGAGCAGAAACCTGTTTTTCATTGTAGAAGATAAACCCCCCCCCCCCCCCCCCCCCCCCGCCAGGATAAGGCTGACACGGTAACCGCAGCAACCAACTCCTCTCATAGTGCAAGGTAACGATTAACGAGCTAAAAGAAATCAACTCCGGCCAGAGGAGCTCTGGAGGACGTTGTTCCTCCAGATCATTAGACTCCGACAGTAAGTAACTTTTTCTGAACATAGTTTGGAGTTCATACAAAAACTGATGGAAGAGTAAAATCTAGACGTTATAAATAAACGTTTTGTGTAGACACACTTTTGGTTTGAGTGACAGGAATATAAATATAAGCACCGCTGCACGGCCGACCCGTACAAACAGACGGTACAAAATAAGATTACAGTGTTTTAGAAAAGTCTCCACGTCAGCGTATCCAAGTGATCTTAAATTAAAGCCAAATATACACAAACTATAAAAAATGAAATCAACATCCAGATGTTTTACCCTCACAATCTACAGGAACGTTCTGAATGAGGCGACTCGCACCGGAAGACGAACGAGCGGGGAAAGTTTCCGAGTCGCCTCTGAAACTTGAACCAAACTGATTTAAGACGCGAAGTCGTTTCTTCGTCCGGTGGTTGACGCTTCACAGTTCGGGCGTTTCCACTCCATCAGGTGTCGCTGCCGGTGGGCCGCCATCACGTCCTGACTCGTGAAGATCCTGCCGCAGAACCAGCAGGGAAACTTGGAGCCCGAATCCCGACCCGGAGGCGCAGAACCCACGACCTCGTACTTCTTCCTGCTCAGCCGGCGAAGCCTCAGCTTCAGGGTGAACCTCTCCTGTACGGCGGCGTCCGGCGCGCCGCCGGTCCGACTCGAGAGCGAGCTCAACGTCCGGCGGGACAGAAGGACCTTCTGGACCTCCCTGTGCCTGCTGACCACCTCCATGATCCGGGCCACCTGGGGGGTGTCGGCGTCCGGGTGGTTGAGCACCACGACGGGCTGGTCTCCTGCCGGACGTTTCACCAGCTGACAGGAGTTTATGGCGACGAGGTTCAGGGTTCTCTCCTGGTGCTTTGGGACCGGCTGCCACCGGAGCCCGGGTCCTGGTGAGGACTCTGTGGATCCACCTGAAGGTACCTGGATCCTGCTGAGGAGATCTGTGCAGGAACCTGAGGAAACATCTCCGGCTTCTACCTCCTCCACCATCGGCTCGCTCCGTTCTGTAGAAGCTTCAACGCAGGAATCTTCTAAATTAGACTCACCTGAAAAAAAGATTAAAATAACTGAAGAAGCTGAACTTCCAATGAAAATACATGATGGATGCTGAAAAACAGCTAAAATTAGCTAAAAAAATCATGGAGCTGAAATGGAAGAACAAGCCTACATTAGCAGAAAGAACACAGATTTGATGAATTAGATAAGAAGAGATGAGCACAGACATTAGGAACTCAGCTAAAAAAGACAAAATTAGCAAAAATTAGCTGAAAAGGCAGAAAGAATCTTAAACTACAAGAAGGAAATGGAAGAGGCTGAAATGAGCTGAAAAAGGTGGAATTAGCTAAAAAAAAATCTAAAATTAGCATAAAACAGCTAAATAGTAGCTGAAATATCACAAATGCCTAAAACTAACCGAAAAAAAACTGAAAGAACATAAGCTAAAATGAGCTGAAAACGATGGAATAAGCTGAAAAAAAAACTAAAATAAGCATAAAACAGCTAAACAGTAGCTGAAAGTAGCAGAAATAAGCTGAAAGGAGCTTAACAAGCTGAAATAAGAAGAAAGACGTTAGAAGAAGCACAAACATGTTGCAGTTAGCAGAAAGAACCTGAAAGGATCACAAAACAGCTGAAATAACAGCTGAAATAACAGCTGAAATTAGTTTAAATTAGCAGCAGGGAGCTGAAAGCAGCTGAAGCAGAACAAAATGTGAAAGGAGCAGTAAAAAGTTGTAAACAGATGTAAAGATTTGAAGGATGGAAAATGAGCTCAGTTCATTTTCTATGAGAGAAAAATGTCAGAAAAGGCTAAATATTTCAAACAGCTAAAGTTGCACCAACACTAGAAGTCAGAGCAGGATTGACCTGAAAGAGCCGAATGTTTTGATTCATGATTTGTTGAAATATCTGAAAACCGTACAGAAGAGAACTGGATGAGAACTGGATGAGAACAGTGAGAACAGTGAGAACTGGATGAGAACAGTGAGAACTGGATGAGAACAGTGAGAACAGTGAGAACAATGAGAACAGTGAGAACTGGATGAGAACAATGAGAACAGTGAGAACAGTGAGAACTGGATGAGAACAGTGAGAACTGGATGAGAACAGCGAGAACAGTGAGAACTGGATGAGAACAGTGAGAACTGGATGAGAACAGTGAGAACTGGATGAGAACAGTGAGAACAGTGAGAACAGTGAGAACAATGAGAACAGTGAGAACTGGATGAGAACAATGAGAACAGTGAGAACTGGATGAGAACAGTGAGAACTGGATGAGAACAGCGAGAACAGTGAGAACTGGATGAGAACAGTGAGAACAGTGAGAACTGGATGAGAACAGTGAGAACTGGATGAGAACAGTGAGAACAATGAGAACAGTGAGAACTGGATGAGAACAGTGAGAACAGTGAGAACTGGATGAGAACAGCGAGAACAGTGAGAACTGGATGAGAACAGTGAGAACTGGATGAGAACAGTGAGAACTGGATGAGAACAATGAGAACAATGAGAACTGGATGAGAACAATGAGAACAGTGAGAACAGTGAGAACTGGATGAGAACAGTGAGAACAGTGAGAACTGGATGAGAACAGTGAGAACTGGATGAGAACAGTGAGAACAGTGAGAACGCTTGACTCAGACAAAAAGAAACTTCCTGCAGAAAGGTTGAAGCGGTCGATGAAGCTGCAAAACTCCAACAGAACTTTGAAACAATCTGAGCTCAGACAAAACGACGACATCTCAACAAGTGAACTGTAAAATCATAAATTTTAAAAAGGTTGAAGGTGCTGCCAGCAGCTCAGTGTGGTCACCATGGCAACAACACACCTGTTTCTCACTCCTACTGTAAGTTTTAACGAGAGGCTCAAAGAAGCAGACTGAAAAGTAAGCCTCAAACAGAGGCTGGGTGAAAACTAGAAGTCAGATCTAAACAAGTTTTAAGCCGCGAGCAGCAGAAGACTCTGACGGTCACTGGTGTGAGTTTTACTGCGTCTCGAGTGTTTTATGGAAATTTAAAACGCCTTTCATTCCCTGACATGACTTCTGTTGGGACTTGGAGAATTTCATTCTCGGTTTGGAGGAGAACGTTTTGATCTGAAGTAGAAGTGAAATGTTGTGAAGTCTGGGCGTGTCCTCTGCTCTCCGGGATGATTGGAGAGAAAACAGAGTTACGTGGTGACACGCAGCAGAACATGGAGATGTTTGTCTGGACCAAGGAGCTGTGGATGCAGGAAGTTTCCAAAGATTCCATCATTTCATGCAGCTCAGAAGTTCTTTTGACATCAACGGTTGGTTCATTTAACAAAGTCAGGTCCTCTGGACGGATTAAAAAAATTAAAATTAAAAACTTGTTGAAACATTTCATCTTTCATCCAAAGGACTTCTTCAGTCTGAGGAGCTGCAACAAACTCGGTTTTATAAATAGAGGCTTCTCATGGTGGATTCACTCATCTGCAGGTCAGAGGTCACTCTCTCAGGGATGAAGATGTTCACATCCTCGATGGAGAGGAACGATGGTTTGAGAGAGGAGTAAAGGAGGCCATCTTTGTGAAAAGAAACCGTCCATCATTAAACAGGGGCGGAGCCTCCAGGTTCAACTGTCCCCCTCTTACAATGCTGTGATTGCTAGTATCACTCAGCCCTCTGTGAACAGTAAACAGCCATCAGGTGCTAATGATCCATTGTTAGGCTGATGGTCCTTCTTGATCATCTCTCTGATCTGCTACAACTGTATGTCCCACCACGCTCCCTGAGGTCAGCGGACCAGTTGCTCCTCACAGTTCCAGGAACTCGTCTTAAGCGCAGAGGTGACAGGACCTTCTCTGTAGCAGGACCAAGACTATGGAACGAGTTGCCTCTGCTCGTCAGTTAGGCCCCTCCCTCTCGGTTTTCAAGTCCTGTTTAAAAACTCACTACTATTCAGTAGCTTTCAACACCAGATGATCTGTGTTTGATCCTGTATGCTCCACACTGGTTAGTCGTCATTATCTGCATCGTTTTTATGTCTATATTCTGATTGACCTCATTTTGTATTTTGCTTTGTGTGTTACCTGTTGTTCTGTCTGTACAGCACTTTGGTTGGCCTTGTTGCTGTTTTAAGTGCTCTATAAATAAAGTGGTGTGGCATGTGAGCAGCTGGTTCTGGATGTCAACAACAAACTGGTTGATCCACCATGAGAAGGTGATGTTTATAAGACTGAGCTGAATACAGCTCCTCAGACTGAAGAAGTCCTTTGGATAAATTATGCAACGTTTCAACAAGAAGAATCGGACCTGACTGAACTGTATTAGAGGTTTAAAATGTTTCTGTGAGCCGTTTCAACTTTGAAATGTCTCACTTGTGGAGCTACTGACGGGGCTGGGTTCATGTCCATCATGTTTCTTCTCTCCGTTCAGGAGCTGAGATCTACTGCTGCCAAACGTCTCAGCGTTTTCCATCGAGCTGCAAGTTTTGGTGAATAATTTGCACGTGTTACTTTGAACCTGCACAACAAGACGCGTGATCAAAACCTCTGAACACGAGGAGCTGAGTGTTTGTGTTGACGCAGCCATGCTAACGTCCATGAAGTGCTGGCGTGTACAAACCGTCGATGGTCGACTCACCCTCAGGGTTATGAAGAATCCCAGCAGCGGTGAAACTCCGGTCCTCTGATATTGGACCGTCAGAACCCGTTTGGGTGTTTTGGAGCTGCAGGTCTTCACAGCTCGTATCTTCTGTCCCAGACGTAGCCCTCTGATTGGTCCAGATCGTTCCATCAGCTGATCTGCTCCTGCCAACGTCAGCCTCCGAGGGAAGATCTGGCTCCTCTGAGTCGCCTGGCGTCTCTTGGCGAGTTGAAGATCCTGCAAGTGCTGCAGGCCTGGTTCTATCTTCAGGTCCAGATGGTTCCACAGAGCAGCAGATAGACTCTGATTGGTCAATCAAAGTCCTGGTTCCAGGGGCTTCCTGAAGGTCAAGGCTGAAACAGTCCACTGCGTCATTAAGAAGTTCTACTGTGTCTGGAGCTGCAGGAGGACAAGACGGTTCTTCTGGAGATGAACTTTGTGAAGCCCGTTGCTTTTCCTTCAGGACAACCTTTAAGGCTTTTGTATGGACTTTTTTAAACCTGGACTTTCTTCTTCGTCGTCTCTTTTGCTTCTTGCCTCTGGACAGGACTCTGCCGTCAGACGTCTTCTCCGTGGCCTCGTCTTTTACGTCACCTGAACTACGGGGATTGTCGCCCACGGTGTTGCCTTCTACGTTCGTTTCTCCGTCCATCTTTAATTCCTGATTTTCCCGGTTCTCCTGTGTTCCAGCACACGAAGACGGCTCAGCCGCCGAGGTGTCACTGTGCAGTTTATGTTCCGCCTGCGGACGATGACTTTCATCCCTCCGGTTGAAGTCCCGTTCATTTTGGTCCCCTGCGGCACTTTCGAGACAAACGACTTTCTTATCAGCGGACACTTTCAACCGTTTGGCGTAATTCTGAGCTACGGTTATCTGGTTCTTGACCGTGAGGACAGCGAGGTCCGCCGTGTCGATGCTGTTCTCCGTTTGGTAAAGGCTCATGTCCGGTGGAACGTTTGACAGAACGGTTTTCAGAGCCTCGGTCCACTTCTGGTCGGTGTCCGCAGCGACGGTCTCCATCAGAAACTGCTGGGTCTCCTCGAGCGTCGTCTGCGGATCGGACAGGTGGCAGTACTTGTCCAGGAACTCTCTCCCCGGCAGAGACAGGCAGTCCTGCGGCAGCCAGCGTGTCTCCCTCACCGAGCTTCTCGTCATCCTGGTTTTGATTCCAGGGCTTGTGTTATTTGGTTTCACTGAAATGGAATGCAGTCGCCTCTTCCTCTGGTTACCGTTCTGACAAACGTGACCAGCTTTGACGCCTTTGGCGATCGACAGTTTCTCACACGCCTCAAAACCGCAGAACGGACTAGCCTGAGTTTTACCGTCCTGCTCGTCTCCAGCTTCCTCCAGGTTCAATTTATGTCCATAAATGTGTTCCAGAAAGCCTCTCAAGTCCCCCGTGGAGAACTTGCGGCATGTTGCACAGGAATATTTACCACCTGGGCAGTGATACATTGTCAGGTGTGCGCAGAACTCGGGCCATGTGCGTGGAACGTTGTCGTTGCACATGCTGCAGCTAGAGAACGTGTCCTTGTGGCTTAAGAGATGAACCTGAAGGAAGGAGAACTTGTTTGTGCTGAAGGTGCACGTGTGGCAGGAGAAAACCGGCGGGCTCCCCCTGTGTTTTTCTTCAAAGTGTCTCACCAAGTCTTTTGGAGCGTACTCCGAAGTGTCCTTGCACTGAGGACACAAGAACCTGAGTGAACTGTCGTGTTCCTGGGGAGGTTTGTTTGGGGGGAGCCACGCAGCGCTCTGCTCCCACTCTGCTATCTGCTCTGGGCTCTTCTTATCTGCACTTTGCACGGCTGGGGGCCGAACGGCAGCCTTCCTGAGCTCGAGACGCTTGTGCCAGGTTCTGTTCTTCTTCTTGACGCCATGCTTGTGATCTCCAGTGGAGGTGGCAGCACAAATATCCACCACATCCATGAGGTTTGGCTTCGTCTGGTTTCTGAAAGTACAGGAAAACAAGGAATTAAAAAATAAAGTTTTACGGCAAATGCAGCTAAATCTTGATGAGCCTGTTTTATAAAACATCAGTAACAAATAAACAGCGATCATCCCTTTAAAAAAATGCATATCTCCCGCCGTCTGTCAGGCCGAAGTTACGCATTATTTAAGTAATAATACTGTGTAATGGGTGGTGCTCCAATTATGTGTTGTGGATGACTCTCAGCTACTACCATGTCAAATTTTAGCTCAATATTTTAAAAATTGTCTGAGTTGTGTCCACTTTAGTGTTTATAAATGCCAGTTGGCCGTGGCAGCCATCTTGAAAAGGGTGGACTCCTTCAGTTGAAGCTGATGTACAGAGAGGAACACAGTTTGGTTCCAATCTGTCCAGTAGGTCATGGGATATTTTGCTAACAGACAGACCAGAGAGGACAACCAGCAGCTGTTCGTGCCATGTTCTTTAAAGTTCACCTGCTGTTGGCCTTGGATGACGTTACCACTTAAATCCTGTAAATAACAACAACCTTGGATTAAAAACCAACAACCAGCTGCAGGAAGCTGCACTGCAGAGGACAAACGGTTTATGAACGAGCCGTGAAGGAAGTGCCAAGAGAAACTTTGTACAAAACAGTTAAAACTCAAACAAACCCAGAGTCGAGTCCCTCAGTCTGCAGGTGAACCAAAGTCCCAGAACCGCTTTGATAAATATTCACTCACATTCAACTCTACCAGCTCCAAAAACGCAGTAATGCTTTAATATTTAATCGCATGTTGCTGTTTAATGTCGGAGCCAACTGCTCACACAGAGACGTGAACTAAGGCGACGCTCAGAGACTAAATAACTTGGAGGACGAAGCAGCGAGGCGACGAAGTTCCGCCGCTCCGACCAAAATTAACCCCGCGGCCGCTTCTTCACAGGCCCGACCGGCGGACGGAACCGATGGAGAATAAACGCGGAGCTGCTCAAACTGTTGTTCCGATTCATTTATTTATTTTATTACCTCTTTTCTCCTTTTGTGAAGAGCTTGACAGCTCAGCGAGTGGCAGCCATGATGGTTTCATCCGGGGATTTACGATGCTGTGAGCTGCTTTAGTCGTTAGCCTCCGAGCTAACAGCTAAAAACATGGCTAAACACAGCTGTTAGCCTCCGAGCTAACGGAGCAGTTAGCCTCCGAGCTAACAGCTAAAACATGGCTAAACACAGCTGCTAGCCTCCGAGCTAAGGGAGCAGTTAGCCTCCGAGCTAACAGTTAAAACATGGCTAAACACAGCTGCTAGCCTCCGAGCTAACAGCTAAAACATGGCTAAACACAGCTGCTAGCCTCCGAGCTAACAGCTAAAACATGGCTAAACACAGCTGCTAGCCTCCAAGCTAAGGGAGCAGTTAGCCTCCGAGCTAACAGCTAAAAACATGGCTAAGCAAGCTGCTAGCCTCCGAGCTAACAGCTAAAACATGGCTAAACACAGCTGCTAGCCTCCGAGGTAACAGCTAAAACATGGCTAAACACAGCTGCTAGCCTCCAAGCTAACAGCTAAGCCCCACAGAGCCGTTAACTGAAGAAAACTGGTCTATGTGGTCATTTTACCCACAATACATTTGTAACAGAATACAACGTAAAAATAGGCAAAGCAGGATAATTCATTCATTCAACCTTTATTTCTACAGGTAAATCCCAGTGAGCCTCGAGGACTCATTTACAAGAGAGACCTGGTTTCAACAAAGAAAGATGACAACAATGGACAACAGCAACAACAACAATAACAATTGTTTAACAACAATAAACAGTTATAAAAAGTCATACTGCAGGGTTTGGTTTTTTTTTGTTTTGTTTTGTGTTTTTTTTTTACAAATAGGATGGCTAAAAGAAAAAGGTAACAACAACAAAAAAAAAACATCTAGATTCTAAGGCGAATGTAGAAAACTAAAAACAGGAACATGTCTGCACTGGTCCCTGCCAGGAGTCCAACAGATTCTTAAAGACACTTAGAGAGGTCAAGGTCGAGAGCTTCAGATCTTTTTACAAGATATTCCAGGAAACAGGAGCGGAGTAGGAGAAGGTCCTTTTGTCTAGTTCAGTCCTCACTGAGGGAACACTGCAGGTAATGATGTCCTGAGAGCGCACGCTGTAGCTGCACTCACACAGAGACATGTAGGAGGAGATGTATGAAGGCAGCAGACCAGGAAGTGATTTAAAGATGAAAATGTACCAGTGGGAGAGTCTGTGTAAAGTTAATGATGTCCAGTTAACCAGTGGATACTGGGTGCAGTGGTGGGTACGGTAGTTACAGCCAGTTCTGAATCTTAGTGCACCATGATAGACAGCATCCAACATCTGCAGCATCCAACATCTGCAGGGTTCTTGTAGGAGCGTTCATGTAAATAATGTCACCGTAATCAATGGAGGGAAGGAAAGTCACAGATACAAGGTGTTTCCTAGCATTCAGGGTTAGACAGGATCTGTTTCTGAAAAATAAACCCAGTTTAACTTTCAGTTTCTTTACCAAGTTTTCCACATGGAGCTTAAAAGAGAGATGTGAGTCGACCAAGATACTCAAATATTTATAGGATCCAACAAACTAAATGGGGACACCATTTGAGGATAAAATCGGAGGAAGAACTGCTGGGACCGACTTCCTATTTGAAAAAAACATCCCTTTGGTTTTGTCGGCATTTAGGACAAGTTTGAGGCGGAACAAATCTGTCTGGATGATGTTGAATGCAGATTTCAAAAGCTGGAAAGCCTTAGCAACTGTTTTAGCTCGACAATAAACAACTGTGTCATCAGCACAGAAATTTATGGATGCATTAGGGATGTAAAAAAGTTAAATCTGGTCCTCTGGACATTCAAAAAAACCCAAAACAAAGCAAAACAACAAAAAATGTAGAAACGTTTCGTCTCTCATCCTGAGGACTTCCTCAGCCTGAGGAGCTGTATTCAGCTCAGTCTCTTAAATAGCACCTTCTCAGAGTGAATCAACCAGTTTGCTGCTGACAACCAAAACCAGCTGATCACATGCTCAAGAAGGACCATCAGCCTAACAATGGGTCATTAGCACCTGATGGCTGTTTACTGTTCACAGAGGGCTGAGTGATACTAGCAATCACAGCATTGTAAGAGGGGGACAGTTGATCCTGGAGGCTCCACCCCTGTTTAATGATGGACAGTTTCTTTTCACAAAGATGGCCTCCTTTACTCCTCTCTCAAACCATCGTTCCTCTCTGTCCAGGATGTGAACATCTTCATCCCTGAAAGAGTGACCGCTGGCCTGGAGATGAGTGTAGACCGCAGAGTCCTGGCCTGATGATGTTGCTCTTCTGTGCTGGTCCATCCTTTTGGCCAGTGGCTGTTTTGTTTCCCCGATGTAAGACTGATCACTCTCCTGACACTGAACAGCATACACAACATTACTCTGTTTGTGCCGGGGGACTGGATCTTTGGGATGAACCAGTCTTTAATGTATTTTGGGGTTTAAAAGCCACTGGGACGTTATGTTTAGAAAATAAACGTCTCAGTTTCTCTGATACTCCCTCAACATACGGAATGACCACTGGTCTGGGTCTGGGTTCCTCCTTTTCACCTGATGGTTGACTGGAGTCCTGTTTGAGTTTCTTCTTTCAGGAAGGCCCAGTTAGGATATCCACATTGCTCTAGAGCCTGTCTTGTGTAGGATTTCTCCTTCTGCCTGGCTCCCGAGCTAGTGGGGACGCTGTCTGCTCTGTGGTACAGAGTCCTGATGACTCCTAACTTGTGCTCCAAAGGGTGATGGGAGTCAAACTGCAAATACTGGTCTGTGTGGGTGGGTTTGCGGTACACCTCAGTTTGCAAATGTCCTCTATCAGAGACTGAGACCTCACAGTCCAAGAAAGCCAACCTGCCATTTTTTACATCTTCTCGTGTGAACTTGATGTATTTATCCACAGAGTTGATGTGGTCAGTAAAATGTTGGACTTCCTGAGATTTAATTTTAACCCAGGTGTCGTCAACATACCTGAACCAATGACTTGGTGGTGTCCCTGAAAAGGACGTCAAGGCTCTCTTTTCTACCTCCTCCATGTACAGGTTGGCAACAATAGGAGAAACTGGAGACCCCATAGCACACCCATGTTTCTGCCTATAATATTGCTCCCCATATGTGAAGTAGGTTGACTGCAGGCACAGTTTCAAGAGTTGACACAGTTGTTCTGTGGAAAGCGTGGTCCTGCTGCTCAGAGTGGTGTCTGATTTTAATCTTAAACTGACCACCTCTACTGCATCATCAACAGGAATGCACGTAAAGAGTGATGTGACATCAAAAGAGACCATTGTTTCATCAGTCTCCATGATGACATCCCTCACCTTATCCACAAAGTCCATGGTGTTCTGTATGTGGTGTTCTGAGCTGCCAACTAAAGGGATGAGTACAGACGCCAGATATTTGGAAACATTGTAAGTGACAGAGTTAATCATGCTAACAATTGGTCTTAAAGGTACACCCTGTTTGTGGATTTTAGGTAAACCATACAGACTAGGTGTGGCCTCCCCTGGGTACAGTCTGTGGTACAGAAAACGGTCAATAGCCTTGTCCTGCTCCAAAACTTTCAGGCAATCTATTAACTTCTTCTTGTAACCACTTCCTGGATCTCTTTTCAGAGGTTCATAAGTGTTTAAGTCACTAAGGAGTGTCATAACTTTCTCATGATAGTGTTTCTGGTTCAAAATCACTGTGCACCTTCCTTTGTCTGCTGGGAGAATGATGATGTTTTTGTCCTTGCTAAGAGTGGTGAGTGCGTCCCTCTCCTCTCTACTGATGTTGGAAGGTGGTGGTTTGGCATTGCTGAGGCAGGCTGAAACTTTGATTCTGAGCTGTTCTGCTTCACCCTCTTTCATTTTGTTGTTGCAGATGGCTGATTCTGTGGCTGTGATCATCTCCACCAGAGGAATTCTACTTGGTGCAACCACAAAGTTCAGTCCCCTGGCAAGAATCTCTGTCTCCGGCTGGGTGAGCTTCTGTCAGATAAATTCTTCACCCACTTTTCTGTCTCCCTGGCATGTAACTGACTACTGGAGTGTTGTCCTACACTGAATGTGTTGTTATTGGAATAGTGATGGTGTTGATGAGTTATTAGTAAGTTAAACTTGTTTTGTTGTCGAGTCTTGGACTTGACATGCTGTGCTAAGCGTGCCTGATCTGTACAGTCCATCACTTGCTGAAGTGTGGTCTGATCTAGACACGTTGTTAGTTTCTGTTTAATGTGCTCTTCTTTGGCCTTCAAGGCCTCAATAGTAAAATTGGTCTGTCTCACCCGTTCATTCAGCAGCTGGGTCTGTGCCTTCTGAAGGATCTTGCTTGCCCGGTGCCCGCTGACCAAAGATTTTAGTTCCAGGCTCTTGGGAATGATGCCACTTTGTCGACATCTGAGGTTGAATCGCAAATGGTTCCTGTAGTCGGCCCTCTTCCTTGCTGTTTTCTCAAACTCTCTAACTAGTTTGAGGCAATCCTGGCCAAAGTGGTTCAAAATATCCTGATGCATGCTCAATAATCCAGGTAGAAAAATCTAAAAAAGTTAAATCTGGTCCTCTGGACATTCAAAAAACCAAAAAACAAAACAAAGCAAAAAAAATGTAGAAACGTTTCGTCCCTCATCCTGAGGACTTCATCAGTCTGAGGTGCTGTATTCAGCTAATTCTCTTAAATAGCACCTTCTCAGAGTGGATCAACCAGTTTTGCTGCTGACAACCAAAACCAGCTGATCACATGGTCAAGAAGGACCATCAGCCTAACAATGGATCATTAGCACCTGATGGCTGTTTACTGTTCACAGAGGGCTGAGTGATACTAGCAATCACAGCATTGTAAGAGGGGGACAGTTGAACCTGGAGGCTCCACCCCTGTTTAATGATGGACGGTTTCTTTTCACAAAGATGGCCTCCTTTACTCCTCTCTCAAACCATCGTTCCTCTCTGTCCAGGATGTGAACATCTTCATCCCTGAAAGAGTGA
>NC_056498.1:44921916-44931320 GCF_014905685.2 Nematolebias whitei
GAACCAGTCTTTAATGTATTTTGGGGTTTAAAAGCCACTGGGACGTTGTGTTTAGAAAATAAACGTCTCAGTTTCTCTGATACCCCCTCAACATCTGGAATGACCACTGGTCTGGGTCTGGGTTCCTCCTTTTCACCTGATGGCTGACTGGAGTCCTGTTTGGGTTTCTTCTTTCAGGAAGGCCCAGTTAGGATATCCACATTGCTCTAGAGCCTGTCTTGTGTAGGATTTCTCCTTCTGCCTGGCTCCTGAGCTAGTGGGGACGCTGTCTGCTCTGTGGTACAGAGTCCTGATGACTCCTAACTTGTGCTCCAAAGGGTGATGGGAGTCAAACTGCAAATACTGGTCTGTGTGGGTGGGTTTGTGGTACACCTCAGTTTGCAAATGTCCTAAGATTATTTGTTGTTATTGGTGGTGTGGTGATGCTTTCAGGGGTTAGCAAAACTTCTCCACGAACATTTGAGGCGTTTCCCTGAACCCAGAAGTCACAAAGTTTAATCAAATGTATTCTAGTAAAGTATTCAACTAAAGGTTTGTTGTGACTTTCTCCCGCTAATTATCATTTTCACGGCTTCACTTCAGTTGGTTGTGCAGGCTGACGTCAGAGTTCCGAGCAACACCTGAACGCACCTATGTGGTAGGTGAGAGGAGCAGGTCCGGCTGCTTGAAATCCACCTCAGTCCAACCTGTCCATGTGCTCACGGGGTGAGTGTTTTTCCTGGTTTTAATTAAAAAACAAAGTGGTTTGTGCTGGAACCTCCTGAGCCCTCACGTGAACAGTGCGTCGACCTTTAAAGAGTTCTTTTGTGGTGTTCCCGCAGCAACCGTGCGTCCTTTAATCAGCTGTGCGGCTTTCAGAGGTCTGAGGCTGTTAAATGGAGCTGGAGGAGCAGTGGTGGAGAGGACAACTGGCTGCAGACATTTACCAGGCGCTCAGACACAAAGTGAGTCACATTTTGTCCCCCCACAACATCAAAGGATCCACATCAAAGAGACTAAAGTTACTTTTATGCCCCCCCCCCCCCCTTCATGCTTTTATTTTTTGGACGTGTAGTCCGAGCATGTAGGCCAGGGCTATTCAACTGGTGGCCTGGGGGCCTGAGTCAGGTCCACAGGTGAGCTCAGGTCGGCCCACCAGCGGGTTCATTTGAAATAAAACTAATTTTAATCATAAAACAAATTTGATGAGAAGAACTGCTGGACGTCCCCCCCCCCCCCCCCTGAGCTCTTGGCTTTCAGTAACTGTGGCCCCCTGAGCAGTTTTTATTTTTCTTTTTAATTGTATTTATTTATTTTAGTTTGTTTCCCAGAGACGTGTGGAGCTCTTCAGGTGTGCACCAAAAACAAGCCTGGGCTGCAAAATTAGAAATCAACGAAACACTAGTTCGCACTTTATTGTTTATTTATCATATGCAGATTAACAACGATGCAATGACATGTTCCAGGTGAGAAGAACCGTTTCGACTTGCTAAAAGGAAAAACAACTTTATTCACTTCACTGACTAAATCTGTTTTGTTGTTTTTAGCTGCAAACCGTTGCAACAAAGTCTATAATGCCCATCATGTACAAAACAATAATAATGTAATTGATCGTAAATCGCCCTAAATGTGTTGAAACATATT
The DNA here is from genome assembly GCF_014905685.2 of Nematolebias whitei. Classification (NCBI taxonomy): domain Eukaryota; kingdom Metazoa; phylum Chordata; class Actinopteri; order Cyprinodontiformes; family Rivulidae; genus Nematolebias; species Nematolebias whitei. Next base: position 44,923,540 of record NC_056498.1, read on the forward strand.
TGTATTCTTGAGGATTTGAACTGCGCTTCGTGAACACCACCGAGAAGAGGTGAACCGTTTATGACCTGAGCTAAAGTCGACGAGTGAATTTAAAAGTTTGAAGCACTTGTAGCTGAGCTGGTGGACAGCCGTGCACAGTTCACCCTCCATGGACACAAACAGTTTGTTGATTGACAGCCTGGAGGCGGGACGACTGACGGTCTGTCCAACACGACTGCTCCGTGGTCCATTCAACACTTGAGCTTCAGCTCTGAGCAGAAGGCAGAGACACGTTGTCTTTTATCGGTGTCCAGAGTTAAACAGCTACAAATGTTTCCTGTTGAAGGTTCTCAAAGCTCCTCAGGGTCATGCAGCTTTTGATTATCGTTAGGAGGAGCCTCTTCAGAGGGATCCAAGTAAAGCTCAGGTCTCAGGAGGACGTCTGTCCATGTTGTCCAACAGGAGCTGAAGTTGCCGTCCTACAAAGGCCAGTCCCCTCAGCTGAACTTCAGGCGGTACTTCGCGGACCTCGTCGCCATCATCAGCAACCACTTCCGGCTCTGCCCCGCAGCCAGACACCTGGCCGTCTACCTGCTGGACCTCTTCATGGACCGTTATGATGTCACGGTGCAGCAGCTCCACATGGTCTCCCTCTCCTGCCTGCTTCTGGCGAGTACGTGCCGTCCTCTCACCTCACGACTGACAGCTTTCTGCACACATGAGCGTAAATGTTCCTTCGCTGCAGGTAAATTCGAGGAACGTGAGGACCGGGTGCCAAAGCTGGAGACCTTGAACAGCCTGGGCTGCATGAGCTCCATGAACCTGGTCCTGACCAAGCAGGGTTTGCTCCACATGGAGCTGCTGCTGCTGGAAACCTTCGACTGGAACCTGTACCTCCCCACAGCAGCTCATTTTATCGAATACTATCTGTCTGTGGCGGTCCATGAGGGGGACCTGCACGACGGCTGGCCTCTGAGCAGCTTGGAGAAGACCAGGCTGTACATGGACAAGTACTCCGACTACTTCCTGGAGGTCTCCCTACAAGGTACAGGTCGTTTTACCTTTACAGCACAAAGACGATGACAGAAGAAACATTAAGAGCTATTTGAAGTGAGGTTTGAAGAAACTGACAAATAAAGGACAGAGTCAAACGGACACGAACGTAAAGGTTTAGATCAAAGTGTTTGCAGGAACTCGTGAACTTTTCTAGACTTGAAGTGAAAATTGGAAAACTTCTGGTATTCCAGCAGATATTCCAACATTCTGTTCTGCCTCATCCCTCAAACTACATTACCCACAATGCCACCATTTAACAGGAAAAGCTGAGAAAACATAAAGAAAATTATAATTTTCAAATAAATATTTAAATAATTTTGATGACAAGTTTTAAGTTCTGAACACCAAACTAAAATAAGAGAAAAGAAAAAAGAACAGTTCAACATGAATTTGTTCATTCAGTTTGTTTTGCATTTTATTTCATATTTATTACATTTGATAGGTTGTAAGTTTATTTGTAGTATTTTTGTGCAGTTACTGTAAAATGCAGGTTGTTTTAAAATAAGTCTAGTTTTTACAATAAGTGCCCGTGTCGTGTTTTCAGACCACGTGTTTCTGTGTTTTGTGCCGTCGCTGGTGGCCGCCGCCTGCGTGGCCGCCTCGCGCCTCATCCTCCACCTGGCCCCGACCTGGCCCCCCCGGCTGCAGCACCTCACGGGCTACACCTGGGAGCACCTGGTGCCGTGTGCAGAGAAGCTCCTCGTGTGCGTATCTCATGGAAAGGTCCATGTACCAAGAACGCTCAGTCAGCGTCGCTACGCTACTTTTAGCTTTTAGCTGTTGTTGTCTTTCAGCTGTTCTCTCATCTGGAGTCTCCACAACAAGTCCTTCTCCATCTGTCCTCACTCTGACTCTAACATCCTTCTACCAATAACCACTGTCCCTCCTCTGGACGTGTCCAAACCACTGTCCCTCCTCTGGACGTGTCCAAACCACTGTCCCTTCTCTGGACATGTCCAAACCACTGTCCCTCCTATGGACGTGTCCAAACCACTGTCCCTCCTCTGGATGTGTCCAAACCACTGTCCCTCCTCTGGACATGTCCACACCATCTCAGTGTCTCCTCTCTAACTTTATCTCCCAGTTGTTCAACCTGTGCTGTACCTCTGATGATCTCATTCCTGATCTTCTCCATCCTTGTCTCTCCTAAGAAGAACCTCAACATCTTCATTTCTGACACTTCCAGTTCTGTCTCCTGTCTTTTTGTCCATGTCTCTGTCTCCAGACCATACAACATAGCTGGTCTCACCACTGTCTTGTAAACATTCCTTTGATCTTTGCTGACACCCTTTTGTCTCAAATCACTCCTGGACCTTTTCTCCATCACTCCATCCTGCCTGGACTCTCTTCTTCTCCTCTTAGCTATGATTTGGCTCATTTTAGCCACTGTTTCGTTGGTTTTAGCTTCTGTCCTGCTCTCCTTTAACCGTTCATTCTTACGTTCGGTGTTTGGACTGTTGTCACAGAAAATGCAGTTTCTCCAGTTGATTAACTCAGATTTGCTTCTTGGTGTTTATTTCTCTGTTAAAAAGAATGAAATGGTAGAAAAGCCTCTTTAACTTACAGTAAAGTCTTTGTCTCCCCCCCTCCCCTCCCCCCAGCGCACATGACAGTGATGTCAAAGAGGCCAATGAGCAGAAGGGCCCTCAGGTCGGCCATCAGAACCAGGTGCTGTTCCACGGTTCAGCCCAGACCTCCACCGTGACGCAGTACCTGCACCTGCCCGGCGTGCAGTACCCTCAGCCGGGCCTGGCCCCCGGCTTCATGCCCCCGTCCTTCCTCCCCACCTCCGGCCTGCAGGCTCAGCACGGCAGCGCCACCTCGCTGGATGCAAAGCCCGGCCGGGCCTACCAGGTGCAGTTCAGCTGCACGGCGCCGTGCTTCGACAGATGACACGTTCGGCGTCGTTTCTGTTGCAAGATGAGAACCGACCATGTTTTGTTCTTGAACGCAACACTGAAGGAGGAAAAAGTTGTTTTTAATTTCCAGAGACGTGATGAGATTTGTGCAGCACTTTGAACCGTGTGCCTGCGTGTGTATGCGTGTGTGTGTGCGTGCGTGCATGCGTGTGTGTTTCGTGCAACACGCCTGCTCTGCTGCAGTTCCTGTGGGAAGACGCTCGTTTCAGCGTGTTTGTTATACGGAGGGTAAATGTCGTAGCGAGGCGCTTTGAGGCGCCGTGTTCTCCACTGGTGTCGCTGCAGTCTCTGTTTTTGTTTGTTTGTTTGTTTGTTCTGAAGCATCGGATGCACAAATGAAGCCGAGACTGTTGCGCTAAGTTCAAAAAGAACAGCAACAAAAAGGAGATCTGTCAGTTTGTGACTGAAATAAGAGTTTTTGTTTGTTTTTTAAATTATTGTTTGGTTAAATGTCACAGGAAACGACAGAACACTGTTAATGTCACAGTTATTATTATAATTATTATTTATCTGTGCATGGAGGGTTTCAGTGTCGCTGCTGTTCTCTTCGACGATTGTTTTAAAGAAAGTACAAACCTGCGTTTAGACGCTCGGAGGATTTGTTTGGAAAAGGTGATGGTGCCGAGTACTGATTAAAATTTTGTCATATTTATGACATAAAAATATTCTATAAACCAAAGTTTTTCCTCGTTTGTTTCAATGTTTTTTTCCTGTTTGCATTTGTCGTGTTAGCAAAATATCTCATATAGATTGTAATGAGACTCGTATCGGGGGATGTACGTCTACAACTCACTAACATTTGTTGTCAGCCCAGTTCAAGATGGCCGCCACAGCCAGCTGACATTAATAGACACAAAATGGCATGAGGTGTGTGGCTCAACGAGAACAATGTGATGAAATTAGCAAAAAATAAAAAGACCTTTACTGTCATGGCACCTGAACACAACTAAATGTGGGTTTGCTTCCAGAGCAAAAGTAAAAACTGAAATATAAAAGTAAACTGTATAAAAGGTAATAGTTACAGATTTGAAACACTCCAGTTGTGCAACACAAGCAGATTGATATTCCACCAGTTGTCCCTTATTGCACTGATTCAGTTTTTATTACAGTTTTTTAGTTCAGCAACGGCTGACGGATAAACATTGTTTTTAAATCTTTAATCTTTACTTTAAATCTTCAATTAAAAAAAGAAACTGTCCAGATGACCTGACTGAAAAATGTTGGATTTTATACCTGGATTATTGAGCATGAACTTTGTTGTTTTTAAATCTGTTTGTTCTTGTCTTGATTGATCTGAACCTTTTCCCTGACGGTAACAGGTCAAACATGTCCAGGGTGACACGTGTCCTTTCACATGTTTTGGGTTTTCCCTGTGCAGCAGGAACTGTGTAAATCTTTCCCCTGCACCAATCGGTCACTTGTTCCATCCCCGTCCCTGTAAGTGGACTCATCCCCCCACCTCACCACTATGATGTCGTCTGCAAATTTGGCCATGGTGTTGCTGTGGTGAGCAGGTGCAGTCATGTGTAGAGGGCACTGAGCAGGGGCTCAGCACACAGCCCTGTGGAGCTCCCGTGCAGAGGCTGAGGGCCATAGTTGTGTGACGGCCCATTCTCACTGCAGTCTGACAGGAAACTTTACCCACGTGAGGGTGGAGTGGAGGAAACTGAAGATTTCCCTGCTGGCATCAATGGGATTTAATGAGAGTTGAAGCCCGACCCGTTCGGGTCTCCAGCTCAGACCTCCCAGCAGAACCATCATTCAGGGTTTAAACGGGTCACAGGAAGTTTTCTTGTCTTGAGCTTGTTTTACACAATCAGGTTTGAAACAGTTTGATTTAAACACAGAACAGGTCACTCTGATTTTTGAGCTTTTTAAATTTAAAAATTCACCTTTTTCTTCCGCCCAGCGTCTCTGCTGTAGAACTGATGGTGTCCACTCAGATCCCGCCAGAGGTCAAAGGTCATTGACTTCCACTGTATCTGAGATCAGAAACTTGTTCCCAACAGGAAGTGAAGCCTCATTTTAACTTCTCACATCTCTGTAACACTCCGTTAAAACCCGATGACTGTGTGACGGCCGACGCTTCGAGGATTCCTTTGACTTTTACTTTTCACACAAACACTTTGGAAAGAGCGAGAATTAAAAGACGTCTCAACGTTTCAAACGGAGCTCTGTCTCTCCACAGTCCGTTCAGCACCGTGCGTGGCTGAAAACCATTAAAACTTTATGGAAACACTCAAATCAGAACGTTTGAATCGAACACGTCTGTTTTGGATCTTTGGTTTGATTTGATTCTGAACATTGACGCTCAGTTAAACAAGTGAAAAATAATTTAACAAACATTAAAACATGAACGTGCTTCACTGACAGTTTGACAAAACAAAAGAACGCTGGACGGGGTGTGTTGTGTGTTCTGATTTGCTGCTTTTTAAATTTAATTAAAAAAAAGCTGCTGAGGGGAGAACTGCAGGGTACTGTGCTGCCAAGCCTTTTATACATTTTATGTTAATTTAGACCAAAGCTCAATGAAAGCATAAAACTAACTCCATAATCCTATCATCAAAATGACTTTATGTCCGTTTAGTCTAGCCTAAAAAGATAAATCAGGATTTATTGATGTGGACACACCAGAATAATCCAAAGAGTTCTGCTCCGAGCTTATTTGAGACGTTGCATAAGTGTGTTTCATAACCAGACGTCTGAATGTAGACAGGATGTTCGTTCTGTGATCAAAGCTTCTCAAACTGTTTACAACTAATGACGTTCTTTTCTTACATTTAAAACCGCAGAATGCAGAAATGTGCACACAGTAGTTTGATTCATAAAACTAATTTACAGAACCCTTACTGAGGAGGCACCTCATCAAAGGTTACATTTATTCTTTGTCATTTTTTATGAAATGTGGCCATCAAAATGAAATACTGAAGACAAGCGAAAACAGGCGAGACTAAAAGTCTGACTATTTTCTCATCGACAGAGGAAATAAAGAGTTATTAGGAGCGCCAACACGTGAGCACGTATTCAGACAAATATTTTCTCACTGACTCCTGCTTCTACAAGGACTGACACTTTTTTATTCTTACATCGTATCGTGGGTGTTTTGGTTTCATTTCACTCGGTGTCTCTGCTGTACGGCTGATTTTTGTTGAAATCCCCCCAGAGTCCAGAAAGCACACACCCAAACTCTCACTGACTTCCACTGTATCTGTGCTCTGAGTTTTCTGTCTAAAAAAAAGAAACATCTTTTAAACTTCCAACATCCTTCAGTCAGCTCATCTGGACAGTTTCTTTTTTTGTGCTGAAACGTTTCGCCTTCGATCCAGAAGGCTTCATCAGTCAAGGAAACACACAACAAAACTGATTCTTCCTCCAACAGCTTACTCCAAAGTGGAACAAACCAGTTCTGCTTGTGATAAGATGGTCTCTTTGGTACGCCCCTCCTCCATTGCCGGCCTCTTCCTTGTTGTTAGTCGTGTCAAACTGGTTGAAAACAACAAAGTTGTTGTGTGTTTCCTTGACTGATGAAGCCTTCTGGATCGAAGGCGAAATGTTTCAGCACAAAAAAAGAAACTGTCCAGATGACCTGACGGAAAAATGTTGGATTTTATACCTGGATTATTGAGCATGGACTTTGTTATCTTTTAAACTTCTTCTGAAAAAAAACATACATAGAAATAAATGAAGGGTTTTTCTGTAATTTAAAGAAAAGTGGGCGAGAAGGGCTTGTACCGATTGGCGAGACAGAGGGATTAGGCTGGAAAGGATGTGCAGCAGGTTAGGCTTGTTAATGATAGGAATGGGACATTTATGAGGACAGCAGAACATGTATGAGGACAGCAGGACATGTATGAGGACAGCAGGACGTGTATGAGACAGCAGGACATGTATGAGGACAGCAGGACGTGTATGAGGACAGCAGGACGTGCATGAGGACAGCAGTACATGTATGAGGACAGCAGGACAGTGGTGAGATGTGCTGTAGGAGTGACAGATAGCTTCAAGGTGGAGGTGGGAGTGCATCAAGGATCGTCTCTGAGCCCCTTCTTGTTTGTTCTGGTGATGGACCGACTAACAGATGAGGTCAGGCAAGAATCCCCGTGGACTATGATGTTTGCAGATGACATTGTGATCTGTGGCGAGAACAGGAAACAGGTGGAAGAGAACTTGGAGAGGTGGAGATATGCACTTGAAAGAAGAGGAATGAAAGTCAGTCGTAGTAAGACAGAGTCCATGTGTGTGAATGAGAGGGAGGAGGTGGAACAGTGAGGCTACAAGGAGCAGAGGTCACAAAGGTGCAGGACTTCAAGGACTTGGGGTCCACTGTCCAGGAACATGGGGAGTGTGGTGAAGAGGTGAAGAAGAGAGTCCAGGCAGGATGGAGTGATGGAGAAAAGTTTCAGGAGTGATTTGTGACAAAAGGGTGTCAGCAAAGGTCAAAGGAAAAGTTTACAAGACAGTGGTGAGACCAGCTATGTTGTATGGTCTGGAGACAGAGACATGGACAAAAAGACAGGAGACAGAACTGGAAGTGTCAGAAATGAAGATGTTGAGGTTCTCCTGAGGAGAGACAAGGATGGAGAAGATCAGGAATGAGATCATCAGAGGTACAGCACAGGTTGAACAACTGGGAGATAAAGTTAGAGAGGACACACTGAGATGGTTTGGACATGTCCAGAGGAGGGACAGTGGTTTGGACATGTCCAGAGGAGAGACAGTGGTTTGGACATGTCCAGAGGAGGGACAGTGGCTTGGACATGTCCAGAGGAGGGACAGTGGCTTGGACATGTCCAGAGGAGGGACAGTGGTTTGGACATGTCCAGAGGA
>NC_056498.1:44931420-44945398 GCF_014905685.2 Nematolebias whitei
GTGGTTTGGACATGTCCAGAGGAGGGACAGTGGTTTGGACATGTCCAGAGGAGGGACAGTGGTTTGGACATTTCCAGAGGAGGGACAGTGGGTATGTTGGTATAAGGATGTTAGAAATCGAGCTGCCAGGAAAAAGACAATAAGGAGAAGACATGGTAGTTGGACAGAGGACAGTGAGACAGAAGAGGATGACTCGCTGACCCCTGAAGAGGGAAAATCCGAAAGAAGTGGGGGTTTTTTATTAATACTTTTCTTTAAATCATTAACCAAACATCAAAATGTACACAAATAAACAACAGAAAATAAAATTTAGGTGCTTTCATTTCGTGAAGCATCGATAATTTCATTCATTCAACCTTTACTTGTCTTATTGAGCCACTAGGACTCTTTACAAGAGAGACCTGACAAAGAACGCAGATGAGCTACAGACAACAGTAGACAATCATATAAAAAAGCATAAAAAAGTAAATAGAAGAAATAAAAAAAAAACGAAACTATTTTCGAAGCAGTTGGAACGACAGCTTCATGAAGCAGTGGATCGTAGGAGGAAAAAAAAAACCTGGTTGGATTTGTCTTGTCCTCTTAACGCGCGTTTTGATTGGCTCTCCCGGAGGCCTGTAGCCAATCAGCTTCCTCCTGGCATGGAGGAAGGAATAAATGCAAGATGGCTCCTCGTATAAAAACAGTCTCCTGGGTTTCCCTGGACGAGCAACGAAATAAGTCTCTATTTCTCATCAGGGTTAAATATTTATCCGCGGAGAGCTCCGAGGGGTGAACCGAGCATTATCTTCCCGGGTTTCGGTGGTATTTTGTGGGAAGCGGAAGCGGAGGGACGACGTTTGAAGACGTGATGCGGACGGTTTGGTAGAGACGGAGCGGGCCGGTCGGACGGCGCTCTGCCCGGCTGGGCCGCAGCTAGCCAGCGCTGCCTGCTAACTGGCTAACGACCTCACCTCCTCGGCGAAGCACGACACATGTGGGAATAAATACATCGGATTTCTGACTGTTGACTGCGGGACGTGGACGCTCAGGAAGCAACAAGTCATGGCTGTTTCGAGGTGAGCTAAATGTCGACGGAGCTTTAGCTGCGTGCTAACATGCTAACGTTGTTTTAGCTGAGAATAGCGTGGTGATGGCCGACCTAAGCTCTTTAACCCTACAAAGAAAGAAGCTGCTAACCGACGCAGTCTGACTTTTAAATAAACAGATCGAAATCAAAGAGAGAACTTCGTAGTTTGGCTGCAGCTCAGGAAAGCGAGGTTAGCTAAACAACCAGGTAAATTAAAGTTATAGAATTAAAATGAGCTGTGATAATGTTCAGAACTAAATTAAACTCGGTTATTTTCAGCCCGGCCTCGATCATAAAACGGTCTAAACGAACAGGAGCGGTTTAACGTTTTGTTTTTGTCTCTTTCTGTCTGTGTTTATTTGAGTCCACGTGGTTTTATTGGTTCTGGATGACCTGGTTAATTAAAACTCACGTCTAAGATCAAGACTAACATTTTTATTCTGCAGGAACTCCATCAAGTCAACTTTATTTAAAGAATAAAGCGCCTTTTTATTCACTACTAAAGCCACCAACACAGTTCACTTGTAAAATAACTAAAGAAGCTAAGAATTAAACACTGGTTTAAAAAGCAAATACAATTTAAATTATTATTTAACCCAAGAAAGCGTTGGACTAGAACAGGTGAACCTCGAGTTTAATTTAAAAACATTAACGCTCTCGTCTGTCCTCGGGGACACTGTCCCACACCTGTTGGACTGTTCTGAGGACACCTGTCTCACAGGTGAGCTGTCTTGTGGGTTTTAGTTGTAACTTCAGGAGGAGACACTCTGCAGGACCCAGAGATCTGGAGGGCCACGCGGCCGTGGACGTGCATTGTACGTGCACAGGAGCTGATGGACACCGTTAAAAGGGGTGTGGCGTGCGCTCTGTCTCGGGTCTTTGACAGCATTTGTACCTTACGCTTTACTTTCATGCAGAAACATAAAAATGGTTCTAAAAGATAACTTGGCACAGGTGAACGTCAGAACCGATCTCGTCTGCGTTTCAGTTTTCTCACTCATCTGCTTCACCTGTTTCCAGACTCGATCGTCTGTTTATCCTGCTGGACACGGGGACGACGCCGGTGACCCGGAAGGCAGCGGCCCAGCAGCTCGGAGAAGTGGTCAAACTTCACCCACATGAACTCAACACCCTCCTGTCAAAGGTGTGGGTTAAGTGTTTAAAGGGATGTTTCAGTCGTTTTATGGTGGGGTCCTGTGAAGAAGGTATGAACAGTCTTCACCCTCTTTGGCGTCAGTTTGGAGCCATTCACTGTTCAGGAATAACAAGCTAACCGCTAATTTGAATACAGCCAAAGTGGATTGCTTCCTCCTTAAGACTACTCCGTTTTTCTAAATTTCGTAGCAGCTCATGTTTTTATTGTTTAATTTCCTTTAAAGTTTCTGTCAGTTCCTCGATGCACGACTATTTCCACAGAATTCTGTAGCGATCTGCAGCGCATGGAGGGGCTCGGTGCTGCACTTCTGGTGTGCCTTTGGGCATGTAGGCGAGATCTTTCCAACGTTTCAATGATTAAAGTTGTCTGCAGACTGCAGTAATGAATTTTGATCTTAGCTGCAGTTGCACTCGCCGTTAGCTCGTCAGTCTTGCCCCAGAACCCCATGTCAAACTGTCTGAACTATCCCTTTAACTTTTATTTCAATGTGTGTGGAATGTTAATTTCTGACTGACCCAGTCTTGTTCTAACACTGTTAAAAATCCTTCTTAATGCTTAACAGTCCAGTAAATATTAGTCCAGACTGGCTGTTCTGTTAGTCCCTCGGCTGTTTTTAACAGAAATCCTTTTAATACCAGGTCTTGACCTACCTGAGGAGTCCCAGCTGGGACACTCGGATCGCAGCGGGCCAAGCTGTGGAGGCCATCGTGAAGAATATTCCCAAGTGGAACCCGTCTCCAAGGCCTAAAGACGGTAAAAATCCAGACTTGATGGTTAAATTAAACTTGTGAAAATGAATTAATGCATCATAATGGATCTGTTGTGGGCTGAGTGCGTTCAGCTGCTTCCAGCGCTGAGGTAATTTATTGTGCGTCATGTCTTACTCTGGAGTTAAAAGATGCTGTCGCGTGGTGTTTTACTGAAGTTCAGCTTGTTGTGACCTGAAACAGCCTGCAGGTCGAGTCACAGCAGCGTCTCGTTGGTTGTTCAGCAAATGTTAAGAAGGAAAACTCATCCAGATGTCACAACGACAGGAACAACTTTTCATTTCTTCATTACTCATAAACAAGTTTGAGTCCAGTGTTCCCAGCAACTCTGGAAATCAGGGAATGACGTGCACATGTATTAATGCTGCTATGACTGAGTCCATCTTCTGCTTCTACAGTCTACATAGTCTCTGCATCCTTACTGATTGGCTGTGGCTTTTATTTTCAGATGTTATACAATTATTATAATTATTAGGAATTATTGCCGTATGCACGTATCGTAAGCTACAGTAAACGACTGCGTCTCTGAATGGAACTGTTGATTTTTTCAAAAGCTAAAAGCAGAAGGGAGTTTGTTGCCACAGTAAACTTTGCTCGCCACCTTTAAGTTCTGAGTGTTTCGTTTAAAACAATCCTGTAAATTCAGGATTTACTTTGAGTAAATGAAATGTTGGGAACCCTGCAGTTTTCCTGTAACACGTCATGAGCCGGTCGAACTTTCCATCGTCAGTTTCTCTCTTGTCCATAAAGTTAAATTAATAGCATTATATGTTATATATTTTTAAACGTGCTTACTTAAAAGTTGTTGCTACAGACGTTTTGTGTATTCTAGGCGAGACTTTGGAGCTCCTTGAATTTGTGCACGGAAACCAACGTTCAGGGTTTCTGCGCAGTCTGTTGGGTTGCACAGGGTGTTAATAATAATAATAATAATAATAATTTATTCAATTTGTGCTGGGTTTAATTTAAGTATTTTCCCGGTTTGAATCGGTGTGTGTTGAAAATAAAGTATTGTATTAGCATTGTATTAGCATTGTATTAGCATTGTATTAGCATTGTATTAGCATTGTATTAGCATTGTATTAGCATTTGTATTAATTGTATTAGTATTGTATTAGTATTGTAAAGTATTGGATCGTGTTGGGGTTTTCAAACCGTTTCCCACCGTGCTTACTAAAAATAAAACGGTTTGTTTGATCGTGCACTGCACCAAAACATTCACGTTCCAAGTCGTCTTTGTAAGGACGTCAGCAGGTTGTGTTGAATCCACGTCGTCACGTGCACCCATCCTGAGCAGCGCGTTGGCGACGGTGGAAAGAAACGAGTCTCTGAACAGACCCGGGCTCAGGGTGGCAGCCGTTTGTAAAACTAGTAAACTCTAGATTCAAGTGGAGGTAAAAACTGCCAATAATTTTACATCAGCGTGCAGATAAAGGTACAAGTAAGGAGTGATGGCACAGAGGTTAGAGAAGGTGGACCTGTGATCAGAAGATCGCTGGTTCAACTCCCCGGACCGACAACATCATCAAAATGTTGCCTGACTCTGGGCCCTTGAGCAAGGCCTGTAACCCCCACCATCTGCTCCCCCGGGCGCCCCAGATGGAGCTCTGTGCTCCATCACAGGCTGTGGTTGTGTCAGCCAGACTTGATGCGACTCGTCTCTCTGCTCACGTCTGAGGACGGAAGAGAAATTACAGATAAAAGTACAAACTGAGTCACGAGTGTTTTCACGTCAAAACGACAAAATCTGAACATTTTGAGACGTTGAACAGGTTTCATCATTTCTTCTGTTTGGGACGTGCGATGTATTTGTGGATGTTCTGCTCAGAAGAATCTTTTGTTTTAGATTAAAGGCACGAACCCCAAGCGCTTAAAGTAACGTCGGGCTCTGTTTGTCGTAGAATCTGGTGCAGGTTCGTCTCCGGAGGACTCGTCTTGTGACCGGTTGAGTTTTTACCACTTCGACGTCTCCCGCCTGCTTAAACACGGCGCGTCGCTGCTCGGATCTGCTGGAGCCGAGTTCGAGCTGCAGGATGATCAAACCGGTGCGTGCTTCGTTTGAACGTTCTTGCTCTTCACACTGTTCCTCGTCTCGACATGCTGACCATGAAAACACTGTGCGGTGAATCCAAATGGACTTTGAAGAAAAGATGCTCGTTCTCGTCTTTTTGTTGTCTGATTATAGATTTGTTAAACGAGTCGTTGCTTTCTTGTCCTCTGATGTCATTTCCTGTTCAGCATGTTTAAGGAGACATTTGATTTCAGCACGTTGTCTTCTCGTCTCTGTTGTTCTCGCACATCTTCATCCTCCCAGAACTTTGTGTTCCTGAATGTCCTGAACACGTTTGAGAGTTTCCTTCTGTTTGCAGGTGAGACGGACCCAAAGGAACGTCTGGCCCGTCAGAGGAAGCTCCTCCAGAAGAAGCTGGGCCTGGACATGGGTGCTGCCATTGGGATGGACACAGAGGAGCTGTTCAACGACGAAGACTTGGATTATTCCTGTCAACCGAGCGGGCTTCGAGCTCAGGAGATTAGACCTACAGCTGGCTGCAGCTCCAGAAACCATGTGGTGAGATTCCTCTCTTCCTTATTTCAGTCCAGCTGGAGTTGGTTCCTTGTTGTGCAATCAAGCCCTTTTCTCCAACGATGCTCAAAGTACCGAGCCTCGGTCCTGAGACGGTGCGTCATTCTCTCCAAAGAAAAGATTTCTTCTACTGTCCACTCTGCCAGACTTGGTGGAGACATGAACCATTTCCTAGTGATGCTCTGTTTAGCAGCTTTTCTCAAGATTTTGAGATTTGTCTCCTCAGTTTGTATCACATCACTCTTAAACAAGCCCAGTTTTTAATGTGGGGTTTTTAGTAGAGCCTGACCTCAATATTCAGGTCTCTCTTGTAACTGAGTCCCCGAGGCTCAATGGGACTCGCTTGTATAAATAAAGGTTGAATGAACGAATGAAAGAGAGATGTACTGGTAGGGCCGATGTTTCGGGCCAATATTGGCATTTGGGGACATATTGGTGATAAATGGCCCATAATGCGTCCTCCATTATTCACCATAAAGTTATGAAGTGTGTTCCAAAACTTGTTTAAACAGTCGACAGAACTGAGCAACCTGCTTACTGAACCCACCCCACCCCCGCCGGCGCTGATGTAGCGCAAAGCTAGTGGCGCTCAAAAATCACCGGAGAGATGAGCGCCCTCCACTCTGCCTTCTGTTGGACGTTGTAGTGAACAGATGTTTGTTTCAAACCGTCATAACCCTGATGTTGGTTTTAGACGATCCAAGCTGCCGAGCTGATCGACTCCGAGTTTCGGTCGGGCATGAGCAGCCGCCAGAAGAACAAGGCCAAGAGGATGGCTAAACTCGTGGCCAAGCAGAAGTCCAGAGACGTGGATCCTAACGAAAAGAGGTAAAATCTTCTGCGTTCTTCGTTTGGATCCACATGAACAGTGAACGTTTCTCTTTTTTTATCCACATTTTAATTTGACTGCAGTAGTTCTGATTTAAAGATTAAAATTTTCTCACCATTTCAGCAACGACAGTTTTGAAGGCGAGCCTGAGGAGAAACGAAGAAAAACGACCGTCGTCATCGACCAGCCAGCCACCGAACATAAAGTCTTGATCGACACTGTTCCAGATAACTCCAGTCTTCTGGAGGAGGTAAAAATAACAAATGGCTTCATCGCCTCTGGTTTTTAGTTTGAGATTGATCGCTTTGATTTCTAGACCCACGAGTGGCCTCTGGAGAGCTTCTGTGAAGAGCTTTGCAACGATCTCTTCAACCCTTCATGGGAGGTAAAAACCACATTAGTTTGAACTGATCGGCAGGAATTAAAACCCTTGAAAACCAGAAGTGTCTTGAGAAATGAGCATGAACGAGTCTTTTAAAGTGAAAAGGTTTGTGTGGTGCTGACAGATTCGTCACGGTGCGGGCACAGGTCTTAGAGAGATTCTCAAGTCTCAAGGTGCGGCAGGTGGGAAAGTGGTTGGAAGTACTGCAGAGCAGGTATACCTAACCATATACTTTATGTTTTTACAGTGTTTCTATATTGTATCCAGGGTTTCACGGTGTCTGGTTCTGTTTAGATGCTGCGACAGCATCAGGGCTGGATCGAGGATCTGGTCATCCGTCTCCTCTGTGTGTTTGCCTTGGATCGTTTTGGAGACTTTGTATCCGATGAGGTCTTTTGTTTTATTGCTTTACACCTGAACAGGGTTGATGAACATCATTTATTACAGATGATCTTGTACATGCATGTCCTTCCTGTGTGGTTTGTGTTGACTTGTGTTTGTGTGTTGGGCAGGTGGTGGCGCCCGTCAGGGAGACGTGTGCTCAGGCTCTCGGCGTGGCCCTTCGTCACATGAATGAAAACGGTGTCTCGATGACGGTGGACGTCCTGCTGAAGCTGCTGAAAGAGGACCAGTGGGAGGTCCGGCATGGAGGCCTGCTGGGGATCAAGTATGCCTTGGCCGTCCGTCAGGTTTGTTACATGCCAAGTCAACGATCTTTATGAAGGGGGTTCCAGAGTTTAGGGCCCACGACTGAAAAAGCCCGATCTCCTCTTGAGGTTCAACCAGAAGCAGCTGATCAGATGATCTCAACCCCAAGGAGGAACATCTGGTTGAAGTAGGTCAGAGGGTGCAAGGTCATTTAGGCACTTAAAGGTCAACAGAATTTTAAAATCAGTCCTGATCCATACAGGGAGCCAGTGAAGGGAGGACAGAACTGGTGAGATGTGATCAAACCTACGAGTTCCTGTTCAGAGCAGAGCTGCAGCGTTTTGTTTGAGCTGGAGACTTGACGGGGACACCTGGTTGACCCCAACATAAAGTGTTACTGTAGTCTATAGTCGGGTTGTAATGAATGCATGGACTGTTTTTTTTTTTTTATTCAAGGTCAGATTTAGTCACAACTGACTTCATCTTAGCCATTTGCTTTAAGTGGAAGAAGGTTTTCTGCAGAACGGAGTTAATCAGTTTATTAAACTTAAGGTCAGAGTCTAAAACCATCCTGAGGTTTGTAACAGACTGATGGAGAGACCCGGTTTACAGGAACAGAGACGGAAGCAGAGTTGGGGCTAAACACAACTTCAGTTTTCTGATTGTTGAAACTTAAATTTGAAGCGTCCATGCCTCGATGTCATAAAGACATTTTAACAGAGGGTGAGTAGAACAAGAACTATTTGGTTTTATGGGCAGATGAATTTGACAACCATCAGCAATGAAACGAAAGACGTTTCCTCAGGATGGACCCAAAGGGAGTAGATGCAGTGAAAACAAGGTGTCCAAGAATCGAGCCCTGAGGAACCCTGCAGGAAAGAGTCAGATAAAAATATTACTAACATTAACACAAATGTGTGCACGTGTGTGTTTACAGGGTTTCTGTAGAGCATTAAAAAGTGTTGACAGTTATAATATCCATTTATTCTTAAATGGAATGAATAAAAAGTTTCCTCCATAAGCACTAATCCTGTTCGTACTGGTTCGTAGTGGTTCGTACTGGTTCGTAGTGGTTCGTACTGGTTCGTAGTGGTAGTTGAAGGTGATTTATGTGCTGCTTATTTCCAGGTTTTGCTTTAATTTAGGCGATTGTGTGTTCAGGACCTGATTTGTTTGTTGCTGCCCCGGGTTCTGCCTGCCATCACGGACGGCCTGCAGGACCTGGACGATGACGTCAGGGCCGTGGCGGCTGCAGCACTCATCCCAGTGGTGGACGGTTTGGTGCAGCTTTTACCGCAGGAGGTCAGAGACCGGATTTGTCCTCGTGTTTTCATTTCGTGGTACAGCACCAGAACGTTCCACCACGTAGTGGAAAAGTTGAGCTTCTGCTGTCCTCCAGGTGCCCTTCATCGTCAACACATTATGGGATGCTCTTCTGGACCTGGACGACCTCACGGCCTCCACCAACAGCATAATGACTCTGCTGTCCCTGCTGCTGACCTACCCACAGGTCCGACAGTGCAGGTGAGTCTCTGGGAGATCGTGTAGCGCTCACACTTGTGCGTGAAGTTACTTTGACACGCGTTTCTCGTTCTAGTTTGCAGCAGTCGCTCACAGTCCTGGTTCCTCGCGTTTGGCCGTTCTTAAGACACACCATCTCATCGGTTAGAAAGGCAGCGCTGGAAACGTTGCACACTCTGCTGTCCAAGGCCGACCAGGTAACGTCGACCTAACATGATTAAAATCACTGGGGATGTTTGACAAATCAGTGCGACTCATGGAAACTGAAGAGTCGTCAGAGGTCGACCAATCGGAACAAATTAAATTTAGTTTAAAAAACAGAAAAGCTTTAATTGGTCTGCATTTAACTGTTGGGACCTTCTAAACACTGAAAACAAAAAAGTTGGTATGATAAATTAATTTAAAAAATAAGTTTTTCAGTGATTTAAGAAGTTCTTCCTTTATTTCAATGAGGAAAAATGTGACTAACAAAATATTGTGTATGTCAATCAACCTTTATTTAGACAGGTAATTAGACAGACGGGTATATAAGTTACAAAAAGTAGAAGTTATAGCTGTAATGAACAAGTTGAATGTTTTGTGAGCTCACTGGCCAAAATAGCTGAAAATGTGATGAATTAGATTTAAAACAAAAAGACGTAGTGAAGAAAGAGAAACTGTGGATTCACACAAATATCTGCAAACTGTGTTTTCCAGAATTAATCCACCGTGTTTTCTGCTCTAAGTCGGTTTCACAGACTTTCAACCTGCGGCTTGTACAATGCTGCGGCTAATTTGGAGTGTGTTTTTCTTTACGGGCTAACGAGCTTCCTGCCGCCATGATGATTTAGCTTCGTCACATCTGGGCGCTCACGTAGCTGCCCCATTCACCTCGCTTGAGGGGGGGTCCTTGTGACTCACACAGACGGAGAGGACCCCACAGGTGTTCAGGACAAACAAACACATTGTGTCATTGTGTTAGTTTGTGTTGGGCCGTTCAGTACAGTAACATGAGGGAGGGAGGCGGTTGTCATGACGACCGGTGGGGTTCACTCTCTGTGTTGAACAGGAAGATCAAATCTATAAAACTCCATCTGGTGGTTGATTCATGATCTACACCAGTGATCTCAATTATTTTCTGTTATATGCCCCCCCAGAAAGAATTAAATATTTCACCCCCAACTCTCCACTGCGACTGTAGGAAACGTCCTTATTAACATTAAAGAAAAGAAAAAATACAGATCAACTTACAAACTAAAAAACAATGTTAATAAAGTTAATCTTCCTTGTAACAGAAACAACTTAAAGTTCATCAGTTTGCCTGAAAAAAAAAAAAAAAATTTTCAACTAAACATTTTGGACCATTTGATACTGAAAAATAAAATCAATAAATAATAATTCAAATAGATCAGCAACATTTTAACTCAGGAGTGTTTTATAAAACACTTTGACCTACAAAACAAAAATGAATAAAACAATTTTTATGTTGATTTAAAAAAATAAAAAAATTTTAATCAAAATGAGGAAGTCGGGATCAATGAGCACATTCATCGATTAAACAAAAAAAATTGTCAACAGGAAAAAGGAGCAGGTGTCGCTCTCGCTTCAGTTTACTCTTTGTTGCACGTGCGCTGTGAGGGACGTCACGTGGACATAAAAGCAGCAGCGGAGGGCGGAGGAGGTGACGGTCGGAGTTTCTTCATCGTGTCGGCAGCAAAGGAGAGACACGGCTCGTGCACGGCTCCAAAACCACAAGGCGGCCATATTTGTTCATAACTTTATTAATAGGAACGCACGCGACAAAATGAGGATGGTGGAAAAAAACCTAAAACTACTCCCTGCAGCAAAAAAAGCTTGTTTTCTAGGGTCACATGCGCCCCCCTGGCATTGTCTCGACCCCCCAGGGGGGCGCGCCCCACTATTTGAGGACTGATCTCCAACAAGCTGCACATCTGTCACTGCTGCTTCTCACGTTACAACGTGAACACCTGCGGCTGATAGTTGTCGTTTTATTTAGTGCGTGGCTTCTTCTAAGGGCGCTCCATATTTTCCTGCTCCGCTCCGGTTTCCTGTAATATTTTGTAAAAAAAAGACCTGAAGCTCTCAACCTTGACCTCCAAGTGGCTTCAAACATCTGATAAGTTCCTGCAATAACCAACACAGACATGTTCCTGTTTTTGATCATTTACATCGCTTTATAATGTAGCTGGGGTTTTTTAAAGATCGTCCACTGTTGTCATGATTCTTTGTTAAAACCAGGTCTCTCTTGTAAAAGTGTCCTCGAGGCTCAGTGAGACCAACCTGTAGAAATAAAGGTTACATTACGCTCGTATTACCTTTAACGTTTAGAGCATCAGTCAGTTGTGTTTGTATTTTCTTCAGAGTTGTGCGGTTTGGATCAACCCCATATTACAAGACATGCTGCGACACATTTTCCAGTCCTGCATTCTGGAAAGCAACGAGGAAATCCTGGAACTGATTCAAAAGGTTGGTTGGACACGTCTCGTTACTGACCCTCTGGGGAGGCGGTGAAGTGTCGTCTGAACGGTGTTCTGTGTGCAGGTGTGGATGGAGCTGCTGTCTCAGGCCCCCCAGCAGTTCGTGGTGGCCGCCAGCTGCCCGTGGGTGGCGGCCTGGCTCTGCCTCATGATGCAGGCCTCACACATTCCTATAGACCTGAAAATGCTGCTGGAGGTCAAGGCCCGCTGCAACTCCAAGGTTCTGCAGCTTCATTCTTTGTCTTGTGCTGCGTGTCTTGACATGTTCCCTTCCATGATGGAGCTTTAGACTAAGATCATGTTGAGAAATCTGAGCTGTCCTGGTCACACCTCATGCCTGTTGTCGTTTTCAGTCTCGTGTCGAGTTTAGAGCATGTGAGATGAGCAACTCCGCTACTACCACATGAAACTTCAGGATCTGTGAAATGACCAGACTCAAAGCCAGTGGTGTCTTTGCTAGTGTTTGGCTTTGGGTTGACTCCTTAAGTTTGGTTAAAACATTTGTCTCGTATATTTTGCTAACACAAACACACGGACATAGAGAAAACTGTATCGTCTGCCTTCATCTCTTCTTTTGACCGTGAGCGATGTTCAAGTTGCCGCTCCTTCACTTCGTCTTGTTGTTTGTGGAGTCATGAAGGAATTTGATTAAACAGGATAAGGGCGGGACGAAGGCGCGTCAGGGGACCAATCAGGTGAAGGAGACGGTTCAGGAGTACATAGCCGGTGCTGAGACGGTGACAGAAGATCCTGTGACGAGGGACTACGTGGTGGTTCGTGCTCGACTCATGGCTGCAAAGTACGTTCCAGTTGTCGACGTCACCTGAAATGAAAACTGTTTTGATGTACGACGTTAAGATCTTTGTCTGTGGTCCAGGCTGCTGGGGGCTCTGTGCAGGTGCATCTGTGACCCTCAGCTCAACGCTGCGTCTCAGGAGATCAGACCGGCCGAGTCTTTAGGTCAGCTGCTGCTCTTCCACCTCAACTCCAAGTCCGCCCTGCAGCGGATAGCGGTGGCGCTGGTGCTTTGTGAGTGGGCCGCGCTGCAGAAGGTGAAGCTCAGACGGACAGACGAGCAAAACGAGAGAAACGGAGTCGGCCTTAACGTCGTCCAATTCCTTTTAGGATTGCCAGATGGTGTCGTCCACGGTGCAGCCTCGGCTCCTGGCCATCCTGACAGAGCAGCTGTACTACGATGAGATCGCCATCCCCTTCACGCGCATGCAGAACGAGTGCAAGCAGCTCATGGCGTTACTGGCTGATGCACACGTGGAGCTGCAGGACCGCCTCAACTGTAGCGTCTTCACCATCGACCAAGCCAACGAACTGGTAACGTGATGAACGCATTACCTTTACCCACAGACGACCCACTTAAACCACTAGTTTCACGTGGTCGTGCAAGTGACAAGTCAATATCTTACCTGTTCTGCATGGGTCTTTGAACAGCCTCAGTTTGGAGAAATGAATTCTGACTGTTATCTGTTATCCATTCACACACACGTGCTCACCACAGACTCATGCTCATGCTGCTGTTGTTGCGTCGTATTGTTTTATTGTTAATGTTTAGCGTATATCTTAGTTTATATCTTAGATCCTTATTTACAGTTTCTTTTTATACTTTATATTTTTGCTATTGTTGAGTGTAACTGAGACCCTGTGTTTTGTTCCACCTCATGTACCACACGTGATGGAAATGACAATTAAAAAACTTGAACTTGTATTTTCTATCATCTATGCTGATGGAGTAATATCTATAATAACAATATCTATTATCTATTTATTTAACTATTTATTATCTATTTAACTGTAACAATTATCCATCTATGAAACTTTAGCTTTGGTTTCTTGTTCGTAATGAATAAACTGAACTTTCCGATGTGTTTGGTTTATGGTCTGTAAATTCTCATTATTGATAACGTGAGTTGTTTCCTGAACAGACAGCTTTAGTAATGATTTGTCCCATTCACAAGCCTAACTCCAACATTTCTCCTGTTGCCTAGGTAACCACCGTGTTTACAGAGACGACGTCTGGTCTGAACGTCACGTCCAAACGGTGGCTAGCTTTGGAGAGTAAACGGCAGCAGGCTCAGGCTACGGTGACGGAGACGAACACGGAGTGGCAGCAGCTGCATCAGCGCGTCCACCTGTTCGCAGCGTGTGCCGTCATCAACCTGCAGATGCTTCCAGACAAACTCAACCCCGTGGTCCGGCCCCTGATGGAGGCCGTCAAACGGGAGGAGAACGCTCTGATCCAGAGCTACGCCGCTTCGTTCATCTCCAAGCTGCTGCAGCAGTGTGCCGGCCGCTCGCCGTGCCCCAACCCAAAGATCATCAAAAACCTCAGTGCCTCGTGCTGCGTGGACCCCGCAGTCACGCCCTCATCGGGTTGTCCCGTGCCCCCGTTGCAGGAAAACCTCAAAGGTAAGAATCGTTATAAATGTTGATTAGTTAGGATCTGATAATGTCGGCATTTTTCACGATTAAGTCAGGTCCTCTGGACGTCTCTGTCCTCGGCACGTCTCTGTCCTCGGCACGTCTCTGTCCT
>NC_056498.1:44945408-44945642 GCF_014905685.2 Nematolebias whitei
ACGTCTCTGTCCTCGGCACGTCTCTGTCCTCGGCACGTCTCTGTCCTCGGCACGTCTCTGTCCTCGGCACGTCTCTGTCCTCGGCACGTCTCTGTCCTCTGGACGTCTCTGTCCTCTGGACGTCTCTGTCCTCTGGACGTCTCTGTCCTCTGGACGTCTCTGCACTGAGACGTTATTTTCTAAACATAACGTCCCAGTGGCTTTTAAACCCCAAAATACATTAAAGACTGGTTC
>NC_056498.1:44946042-44954922 GCF_014905685.2 Nematolebias whitei
AACGTCCCAGTGGCTTTTAAACCCCAAAATACATTAAAGACTGGTTCATCCCAAAGATCCAGTCCCCCGGCACAAACAGAGTAATGTTGTGTATGTTGTTCAGTGTCAGGAGGGTGATCAGTCTTACATTGGGGAAACTAAACAGCCACTGGCCAAAAGGATGGACCAGCACAGAAGATCAACATCATCAGGCCAGGACTCTGAGGTCTACACTCATCTCCAGGCCAGAGGTCACTCTTTCAGGGATGAAGATGTTCACATCCTGGACAGAGAGGAACGATGGTTTGAGAGAGGAGTAAAGGAGGCCATCTTTGTGAAAAGAAACCGTCCATCATTAAACAGGGGCGGAGCCTCCAGGTTCAACTGTCCCCCTCTTACAATGCTGTGATTGCTAGTATCACTCAGCCCTCTGTGAACAGTAAACAGCCATCAGGTGCTAATGATCCATTGTTAGGCTGATGGTCCTTCTTGAGCATGTGATCAGCTGGTTTTGGTTGTCAGCAGCAAACTGGTTGATCCACTCTGAGAAGGTGCTATTTAAGAGACTGAGCTGAATACAGCACCTCAGACTGAAGAAGTCCTTTGGATGAAGGACGAAACATTTCAACAAGAAGAATCATCCAGAGGACCGGACTCCACCTTGTTAGTTTTATCTTCCTGGATTATTGAGCAGCATCAGGATATTTTTCACGGGGTTCTATTTTTGTATTTTTAAGGTAGTGGCTTGGAAAAAGATGGCGTGCATCACATTGTGAACAAAACCCAAGGGATCATCACCCTGTACCGGCACCAGAGGGCTGCGTTTGCCATCACCAGTAAGAGGGGTCCGGCCCCAAAAAACCCCAAAACTCCCACAACAGAGCTTCCTCCGGGCAGCACCATAAGCACCGACAACGATGAGGTACCAAGAGTTCCTAAATATTGCTTGTCCTCATATTTCCATCAATAAATGATATTTTTTTTCTTCCAGAGTAAAAAGCCATTACTGATCCAGAGGAGAGGGGCGGAGTTCACTCTGACGACCATTGCCAGGCACTTCGGTACAAACCTCGCCAAGTGTCTGCCGTACCTCTGGGAGAGCACGGTGGGGCCTTTGAGAACCGCGGCCATGGCAGATCTGTCCATTGGTATGTTTGTTTTCTTGTTGCCTGTTTGTAACTGCTGTGCTCTGAATCACGGTTCCTCTTCCTGTCGTTTAGATCGAGCGGCTCAGCTGGAGCGAGGCGACGCTGCAGCTCAGGAACTGGTCAACTCTCTGCAAGTTCTGGAGGTCATGGCTGGAGCCATGGCTGCTGAGCTCAGGCCGTTGGTAAGGCCACGTCCAAAGTTTCATCTTTAAAGCAAATGTCAAGTCTGAGACATTAATCTGGTTCTGATTCTCTGTAGTTACTGGAACACCTGCCTCATCTGTTCACCTGCCTGCAGCACCCGTACACCGCAGTGCGACACATGGCGGCGCGCTGCGTAGGTGTGTTCAGTAAGATCGCCACCCTGGAGACCATGAACCGTTTCCTGGAGTGTGTTCTCCACTGGTTAGCTGCTATTGATGACCGCACCAAGCAGGAGGGCGCCATCGAAGCTTTAGCTTGTATCCTTCAGGGAAACCTGAAAGTATTTTTTTATTGAGCTGTTGTACTTTTCTTCTGATGGTGTGAACGTCTCAGACTTGGCAGCTGGTCCTGCAGATTATCGTCCTTGACCAGCGTGTCTCCAGGCGTCATGGAGCAGCTCGATGTAGACATCGTGCCCTACATCGTGCTGCTGGTGGTTCCGGTGTTGGGCCGCATGAGCGACCCCGGGGACAGCATCCGCTTCATGGCCACGCAGTGTTTCGCCACACTGATCCGCCTGCTGCCGCTGGAGGTACGCACACCCAAGCAGACGTGACATCATCGATCCGTTGGAGAAAAAAAAAAACACACCCTCTAATCCTACACAGGGGTCCCAACCCTGGGCCCTGAGGAACACCATCCTTCATGTTGTAGTTGCTTCTCTGCTCCGACACAGCTGATTTTAATAAACAGGTTTCTGCAGAACATGAGGAAGTAATTAAATCACTGATCAGGTGTGTTGGAGCAGGATGGTGTTCCTCAAGGACCAGGGCTTGAACCACTGCTTTATATGAGGCATTGATATAAAATAATTAGATTCTTACCAAGTCCTAAAATCAGGTGAAAACATTTTACATGGCAGCATCAAATAAATCAAGATAAGAATGATGGAGACACATCAAGGTGTTGGAGAGAACAACTCCCAGCATCTGTCTCTGCTGCTGCTCTTTTATTTTGAAGGGATTTTAAAGTGGAAACTGGTCTCAGGTGAGCTCAGCTCCACCGTCAGGACGTTGTTGCCAACTATTCAGAGTGTTTTTGTTTAAACCCATTTCTTTTGCAGATTTTAAGTTTCTGCTGATCAGTTTGAGGTCCTGACGTAAAAGGTCACAGTTTAATTTTTTTAAACCAGGCAGGTATCCCTGATCCACCGGCCATGTCTGCTGACCTGATCGAGCAGAAAGCAAGAGAGCGTCACTTCTTGGAGCAGCTGTTGGATGGGAGAAAGCTGGAGAACTACAAGATCCCGGTGCCGATTAAAGCCGAGCTCAGGAAGTACCAGCAGGTCGGTGGTGGATCCTCGTTGCTGACGAGCTTAAAGAGCTCCGAGAAAGCGTGGAGTTGATTTCATGACAGTTTGTGTTCATCTCCGGCTGCGCTTGATTCTTTCATTCATCAGATGTTCTCGTGTCGTTCTGTAGGACGGAGTGAACTGGTTGGCCTTCCTCAACAAATACAAGCTGCACGGGATACTGTGTGACGACATGGGCCTTGGAAAGACGCTGCAGTCCATCTGCATCCTGGCAGGAGATCACTACCTCAGGTACCGAGTCCAAACAGAATCCCGTGCACGTGATGCAGAGAAATGAAGCGTTTGCTAGAACACGTGCGTGCGTGTGAATTTAATGAAGATGTGAAGAGGGAACTGAGGCGTGTCGGGTGTCGATCACTTCATCCTCTTGAAGCGTTTGACGACGTCGTCTCAGATGAACTGCGTTTATTTCAGGACACAGGAATACGCCCAGACCAAGGCTGCAGACAGCAGCCCTCTCCCCTCCCTGGTGGTGTGTCCTCCCACGCTCACGGGCCACTGGGTGGACGAAGTGGAAAAGTTCTGTGCCAAGGAGTACCTGAACCCGCTGCATTACATGGGGCCTCCTATAGAACGGATGCGGTACGGATTAGTGAGTTTGTTGCAGGGGTCTGGGTCCTGCGCTGCTTCATGTTCATGCTTCATGTTGTGCTTCATTTCTTCAGGTTGCAGCATCAAGTGAAAAAACACAATCTCATCGTCGCCTCTTACGACGTCGTACGGAACGACATCGACTTTTTTAGGTGAGCGTTCTTCAAAATGTCTTTATGTGGACGCAGGCACCCCAGGTGACCATCTCTTCTTTTTCACCACAGGAACATCAAATTTAATTACTGCATCCTCGACGAGGGTCACGTCATCAAGAACGGCAAAACCAAACTCTCCAAAGCCATCAAACAGATCGCTGCAAACTTCAGGGTCATCTTATCAGGAACACCCATTCAGGTGCGGGCTCAGCACCACCACTTGTTGGACGTTGGACTCCACAGAAGCGTTGACGGTTTTTCTCTTGGTGTCCTCAGAACAACGTCCTGGAGCTCTGGTCCTTGTTCGACTTCCTCATGCCGGGTTTCCTGGGAACGGAACGGCAGTTTGCTGCTCGCTACGGGAAACCCATCCTGGCCAGCCGGGACGCCAAGAGCTCCTCGCGAGAACAGGAAGCAGGCGTGTTGGCTGCTCTTCTTCCAAATGTCTCTTCTTCGTTGTTAAACGTTCTGTTAGAATGACAGTTTTGTCCTCGTTAGGAGTCCTGGCCATGGAAGCCTTGCATCGACAGGTGCTGCCTTTCCTTCTGAGGAGGATGAAGGAGGACGTCCTCCAGGATCTTCCTCCTAAAATAATTCAGGACTACTACTGCAACCTGAGCCCTCTGCAGGTACGTCTCGTCTCCAGGCTGCGACGCTTTAAGACCGCTGGTGCAAAACTCAGAAAATATTTACTTTTTTCTTTGAAGTTTCACTGAATCCTGAATGTTTGCAACCAGCGAGTCGTGCCGACGAGTTAAAAAATAAAATAAAATTGTTGGCGAAACCTAATTT
Source organism: Nematolebias whitei (assembly GCF_014905685.2). Classification (NCBI taxonomy): domain Eukaryota; kingdom Metazoa; phylum Chordata; class Actinopteri; order Cyprinodontiformes; family Rivulidae; genus Nematolebias; species Nematolebias whitei. Next base: position 44,950,224 of record NC_056498.1, read on the forward strand.
AGCTGAAGCTAATTCCACTAATTGTTTCCAGAGTTAGTGAAGATGCTAATCCTCCAAATGAGAACTTTGTTCTGCTGTTGGCAGATTAGCAGAACTGATCACTTGTGGTTCAGTTTGTTCCCCGACTCACTTAAAACCTGTTTATTTTTTCTATTCAGTTTGTTTAAGCTTCCTGTCATCTTCCATTCAAATCATTCTTTAAAAAGAGTTCTCCAAGTTTTACTTCCACAACTAAACGTTTCAAATGATCTCGACTCGATGAGGAGAAGATGCAAACGTCTCGAGACGTCTTGGACACTTCCTGTCAACATGGCTGCTCTTCCTCTGATCCACAGAAGAATCAAATAAAACGGGACGAACCCGGAAAGAGTTCTTGTTTAAAATGCAGCATCCTTGATCTGGGGTCAAAGATTGTGACGGTTTTAAATTTAAACATGGAACACAATCGGTTCAGTTTGTCTCGTAGAAGCAAAACCACGGAGCGATTTTTAGGAGTTTATTTCTGCCCTTTCGTTTCAACGTGCACTTGAAGACGAGCTCACCTTCATCCTTTTGAGCACGAACCTGAAAGGCTGCCTCACTTTCTGCAGGTCCAGCTTTACGAAGACTTTGCCAAGTCCAGAGCCAAGGCCAGCGTGGAGGACAGCATCTCTTCGGTCTCGAGTGAGGAAGAGGAGAAGCCTAAACTGAAGGCCACGGGCCACGTCTTCCAGGTGCGCTTCATTTACTCGCCGTTACTTTTTACACTTGAATCTTTTTCTCCCGTTCCAACAAATCCAGCGAGATCTCCGAGCTCGGAACGCTCGTGGTGTTTTCAGACGATGTTTCTGCAGCGTGGCAGGTTGTTACAAATGTTGGATTTATTTATTCATAAATGTGGAAAATATCTGATTTATTATTTTTTATCTAAACTGGTGTCGACGTGGTCCGAGTTACTTCTTGAAGAGTTTTCCATTTCAGTGTTTTGGTCCGTTTCTTTACCGCAGTAATACTCAGTTTCATGTCTGGGTCCAGGCGCTGCAGTACCTGCGTAAGCTGTGCAACCACCCGAGCTTGGTTCTGACCCAGCAGCATCCAGAGTACAAGCGGATCACGGAGCAGCTGGCGGCTCAGAACTCGGGCCTGCGGGACATTCAGCACGCGCCCAAACTCTCCGCCCTCAGACAGGTAGTCGGACGCAGCGTCTTGGTGGTTTTATGAGAACTCGTCGGTCGTGCAGCAGCTCCGTTTCACACTGTGGTTCTGACCCGTTTCAGCTGCTGCTGGACTGTGGTCTGGGTGGTGGAGGAGGGTCCGAAGGCGCCACCGAGGCCGTGGTGGCCCAGCACCGCGTGCTGATTTTCTGTCAGCTGAAGAGCATGCTGGACATCGTAGAGCACGACCTGCTGAAGCCCAAACTGCCGTCAGTAACCTACCTGAGGCTGGACGGCAGCGTGCCGGCCGGGCAGCGCCACGCCATCGTCTCCAGGTCCGAACCCGGTTAATGGAAACATTCCAGGGAACAAATGGAGATGAGACTTCACGTGTCTTCTGGTTTGATTCTCAGGTTTAACAATGATCCGTCCATCGACGTGCTGCTGCTCACCACACATGTTGGTGGTCTGGGTTTGAACCTGACCGGCGCCGATACCGTGGTGTTCGTGGAGCACGACTGGAACCCCATGAGGGACCTGCAGGCCATGGATCGGGCTCATCGGATCGGACAGGTACTGGTGTCCAACCCAAGCTCCTCCTGTAGCGACGCTTCACGTGATTCTCTGTAATCAAAGTGACGTCGTGACTTGTCTGCTTGGTGCAGAAACGGGTCGTCAACGTCTACAGGCTGATCACTCGAGGCACGCTGGAGGAGAAGATCATGGGGCTGCAGAAGTTCAAGATGAGCATCGCCAACACCGTCATCAACCAGGAGAACACCAGCCTGCAGAGCATGGGCACGGACCAGCTGCTCAACCTGTTCACCCTGGACACGGTGAGGCTCGCAGGTCCTGCACGTCGAGTCGGCTTTATTTATGAAGCACGTTTAAAACAGCAGCCGTTACCAAAGTGCTGGACAATAACATCAATGAGTCAAATTAATGGGAAAAATAAAAGATTAATTAAAAGCATTAAAGAAAAACACAGAACAAAAATAGTAAACCAACTCTCGCTGTGAAAGCTAGAGAAAACGGATGTTGGCAGAGACTTAAAAACAGGAAGTGAAGTGGTCTGTCTAATGTTGGGCCAGGTTGTTCCAAAGTTTGGGGCCCACAACTGGAAAATCCCGATCTCTGAGCTTCAGTTTTTGTTTTTGGAACAGACAAAAGCCGCTGATGATCTCAGCGCCCCAGAAGGAACACATGGTTGCAGTAGCTCAGACAGATGAGGGTGCAAGACCATTGAGGCACTTGAAGGTCAACAGGAAAATTTTAAAATCACTTCTGATATGTACAGGGAGCCAGTGAAGGGAGGACACAACTGGAGGAATATGCTCCAACCTACATAAGTTGAGTTGAGCTGCAGCATTTTGGATGAGCTGGAGATGTGAAATGGACACCTGGCTGACTCCAGCATAGAGTTTTAGTCCAGTCAGGTTGTAATGAAGACATGGACTATTTTTCAAGGTCAGATCAGGTCAACTGCCTTAACTGGAAGAAGCTTTTCTGCAGAACAGAGTTGATTTGTTTGTCAAACTTAGTCAGAGTCTAAAACCATCCCGAGATTTTCAACAGACTGTTTTAAGATGTGACTGAAGAGAGTCCATGTTTCCATAATCAGACTGTGGTTTAGCTTTAATGTCGTCCTGACGTTTTAAATGGTAAATGGTAAATGGAGCTTACTTCTATAGCGCCTTCCAGCCCCCTATGAGGGGCCCCAAGGCGCTTTACAGTACCAGCCATCCACCCATTCACACGCACATTCATACACCGGTGGCGGTAGGCTGCCATGCAAGGCGCCATCCAGTCCCACCGGGAGCAACTCGGGGTTAAGTGTCTTGCCCAGGGACACAACGGCACATGGTGTGGGAAGTCGGGATTCGAACCTCCAACCTTCCGATCAGAGGTCGGCTGCCACTACCACTGCACCACGGGCGCCCACAGAGCGCCCTCTTTAACAGAGGGTGAATGGAGCAAGCACCAGCTGGTTTCAAGGGCAGATAAATCTGACAGTCATCAGCATAACAATGGAATGAGGGCAGCACAGTGGAACAACTGGTAGAGCTGCTGCCTCTCAGCAAGCAGGTCCCTGGTTCAAATCCCGGTCCAGGGGCCTTTCTGGGTGGAGTTTGCATGTTCTCTCCGTGCATGCGTGGGTTTTCTCCGGGTGCTCCCGTTTCCTCCCACAGACCAAAAACATGCATGTTAGACTGATTGGTGACTCTAAATTGTCCCATGGTGTGAGTGAGAGAGTGAATGGTTGTTTGTCTAGTTTGTCTCTGTGTCCCTGTGATGGACTTGCGACCTGTCCAGGGTGTACCCCGCCCCTCGCACAGTGATAGCTGTACATGGGCACCAGTGACCCCCGTGACCCAAAAAAGGAAGAAGTGGGTAAAACATAATTGATGAGTGGATGGAACAATATAATGAAAATGTTTCCTCAGGATAGAGAGCCAGAGGGAGAGAATGGTGAGAACAAAAGGAGTCCAAGAATTGAGCCCTGTAGGATCTCACCAATGGATCTCTAGGAAAGAGGCATTGAAGCAGATACGTTATTGCCAACCTTGACACAGAAACTCCTGTTACTCGGGTATGAGCGGAACGGGCAGACACGGGTGACATGGTGAGGTTCTCGGGTCCTGCAGGTCAGGTTTAAAATATCTTGATCTCTTCTTCCATATGAGACGTAAGGCGTGCAGCAGACACTTTTTTTTTTTTGTATCGAGCCTTTTTAAAGTTCAGAAGCAGTTTGTGTACTTTCAGTTTGTGTACTAAAGAAGAGAAACTGGCAGACGTTCAGGTCAGAACCATGTCGGGCTAAACTTTGTTTTTCTGACCGTTTCAGGATGAGAAGGGAAGCGCAGGTGAGCAGGCATCGTCAACCTCAGGGAAGGCCTCCATCAAGTCCGTTCTGGACGGCCTGGGGGAGCTGTGGGACCAGCAGCAGTACGACTCCGAGTACAACCTGGACAGCTTCATGCACTCGTTGCATTAGTCGCCCCGTCAGGAGGCTGAGCAGGACGTGACCTCAGCCTGAAACGTCTCGCAGCAATAAGCACAGCCAGAATAGGAACTCTGTATGTTTTAGATGTATGACAGGAATCTGCAGGAGTGCTGTTACAGCATCACTTTCCTTCACTGTATCAGACATCCCATAATATACTTTAGAAATGAACCATCTTCAACCAACTGCTGAGTGGAAAGCAACAAACATCTCCAGTGTTCGTTTACATCCTCTTGATATTTATAGTTTGTTACAGCAGCAGGTGCTACTTTACCTCCTGCTGCCTTTTTGCACTTCACTTTACCAGAGTACTCAGTGTTAGGACTGCTTCCAGCACCGCTAACAGTTGGACCCCCCCGGCCCCGCCCTGCCACAGTCTTAAAGTACTGCTGTACCCAGCCGTGAACGTCAGAACCTCCAAACGACGAACGGGTGTCTGTTCCACAAAGGGAATCTGTGAGCAGAAACCAGAGCTGAGCTCCAGCAGCGCGGCTCCTTCTCTCTGAGCTGCTCTGGGAGGATCCAGAACCTGCAGCCAGCCGGAGGATCCAGAACCTGCAGC
>NC_056498.1:44954932-44976128 GCF_014905685.2 Nematolebias whitei
CCTGCAGCCAGCCGGAGGATCCAGAACCTGCAGCCAGCCGGAGGATCTGCTGGACTCCTCATCTAGCGATGTTTACAAGGAACCAGGAAAATCATTGCACCGTGAGCACCCGTGACCACGACATCAGAAGGTCCAAGATGAAACTGGTACCTTAAACTCGTCACGAGTATTTTAAAGGATTCTAGATTGTACATATTTCTGTAATTTCTGCTTTTTGTTTAAGATGGTGGAATTGTAATAAATTCTGCAAACATTTGACGTACTTCTCTTTTTAACTGGTGGCCAGTAGATGGTGGCGTCGTAACACGAGGATCGTGAGGACACTGGTTTATTGAGGCAAACTGGACACATGCAGGGTTCCAGCAGTTCATGAAAAAACTAAATTTTCAGAGTTTTCCTGAAACTCCAGGAGATACTTGTCACATGAAATCTCAGAACTTGGTGGTGAACAGGATCCCATTCAGAGGTGATGGTAAGGATACTGTGTACTGCGGAACGTGCCTACAGCAACTTTACTGATGTACTGCCTAACAAACTGAACAGCCACTCCAAGGATACATGTACTGTGTACTGTGTACTGAGAACATGGACTTGATGCTGGAATACTAGCATTACTACACCAACAGCAGATCTGTTCAAGTTCCCTGTCTGGAAAATATGCGTTATTTTCCAGGTGTTTCCCTGATTTCCAGTCACTTGGTCCCTGAGATAAGTTTAGGATGATGTAAATTTACAGAGGTGGATTTGTATTTTAAGTTTAAAGTCGAGAAGCTTTCAGAAAACTGGCACTGGAAAACGATCTAATGGTCGAAGGAAACTTCCACTTTGAGTCTCCTGTATGTTCCTCTTTACCCTCTAGCTGTTCTGGGTCAAAATGACTCGTGTCCTCAGTTTCAAAACAGAGGACACGAGTCATTTTGACCTCAGTGACTGAGGCCTGTGGGGTCATTTTGACCAAGGGCAGAAGCTTTTATTTATTTATTTTTTTTTTACTGTGGAAATATGTCTGGGTGGAGTTTCAGGAGTGATTAGTGACAAAAGGTTCTCGGCAAAGGAAAAGTTTACAAGACAGTGGTGAGACCAGCTCTGTTGTATGGTCTGGAGACAGAGACATGGACAAAAAGACAGGAGACAGAACAGGAAGTGTCAGAAATGAAGATGTTGAGGTTCTCCTTAGGAGTGACAAGGATGGAGAAGATCAGGAATGAGATCATCAGAGGTACAGCACAGGTTGGACAACTGGGAGATATGACCAGACTGAGATGGTTTGGACATGTCCAGAGGAGGGATGGTGGTTTGGACATGTCCAGAGGAGGGACAGTGGTTTGGACACGTCCAGAGGAGGGACAGTGGGTATATTGGTAGAAGTATGTTAAAAATGCAACTGCCAGAAAAAAACGGGAGATAAACGGAGGTGCTGAACGTTTGTGAACTCTTTATTTTTCTATATTTCTTCATAAATGACCTAAAACTTGTTCAGGTTTTCACACAAGTCCTAAAAGGAGAAGAAGAGAACCCAGTTAAACAAATGTGACTAAAACATTATACATGGTCATTTATTGAGGAAAATGATCCAAAGTTGCGAATGGTAAGAGTACGTGTACTTCAGTACCTGGTGTGAACCCACCCCCAAACGTTTCTGGTAACTGCTGATCAGTCATGCTCACTGGCTTGGAGGAATTTTACTCCATACAGAACATCAACTCTGGATGTTGGTGGTTTCCTCACATGAACTGCAGCTTCAGGTTCTTCCACAACATCTGGATTAGATGGTCAGGACTTTGACTTGGTCATTCCACAACATGACCTTTATTCTTCTTGAACTTGTGCACTGAAGGTCATTGTGTTGCTGCATGACCCACCTTCTCTTCAGATTCAGTTCATGGACAGATGTCCTGATATAATTCAGAATTCAGTGTTCCATCAATGATGGCATGAAGTCCTGGTCCAGATGCAGCAAAACGGGCCCAGATCATGCTACCACCATCATGTTTCACAAATGTGAGATGGTTCTGCTGGAATGCAGTTTTCCTTTCTCCAAACATAACACTTTTCATTTGAACCAAAAGTTCTATTTTGGTCTCATCGTCCACAAAACGTTCTTCCAACACACTTCTGGTTTGTCCACGTGATCTGTATCAAACTGCAGACGAGCAGCCATGTTCTTTTTGGAGAGCATCGTCTTTCTCCTTCAACCCTGCCATGACAACATTGTTGTTCAGTGTTCTCCCGATGGTGGACTCATGAACATCATCAGTCCAGAGAGAGAAGTTCCCCTGGGGTCCTTTGTGACCTCGCCCACTAGTCCACATCTTGCTCTTAAGAGTGATCTTTGTTGCTCCACCACTCCTGGGGTGGGGTAATGGTCTTGAATGTCCTCCATTTGTACACAGTCTGTCTGATGGTGGATTGGTGGAGTCCAAGCTCTTCAGAGATGTTTGTAACCTTTTCCAGCCTGATGAACATCAACAACTTTTTTTTTTCTGAGCTCAGAAATCTCCTTTGTTCCTGCCATGATCCACTTCCACCAACATCTTGTGAAGAGCACTTTGATATATCCTGTTCTTTAAATTAAACCGGGTGACCACTCACACCTGATCATCCTCATTGATGGAAACATCTGACTCTAATTTCACCTTCAAATTAACTAATAATCCTACAGGTTCACATACTTTTACCAGTTTAAACTGAGAGAATGTTTCATTTTAAGGGAAAAATCTGTTGTTTCCAAATTTCATGGCGTCAACAAATCCCAAAAAAGTTGGGACAAGTCCATTTTTGCCACTGTGTGGCATCCCCCCTTCTTCTTACAACACTCACAGACGTCTGGGGACAGAGGAGACCAGTTTCTCCAGTTTAGAAATAGGAATGCTCTCCCATTCATGTCTAATACAGGCCTCTAACTGTTCAATCGTCTTGAGCCTTCTTTGTGGCACCTTCCTCTTTATGATGCACCAAATGTTCTCTGTAGGTGAAAGATCTGGACTGCAGGCTGGCCATTTCAGTACCCGGATCCTTCTCCTACGTAGCCATGATGTTGTGATTGCTGCAGAATGTGGTCTGGCATTATGGTGTTGAAAAATGCAGGGTCTTCCCTGAAAGAGATGACGTCTAGATGGGAGCATATTTTGTTCTAGAACCTGAACATAGTTCTCTGCATTAATGGTGCCTTTCCAGACATGCAAGCTGCCCATGCCACAAGTGCTCATGCAACCCCATACCATCAGTGATGCAGGCTTCTGAACGGAGCGTTGATAACAACTTGGGCTATCCTTGTCCTCTCTGGTCCGGATGACATGGCGTCCCAGTGTTCCATAAAGAACTTCAAATCGTGACTCATCTGACACAGAACAGTCTTCCATTTTGCCACACTCCATTTTAAATGACCCCTGGCTCAGTGCAAACGTCTGAGCTTGTGGAGCTTCTTAGAAATGGCTTCCTCTTTGCACTGTAGAGTTTCAGCTGGCAACGGCGGATGGCACAGTGGATTGTGTTCACTGACAATGCTTTCTGGAAGTATTCCTGAGCCCATTCTGTTATTTCCTTGACAGTGGCATTCCTGTTTGAGGTGCAGTGACGTTTAAGGGCCCGGAGATCACGAGCATCCAGTAGAGTTTTACGGCCTTGACCCTTACGCACAGCGATTGTTCCAGATTCTCTGAATCTTTTGATGATGTTATGCACGGTTTATGATGATAACTTAAAAGTCTTTGCTATTTTACGCTGGGTAACACCATTCTGGTATTGCTGCACTATCTTTCTGTGCAACAATGGTGGAATTGGTGATCCTCTTACCATCTTGGCTTCTGAGAGACACTGACACTCTGAGAAGCTCTTTTTATACCCAATCATGTTGTCAATTGACCTAATTACTGTTAATTGGTCTTCCAGCTGTTCGTTATATGCTCAATTTCCTTTTTCCAGCCACTTATTGCTACTTGTCCCAACTTTTTTGGGATTTGTTGACACTGAAATTGTGAATCAAGATATTTTTCCTTTTAAAATGTTACATTTACTCAGATTAAACTTTTGATCTGTCATCTGTTATATTACGAATAAAATATTGACATTTGCCATCTCCACATCATTGCATTCAGTTTTTATTCACAATTTGTGTAGTGTCCCAGCTTTTTTGGAATCCGGTTTGTATCTTTCTACAGCCTCTTCCAGCTCTTCTGGGAGGATTCTAAGGCGTTCCCAGGCCAACCGAGAACATAGTCTTCCCCGGGGTCTTCTCCCAGTTGGACATGCCCGAAGCATCTCCATAGTAAAGCGCCAGGGGGGCATCCTTACCAGATGCCCGAACCACCTCAACCGGCTCCTCTCGACGTGGAGGAGTAGCGGTTCTACTCAGTCTCTCTCGGATAACTGAATTTCTCACCCTGTCTCCAAGGGAGAGTCCAGCTACCCTGCAGAGGAATCATTTCAACCACCTGTATCTGTTGTTATGGCCCAATGCTTTCCTTTTGGCCTCTCAACAGGTCTGTGTTTCAGTGCTCCTAAGTGTTGTTGATCAATCAATCAACCTTTATTTATACAGGTAAATCCCATTGAGCCTCGAGGACTCATTTACAAGAGAGACCTGATTTCAACAAAGAAAGATGACAACAATGGACAACAGCAACAACAATAAGCAGTTATAAAAACTCATACTACAGTTTTTTTTTTTTTTAACAAATAGGATGGCTAAAAGGAAAAAGGTAACAAAACCAAAAAAACTACTAGATTCCGAGACAAATGTATAAAACTAAAAACAGGAACATGTCTGCATTGGTCCCTGCCAGGAGTCCAACAGATTCTTAAAGCCACGTTGATTGGAAGTGGAGGCAGCTGGCCAGTGTCTCCAGAAGAGCTTCAGATCCAAGATCCACCACTTGCTCTCATTTCGCACTCTCCCTTCTTGACCTCTCTTCTCCAGCCAGCCATTGTTTTTGTTAAATAAATCTTATCCCTTGCGTTGCTTCCCCTTTGTTATGGTCCTAGAGCAAGGCCGTAACAAATTGGGGACTCGTCTGTGATCTCATTCTTTCTGTCACTACCCAGAGCTCATGACCATAGGTGAGGGTAGGAACGTAGACAGACCCGTAAATGGAGAGCTTTGTCTTACAATTCGGCTCTCTCTTGACTACAACGGACCGGTACAAAGTCCACAACACTGCAGATACTGCACCAATCCTTCTGTCAGTCTCACGCTCCATTCTTCCCTCACTCGTGAACAAAACCCTGAGATACTTGAACTCCTCCACTTGAGGCAGAACCTCACCCTCGACCCGAAGAGAGCAATCCACCCTTTTCCGGTTGAGGACCATGGCCTCAGATTTGGAGGTGCTGATTCTCATCCCAGCCACTTCACACTGCTGTGAACCGCTTCAGTGAGAGCTGAAGGTCATGGCACGATGACGCCAATGGGACCACATCATCTGCAAAAAGCAGAGACAGAATTCTGAGGCCACCGAATCGGAAACCCACCGTCAGCTGGCTGCACCGAAAAATTCTGTCCATAAAAGTTATGAACAGAATCTGTGACAACGGGCAGCACTGGCGGAGTCCTCCACCCTGAAGGGGTCCGACTTACTACTGGCAATGCGAATCAAACTCTCGCTCCGCTTGTATAGGGACTGAACAGCCCGTAACAACGGACCTCCAATCCCATACTCACGGAGCACCCCCCCATAGTGTACCCCGAGGAACACGGTCAAATGCCTTCTCCAAGTCCACAAAACGCATGTAGACTGGATGGGCAAACTCCCATGACCCTTCGAGGACCCTAGTGAGGGTAAAGAGCTGATTCAGCGTTCCACGGCCAGGACGGAACCCACATGGTTCCTCCTGGATCTGAGGTTCAACCAACAATCTGACTTTCTTCTCCAGTACCCCTGAATAGACCTTACCAGGGAGGCTAAGGAGAGTGATGCCCCTATAATTGGAGCACACCCTCCGATCCCCCTTTTTGAAGAGGGGGACCACCACCCCAGTCTGCCAGTCTAGTGGCACTGCCCCCGATGTCCATGCAACGTTACAAAGGCGTGTCAACCAAGACAGCCCTACAACATCCAGAGCCTTAAAGAAATCAAGGTGACTCTCAACCACTCCTGGAGCCCTGCATGCCGCCTCGGAGCTTTTTAACTGCCTTGACGACCTCAGCCAGTTATGGACGGATCAACCCCAAAGTCCCCTGACTGCTTCCTCCATGAAAGACCTGCTGGTGGGATGGAGTAGGTCAGAGAAGTATTCCTTCCACCTCCTCACGACATCACTGGTTGAGGTCAACAGCACCCACCTTCACTGAACACGGTGTTAGTAAAAAGCTGCTTTTCCCTCCTCGGCCGCCTGATGGTTTGCCAGAATCTCCTCGGAGCTGACTGAGGGTCTCTATCCAAGGTCTCACGGAACTCCTCCCACATCCAAGCTTTTGCCTCAGCAACAGCCAAAGCTGCGGACCACTTGGCCCTCCGGTACTCCTCAGCTGCCTCCGGAGTCCTACTGGCCAACAAGGACCGATAGGACGACTCCTTCAGATTGACAGCTTCCGTAACCCGGGGTGTCTACCATCGAGTTCGTAGATGGACACCTCGAGAAGCACAGACAACCTTGCGGCCACAACAAGGCAGCTACCTCAACAAGTGAAGTGCGGAACATGGACCACTCGGACTCAATGTCGTCACTTCAGCTGGGATGTGGTTAAATCTCTACTGGAGGTGTGAGTTGAAGATCTCTGATCATTTTCCTCAAATAAATGACAAATGAGATAAAAATATACTTTAACTGGGTTGTCTTGATCTACTTTCAGGACTTGTGTGAAAATCTGATGTTTTAGATCATATTGATGCAGAAATATAGAAAATTAAAGAGTTCACAAACTTTCAGCACCACTGTACGTTTGTCCGTGTTTAAACCGTTACTAAACCCAAGTTGTTCCACCATGTCTAACCTGTCTACTTCCTATTTATGACTCCATTAGACCGTTTAGGCGTACCTGGGGATGGATTACTTCCCGAGGTGGTACTCTGTAAACCCTGAACCACATTTTGAACCTCAGAGATCGACTTGTTGATCTGTGCAGGAGTAAAGAATATGTACAAATGTAATTAATATTCTCAAAGTATTAAAGGAGCAATAAGGAGAAAAGCACAAGTCCATGAGGACTATTAACACACCTGCATACAGTCAAGGCCAGAGTGACTCATTTAATGTTTCATATGAAAGTCAAGCTCAGTGACACCAGTTACTGTAGGAAACAATCAGCGGCATTTGTTTTCCATGTTTACACCACAACATACTGCATGTACGCTCGGTTCTGATATTTATTTTATTGCCCATTCCCTTGACGACACTCCAAATCACTAATACATCACCAACCACCAATCTGTTTCTGTAGTGGATCATTTTCACATGTCAGCAAGTCAACACAAAGCTCAGCAAAAAACAAGACCGCTTACAATACCCCCCCCCCCCCCCAACTTAAAAAAATAAAAGTGAACAAATGGAAAATGTAAAAGAATTAAAGCCCCAAAAAATAATTTATTAAAAGTAGAAATACAAAATAGCATTGACATTGACCAGATGTGGAAAATTTCTCCCTCAACAGTTGACAAAGTTTGTAAAGAAAAATGTAAAATTAAATAAAAAAAATTAAATGTTACCTTTATTTTTATTTTAGCAAAACTTTCTAAAAAAATGAAACATTTTTAGTACAAAGGCTACATTACCACTGGAGGGTACGACCAGGAAGAGTAGGTAATATACAGTAGAAAATGATTTTGGTGGATCACAAGTTTGTAATGAAAATTACTCTGCAATAAAGATTTACGAGTATTTCTTTTTTCTACAAACAGTATTGCACATTACAACAAAGAATCAAGGTTCTTAGCCTTTAAGAAAAATTCAAGTTTTGCATGAACAGAAGGCCGTCACTCAACTGACGGAGTGGGGATAGAGAGCATTTTGATACAAGTGACAATTATCCTGTCTGCTTGGTGGTCAAATACTTTGGATGCTTTATAGTGGGGCTTCTGCACAAACGTACCAACGCCACACGTCATAGCTACAATTATATCTATATGTAGATAGATATATCTAGATGGGAGATAGATAAGAGATAGAAATAGATATATAGTAGCTACCAACATGGTCACATGGGTCGTAGCTTCAATATGACCCGTAACTACGTACGTGGCTACGTGTTGTATATGTCGTAGCTTTCAACATGGCTACATGGACTATAGCAACGTGGCTCCAAACAATTCTACCCAACCTTTTAGATAAGTTGGGTCATGTTACATTAGCCTATGTTTTGGTGGCCAGTTGCAGCGTCTAGTTCCTTTTCTCTTTTTGCAAATTCCAGTGGTTTTCCGATTTGCAATTTGAACACTGTTAAGTCGGGTGGATTACCATTCCTGGTCCGAGTTCCCAGGTACTTAACCTATGAGCTAACGGCAATTAGCCAACGTTAGCTAGTCGTTACAGTTAAAGTGGACCATTTGTAAATCAGATTTTCTCATCTTGGAACAAAATAAAAGTTTACTGCAGTTCAACATAGGCTCTACAGTGTTTGAATGTTCACAACAGTCGGGTTTATACTACACAATTATGTAATTCGCTGTAAGTGCTACAGCTAGCTGCTGCTGAACTGAAACGGGAAGCTGACGTGTAAAGCAACAGCAATTTGGAGATTAATGTTTTAGGATGGCAACAATCCACTTTGCCTTTATCTGCTTAAGTTCGCTCGTTACCGTCAGAATGAAACCATTTTTGACAAAAGTCTTTCAAAGAACGTTTATAACCTTTTCACAGAACCAGAAATAAACTTTTTAATAGACATTATTTTATTTCTACCTTCGGTTGTCCAGTGATTTCCACAAGTTTTTATTTTTTCTAAATTTGTCAAATTAACAAATCATAATTATGTTGCTTTTTTACTTTTTTTTTTTTTTTTTTACAAAACAAAAAAGGACCACAAACTTTTAGAAAGCATAAAATATTAAATAAAAAAAACACACAAACAAAAACTGAAGATTTGTTTTTCTCAACTCTGGTCAACAGTAAATGATTGAATAGAAGTTGACAGAATCAGTTTTGTGTCAGAGCACCTGATATTCAGCTTCTGTATATTTTGACTGATTCAAGCAGAGGATTCGGTTTCTTCCACTGCAACAAGAGAGAATACTCGAACTACGTCATTATATTAGTTATAAAACTCCTTCCACTGTATTTTCAAAAATAAATTCTCAACAAGAGCAAAAAAGCATAATAAACTAAAAACAACCATCTGTTAAATTCATCTTAAAGAATTAAATTAATATATTTTTAATCTGAATAAACGTAGAAAATATCTCTTAATATATTTCAAAATTGAGGTATTGCAAAATATTTGTCAGTCTTTTTTCTCTTTATGTCCTTGAACAAAAAGACGTGCTGACTTCTGCTTCGATACAAAGTGTCGTGCACAACAAATATCTACCGTAGAAGGCACAAACGTAGAAAACTATCAGGGCGGGGAAAGGAAAGTCACAAAAAATTCCCAGAACTCTGTTTAAATAAAGATGCTTATTATTACTCACGGTTAGCTTTTTGATTTTGTCAGTAAAAAAATAAAAAATAAATTCTGCCTCGTTATAGTTAGCATTTCTTGCACAAACGGGAAACAAAATCATCCTAAAATAGAAAATAAAACAGTTTACGACTAATATAAAATGGAAAGGAAATCCCCCTCATTGACCAATTTCCCGCCAAATCAGAGCTGATAGTCTTTAGCAGTTTCTACGACTTCATGACCACCAGTTTTACTCGTTTGTGTTTAAAACAAACTCCCTTTGCTAAAAAACAACAAATATTTATCAGTTTTCTTTAAACAGGTCCATTACTTCAAGCTTTGCAGGAAAAAAATCTGGATAAATGCGTTAACCTGGCTCACACATTAGCATGTTCTGCTAACCTTTTCCCGCCATCTCCCCCTTGTTTATCATCAGCTCAGTTCGTCATTCTGAGGTCTCTTGCAGCTTTTATGCTGCAACGTTCAGTCTACACTTCTCTGGATATTTTAACTGTTAAAACCATTTCTCAAGATTTCCGGTGAGAAAAACGTGTTTTAAGAAGCGTTTGTGTCGTAGCCGCACAGACTCCGGAGATGTGAAGGTTTTCACAAACTACCTGCTTTGCTCACGCCAACTTTTGTGCTCTAGAAACCAAAATAATCTTTTTTTATTTTAGCAGTTTTCTTTTCCTGTCTTGCTTTATTCAAACTGGATCATAGACCGAAATGTTAATAACTGAATCCAGTTTCTCCCTCGGCTGACCGCTGGCTGAGGAAGACTCTAAAATGTCCAGAAACATTTGCAGGGATTCTGAAGTTCCTTGTATGAGTCTCCGAGGCTCACAGTTTTGTTTGTATGGAATGGCTGCCAGGGTAGGTACAAAGTGGGCTGAGGTGGGTACGATATTTACAAGCCGTGCATTTTCACAAATTCGCTACTAATTTGGTTTGCAGGTTGCAAAAACTCAAACTGAAACTAAAGGGAAGTTGCCAATTTTGTCAAAATGTTTAGTCTCGAACAGCTGAAGCCCAGTGAGATGCAGCGGTCCCTCGTTTATCGTGGGGGGTCCGTGCCCTGAAGCCCCGCGATAAGTGAGAAACCAACAAGTAGTGAGGGACTACTGTAAGAAACTAAACTGTCAAAATCTTTATCCAAGCTGAGCCTTTTGTTTTTTCATGGTTAATTTGGTTTTGCAGCAGTAAGACTCGTGTGGACGGAGACAAAAACATATCCAGAGGAGTGTCGACTGGACGTCAGACCAACGTTCCTCGCTCTTTGGTTGCCTTTAGGATCGTAAACGTACGCTTCCATCAAACAAAACGCTGATTCTTTCATCCGTTTTTAAGCCATCAGTTTTGAGTGTAAGCTCACGTTTGTTGCGTCTCCTCTTCAAGTCAGACCTGTGTGTGTTTTTGTGCAGGAGTGTGCACAGATGAAAGTCTCCATATATTCACGTGTGCATACACTAGTTACGAAGCTTCACAGGACTTCTATGTCGGACGTTAACAACAGTTAAAGCAAGTCACAGTTCTAGGCATACGAAGAGCTACATACAGTATAAAACATTGCACAAATATATCAACAACCACTGCAAAAAGTACTTTACCTATTAGAGCATTTTAAATGGTTATCCTACATTACATTTGTGATTATTAGTTGTGTTTTTTACCCCCCCTTGGTGGTCCGGATGTGGAGCCGTCAGCCCGGTTTAGTCCAGTCTTTCCTGTCTCTGTCCACTTTTGTGCAAGTTGAACGTGCGTCTAGTTTGTGCAAACGCGGACAGAGTCGAATAGTGGAGACGATACTGAACAGTCTCTAGCATGCAGCAACCTGATAGAAATAAACATGCAGTTGGGGCGACCCATCCTGACCCCCCCCCCAGGAAGTGTTGGGGAGCACCTCACCCCTCCAGAAAAGCCTGTCGACTGGAAACACCCAGTGCTTCTTTCAGAATAAAGTATGTTATGGTACCTGTTCATACCATGGATTTAGCAGCAGTGCATTAACAGAACACTAAAAGATAAAGATATAAAATAAAGACGAAGCAATCGACAGCAAACGGATTTGATTGAATTGAATTAACTCTGAGAGCAAACGTATCGTTTTTCTTTACTCTGGGCAGGACGAGCCCCAACGATTAGGCAGATTGGTTAATCTTGCTACATTTGATGACACCTATTTTGCTTTTCTGTTTGCATTAATTCAAATTACCTTTTGGTAAGCCTTTATTTTTATTAGGGGCAAAATAACTAAAGCAATTTCAAAGTAAGTGCATGCTCCTTTTGCATAAAATTTAAATAATATGTATCTGTACAGATTAGCACAACACAATTTTTTTTTTCAGATGGATTTTTTTGTCTAAGCTTTTGATGGGTCCACCCCGATTCAGTAAGGGGAGGGGTCCAACAGGAAGTACCAAACCCTTTGGTCAACCGAACAGGAAACTGAAAGAAGCCATGAGTCCAACAAACCATTCAGTGATGATCAGTGAGATCTTGGGCCATAGTGCAAATCATGAGCTGAAGGACTTTAGTTTCCCACAGATCTTCATCAGCAGGGACCATCGCACAATGAGTCTGGGTCTGAACATGGTGGGGGAGATGGGGCACTGTCTGATTTATGCTGGAGGGGGATTTCGAGCTCAGGTGTGGGTTCGGTTCCTCTCAGCTCCAGCGGAACGACACGTGTCGGGGGCGGTCGCCCCCCTCCTTCACCAGCGGCTTGTGAAACTCCCGGCCGGCCCGTGAGTGGATGCTGGCCCAGCAGTACTCGCAGTAGTACTGCAGGCAGGTGACGCTGGCACAGAAGAACGGGGCGAACTTGCTGCCGCAGCGTGCCCCCTGGCACTCGTCGCACATCTGGTCATCAAGGACGTACGGCTTCACTTCCACCTGAAAAAACCAGGACAGGAGAAAAAGGTTGGGTTATTTTGACCCGTAAAGACTCTGTCGCTCCGTGGATCGTCCAAAAGAGCCACATGTTCCAACAATGCTCACTAAAAGAAACTATGAGCACATGGAGTCAACTGATCTCAGAACTTGTAAAAACATGACCTGGAGAAAGAAGACAAAAATATCTGTTTGGACGTAGAAACTCCAGAAAAAGTGTCGATGTTGTGGGAACAGGAAGAGACGATGTAACAGTTGGTTAAATCTCCAAAGATCCTCCGTCTTAACCAGCGATTGTGTAAAAAGAGTTACTAAAGTTGTGAAAACTGCAGATCAGTCCAACTTCGTGTTTAAACTCTGATGGTTCGGTGCGAACTCTGAGCTGGAGATCCAGACGGACTGTGTTTACCACCAACCTCTGCTAAACAATGTGTTTATGACTCAACACTGGCATCAAGGCGGATAATCTGGCCTGAGGGTATGAACAGGCCCGGGGTATAATCTAGTCTGGGCCCCTCGTGTGGACGGGGGGTGTATTATGGCCTGCTACACCGGCTTTAGAGCGAGAAGACTTTATTCTTCCTCTAAACGTTAAAACATTTTGTCAGCATAGAGTTACAAACCAAGTCTTATTGGGTTTGGAGAAGATGGACGCTGGAGCTTTTATTGTTTTACATCTCTGAACATTATTCATTCTCCACACAGCTCCAGCTATAATAAAGGTGCTGGAACCCCCACCCCCTGAAGATAAATGATAACTCGGGTGGGCCGGGGCGCCCTGCCCTGCGGAGGCTCGCCTCCCTGGCTGACAACCAGTCTGTCTCGGTCACCGTCTGTCTCGCTGCAACCGGCCGGTGCGCCTTAAATAACCGGGCTGGAGCTCAGCTCTGGGAGATGTTCATGTCAAGAGAACTACTATAATTACACCAAGCTGTGTGTCTGCAGCTGGAAACATCTGTCCTGACGGCTGCAGCCTCACTGATTACACAGCCACGCTCGGCCTCCCGTTGTTGTCGGCTGTGCTGAAAACCCGATGTAATGAAGGTTCTGCTTCACGAGAGACAACAGGAGCAGAGTTCAGCCACACCAGTGACCCCCCACACCCCCACCCTTCGCCCCCGCGCCTGGTTGTGACGCCTCTCTCAGAAAATCGACGCCATGAATGAAGCTCCCGAACTCGCTCACCCGTTTGTCGATGTCGTTGTGCTGCAGCTGAACAAAGCGGGCGCTGATGGCAGCGATGTAGCTCTGCTGGTTGGAGAAGGCCACGCGGCCGGCGCCCTTCGGGTACTTCAGCTCCGGGTCGGTGTCGATGCCGGCGTAGCAAACGCCTCCGTACAGCCGGTTCATGATCATCGCCAACTCCACTGGACAAGAAGAAAGGAACGAAGGAACGGGACGATCAGTGTTTCTAAAATGAAACTTATTTACACGGATATAAAATGTTTTCTTATTTTATATTAACTGGAGAAGAGTCTCAGCGGAGGCAAGGAGCCAACGATGATCCCAGCAACAGAAAGGCTCAGTCATCCATTACAGCATGAATTCATAGCAGGGCGACCTCTGAGCTGCCTTCCAGGAAACCCAGCGTGAGGATTTCTTTCTCTCTGGGAGGACTTTCATCCCCCTGCGGGCTCGGCGCTCCGTGCCAGTTTAATGTTCTGAAGACCATTTGGAGGCTTTAGGGACTCACTGAGAAGATGCAGCTTCATGTCAGCAGTTACCTGCACGCAGAGGCCGCGGCACGCCCCCAACAAAGATGGTTTTACGAGGATCCAAAGGCTGAGAGCCGTCCATGACGAAGTCACTGTCGTTCAGGTTCCAGGGACGGATCTGGACCTGAGGATGAAAAGTAAAAGTCTGAAATGTCTCCGCAGGTAACAAAACAGGTAGCAGAACATAAAACAGCCCTTAGGTACTGAGAAAGTACCCGACACAGAGTTCATACCAGGTACATGATACGTAGGTACCAGGTACGTAACGTATACCCCGCAGGATGAGGTAATACTGGGCTTCCTTATGTAATACTACCAACAAAAAGTTATTTCATCATCATCCAAAGCGCCGCTGAACGTGATTTAACTATCAAGGCCAAAAGATTTGTCTCAGATGAAAACGGTCCCATCTGAAGTCGAACTGCCGACATTTGAACACGTGACCGACGCAATCGTTTTCTAGACAACAATTCATCCCTGAAGTGGAAACACAGAGATCCCGTGGTCTCATTGATGAGCGGAACATTTTCAAAACATCCTTTTCTAACGATGTGATGAGTTTCATTATATAAGTTGTTTGTTGTTGTGGTTTCTCGGTTTCGTCTTGTTTTTCTTTCCGCAGGTCTAGAGTCAGACTTCAATGATGCTGATCTGTGTTCTCTTTATCCCTCTCTCTCTCCTCTATTCCTATCTCCTTTACATTTCAACTCTTCTCTCACTTTTCTGCTTTGTCTTCTTTGTTTTTCATCCCCGTGTCCGTTACATCTGGAACAAGCCCAAAGCAAATTCTAATAAAATTAAATTTATGTATCAAGTGGAGCATTAAGGTCAGCCATGATGCTCTGCTTGTGAAAGTAAATCTGTCGAGCATCACTTTGACACTCTCACAATAATTCTGTGTCACAATGACAGACAGGACAAGAGGAAAAAATAAAAAATGTCCCTTTTTATCGAGGAAACAACAAAACAGCTAATAACCAAGTTTAACCCATCCGTTATCCTCAGAAGGTAATCCACCGTTTACTTTCAGTTTTGTCTCTGATAATTGGATAAAACTTATATTTGGGTTTTTGTGTGAACACAGAGTCAGTTTTCTTTCTGTTTTCCAGTTTTTTATATTTCCATATGGTTTTTCCACTTCTGCATACGTTGAGCTGTTCTCATGTCAAGAGACGTTCGGCTCGTTCAGGTGGTTTCTGTTGCTTTACGGTTTTATCATTTTTATACTTTTCAAAATATTTACTTTATTTACAAATTCACCCTCAAAAAATACATGGAGATCTATTCAGTTCCTTCACAAAAAAACATTGTTCTCTTACAATCCAGCTTCGGTTACTGGCCCTGTTTTTGTCCTCTTCTTCTACTTCTACTGCTTCGAGATAGCCTTTTCATACTTTTAGTTAGCTATCCTTTTGCTACTTTAAGCTTACTTTTGTTGCCTTTTGCTACTTTTAGCTTGTTGTTTGCTACTTTTAGTTGTTTGCTTGCCACTTTTAGCTTTCCTTTTGCTACTGTTAGCTTTCCTTTTGCTACTTTGAGCTTGCTGTTTGCTAATTTTAGCTAACCTTTTGCTGCTTTAGCTAGCTTTTTGCAAGTTTAGCCAGCCTTTTACTACTTTTCACTATCCTTTTGCTACTTTAAGCTTGCATTTTGCTACTTTCAGCTAGCTAATTTTAGCTAGCCTTTTGCTAGGTTGAATTAATGCTACTTTTAGCTAGCCTTTTGTTACTTTAGCTAGCCTTTGGTACTTTTAGCTAGCCTTTTGCTACTTTAGCTAGTCTTTTGCTACTTTTAGCTATCATTTTGCTACTTTAGCTAGCCTTTTGCTACTTTAGCTAGCCTTTTGCTACTTAAGCTAGCCTTTTGCTTCTTTAAGCTATCCTTTGGCTACTTTTAGCTATCCTTTGGCTACTTTTAGCTGTCCTTTGGCTACATTGAGCTTGTTTTTTGCTACTTTTAGCTTGCTGTTTGTTACTTTTAGCTATCCTTTTGCTAATTTTAGTTATCCTTTTACTACTTTAGCTATCCTTTTGCTATTTTAGCTATATCTTTTTGCTACTTTAGCTATATCCTTTTGCTACTTTAGCTATCATTTTGCTACTTTTAGCTATCCCTTTGTTACTTTTAGTTTGCCTTTTGCTACTTTAAGCTTGTTGTTTGCTACTTTTAGCTGTTTGCGTGCTACTTTTAGCTTGCCTTTTGTTACTTTTAGCTATCCTTTTGCTACTTTTACTTTGTTTTTTTAACTTTAGCTACCATTTAGCTTTTTAATTTTTATTTATTTATTTTTGCTTTTAGCTGGTGTTTTGCTTCTTTCAGCTTTAACAGCTAAGTCTCAGCAGTTTCCCGCCCTCCCGCTGTATTTTCACAGCTGTGTAACTTCTTGGTTTTTTTAGGGCGTAGAAGAGGGTGAAGACAGAGGACGGATGTAAAACTCACCGGTTTGTCTTTGATGGTGGGACTGGAGACACACAGGTACAGCTTCCCGTCCTCTTCGATGCAGGCGTCGATCAGGGCCTGAACAGAAGCCTCTTCCTGGAACAGCAGGAACGCGTAGCCTGAGGAATAAAAACAGATTTTAGGAACAAAAATAAACCGACATGTGGATTTTAGCCGCAGGATGCTGCGACCCGTCCTCTGAACATTTTCACATCAATCCTACGACTCAGCCTTTTCCTCCTGTTGACGCTTTTGGACAACGTGAGCTCCAAACAGACACCTGGTCAGGTATCGTTTGTTCGTCCTCCTGTCCTGACAGAGACATACGATATTCAGCAGCTGCAGGTCTTCCTGAGCGAGACATCGGCTGCTCGTGATGTCCTTGTGAAGCAGAAAGTTCACATGGACCCAGTGTGCTGCTGAATTATTTAACTCTGAGAGCAGAGACTTTATCTGAGGCCGGAGAACTGAGCCGCGTCAGGACAGGGGTCTTACACGTGCAGGGTGACCTGGTCGAGCCTCCAGCTGGGTGTTTTCTGAAAGGTTCTACTGAGGCAGCAGCTCCTCGATTATAATAATCAGGTCGATAAAGGAGGTTTGTGTAATTTGCCACAGTCCAGTCAGATGCTAACGGGTCGTGGAAAGCGCTGCACGGTTATTAACATACTGAAGGTTATCGAGCTGAGCAGGGCTGCAAGATTTTCACTAATAGCAGGTGACATCATCCATGATTTAAATATAAACTCAAACCAGTTAACGGACAGTAGCCAAAACTCCTACATGGATCCAACTCTGTCAGTTTTATGAATAATCAACTAGAATTTGACCAACAACCCTGTCAGGTTTCAATATAAGATGCTCTTATCCTCTGCTGATAGTTCATCAAGAGATTCATTCTGTTACAGGGTGTTTTAGAGCCGCACGTCAGGAATACACAAGGAAACTGGTTCTTGTGTCTCATCACGGATCTCTGTTTGTTTAGGAGGTTGAGGTGTTATTGGGGGGGGAGGGGGGGATGTGGCTTCAGGGGAAATCTAAATGGCAGGTCCACAGTCTGAAGGAGGGGACATGTTCCACGACCCCGAGAGGGGGCAGAAAGAAAAATGAACGAGTGCTTCAGATGGAAGGGGAGAAGGAGGGACAGAACGAGACAAACGGACCCTGACGGGACGCTGCAGACCTGAAGCACCGACGTAAAATCACATCTGTACCTTCGGTGTCAACATTTACGACTTTTACTGTAGATGAACATATTCTGTGATATATTCATAAATTAAACAGATTCATTCATTTTTCTGGACTGAATAATATCGTGCATTGAATTTGATAAATGTAACGTGAGACGTTAATTTTCTTTGACCCATCAAAATGAACGTGGTCATTTATTTACAGAATCAAAATTTAACATCAAACATTTACATTAATTTGGCAAATTGAAAATAACAACAGGTTAATTAATCAGTTTACAATTAGAAAACCATACGGCGATGGTTTTCCTTGCTTCATAACAGACATTTCTGAAAATATCTGGAATGATTTCTAGCAAAAAGAAGAGTTTAAAGATGGAAAATGAAGTTTATCTTGAGAGAGATGGGTGAGGGAATTTTGTCAGTATCAGCAACGGCACGCTCCGTTGAGATCCCAGCTTCTTCCTCGGTACACTTAGGTGGTGTAAATCAACTCTTTACCTGGAGGAGATGTCTCCACTGGTACGAAGTTCCATTTAACGCACCCTTTCAGCGTCTCCGTAGGAACAGCTGTGAATCGTCCGAAGTAGTGACGGTACTTGTTCGACACAAGTTCACCTCCCGGTGGACTCACAAGAGGAGTAAGTCCGTCAGAGTTCCACTCAGATGTGGAAGATTGCATAATTCCCACAAGACTCGGACGAACTCCGGATCATGTCTGGACTTCTGTTCTCCCCAGCACTTCTCAGTTCGGCTTGCTCTCCGAACTGAACTCGACTGGAGCTGCTCTCTGCAAACGACTGGTTTGAACTAGGAAGTACCGACATTTAAAGAGTTCTATTTCCGGTTCATTTGGGAGGTTCCTGATTGGTCAAATCGACCAGACAGGGGTGTGTTTTTGTGACGTAAGAGGTCACTAGAAGTCAGAAAAACAGAAAATGTTTTGGAACAGATTGACAATGTTTTAGGGACAGACGAGAGAAATGTTTGGACGAGTTGGGGGAAAACAGGTGCCAGCTTCTCTATATTACGTCTGAGAGGATTTAAAAACATGACAGTTCGTTCCAACAACTTGTTTTCGACCTTTTACCAACTTCACAATTTGCTCATTTCAGACAGAAGATCAGAAAATGCATGAATTACTCCGTAACACATTCCAATTTGATTTCTACTTTGAATGAGGATTAAAAATCACTAATACTGTTTCACAGTTGATTTAAAATGAGTAGTTCACTTCAACATTTAAAAATGGTTTGAACTAAACACACTTTGATTATCAAAACATTTGTAAAATAGTAATGATAATAGAAAAAGAGAGTGTTCTTTCAATTGATCAGTGCAGGACACTTAGAAAGTCTCTGGATGAACTTAATCTTGTGTTTCTGGACTCAAATCAATGAAATAACAGTTCTTGTCCCAGAAAGGCCCCCAAGGCCAGGATTTGACCTCAGGCCTAGTTCACTACATACGACTTTTACCAAGAACTTCTAAAGGTTCTCGAGCTTTAAAGACTCCAGCTCCGGACTCCTCCAGGAACACAGTCGTCCTCAGCGTCTTTTCACCGTTGTGCTAAAATGACCGTCTGCTTCTGACCCCATGCTACGAAACCTTCTGCCGCTTCAATGACCTGATGTTTGTTCTGAACGGAGCCCAGGACGCGTGGCGCAGTGCGGAGCCTCACGCCAGGAGAGAGCAGGTCTGCAGAGGCTCGTGCCTCAGATCGGACGGCTTCCCTCTCGAGGTCCCGGCTCTGCCCGACAGGCTGGGGGATCATGTAAACCAGCAGCATTCGCCACCAGAAAGAGTCCAGTCACAAACCAACAGGCTGGGGGAACCTTTGGCTCTTCTGTAATGGAGACCAGCAGCCCGACTTCAGGAACAGCTTTTAGTTCGGGTGCAGGAAACCACCAAACAGAACCTTTGATCAGACGGTTTACAGGAAGTCTTTACTGGAACCAGAATCTCACTGAGCTGCAACTGGTGAAGACTTGCTGGTGACTTGAAAATGCACAACCTGCACAGCTGTATTCTAGGTCGTGCACATTCTCATGACAGAAAACGTCCACGTCTACAAACGTCTCTGTCAAGTGATCTATCCGTGGATCAGTTAATCATCTGCCACTTATTGATGGTCGGGGTCACAGGGGCAACGGATCCAGGAGGGACACCCCTCTCTCCAGAGACTCTCCAGCTCAGGGATCCCAAGGAGGCCTGAAATTGTTCATAACCCCTCTAATGGGTTCTGGGTCTGGCCCGGGGGGTGCCCTGAAAACCTTCAGGACTCCACCTCACCGGACTCCTTTGGATGAGGAGCAGCAGCTCTCTCTGCTCCTCTCTGAGCCTGGCCAGCCATGAAGGAAGCTCATTCAGCCTCTTGTAGGGCCTCTCATGTCCAAGTGGCCTCAGAGCCGGATGGTGGAGGACGAGCACAGCAGGCCCTTACAACAGGACTCAGGTCCAACTTTGGCACCTGGGGCTCAGACGGACATTAAAAAACTGGTCCAAATCTGCCCGTCTTCATTTCTGCATCGTACTCCAACAGATTAAACCATAAACGTGCACAAATTGGGCTGAGATGGGCGCTACGTGCGCAACTAATTAATGTGCACAGCCCAGAGTCCAGTTTTGTGGGTTAATGTCATGAATTCTGGTCGTAAATGTCACAGAGTGATGCAGGACTTGCAGGTTGCTCTGTTGAAAAAGCTCAGGGTTCAGTGAGACTGCAACAGAAAATTCATCAGTTTTCCCACAGTTCTGAGTCACACGTGGTTTCTCCAGCAGGTCACCCCGACCGAGCTGCTCCCGTCATAAAACACAAAGATTATAACTTTTAGTTTCTCCTGCACTTCAAACCAAAGCGCACGAGCCAATCCAACAGTTCATTTAAAGCAAACCATGATACAGCCACGTTTGAAACTTGTTTCCTTTCCATGAGCTCAAAGTTCCTCCTGCAGAACATTTTATAGAACGTGTTGCTGGATTTTACTGGTAGAACATTTCTGCAGAAATGTTTCTTCTGAGCTACGAAGCACTGACGGCATCAGAGTGTTGTTCAGCGCACCTCACATTCGTCGGAACATTGTGGTTGATTTAACACCCCGGAGCTACTGAATATCAGCAGCGCGTGGAACAAAGTGAGGTCAGCTCCGTGAGAACATTTGGAACAAAGTGAGGTCAGCGCCCTGAGAACGTTTGGCACAAAGTGAGGTCAGCGCCCTGAGAACGTTTGGAACAAAGTGAGGTCAGCGTCATGAGAACGTTTGGAACAAAGTGAGGTCAGCGCCCTGAGAACATTTGGAACAAAGTGAGGTCAGCGCCCTGAGAACGTTTGGCACAAAGTGAGGTCAGCGTCATGAGAACGTTTGGAACAAAGTGAGGTCAGCGCCCTGAGAACATTTGGAACAAAGTGAGGTCAGCGCCTTGAGAACGTTTGG
>NC_056498.1:44991128-45005528 GCF_014905685.2 Nematolebias whitei
ACACGAGAAGATGTAAAAAATGGCAGGTTGGCTTTCTTGGACTGTGAGGTCTCAGTCTCTGATAGAGGACATTTGCAAACTGAGGTGTACCACAAACCCACCCACACAGACCAGTATTTGCAGTTTGACTCCCATCACCCTTTGGAGCACAAGTTAGGAGTCATCAGGACTCTGTACCACAGAGCAGACAGCGTCCCCACTAACTCAGGAGCCAGGCAGAAGGAGAAATCCCACACAAGACAGGCTCTAGAGCAATGTGGATATCCTAACTGGGCCTTCCTGAAAGCAGAGAAGAAACCCAAACAGGACTCCAGTCAGCCATCAGGTGAAAAGGAGGAACCCAGACCCAGACCAGTGGTCATTCCGTATGTTGAGGGAGTATCAGAGAAACTGAGACGTTTATTTTCTAAACACAACGTCCCAGTGGCTTTTAAACCCCAAAATACATTAAAGACTGGTTCATCCCAAAGATCCAGTCCCCCGGCACAAACAGAATAATGTTGTGTATGTTGTTCAGTGTCAGGAGGGTGATCAGTCTTACATCGGGGAAACTAAACAGCCACTGGCCAAAAGGATGGCCCAGCACAGAAGATCAACATCATCAGGCCAGGACTCTGAGGTCTACACTCATCTCCAGGTCAGAGGTCACTCTTTCAGGGATGAAGATGTTCACATCCTGGACAGAGAGGAACGATGGTTTGAGAGAGGAGTAAAGGAGGCCATCTTTGTGAAAAGAAATCGTCCATCATTAAACAGGGGTGGAGCCTCCGGGTTCAACTGTCCCCCTCTTACAATGCTGTGATTGCTAGTATCACTCAGCCCTCTGTGAACAGTAAACAGCCATCAGGTGCTAATGATCCATTGTTAGGCTGATGGTCCTTCTTGATCACATGAACAGCTGGTTCTGGTTGTCAACAACAAACTGGTTGATCCACTAAGTGAAGGTGCTATTTATAAGACTGAGATTGTTGCAGCTCCTCAGACTGAAGAAGTCTTCTGGATAAAAGACGAAACGTTTCAACAAGAAGAATCAGTCCAGCGGACCTGACTCTACTTTGTTAGATAGACGATAACTCGGCTAAAATAAAAATAAAAAAACAACCAAATGTTGATGGTCTTTGCAGGGTCTTAGTGAGGCCTCAGGCATGTAGTAAGAATGCAGCAGAGGGACCATAGGTCATCACTGGTTTGAACATGAACAAAACCTCTGTAGCAAGGTCATGGTGGCTCCGTATGCAACTCCTCTGTGGTTTTGGTAGTCGAGAACTTGAAGCAGGACTGGCCACTTTAGCCTCATTCCCAGACTAGACTTTGACTGGGACATGGTCGAGGGAACAGGTGTGATACCTGCGGCGAAAGCATTGTGCTAACCTGGTGTGATCTTCTAACGTAGACCTGCATCCTGCATTATTTTTTCATTTTTTATATTCTGTGTAATTTTTATACCTTGTGTGATTCCTTGTTCTTTTGCACTGAAACTCTGGCACAACAATTTCCTGCAGGATCAATAAAGTTCTATCTTATCCTAATATTATAAAAGATTTGCAAATAGATCGTGGTAGAGTGTCCCAGGAACACCGACACTAACAGAAACCCTGTTTGGTCAGCACTAAGGGCGTAGCAACATAACTACCTTCACAACGAAGGTGTCAGAATTTGTTGCAATCCAGTCACATCCCCATAATTCACAGAGAGGAGTTGTATCGTGTAAGAGGGTGTCAAAGCTGAAACCAAGGCTTCTTTCTCAACGCACAGCAAAGAACAGTGGAAATTCACCTCAGACAAACCTGAAAAGTCAGAAGAGACGCGTCTGGCTCAGTAAGATGCCATGACAACCAGTTCTCATCAATCTGAGTCAAAACAAGCTTGTCACCATGTGACGACGGCAAAAGCTACAAGACACTTTTACAGGTACAAGAACAAAATATCCACATCCAAACCTGTAACTGATGAGGTAACTGATATGGTTTGATCACCAGCCAGTTAAGACGATTCTAACTGAGGATTAAAAAGGAATGAGGACCGCAAAAAATAAAAAAGGCAAGAAAACTTTGTGGTCCCCTCCCTGACCGGTCGTCTGTCCATCGAAGGGGAATCTAGTCTTACATGTTGGGGTATTTTAAAACTATTTCCAGGTCAAGCGTGAATGAAGGTGCGTACTTGTGTCAGGGAATCCTGGTCTTCAAAAAACCATCTGACACAAACCGTGGTGGTGAGGACACGTTAATCATGAAATTCCTCTCATTCCTGATGATTGTTTGAACCCAGACGGTAAAGTATCTGTGACTCATCTGTAAAACTGAAGCAGGTATGAATACCTAAAACATGACTCACCGTTCAGCGTCATGACGTTGTCTGCTCCAGGATGACGGAAGTTGAATCCCATACGTCCTGTTATAGAAGAAGATAATAAATAAGGCCATTCTTTAACAGTCACATGGGTCCATGTTGGAGCTTTCCTGAACAGTGCACGTTGCAGAACGTCTAAACAAAAACTATCCCGGTTCTTTCTATCTCTACAACTTTTATCAGAAACATACAGAAAACAGCAAGAACGCTCCTGAGGAGATACCCAAAAACAATCAGCTGGGTACATCTTAGAGTAATCTATAAGTTCCTGGAGAATCTTTGTCAGGGACTGCCACGTTGCAGCAGTTTTAAATTTTGATTCGACTTAGTGTTGTGGTTCGCCCTCATATACCATCACACCAACTTTCAGCTCAACACGGCAAAAATGAGTGCTGCCTTTAGCTTTTTAGCTAGCACGCCTGTATTGCATGCCGCTGGCTTAGCGCTATGTCGGGGGTGGGGTGGTTTGCGGGTGCAGTTCGGTTTGGTATGATATTTTTTCTTTTAGCTAAGGCGACCATCTTGGATTTTTTGCATTAGGAATGTAAAAGAGGGCAGCACGGTGGCGCAACTGGTAGAGCTGCTGCCTCTCAGCGAGCAGGTCCCTGGTTCAAATCCCGGTTCGGGGGTCTTTCTGGGTGGAGTTTGCATGTTCTCTCTGTGCATGCGTGGGTTTTCTCCGGGTACTCTGGTTTCCTCCCACAGACCAAAAACATGCATGTTAGGCTGATTGGCAACTCTAAATTGTCCCTAGGTGTGAATGAGAGAGTGAATGAATTCTTGTTCCAGAACTGCTCCGCTCCAGGTGGCTGCACGTTGGAGCAGCTCTACTTTCATTCTGAGATTTTGCTTTTGGAAACTTTAATTCCTCTTCTTCTGGATGTAAATCACATTTTTTGGATGATTGTTTCCTCTGGTATCAGATGCTGAGCAGCTGGAAGGATTTTTACTGAAACTTTTTTAGTTTTGGACATTTGTTATGATGCGTAACCATGGCAACAAGGCAGTTTTCTACAACCAGCAGCTGATTAACATCTCAAAAGCTCAAATAATATCTCAACTACAGCCCCAAATCTCAAAAGAGTTGAAAGGATGTTCTGTGGATGCATTCTCATCTACCTGCCAGCTGTGCTCGAGTGCCTGACCACTGAGATCCTGGAACTAGCAGGAAACACGGTTCATGACAGTGGAAGGACAGGATCGTCCCTCGGCACCTACAGTTGTCTGTCTGCAGCGATGAGGAGCTCGGCAGACTGCTGGGAGGAGTGGCCATCGCTCTGGGAGGAGTTCTGCTGGCATATGGGCGGTCCTAGAGCCCGGGGGAACCGAGAGGCCAGCTGAGTTTGGTTGGATGGCTCGGACAGCATCTGCAGCCAGTTTCTCAGGATCCACTGTGGGATGGACCTTTACAAGAGATCCTTCCTGTCTACAGCATCAGCATCTATAACATCTCTCAATGAAACGAGGATAACGAGCTACAACAACAAATAATTTCTCTTTGGGATTAATAAAGTATTTTTGAATTTTGAATTGAATTTGAAATATGTTTTTTGTTTTTCAGTTTTTATTTCATATGCTGTAATTATATGTTGCAAATTTTTATTTGATGCTGTGATCTTTTTGTGAAGCATTTTGGCAACAGCTTCTGTTTTAAATGTGCTCTATAAATAAATCTGATTTGACTTGACATAGCCGCCCACTGCTCCACCTGGGAGTATCTCATGTGTGCTGGGTTAAAAGTAGAGAACTAATTCCATCATAGTATGGGAACATTCAATGATGATGATCTCAAACTTCCCTTCCCTTAAGGGCCCACTGCCAATACCCACCCCCACTCATCCTGGTTTATGTGGACTGCTCTGAGGTGATGATTTTGACGTATAGACAGCAGCTGTTGATTGGCCAGTGGAGCTACGTCATCAGGTGACCCGCCCAGCAAAACTGAAAGCTACATCTGAACCTCCACTTCCTCTCTGTGTTGAGTGTGTGTTGTTTGTATTAGTTTCTGGTATGAAGTTCCAGAAATAGTGCCATGGACCAGTGATGAGGAACAGACCTTTCTTACTTTGTTGGTAGACGTTGGGATTCAGCGTGAGCTGGACGGCGCCACAAGAAATTAACACATTTACAGACAGAGATG
Source organism: Nematolebias whitei (assembly GCF_014905685.2). NCBI lineage: Eukaryota > Metazoa > Chordata > Actinopteri > Cyprinodontiformes > Rivulidae > Nematolebias > Nematolebias whitei. The sequence continues at coordinate 44,995,618 of NC_056498.1, forward strand.
TTGGCATAGCATGGCTACACCCAGACTTATAATCAGTGCCGGGGTAAGTTAAAGAAACTGAAGTCCAGTTAGAGGATGATTAAGGACCACAATGGGACAATGGGCGGAGTGGCTTGAACACAATGACCAGTTTCAATACAGTCCACTTCGCATTGACGACCCCACCTATAGAGCAGGGAAACAGTGGCAAATCATCTCCACCCGAGTAGAACTGATACGACGAGAGCCGAGTGGAGTCGCACTTATCACTGGGAAAGCAGCTTTAAAGGACATGGAGGTTGGAGTGAGGACAGAGTGAGATGGAGGCAAAAGTTAAAGCTGGTGACCTTGTGTGATTATTGTTAAGATGGAAACAGTGAAGAAAACATCACATGCTCTGTCCAGGCTCAGGGGGAAGTTATTTAATTCTCCACAAAGTTCTCAACCCAGCCTCTCCTTTCGCTGTTTCACCAGTCAACATCTGACGGTTGAGCAAGGCTGTCGTCCAAGTTCAACAAACCCGAGGGACAGCGGTGCCGAGCCATGTATCGACAACTGTGTAGGTGGTCCGTTTATTGGTTTATCAACTGGATTACAAGGTCTCAGCTCAAAAGTCTAACCGGCTGATTCTTCAGAGAGAATCCAGTCTGGCTTTAGAGCAAGTTGTGGACTTTAACCCAGTACTGGTGCAATCAGAAAAGAGGAGGAGTAAATCCTCTTCCTAAAGACTAATAATACGTTAAACGCTACGGTCATCAAATCTGTGACTTTTCTGACTGGAAGGCAAAGGTTAAAGCAAACACAAGTCCCCTGCTTGCCTTTCTGTCCACACCAGTCCTTTTGGATGATACGTGGGGGGTGCCAGTTCCTGCAACTAGCTTTAAATAGCTCTGGGTAAGAGTCAACTGGTTCCCCCAACAAGGAGCTGACTGGCAGGGCCCGGGGGCCCCGGAGCTGTTGCTGTTCTGGTCACATTCCTTCATGGAGACCCCGAGACATCCTCAACCGCAGTGGTGCTCGCTGTGGAGGGTTTACGCCATCTGCTTCCTGTTTCTTTGATCACACAGGAAGTTCCTGACCTGAGGGGCACCACGTCCGGGTACTTTGCCTCGTTGAAATGCTTCTGCCTCCTTTTGGGGCAAACAACCTGTCCATTTTGACTGGCAGTGAATGGGACTCCTGACATGTTTAGAAAATAAAACTGCTTCAAATAAGACTACAGCGTGCTCTGAAATGAAGGTCCATCAGGCAAGCAGTTGTCTGTTGTCACAATCAGTCACTGGTGAGAAGTCACATAAAAAATGTTCTTAAATATGAATCAAAGTTCACCAAACTGGACAAGCAGCGCCTCCAGGGACCTGATGGGTCATAAACTGAATCCTGGAGAAAATATTTCTCACGCGTTTATTATTTTTCTTCTTACTTTATTTTGACATTTTGGCTGTGATGAGGCTTTAAACATACTTCCATCTGGCAGGTTCAACTTCCAGGAAGTAAAAATAGGCAGGGAGCGATGGGGATTGGGAAAATTTGAGGAAACATTTACTGTAGGTGATTGATTAAAATATCAAGAATTTGCTAAATTTGCAGGGATTGGTTGAATTTGTGTTAATAGTTGCGGCTGCAACTTCTTGGAGAGAAGGAAGGTTTTATTTCCTTCTTGCTCTTGGTGAAGATGGACAGTTTTTCTTCCACTCTTTCCTCTTCCTCTGCTTCTGCTCTTTATCTTGTGAACCTTTCGGAGACTCTCTTTGCATATCTTCCGAATTGTAAATTATGGATCTGGTCAGCTGGTCTCTCAACGCAACTGATCAAATTTTCTCGACCAGTGAGATGTACCAGTGAGACTGTAAGGCAGACGGAAATTAAACGGAGTCGGCCTGACCCCAAACAACCGTTATCTGAATCTGGCTCCCCCGTGTCGGCCTTGGAAGGCTGACTATCTCAAATTCTCCTGGATGTTATGTGAACAAGATGTGCTGCTCCCACTACCCGTTACCACCTTCGCTGGCCTCCCTCCACATGCATATGTCTGATGTCATCTGTATGTTGCTTTTTTGTGCTGAGGTTTTTTGGAACTTTCACACTGTGTCTTGTTAGAGACACAGTGTGAGATTTTTTATTTTTATTTTTACCTCCCCTTTCCTCGTGTTCCATTTTCCTTATCTTATGAAAAAGGCAGCACCTCTCATGAGGCTGCAGCCTCAGGCACCCGTCTACCCATGATGTCGTTTGGTTGGTTGTTTCTTTGGACGTGCTGTAATGAAATTAAATTTCGTTGTGCTTCTGTGCAATGACAATAAAGGCTGATTCTGAGAGTCTGAACCTTCTTCCTCCAGCTGGTGCCTTTAGGGGTCTCCACAGCAGATCATCTGCCTCCTTCTCCCAGCATGCCTCTCTATCACACCAACCCTGTGCAGATCCTCCACTACATTCATCAACCTCCTCTGTGTATGAATTTCCTGGTAGCTCCATATTCAACATCCGTCCTCTGCACTTGAGCCGAGCTTCAGATCAGCATCAACACTCTGTTCTGTTGCCTCTCTGAGGCAGAGTTGATCAACAATCTCACCTACCAACAAAAAATCACAATGCTGCTCTTCTAGCTTCCAACTTGTATATTTTCTTTAGATTCCAGTCGACCGTTTCCCTCCTGCACTTTGACATTTACAGCACCCATTAAAAGCCCATTAGCACGTCCATGAGAAAACCTCAGCTGAACCTCTGGCAGCAGAGTGGGAGTGCCAACAGCAAGGTGTGGAAATAATAACCCAGGAGAAAGAAAAAGAAACAGCTCGGACCACATGACGACTTTCTGCTGACTCAAAAATCCAAACAGACCACGAGCAAGAAGAGAAGAGAAAACACGGCGGCAGAACTCTGAGGGACATCACCTACCACTCATAATGTAATCTGTTAGCATAATATCCCATGAATCGCTGGTTAATTATTGGACGTACATCAACAACAAATAACCTTTGTTTGTTCAACCTGATTCAAGATGGCTGTTACAACCGTTAGTTTTATAAAACCTGAGCTCAGAGCTGGTGTGGTAGAACTTTAAGCCGCTTTGCTTTGATAAGTGACTCGAGTCGGTTCTCCTCTTCTCAGTTCTTCTCAGGTGGAGGTGAATAACCACCGTGACTCGTTTCCCCGCTCGGTGGGCGGGATCGTCAGTGCAAAGTGGGCGGTTTCTCATCGTGCCGTGCAGCTCGTGCTGAATCCTCTGATCCACAATGACGACAGAAAGGTCGACCACGTCATTGGTTCACGGCGCTGTTTTTCAAGCTTCCATACTGAACTAGAAACTAGAAAAACTCTCTTCAGCGCTCGAAGAGGAAGTGGAGGTTCAGACGTAGTTTGCAGGTCATCCAGTGACGAAGCTCCGCTGGCCAATCAACCGCTGCTGCCTGCTAATATCAGAATCGGCACCTCGAAGCAGTCCACTTGGAACCGCAAACAAGGTGGTCCCAAATTCAAGTTCAAGAATCTTTATTGTCCTCAAGGGTCTTTTGGTGTCACAGTCAGTCGACACAAAACATCCACACCAGACAAGACATTAAAATAACAGGTCATCAGTGTTCGTTGAGAAGCCTGGTCACTACAGGGATGAACGAGTTGTTCAGTCTGTTCGTTCTACATCAGAGCAGCAGAAACCTGCGTCCAGATGGAAGACACCTGAACTCACCATGGAGTGGGTGATCAGGATCTGCCAGAATCAGCCTGGCCTTGTTCACTGGTGGTCAACAAAGTGACGCTATAAACTGGGCTGAGTGGGGGTGGGTTCTGGCAGTGGGCAGACCCATAACTGGTGCCGTGCGGAGCACCATTAGAGTTTGTGCTCCATACTTCCAGCCCTAACAGATTGCTCAAGATGTCGTATCACGTTATTGTCCAGATTTGACCAAACGACAAACTCCATGATGATCTGGGTCTCAAAGTCTGGCGTGAAAGGCGGTGGGCGTTATTCCTTCAAGGAATGATGGATCTTTAATTTTATTAAGGGATCTCCAACTACCTGCACGTTTACAAAATGTTTTACTGTTCTACAAAAAGTTGCTTTTTGTGACATAACAGCTAATTATTAAAGAAGTTATTATTAAAATTTTCACCTAAGAATGTCAACATTATTATATTAGTGCAATGCATTCTGGGTGATTATGTGTATAGGATGCAGTGGAAACGAAGACAAGGAATCAAGCCTAAAAAGTTACAATGCTGGACAATAAAGTTATACGCTTTATTAGTCCTTATGTTGCTATAGTATACCATGCCACTTTATTTATAAAGCACTTAAAAACAGCAACAAGAACAACCAAAGTGCTGTACAGTAAAACAAGCAAAGGACACAGCACAAAATATAAAGTAGGTAAAGATAAGAACTAAATGACTATTATAGAATTATAGAATAGAGGCAAGTTAAAATCAACTCACACAGCGTCAAAAGCCGAGGAATCATTTTTCTTTACGCATTTTTGGGTCAAAACAATCAAATGTGATGAACTCGTGATCTGTAGTTCATCTGCTCCGGAGCTAACACTAAACAAGCTAAAGCTGAGGCACCATCCCACAAACCCCTGACGTCCGTCATCCATCTCTGTGGCGGTACCGGACCACTGTGCACATCCTGCGATGGTGTTGTGCATTACTCTGTGGTCCAGAACACCCCCCAACCCGACCCAAATTAGGACAAGCAGGAGCTGATGGATGGATGGATGGATGGATGGATGGATGGATGGATGAAGAGAACGTGAAAGTAATGAGAACACATTTTGAAGCTCGTCAAGAGTGACAGAAAACGGAGCTCTCTGCAGCAGAGTCTGTCTCATCAGCAGCTCTTCTGCTCGACTCCCTCCTCTTCATCGTTCAGTCTTCATCATGTTCAGCTGCAGGCCGAGTCATTTCTGCATTCTTCTCTGTCAACGTGCTCCGGTTCAAATTAAAGATCTGAATGTCAGACATCGCCTGAAATTACCACTCAAGCTGGACGGAGCTTGAAGACACCCACCTACATCACTTACCCAGAATGCATTCCACTGTAAACAACGTGGCGACGCTCGTGTGATTTTATCATTTTAAATTTATAAAAACTGAACAGCTCACAATATTTTCCAGTCCTGTTTTATAGCTGACGCAGACATCTCTCAAATGGTGTCTATTGTCCAACTGGTCAGAGATCTCGTTAAGAAAACCGTTTTTGTTTGGCAGAACTTCTGCAAAGATTATCAGGGGTCAAAGGTCGTCGAATTATCAAGCCACAGATAAGGCAACAATCTTGACAACATGAACCGTCCATCAACACAAGTGTTCTAACATTTTTTAGATGCGTTTTAAAAAACAAGAGGCTTTTAGGAATCCTGGAAGCTTCCAGCAGCACTCAGACCTTTGGAAATCTGGACAAACAGCTAAAGTAAACAAACAAACAAACAAACAAACATGCCGAGGCATGTTCTGCAGCCCAGACTGGATAATCTTAGTCATGCTTACAGAAACACTGTGAAGGAGCTGTTTATTGGACCTAAGGTGGCATCTAACCTTTAAACACATCTTCTTATCTCTCTGCAGTCATTACAGGACATTTAAAGTACCCCCCCCCCCCCCACCCCCACACACACACACACACACAGACACACACACACACACACACACACGTCCCTGTCCAGATGAAATCATCTCATGAGTCAACACCGCAGTGGTTGAAAAGTTTATGGGGTTAAAACCAGATTCAGTGGAGCATTTTTTGCTCTGCAGAGGAAACAACGTTTAAAAGAGGAGATCTTCACGGGAAGCCTGATGTTGACACCACTCACCGTGAAGCTTTACCTCATGAAGACGAGGAAACAAACGTCTTCTCGTTTTGCAAAGACTCGTGGAAACAAAACACTCACATTTCCATTTTAGGGACCTGCTGCTCACTTTACTGCTCCACTTAAACTCATGCTTTCCATCGAGCAGCAGCCAAACGGTGACGCCGTTTACGTTTCCTCAACCACAGCCCTCAGTTACGACTCAATCTGACCCCGTCACAAACATTAAAGGGATATTTCAACCATACTAAAGTGGTGTTCTAGAGAGTTGGCTCTTTGAAAGACCGGCTGCTCTGACCAGATTGATGAGCTAAAGGCTAACATGGCTAAGACCAGAGTGGGTCGCTGGTGTAAAAAACAGCTCGTATCTCAAATATGTCAGAGCAGTTTGTTCAAACGCCCTTTCATAAACCAAAATGTCTCTTTAAGTCCGTTGGCTTTCACAAAACAGCACAACACTCTAAAACATCCTGACAGGAGCTGATCGCAGCTTCCAGTCAACTGTGACGACACGAGTCCAAGACAATTTGACCAGATAATGAACCAACCCTCAGCTTGACCAATACAGGCACCAGCTCAAAGCTGCCCCCCAGGAGAAAATACTAAGCCTGCCAGATGTGAAGCTGTGGGTGAAACAGCAGCTGAAGAGAAGCTAAAGGTGGCATCCCATTTGGCTGTGACTGCCGGAGACGAGTTGGTGACTCGAAAAAAACAAGAAAATGACGTTTCCATTGCAGACACTGTCATTCCACTACTTTTAGTTTGTACCCTTTGATAAATTTGGATCACTTTTTCTACTGAGGTTTGTAGATTCATTCATTCAACCTTTATTTATACAAGTTAGTCCCACTGAGCCTCGGGACCCATTTACAAGACAGACCTGGTTTTAACAAAGAGTGAAGACAACAGTGGACAACAAAGACAATGATACTCAATTATAAAAGATGCGTACAAATTGAGAACAACAAGTGAAAATAAAATGGTATTTAAAAATGTAACAAAAAATAAAAACAGCTAGATTATAAGATGATGTAGAAAACTAAAAACAGGAACATGTGTGCATTGTTTTTTTTCCAGGAACTGAACAGACTGAAGACACTTAGAGAGGTCAAAGGTCAGGAGCTTCAGATCTTTTTACAAGATGTTCCAGGAAACAGGAGCGGAGTAGGAGAAGGTCCTTTTGTCTAGTTCAGTCCTCACTGAGGGAACACTGCAGGTAATGATGTCCTGAGAGTGCACGCTGTAGCTGCACTCACACAGAGACATGTAGGAGGAGATGTATGAAGGCAGCAGACCAGGAAGTGATTTAAAGATGAAAATGTACCAGTGAGAGAGTCTGTGTGAAGTTAATGGTGACCAGTTAACCAGTGAATACTGGGTGCAGTGGTGGGTACTAGTTACAGCCAGTTACAAGGCTATCTAAAAGCTAAAGATAACAAAATGATGCTTAGAAGCTAAATGTAGCAAAAGGCTAGCTCAAAGCTTAAATTAGAAATATGCTAGCTAAAAGCAGCAAAAGGCTAGCTATTTTAGCTACTGTTGTGCTGATTTTAGCTTTTATCCTTCGATACTTTATGTTAGCCTTTTGCTACTTTAGCTCCTAGTCAGCCTTTTGTTAATTTAAGCTAATCTTTTGCTACTTTTAGCTAATGTTTGTAATGACGCAGTCAATGTGCATGTCAGCAGCAGTGTGTGTGTGTGTGCGTGTGTATGTGCACGTGTGTTTAACCGACCGGCTCTTGTATAAAAAATAAACACATTCGAGGGCTCATAAAGCCGAAAGCATCGGAGCTATTCTGAGCACAATGGGCGGTATGTCAGAAATGTGTGTGATGGGATGACGGTGTGGGCGGGGCCGTTCAGATGGGAATGCAGAACTGGGACGGCTGCATTAATTAGTTCTGACTGCTGGTTTTCAGACTCTAACCAACGCTGAAGAGTTAAAGCAACAAACTGGGTTCAAACAAACAACTGGTTACACCAGGGGTGTCCGGCCTGGAGGGCCCCCATCCTGCAGGTTTGACTCGTTTCTTTGCTCCACACCAGATTCAACAGTGTGACTACCAGAGGCCTGTTAATCACCTACTGACTCAAATTATGTGTTAGAGCAGAGAAACATAAAACATGAAGGATGGTGGCCCGGGACCAGGACTGGACACCCCCGGGCTCCACGATCTGAAAGTTTTAAGCTTGATGAGTTTAAAGTCAATAAGCAGGAAGTTTGTTTCCCCCGAAGATGCCACGCCGCACAGGAAACTCTTTTTCTCCTGGACCGATGTCAGATGTTAACGCACTGACAGCAATTACATAGAACATCACTTCAAAAATGACCAGACTGTCCCTTTAAACAACGCAAAACATTTAGTGAAGAGAAAATAAAATAAAGAACAAATGCAAGTTATGGAGGTTTTTATTTTTTATTTTTTCATTTACCCTTTATTTATCCAGGTAGTCTCATTGAGCCAAGAGAACTCATTTTCAAGAGAGACCTGTTAGGGAGCAGATGGTGGGGGTTGAGTGCCTTGCTCAGGGGCCCAGAGTGGGGCCCAGAGTGGGGCGAATGAGGGTGGAGGCAGGTGTGGGTGTTTCACCTTTTCCACCCACATTTTGATGTTGACGGTACCGGGAGGTGAACCTGCGACTTTCCGATCACAGGCCCATCTTGTAACCTCTGCGCCACCACTCCCCCTCTAGTTCAGATGGTCAATAATTCAGACAAGTGTAACTTGTTGGTGAAGCTTTTTGTGTAAGTTTAAATTTTATTTTTGTCAGTTTCTGGGCTGGCTCCAAATGTCAAGGAGGTGATATTTATACGACAGATCCTGTTGGCAGGCCTCAGACTGACTAAGTCATCTGGATGAAAGACGAAACGTTTCGCCCAAAAACAGCCTGTCCAGGTGACCTGATTTAACCCTTTTTGATTGAGATTACAAACCTTTTCTTATTGTGTAAACTTGGATTTCAGATACTACATGCTGATTTTATTCCAGACTAACAGATTAAAAGAATTAACGTCTTAACGTGTACAAATATTCCTAACCTGCGAAATGATTCCTCCATATTATGTCAGCGATGGTCACTGGTGGGCCCCCGGCTGGGTGTGGTTTTCCTTTGTCATGGTCAGTCCTGATCATGTCCATTAAGGAATTCTCCAAAGAGACCAAGTTAAAGGGGTCAAAGGGCCGAGTCCGGTCCTGAAACACACAAACACATTCAACGTTAATTATAATATTTTGTAATTCAGGTGTTCAGGGAATAAAATGCAAACAGGGTTGAACGATGGGAAATGAAGAAATATGAAACTGTCGCTCCGAAGTTGTCGTGTTTTAACCCAAACCATCAAACATGCTGAATGAGGGCACGCTCGTTTGGTTCGGGGGTTGTGCGGCACATTGTTTGCACAACACAGCTTTTGTCGTTCGTTCGTCTGAGCGTTCAAAAGCGTTATTCCAATCGCTCTGGACCCAACAGCGCCGCACTGATAAAAATCTGCCCACTTGGGCCAAACAGTGAACATTTAAACCGCTGAGCTCTCGGTTTGTTTCCCCTCCCCACTCGCCCCGCCGTGGACACATGGGCCAGCATGACGATGGCCTAATGACACGGAGAGATACGACACGTTATAAAATCCTACATGGACTTTGCTCCTGAACACATCATGAGTTACTGCTAACGTGTGGAATGCAGGTTGACGTTGACCCGTTCTGTTGACGCAGCAGCCCACTTCTCCTCACAACACATGAACAAGATATGGAGCATTTATGACGGGGGGGGGGGGGGGGGGGGGGGGGGGGGTGTCAAGATAAGAAAATACCCGTTTCACATAAATAAAAACAGTTTAGGAAGAATAAGATGTGTCAGATTAATTCATTCAATCTTTATTTCGACAGGTTAGTCTCATCGAGTCACGAGGACCCATTTACAAGAGAGACCTGATTTAGACAAACAACATGTAAAGTACAGACAACATGTAAAGTACAGACAACATATGAAGTACAGAGAACACATAAAGGACAGACAACACGTAAAGTACAAACAACATATAAAGTACAAACAACATGTAAAGTACAGACAACATGTAAAGTACAGACAACATATAAAGTACAGACAACACGTAAAGTACAG
>NC_056498.1:45005538-45009486 GCF_014905685.2 Nematolebias whitei
AACACATAAAGTACAGACAACATATAAAGTACAAACAACACGTAAAGTACAAACAACACGTAAAGTACAGACAACACATAAAGTACAGACAACACGTAAAGTACAAACAACACGTAAAGTACAGACAACATTCAAAGTACAGACAACATGTAAAGTACAGACAACACGTAAAGTACAGACAACACGTAAAGTACAGACAATATGTAAAGTACAGACAACACATAAAGTACAAACAACATGTAAAGTACAGACAACATGTAAAGTACAGACAACATGTAAAGTACAGACAATATGTAAAGTACAGACAATATGTAAAGTACAGACAACATGTAAAGTACAGACAACATGTAAAGTACAGACAACATGTAAAGTACAGACAATATGTAAAGTACAGACAACACATAAAGTACAAACAACATATAAAGTACAGACAACATGTAAAGTACAGACAACATGTAAAGTACAGACAACATGTAAAGTACAGACAACACATAAAGTACAAACAACATATAAAGTACAGACAACAATAATTCAACAAAAGACAATTAAAATAAAAGTCATAAAAACAGTCAAATCAAGTTGCCATATAAACAAGTTAAAATACTAAAAACAAGAACATATTTGCTTTGATTTTTCTATTGACATTATCAAATGTTTGAAATCGCATAAAGAAATAAAGGAGGACAACTTCAGATCTTGTTGCAAGGTGTTCCAAGTTGCAGGAGCTGAAAAGGCCTTTTTGCTGAGTTCAGTCCTCACCGAGGGAACACTGCAGGTAATAATGTCCTGAGAGCGCACGCTGTAGCTGCACTCACACAGAGACATGTGGGAGGAGACATAAGAAGGCAACAGACCAAGGAGGGATTTATAGATGAAGATGAACCAGTGCGAGAGCCTACGTGTAGATAATGATGACCAGTTAACCAGTGAATACTGGGTGCAGTGGTGGGTACGGTAGTTACAACCAGTTATGAATCAGTGCACCATGATAGACAGCATCCAACATCTGCAGCATCCAACATCTGCAAGCAGCTGGCAGGAACGTTCATATAAATAATGTCACCGTAGTCGATGGCCGGTAGGAAAATAGAAGTTCCAAGACTTTTCCTGGCATTCAGAGTTAATCAAGATCTATTTCTGAAAAATAAACCCAGTTTTAATTTCAGTTTCTTTTTCAAGCTTTCAACATGCAGCTTAAAAGCGTTTGAGGCTCAATGTGACTTATCTGTTTAAGTAAAGATTCAGGAACAAACCTGACTGGATGATGGTGAATGCAGACTAGAAGCTGGAAAACCTTAGCAACTGTGTTAGCTCAACAGTAAACAACTGTATCATCAGCACAGAGATGGAAGGAGGTGTCAAGAATGTTTTGATACACATTATTTATAAATAATTTTAATATTATTAAAAATATATTATTTATAAAAATTGTAAAAAGAGTGGCTCCTAAATCTGAGCCTTGTGGCACACCATTAGTGACTGTTACATAGTTAGACGAAGTACAGTACCATTGTGTTGAACACATTACCTTCGATCTGAGAGAGAGTTTGAGAACCAACCAACCAACCATGTGATCTGAGAAACCAGTATCTGAGCTAAACCAGTATCTGAGCTTCAGGCAGAAGATGTCATGACGGACCGTGCTGAAGGCTTAGGACAGGTCTAGAATAATGAGCAGACGGGCCACCTGTACAGATAAAATCATTAAATTCTGTCATTCTGTTTGCTCACCTGGCCTTCAGAGTAAATTATATTTACAGTATAACAGTTTTGGTCAAACTTGCATAACAAGAAACATCTTTTAGAGCTGGGAGTATGAATTGGGAATGACCCTCAGCTACTACCACACCAAACTTTAGCTCTAATTCTGGAAAAGTCAGTAAGAATAGTTTCTGTTGGATAAGCTGCTGCGGCCATCTTGAATCAAGTTGACTCCAAACGTTAATCAGTTGCAGATGAACGTGCAGTTATGCATTTCTGAGAGATTTGTTAAAATCCTGCGCTTCGTCTTATTTCGCCAACAAACAAGACAAACAACAAAAACATCATTTCCTGCCCGTCAGTGGTGGGCCATAAATATTTTCCCTGGAATATAATCCCAATTTATACTTTCATAAACCTGCTCCTGAATATATAGTCACTGTGATTTAAGTTTTTTATTATAAAAGGGTGTACTTTTACTTCTAAACTGGTATTTCACACAACTGATCTGTCAAAACTAAAGGCCATGCAGGATCCATCCTGACCAGATGTCTGAACCACCTCAGCTGGCTCCTCTGGATGAGGGGAGCAGTGGTTCTACTCATGGTTCTACTCAGAGTCTCTCCTGATAACTGAACTTCTCACCCGGTCTCTAAGGGAGAGTCCAGCTCTGCAGAGAGAACTCCTTTAGACCTCCTGAATCCAGGATGTGGTTCTTTCAGTGTCTACCCAGAGGACCACAGGTGAGGGTAGGAACATAGACAAGCCAGTAAACTGAGAGCTTCTCCTCACAGCTCAGCTCCCTCTTCACCACAACGGACCGGCTCAGAGTCCACAACACTGCAGAAGCTGCTCCAATCCATCTGCTGATCTCCCCACCTCCATTCTTCCCTCATTGTGAATAAAACCCTGTTGAAGTCCTTCACTTGAGGCAGAACCTCACCCCCAACCAGGAGGACAGTCCACCCTCTCTGACCAAGGACCATGGCCCCAGATTTGGAGATGATCCTCATCTCAGCAGCTTCACACTCTGCTGTAAACAGCTCCAGTGAGAGCTGAAGATCTGCATGATGACGCCAACAGGACCACATCATCTGCAAATAACTGATGACTCGTTATTCCTAAAAACATTTCCTCTCTCTTCCAAACGGCTTCTTCAGATGAGAGGATGGATGAGAGGTGAAGCGTCCCCCAGAAGTCCTGGAGTCCACCAGACAACTCGTCTAACACCAACATAAGATCTGAGTGTAGATGTACCAACACATCAAAACCATCAGACTTCAAGCCCAGGTGCGTTTCTGTGGACGTCGCCATCGTTGACCTGTTTTCAGTCACTTCGGCTGTTTCCGTAAACAAACACATTATAGTTGCCACTTCGTCACAAATGTTGCAAAGTTTTAATTCAAGGACACAAGAAGCACGACATGAGGAAACACACTGCAGATCTGGTTTCTTCTGTTTGGAGGTTTCTGTTTCCGTCCTCCGTCCTTCATGTGATGAGCAGCTTTAAGATGAACCATCCTGAAACCTGTTGAAGTATCGGCTGTTTCTGGAGCAGCCGGAGATATCCGGCCCCGTCGCTCCTCCTGACCGTCTGCCTCCTGCCTTCCTTCCTGAGGTTACAATCGTGGAGAAGCACACGAGAATTTCCCTCTCCCTCATCTCAGCAGAGCTCTCAGGAGTTTGTGTCTGCAGCATTCTGATGATCACATCTTTAGCTGAATTCCTCACGTTCCTCTGACTTTAAAGCGTGTGTGTGCACATGCACATCACAAGCATGACAACATTTCAGCCTGCACCTTCATCTGAAGAAGGTTGATGAAGACCTAAACGTATCCACGAGTGAACCAGTGGTCCCCGCTGCGCTGTGGGGTCAGAGCGGTTTAAAGTGAAGGTTCTGCTGCTGCTTCACTGAACAGTAGAGCTGACCTCACATCCTGGACACACATGGCGGCCATCTTTAATCAGCTGAAAGCAACTTGCACCCAGCAGCTCATGGACCCCAACGATCCTACTTCAAATTAAAAGCCTAGCATGACCTGAAGGAACGCATATCACCCGCTGCCTTTCACGTTCTAAACTCAAATCATCTTGTAGCTGAAGCCATTTGGGTCAAATCTTTAGCGCGCACATCACATCTGGAGAAAGCTTCAGCTACTACCACACCAAGCTTCAGCTACTACAGCCACACCATGCTTCAGCTACTACTACCACACCAAACTCCAGCTACTACTACCACACCAAACT
>NC_056498.1:45009886-45010019 GCF_014905685.2 Nematolebias whitei
TTCAGCTACTACTACCACAACAAACTTCAGCTACTACTACCACAACAAACTTCAGCTACAACCACACCAAGCTTCAGCTACAACCCCACCAAGCTTCAGCTACAACCCCACCAAGCTTCAGGTACAACCACAC
>NC_056498.1:45010029-45011133 GCF_014905685.2 Nematolebias whitei
CAGCTACACCCACCTCAAGCTTCAGCTATAACCACACCAAGCTTCAGTTACAGCCCCACCAAACTTCAGCTACAACCACACCAAACTTCAGCTACAACCACACCAAGCTTCAGCTACAACCACACCAAATTTCAGCCACACCCACCTCAAGCTTCAGCTACAACCACACCAAGCTTCAGCTACAACCACACCAAGCTTCAGTTACAACCACACCAAACTTCAGCTACAACCACACCAAGCTTCAGTTACAGCCCCACCAAACTTCAGCTACAACCACACCAAACTTCAGCTACAACCACACCAAGCTTCAGCTACAACCACACTAAGCTTCAGCTACAACCACACCAAGCTTCAGCTACAACCACACCAAGCTTCAGCTACAACCACACCAAGCTTCAGCTACAACCCCACTAAGCTTCAGCTACAACCACACTAAGCTTCAGCTACAACCACACCAAGCTTCATCTCAATGTCTATTGTTTAAGGAGCAGCAGACAAATGTAGAAATCAGTTGTAGAACTACAGTCAATGTTTTTTTCCTGAAAGTTCATCAAAATTCATACAGTGTTCATGAGATATTTTACTAACAGATAGAAGTACTACAACTAGTAGCTGCTGTCTTTATTTTATTTTTTGCCTTTTCCCAGCAAATAGCTACAAATATCCACACAAAGAATCTGCACAACATTTATAAAACACTGCGCATGAAACGCTGTGAAGGTGAGTTTTAAGTTAGCCGTTAGCTCGTCAGTCCTGTCTGAATTAAACTGAAGCATGTACAGCAGGTAAGATATTCATTGTTCAGAACATAACCCCACTTTTAAATGCTTAAATATCCATTTTAAATGAGCCATCAAACAAAATACATCCTTTAACGTCCTTTAAAGCTCTTCAACGGTTTAAAGGTCCTCAGTGGGAAGTCGTTAAGGTAAAAAATAAATATTCAGAAAATGAGACAGAAAATCTGCACAAAATATTTATTTTATAGATTATTAATGTGCCTCTAAATTAAAAAATTGTAAACAATTTGTGACAGAGTGCCAACTCCCATGTGTGCTTGTTTACCAACAGAAACAGCCAAAGTGCATTTGTTTACCAACAGAA
>NC_056498.1:45011143-45011709 GCF_014905685.2 Nematolebias whitei
TTGTTTACCAACAGAAACAGCCAAAGTGCATTTGTTTACCAACAGAAACAGCCAAAGTGCATTTGTTTACCAACAGAAACAGCCAAAGTGCATTTGTTTACCAACAGAAACAGCCGAAGTGCATTTGTTTACCAACAGACACAGCCGAAGTGCCTTTGTTTACCAACAGACACAGCTGAAGTGCATTTGTTTACCAACAGAAACAGCCGAAGTGCATTTGTTTACCAACAGAAACAGCTAAAGTGCATTTGTTTACCAACAGAAACAGCCGAAGTGCATTTGTTTACCAACAGACACAGCCAAAGTGCTTTTGTTTACCAACAGACACAGCCAAAGTGCATCTGTTTACCAACAGAAACAGCTGAAGTGCATTCGTTTACCAACAGAAACAGCCATAGTGCATTTGTTTACCAACAGAAACAGCTGAAGTGCATTTGTTTACCAACAGAAACAGCCATAGTGCATTTGTTTACCAACAGAAACAGCCATAGTGCATTTGTTTACCAACAGAAACAGCCAAAGTGCATTTGTTTACCAACAGAAACAGCTGAAGTGCATTTGTTTAC
>NC_056498.1:45011719-45021113 GCF_014905685.2 Nematolebias whitei
TACCAACAGAAACAGCTGAAGTGCATTTGTTTACCAACAGAAACAGCCGAAGTGCATTTGTTTACAGGAAGTGACTGAAAACAGGCATGAAGAAGTTTTGATGCGTTGGCACGTATTTATGCTCAGATTTGTTTACAGTCTGCAGATAAACGTTTGTTTACATTAAGTGCGTACCCACATTTGAGAACTGCATCATAACACATCTGGAAAACTACCGGAGTAAACTCCTTCAAACTGCACTGTTGGTTCAAAACAACTTCACTTCATAACGAGAAGCTTTTCTGGACGAGATAACTGACAGGTGGGGGTTTTTTTTCAACGGATCACATGAAGACATAGAAGATGGATGAAAATGTAAAATAAAAGAAGTTTAAATAAATCCTCAACTTTAGTCAGAAAATAACAGAAAGACTGAATTCATTTAATAAATCTTGTGGAACGTTTTACGAGGGGCGTGAGTGTAAACGACTGTTGGTCGCTGTTTGCCTTCAGCGCACACGCTGCGCCACAGCGCGACACGTGACCTCTGACCTCGTCTCCCGGTGATAACTTGGCCTGTGATCTGGCCGAGGAGGCGCAGATCGAGGAACTGAGCAATAAAGGCCAAACTGAGCAAACCAGCATCTCCTCCAGAGTCGCTCCGTTTCAGCGTTCCTCCTCCGTCCCAAACGGAGAGAACGAGCGCTTTGTGTTCCTGCACGTCCTGGGGAGGGAGGATCCTGCCGGCTGCCTTTAGCTGTTTGTCAGGCAGCATAGCTAAACATAGAGCGTGCACGTGACCGGCCTCATGTTTGTCAACTCTGCACTCATGTCAGCCGAGGCAGACGGAGCTTTAAAAACAGGTTCTGGCTCACGTTGGAACCAGATACGGCCCAGTGATCCCATTCACACAGGAGCCCAGTCCGAAACGGTTTTCACTTCAGAAACGTTCCAGCTGTGAGAAATCTGCGTCACAATCACCGTTTCCAGGTTTCTGCTTCGTGTAATCAAATCATGTCTGAAGACTTTGGGCCATTGTAGCCGTTCTTAGAACCTTCAGCTTGGTCAGGAGAACGTGCTGCAGCCTTTGAGTTTGTCACTTTTATAGTTTTTATAAAATTTTACATTTTTTTCAAACATTTTTCATCATAGAAATAAATTTAAATCTCTTCAGCTCAAAACATTTAAATCTGCTTTATCAAGCTGGCTTATACCATTTTAAGCTACGCATTTTGCTACTTTTAGCTAACCTTTGGCTACTTTTAGCTAGCCTTTGGCTACTTTTATTTCTAACTAGCTTTGTGCTACTTGTAGATTCGAGCTAGCGTTTTGCTTTTTTTTTTAGTTCTTATCAAATGTTTTGTTGTTTTTTTGCTTTGGCCAGAGTTTTCGTTTTTTAAGCTTCTAGCTAACATTTTGTTACTTTTAACAATTATCTGGTCTTTTGCTTTTTTATTTTTAAGCTAGTATTGATATTTTTAGCTTTTAGCTAGTGTTTTGCTCCTTTTAGCTGTGGGCCAGTTTTCTGTGTTTTTGACCTGTCTGTTAACCATTTGCTACTTGTAGCCTTTAGCTAAGCTTTTGCTGTTATTAGTGAGCCTCTTGCTACTTTAAGCTAATGTTTGCTCTTTTAGCTATCATCAAGCTTTACTTTTGCTATATTCATTGTATATCTAGCTACATTTAGCTTTTACCTAGCATTCTTCTTTAAGCCAGTGTTTGGCTCGTTTAGCTTTTAGCTGGAGTACTGCGTTTTTAGCTTTAACAACTCAGTTTCAGCTTCTTCAGCCGAGCTAACAATCATTCGGCGCTCACGCTGTATTCTCACAGGAAATGGCGCCTTTTTAATCACCAGTTTTCCTGTTCTTCAAAGAACAGCTCATAACCTTCAGCTTGTTTGAACTCTGAATAAACGGCTTCTCTCAGCAGCAACACCAACATGTTTTCATCATCGGCTCCTATTTTACTAACAGTGTTTGTAAAGCTCTTAAAGGCGGCGTGTTTTACACTCACTTCTGCGGTTGGTTGAGGCTCCGCCCACACTCTCTTGTAAAACCTTTTAAATCCCTACGTGTTGTTTTTTTAAAACAACCAAACGTTGTAATAGTTGCAGATCAATCTTCAGTAAAACATGCAGATCAAACATTTGGCGCGCCCGACGCTTCTTTAATGAGACGAATCAAACCAGGAGCAGGTGATCCTGGTGACCCCGGTGAATTCAGGACCTCCCAAACCTTCAGCAGGTGCCACAAAAAGGGTTTTGCTCAGAAATGGACTTCCCACATATTTCCTGTACCTGATGGATATGGCTTTAAAAATAAAATAAATATTATTAGCATTTATGATGTAACTATGTCTGCAGACACGATGCTCTTTTAGCTGTTCGTATATCAAAACGTCCGGCTCATTCCAGAGATGGCTGCTGGGACTTTCAGCTTTAGTTAATTATTTTCTGAATATTTTACTTTAATGTTGTCCCCACAGAAACACATGGAGATTCTTTAGCTCCTTCAAAATCCACTAGTTTGGCTACCGTTCTGCTACTATTAGCTTTTTGTTATTCTGCTACTTTTTAGCCTTTTGATATGCTCATGTTTTAGCTGTCATTATGCTAATTTTAGCTAGCAATATGCAACTTTTAACTTCTAGCTATCCTGTTGCTACTTTAGCTATTGTTCTGCTTTTTGAAAGACTTTGCTGTTTTAGCTTTTAGCTACCATTCTGCAACTTTTAGCATTTAACTGGTCTTTTGCCACATTTAGCTTTTACCAAGACTTTTGCTACTTTTAGCTTTAGCCAGGTATTTGCTAACTTCGGTTTAAGGTAAAGTTGTGCTTCTTTTCCCTCAGCTTCAGCTTCTTCAGCTGTTTTCAGCATTCATTCTGTTTCTACAGACTCATGTCCAGGCTGCGGTTTAATACACCGTATTATTTCACATTATTAGTGTTTAGCGTATATCTTACATCCTTGTAGTTACTGTTTCTTTTAATACTTTATATTTTTGCTATTTGGGGTGTAACTGGGACAAAGTACATAATTTATTTCCACCTCGTGTACCACATGCGATGAAATGACAATAAAAAAATGGATATTTTAATTTGGAGTTTTTCGAAAAGACTACGAACAACAATATCTTACCTGTTGTTGTTGACAGCTTGTGATTTTTGCTAAATGAAGTTTAAGAGTGGCCGTACTGATGAGCTAATGGCTAGTCCTGGATAGGCCAGGACAAAAATGGGTTGCAGACGCCGTAAAACAGCTAAAATTGCAACGTTTTTGTGCCGATAAACAGTTTCACAGCCGTAGATTTCTCACCACGTGGCCTCTCCCATGGGTTCTGGGTGTGGTAGTAGCTGAGAGTGACCCACAACACATATTCTGAGTGTGATATCTTATAATGACAAACATGTAAACAAACTAGACAAAAATAACCAGAGAGTGGATTAAATGTGAATAAAACTGATCTCCAGGCTGCAGACGACAGATTTATGGATCAAGTCAGGAGGCCAGAAGAATGAAGGATCCACTCCGTCATCCATTTTTCTAACGTACGTTTTTCAGCATGATTCTACTCCCACAGTTTTCAGCTATTTTATCAAATCATAAATCAAAACGTTCGGCTCTTTCAGGACAATCCTGCTCTGACTTCTGGTATTGGTGCAACTTTAGCTGTTTGAAATATTTAGCCTTTTCTGACACTTTTTCTCTCGTAGAAAATGAACTGAGCTCATTTTCCATCCTTCAAATCTTTAGCTCTGTTTCAACCTTTTACTGCTCCTTTCACTTTTTGTTCTGCTTCAGCTTCTTTCAGCTTCCTGCTGCAAAACTGAACCGTTTTCAGCTACTTTCAACAAATTTTCAGCTGTCTTTCAGCTGTTTTGAGCTCCTTTCAGATTCCTTCTGCCAACTACGACATTTTTGTGCTTCTTCTAACTTCTTTCTGCTAATTTTAGCTTGTTTGCTCTTTTCAGCTGATTTCTGCTAGTTTCTGCATTTTTTGTTATTTCAGCTTCTATTTAGCTGTTTTATTCTAATTTTAGCTTTTACAGCTAATTCCATATTATTGCATTCATTTCAACTTTTTTCAAGCTAATTCATCAAAACTGGGCTCTCGCCACTTCCTTCTAGTCATATAAGCTTCTTTCTGCCGTTTTTTAGCTACTTTTCAGCTGTTTTTTGGGTTTGATTTTTTGCTAATTTCAGCCTTTTTTCCAGATAATTTTCACTTTTTGTGCTCATTTCTGCTTCTTTCATCAGTCTAATTGGGAAAACGTGTTCTTTCAGCTTTCTTATGCTAATTTAAGATTGTTTTACCTTTTCGGCTACTTTTTATTTGTATTTCTTAGTGAATTTCAGCTGTTTTCAGATAAATTCTAGTTTTTTTATAGTAATTTCTGCTACTTTCAGCCTAATTAACTTATTTCAATTAATTTCAGCTTGTTATGCTCCTTTCATCATATTTTTGCTAGTTTTAGCTTTTTCAGCTACTATTTAGCTGTTTTGTGCTAAACTAAGCCTTGTCAGCCATTTTCTTTACATAATTTCATCTCCTTCTAATTCCTTCTGGTAGTTTAAGCTTCTTTCTGCCATTTCAGCAGTTTTTTTTTTCCAATTTCAACTTTTTAGCAAATTCCCTAATTTTTGTGCTAATTTAAACCTAATTCAGCAAATATGTGTCCTTTCTGCTTTCTTTTGCAAACTTAGGCTGGTTCTTCCATTTCAGCTACATTTCAGCATGTTTTTAGCTAATTTCAGCTGTTTTTCATGAAGCTCTTCAGCAATAAGCAGCTTCTCCACTTGTTTTTCATTCACATCACTTAAAGATGAACGTGTTTCGTTACAAACTCGCCTGTAAGGGCAGAATGTTGCTGCCGTCGCTCCGGAACACGTCCTCCGTCCAGGGTTTGGGGGCCAGGGGACCCGGTCTGTGGAACTTGGGGGGTGCTATGACATTACTGGAGTACGGCTTTTTCATCGGGGAGACGGAGCTCAGGGACGATGGCATTCCGACCCCCACGGCCCGCCGTGGGTCCCTGCCTGCCTGCAGCCCACTCCAGGGGCCGGAGGCGGAGCTCCAAGCTGCGTTCTGGTGGTTGTTCCAGGCCGAGGAGGAGGAGGAGCCCTTGCTGTTGTTCATGGCGGTCTGATAAGCGTTCCTCTGGGGGAAGGGGCCCTGGCTGACCGGGGGCCTGCTCGAGTTGATCTGCTGGGAGAAACTCCCCCCGAACGCCGGGTTGACCTGGTGGGGGAAGTTCTGGAAAAGCATGTTTCCGTTCATGGAGGACACTCCCTGGAGATAACCGTCCTCCACCGCGTTGGTGGTCCCAGTGGACCAGGTGCTCCCGAACGAGGAGGGAGAGGAGGCCCCTGGACCTCGGGTCTCCTGAGGCGGCTGCTGGTGGAAGCTCAACCCGGGCAGAACCAGGGACTCCATGGGGACTCTGTGCGTGGTGCTGAGCGAAGCCGCCTGGCTGCTCCCGGCGAACGGGCCCCCGGACTCGGCGGGCTCGGATGACGGGGTCGGCGTGGAGGAAGGAGAGTCCACTTGGATCGGACCTTGGTGCTGATGAAGCTGGGCTTTGTTTTTGTCCATCAGTAAATCATCCTGCATGGTTCACTGAGCTGCAACAAGAGAACACCAATTATTATAATTAACTACATTTATCTTGTTGCTCTCATCCGGGTGTGTCTGTTAGCAAAATATCTCATCAATCGCTCGACAAATTTGAATTAAACTTTTTGAAGCCAAACCAATTCAAGATGGTGACAACACAAAAGCTGATACAACTCAGTTAATTTTACAGATATTTACCCAAACTTCGATGTGGTAGTAGCTGAGACTGACCCCCAGCTGATAATCCGAGCTAGAGATCAGCCCAAAGTTTGAACTTCTCGAGTCAACCCTAGTCTGTTAGCAAAATATCGCATGAACTACTGGACGGATTTTAATGGAGATTTCAGAACTATTCGCCCGAGTGTGTATTTGTACACCAAAGTACTGAGTAGATGTACATCAGCAGCAGTATTATCTCCGACACGGATCTGGTTAAAGGACAGCTGTGACGTCATCCGCCATTTAAAGACCAGAAAGAGCAAAAAATAAAACTGAAGTCCGAGTCCTGCAGGTTCTGATCCGAGTCCTGCAGGTTCTGATCCGAGTCCTGCAGGTTCTGATCCGAGTCTGCAGGTTCTGATCGGAACAAGAAGTTTAAATTCAGAATTTTTCCGCCACGTAGCTCCGGAGTGAAACTGGTTCTGCTTTCCTCTCTCCAAGGACCTCCCCTGGATCCAGGTCCACAGTCGGTAAACACAGCTGCCCTTCAGCAAGGTGGGGGGACACCTTGACCTGGGCGGTCTCTGCAGGGACTTCAGAGATCTAACAGGAGAAATGCGCAACTTGTCCGGTTTCTGTCTTTTGTCGGCTGCAGCAGAACCTGGCGCAGCTGGACCGGATCTGCCGTTCCTCTTATTCATCCTAACACGAACATCTGGTAGTTTATTTTATTTTATTTTATTTTATTTAGAGGAATCAAAAGGAGCAAATTACAATTTCCTCCAGGAATAAACAGAGCCCGCCCCAAGCCAGCGCGCTGTTGGACCTTTACGCATGCGTAAAAGCTTCATGTGGCTAAAAATAACCAGAAATACAAAAAATTAACTCCACGTTGGATCTTAAAATAATTTAATCCTCATTTCAGAGACAACACCTAAAACATCACAACAAACAAACAAACAAACAAAAATTGGAAACTTTTGGATTTTTGTTTTTAGCGCAAAAACAAAAAGATGGATTTTTAAATGTATAAAAAATTATTAACCTCCGGAGCGGAAGCAGCAGCTCGCTCTGCCTCCTCCGGACCCAGAGGCCCGGAACCAAAACCCGAACCCCGAACACAGACCCAAAGCTTGAGCCCCTTCAGCTGCCCGGGGGACCGCGGCGCGCGTGACATCTGATCATCAGGAAGGTGTCCTGAACCCACCACTGCATGATCCATGTATGTCCCCATGCTCACACGCGCGCACACACACTGAGGAAGCTGAGGACCAGTTACCTGTGCCGGACTCCGAGGACACAATGTTTCTGTTTGCCTCCTCTGGGTTCTGATGGGACCAGCCAGCCGAACCGAGCTCGTCAGCGGCTACCTCAACAGCTGATTGACTGCGGCGCATGGAAGATGCCGAAAAGGCTTCTGGGAGTTGAAGTTTGCTTGATTGACGCAGCAGTTAGGGTGAAAACATTAAAGCAGACTTAATAAATGAGGTCACAAGAAAAAACTGTGAAAACAACAAAGAAAACTTTCACTAGTGAGAGTCTTTATGATTTCAGCTCCAGGATAAAAACTTTACAAGCAGGTAAAACAGCTGAACACAGTTTTGAACTTTATTTTAGTTGCCAAAAGACTTAGCTACATGATAAAAACACAAGGATTGATTGGCCATATCTTCAAAAAATGTTTTATTTTACTTTCTTTTAGAATAAAATAATGAAGACAATTTGGAACATCAACATAACTTTACACCATAATATAATATTTATTTTTATTTAGTAAAAATAATACATAAATGGAATATACATATATAGCGCCTTTCTATCTTATCAAGACACTCAAAGCACTTTACACTACCCTCATTGACCCATTCACACAGCACTACTACTTCTATACAAAACTAGTTGAACAAATCATTCTAAAGAGACTAATCAGATCTTTATCACATTCAGACATGATGGGACACACATCGGAGGCAATGAGGGGTTCGATGTCTTGCCCAGGGACACTTCGGCATGTGGCTGCTGGTGGATCTGAACCCCCAACTCTTCACTGGAGGACGACTGCTCTAACCACTCAGCCACAGCGCCCTGTATGCCTGGCTACATACATGGTCAAGTCAATTTTTTTATAAACACATTTAAACCAGCAGCTGTTACCAAAGTGCTTAACAATAAGATCAAGGCAGTAAATAATGAAAAAATATGTAATTAAAAGCATCAAAAATAAAAACAATGAGAAACAATGAAATACTAAATCAAATCGCACTGTGTTCAACGTTAATGAAAACAGGTGTGTTTTAAGGAGCGATTTAAAAGCAGGGAGTGAAGTGGCCTGTCTAATGTTGGGGGGCAGATTGTTCCAAAGTTTAGAGCCCACGACGAAAAAACCTGATCTCCTCTGAGCTTCAACCAGAAGCAGCTGGTCAGATGATCTCAGCCCCGAGAACGAACATCTGGTTGAAGTAGACCAGAGAGATATGAAGGTGCAAGGCCATTAAGGCACTTGAAGGTCAACAGGAGAATTTTAAAATAATTTCTGACATACAGAGGGAGCCAGTGAAGGGAGGACAAAACTGGTGAAATATGCTCAAACCTACACCAGTCACTTAAAATACTTGGATAACACAAGAACGTAAAAACACCTATTTCCAGAATATAATATAATATAATATAATATAATATAATATAATATAATATAATATAACACAATATAATATAATACAATATAATATAATACAATATAATATAATATAATATAATATAATATAATATAATATAATATAATATAATACAATACAATATAATACTATATAATATATGTGCTGAGTTTAATAAAGGACCAATAAAACTACATTTCCCATGTCACGTGACAAAAAGCCCTGTAGTCCAAAAATGCGTTGTTTTGTTTTGATGACGTAATCACGCAGAGACGGCTAGTTAATGGAGTTAAATGGTCTGGCGAAACGAGGCCGTAACAAATTTAAAGCGAATTTTCTTTTTAAGTAGCTCAAGGGCCGCAGACTAATGTTATTTGTTGGCCATGAGCGACAGGGAGTAGGTTTTAGTTTAAATTCCTGGCCCTTTTGCTGATGACGCGCCGTGTAAACACGTAGGCCTGGTGCGTCGCTGCTAAGCTAACTGATGCTAACGTTTTAACGTCAACTGCAACAAATGATCAGGATTATTTTAATGTCTCACTCGTAACGTCGTTAATTTCTGCCCACCAAGAAGACCCAGTGAAAGTCGGTATTTCCTCCCCACAACCATGGCGGAACAGAACGCGGTGGTCGCGCAGCAGGGTTTGGACCGGTGAGTTGAGCTAACATGCTAACGCTAGGTACACAACAATATTCTGACGCTGCTCAATAATCCAGGCAGAAAAATCTGAAACACTTAAGCCTGGTCCTTCGGTCCAAAGGACCAGACGTAACTTTTTAACTCATAACTCAGTTTGATCGACATTATCTGAAATTTGCTGTTACCCCGGTTGTATGTTGTTCGAACCCGTTTATGACTCGGACCCCTGGTGACTTGAGGTGTTGGACTTCTGTTCTGAACAGTTTTATTTGTGTTGGGGTGTTGGACCTCTGTTCTGAACAGTTTTATTTGTGTCTGGGTGTTGGACCTCTGTTCTGAACAGTTTTA
>NC_056498.1:45021123-45023329 GCF_014905685.2 Nematolebias whitei
TCTGAACAGTTTTACTTGTGTCGGGGTGTTGGACCTCTGTTCTGAACAGTTGGACAGCTAGGACGTTATGGACACAATAATTCTGTTTCAAACTGGAGTTGTTTTTTGTTTAATACATTTTATAATTTAATATTCCTTCAGCTCGTTGTGAACTAAATGAAAGTAAATGTATGATGTCTTGTTCCTGAGTGATGGGAGGACAGAGCGGGAGATGGCTCGATGGAGCTGGGCCTTGTCCTCAGTAATGAGGGCGTTGCTCTGGTTGTTAGTGGTGAAGAAAGAGTTGAGTCTAAAGACAGAGCTCTGGATTTACTGGCCTGTCTTTGTTCCATCCTCAGCTGTGGACCTGAGGTCTGGATCAGGCCCGACTGCAGATGAGGGGTAGAGGATGGAGGTGGATGAACGTTCTGAGTCATGTTAGTTCATCTGTAGTTTATTTTAATGCAGCAGAAACTAACCAACCATGACGGTGCTTGTTTAACCATCGGTTTAAATTTTATTGAAAATTGTATGTGGTTCATTTTACCATTTTAAACTCCAGAACTGAGTTACAAGTTGTTTATTTGATTAAATGTGTGGTCACTGATTGAAGGATTTTATTTTGGATCCCTTTGGACCAAAAACCTTTGAGAGTTCAGGTAAATTATGTTTCAGGTGTTCAGGTTTGCTGCAGCTCCGGGTCCAAACACGTTTCAGAGATTTGACTCAAGCAGCAGCTGATGATGGAGGAGGAGGCGTTGGACTTTGTGTCAGTATTGAACCGTGAACCCGTTTCTCCAGAACTCCATGGAGGCGCAGACAGAAAAGAGGGGGGGACTTTAGTTTGATGTTGGTGCTGCTGTTGGAGTGAGGTGGAGGTCCTGAGCGTGTTCGAGCCGTGACACGGCGCCTCCTCGCTCCTGCTGCAGACGAACTTTAAGGTTCCTCAGGTTCTTGTCTGGACCGGCTGCTCCTGCAGGGTCTCACAGAAAGTTCTGGACCACGTTTCACTCCACACCGTTCTTTAGCTTTTAAAATGCTTTAACTTTTTTTTTTAATCAGCTCTCCTAAAGTTTTTAATGACTTTTTTCCAGGTCTTGAGTTGTTCAAGTTCAAGTTGTGTTTATTTGTTATAAATGTAGGTTAGCACAGGGTCAACTCAAGGTCAACACAAGGTCAACACAAGGTCAACTCAAGGTCAACACAAGGTCAACAGTACAATGAAATGCTCAGGATGAGAAGAACCGATTTGACTCGCTTAAAAAAAACCCAAGAAATACTAAAGCATGCAATAAGAGTACAAAAAATGAGTACCAAAAAGTGAAAAAGTTATAATATTTACTACGTCCTAAAGAGAAAATAGTAAACAACAAGAAGCAATAAACATATTAGTTGTCACAGATGTGGCTTGGTGCAAAGTTAATCATTATTAGTAATTATTATAATTAGGTGTGCTACTCTCCCTTAGAGACAGGGTGAGAAGTTCAGTTATGAGGAGAGACGGAGTAAAACCGCTGCTCCTCCACGTCGAGAGGAGCCAGGTGAGGAGGTTCAACATCTGGTCAGGATGTCCCCATGGCGCCTCCAGTGAGAGCTGAAGATCAGGCACGATGACGCCAGAGAAAGAATCTTGAGGCCACCGTACCAGACTCCCTCCACCCCCTGGCTGCGCCGAGACATTCTGTCCATAAAAGTTATGAAGAGAATCGTTGACAACAGGCAGCCCAGATGAAGTCCAACCCCCACCCTGAAGGGTCCGACTTATACCGGCAATGAGACCCAAACTCTCGCACCGCTTGTGCAGGGACCAAACAGCTCGTAACAACGGGCCCCCAATCCCATCCTCATGGAGGCCCCCCCCCCCCCCACACACACACACACACACACACACACTGTGCAGCAGCTGGAGTCATTTCAACTCATACAGATGTTCTGTTTGGTGACATGTTGGTGAAGGCAGACTGTTTAAACGCTGCTCACTGATGAAAACGCCTCTCAGGCAGAGTTATGACGTCATAATCAGCAGCTGTCAGTCAGTTTGTAGAGGAGATAACACATTTATTATAATCTAATAAAGAATGATTCACTGTGAATTTATCTTTATTCTGCATCTTGCAGCAGTCCCAGCTGAACGCATGCTGCTCAAAAGCTTCTGTTTCCTGTAACTACAGACCAGATCATGAAATCTGATCCGCTACAGACCAGATCGTGAAATCTGATCCGCTAC
>NC_056498.1:45023339-45024388 GCF_014905685.2 Nematolebias whitei
TCCGCTACAGACCAGATCGTGAAATCTGATCCGCTACAGACCAGATCATGAAATCTGATCCGCATCAAAACACCAGAACATTTGACCAAGACGGTTTGAACTTTAACTTCACGACTGTTCACGTTCCTCAGGGAATCAAACAGCTGATTTAACGAAAACACTACTTTTAAATGTTTTATCCACAAAACAACTAATCAGTCTTTTAGACTCAACCTGAAATAAAACGATCTAATTTAAATTATTTTTTATTTTAATACTTTAAGGGTTTTTGTTTAAAAACCACACTGCAGTTTTTTGAAACGGACAAAATATTTATTTGACTGATATTTAGACGTTGGAGTTTAAAAATCAAACCTGTCCAGGTGACCTCTCTCCAGCCGTGCACGCGTTTCATTCTGGGTGTGTGTGTTTTCAGGAGCTGCTGGGTGTGCTTTGCGACGGACGAGGACGATCGCACGGCGGAGTGGGTGCGGCCGTGTCGGTGCCGCGGCTCAACCAAGTGGGTCCACCAGGCGTGCCTGCAGCGCTGGGTGGACGAGAAGCAGCGGGGCAACAGCACGGCGCGAGTGGCCTGCCCACAATGCAATGCAGAGTACCTCATCGTGTTCCCCAAACTAGGTGCGCTCCAGTTCACGTGTCACACGGACCTGAGCAGAAACATGGAAGAATTCAAATGAGGCGAGACGAAACACGACCGCAAGAACAAAAGATGGTTCTTCTTCTCATTCACTTCTCATTAACTTAAAAACACGTGTTTATTTATAAAATATTATATTTACGAGATTTCTCCCACACCTGCCTAAAACCTTTGCACACGGCTGTATAAAGTTTTACATTTTTTATAAACAAACAAAAAGGGTTTTATTCTAGAAGTTATTTTTGCTGCTCAGCTGATTCACTTTTTAATAATTTCACCGATAATCAACAAACGGCTCATTTTTATAATTAGAAACTCATTTAAACACTTATTCTAGCTTTTAGCTGCTGTTTGGCTAGTTTTAGTTTAGCTTATGTTTAGCTGGTTTTAGCTTTTAGCTTATGTTTAGCTG
>NC_056498.1:45024398-45025352 GCF_014905685.2 Nematolebias whitei
TAGCTGGTTTTAGCTTTTAGCTTATGTTTAGCTGGTTTTAGCTTTTAAACGTTGTTCCACTTGACTTTTTTTGCTAAATCGGCCCAATTTTAAAGTCGGGAGCTGGTTCTGAAATGATGATGGAACCAATTTGTACAAACATACGTTGTAATTTGAGATGAAGCCGGACCTCAGACATTAACCAAGGGGGCCGAGGCCCAGCTGGCAAACAGGTTCAGGAGTATCCATAGAAACCAGGGCTGCGCTGTTAACGAGCTGGAAGACACGGGTTGTACATGTAGAAACATTTTGTGGCGTTCTTTGTCTCTGGAAGGTTCTGTTCTGATTGGAACCGCATTGATTGGCCCAAAGTGAAAAAGGAACAGAGCCTTACAGGAGGTGGAGCCAACAGCTGAGTGGAAGCCATGTTTGACTTGTTGCTAAGCAACAGGCCCAACTACAAAAATTGAACATGATCTAACAAATGTATTATTCAGAGTAAGTTTGTCTTCCTGTTCTCACCCGAGTGTCTTTAGCAAGCTGAGTGGAATCAGTGCCGTCGTCTGAGGAATGTGAACATTTAAACAGTTTTATGAAAGTTAAAACATTTCAACTGCTCGTCACACAGTAAGTCTTCTGGTCTTTAGATTAAAACACATTAATACAGATGAACACAGATTACAGATTATTCTTCTTCATTTGGATTTTCCCTCTTCAGGGGTCTCCACAGCGAGTCATCCTCCTCCATCTCACTCTGTCCTCTGTATCCTCTGTCCTCATTCTGTCCTCTGTATCCTTTGTCCTCACTCTGTCCTCTGTATACTCTGTCCTCACTCTGTCCTCTGTATTCTCTGTCCTCACTCTGTCCTCTGTATCCTCTGTCCTCACTCTGTCCTCTGTATCCTCTGTCCTCACTCTGTCCTCTGTATCCTCTGTCCTCTGTCCTCATTCTGTCCTCTGTATCCTCTGTCCTCA
>NC_056498.1:45030352-45040722 GCF_014905685.2 Nematolebias whitei
CCTCACTCTGTCCTCTGTATCCTCTGTCCTCATTCTTTCCTCTGTATCCTCTGTCCTCACTCTGTCCTCTGTATCCTTTGTCCTCAATCTGTCCTCTGTATCCTCTGTCCTCACTCTGTCCTCTGTATCCTCTGTCCTCACTCTGTCCTCTGTCCTCACTCTGTCCTCTAACTGCGTCCATATGTCTCCTCTTTGTCTTTTTCCTGGCAGCTGCATTTCTAACATCCTTCTACCAATATACCCACTGTCCCTCCTCTGGGCATGTCCAAACCACTGTCCCTCCTCTGGACATGTCCAAACCACTGTCCCTCCTCTGGACATGTCCAAACCATCTCTGTCTGGTGTCTCTAACTTGATCTCCCAGTTGTTCGACCTCTGATGATGTAGTGGAGCTGAAAGTTTGTGGACTCCTTATAATTTTCTATATTTCTTCATAAATTACATAAAAAGATCAGATTTTCACACAAGTCTTAAAAAGAGATGAAGAGAACCAGTTAAACACATTTTATTTATTTATTTATTGAGGGAAATGATCTGAGTCGTAAAGGTACGTGGACCGTTGCTTTCAGTACCTGCTGTGACCTCCGTCTGAGGCTGAACCCGTTTAGTTTGAAGGTTTCAGAAACATTTTTCTGACTCTGCACAAATGGATTAATCCTCACTCTGTTTGTTGTGTGCCTCCTTCAGGTCCGGTGGTTTATGTTCTGGACCTGGCAGACCGGCTCATCTCAAAGGCCGGCCCCTTCGCTGCGGCGGGGATCATGGTGGGCTCCATCTACTGGACTGCCGTCACCTACGGAGCGGTCACAGTGATGCAGGTGCGACGCCCGTTTCCATCGGGCCGATGTCAAATCAGCAGCTTCCTGTCATGCTTCCTTCTCTCCCATGGTTTATATTGGGTTCCCAACCGTGGTCCTTGTGGAACACCATCCTGCGTGTTTTAGATGTTTCCCTGCTGCAACACACCTGAGTCAGTGATTTAATCACTTCCTCATGTTCTGTAGAAGCCTGTTAATCACCCATTAATTAAAATCAGGTGTGTCAGAGCAGAGAAACTAAAACATGTAGGATGGTGTTCCTCAAGGACCAGGGTTGGGAACCCCTGGTTTATAATCCTAAATAAGAGTTTGCTCAGTAACTCTGGGTCTGTTCCATCTAGGTGGTGGGCCATAAGGAGGGCCTGGACGTCATGGAGCGGGCCGACCCCCTGTTCCTGCTCATCGGGCTGCCCACCATCCCCGTCATGCTGATCCTGGGGAAGATGATCCGCTGGGAGGACTACGTGCTGCGTCTGTGGAGGAAGTACTCCAACAAGCTGCAGATCCTCAACAGCATCTTCCCAGGTTTTGTTCACACACAGAGACTGAAACCCGACCAGTCGGGCTTCCTGCTGCTGACCTCTGACCCTCTGACCGCAGGGATCGGCTGCCCCGTGCCTCGGATCCCCGCAGAGGCCAGCCCCATGGCTGACCACGTGTCGGCGACACGGATCCTGTGCGGCGCTCTGGTGTTTCCCACCATCGCCACCATCGTGGGGAAGCTGATGTTCAGCAGCGTCAACTCCAACCTGCAGAGGACCATCCTGGTGGGTCCACACACAGAACCCAGTTCTCTGAAAACAGCTGGAGTGATTCTTTACGACCAGAACCGATCCGTCGGTTCCGTTCTTTCACTTTAGTCCCTGGTTTTATTTTGAAGAAATGGCTCCACTTCCTTCTCACTGAGCGTTCTGCGACTGTTGACACGAGTTGGATTCCCAACTTCCTGTTTAGTTTTAATCATGGAGCTTCGTCTGCGTTTATTTGAGCTCTTTCTTCATCAAAACATTCGGCTCCGTCGTTATTTCAAATATATTTCACTTTATTTACAGACGGCCTCCATCGAAAACACGAAGATCTTTGAGTTCTACGTTTGCTTCATTTTTAGCTGTTAGCATCAGTTCGTAGCTTTAAGTTTAGCTGATTTTAGCATCCGTTTATGCTCATGCTGGTTTAGTTCATCTTCAGCTCGTTTCATTCTCCAGTTTGTGATCAGATCAGCTGTTTTTAATCACAAAGCTCCTGTGAGTTCTGGAACGTTTCCTGTTTGTAGCGGAACAGGAAGCTGCCCGGCCCGCTGGGTTTAGGACGGTGGGCGGCACGTGTCGGACAGTTGGTGTAAAATTAAAGATGGCCTTAAGCCACGGGGAGGCGGGGGGGCTTTGATGTGGGGCTAAACCTGTCTTTAGCTCGTCTCTTACAGCTGTTCTCTTCCTGCAGGGCGGCATCGCCTTCGTGGCGATCAAAGGAGCGTTCAAGGTTTACTTCAAACAGCAGCAGTACCTGAGGCAGGCCCACCGCAAGATCCTCAACTTCCCCGAGCCGGAGGAGGCCTGAGAGGGGCGGGGGGCTGCTGCTCCTCATCACGTGTGACTGCAGAGACTCATGGCGCCCCCCATCAATAAATAATGAAACCCCAACCAACAAATACAACCCGGGCATGTGTAATCTAAGAGTTTTATAAAATATTGTTTAATGTTGTGCCCACATTACGGCTTCTGTCATGGATTTATTCAGTGAACGTTTTTCAGAGGAGACGATAAAAGTTGTGAATCATGATGCAGCAAATTCACTGAAACCCGAATCATGATGCAGCAAATTCACTGAAACCCGAATCATGATGCAGCAAATTCAATGAAACCTGAATCATGATGCAGCAAATTCACTGAAACCTGAATCATGATGCAGCAAATTCACTGAAACCTGAATCATGATGCAGCAAATTCAAAGAAACCTGAATCATGATGCAGCAAATTCACTGAAACTTGAATCATGATGCAGCAAATTTACTGAAACCTGAATCATGATGCAGCAAACTCACAGAAACCTGAATCATGATGCAGCAAATTCAAAGAAACCTGAATCATGATGCAGCAAATTCACTGAAACCTGAATCATGATGCAGCAAACTCACAGAAACCTGAATCATGATGCAGCAAACTCACTGAAACCTGGCAACGTTTCACCATCTTATTGTTCCAGCTAAAGGATGAGAGTAAAACTTAACTGGGATGGATCAAAACAAACGGGACACTTTGAAGTTTGATGCAACTTTTATGGAAACGCGAGAAATAAATATCTTACCTGTTGTAGATAACTTGCATAGGTCTGACCAAAGTGCATCGCAACTACATTAAAACGACTTGAGACTTAATTTTTTTAAATAAAAGTCTGCCTAAATAAAACTTTCTGCTGAAACGTTAAAATGAAACGGACGTTCGTGTGAAGGCGTAAACCAATATAAAAATGTAAAAGTCTTAAAGAAACAATCCACTTTGGTCTTGGTTGTGTTTGGATCATGTGTTGGGCCAGAATCTCACCGGGCTGCGACGGTTGGTGAACTCCGTCCACGAATCTCCAGAACATTTTCAAATTGTTCCCGGACACTTGCAGCCGTGTGGTTTGAACTTTAAACTACAAACACTTTCACTCTCTGGCCACACGCTTTCAGTTCAACTAGAATTTATGGCCCAATCATAAACAGGAAACAGGTGGTGGTGACTCGCCTGTCGCTGCTTCTGATTGGTTCAGATTTAGGGCATCAGGTGAGGCCTGACCAGTGATTGGTTAAAAGTTGAGCACAAGGAGCCAATCAGAGGCACAGCTGGACGCAAACGATCATCCCTGTGAGGAAGCAGGAAGTCTTTCTTTAGGTTTTAGTCCAACAAAACGTGGATGGGAGACGTCCCGGGTGACGAGGTGGGGAGGGCTCGAGGCCCCTCCCCTGCCCATCACAGGGGCGGGGCCTCGAGCCCTCAGTGACAGACAGGGCTCGAGGCCCCGCCCCTGTGACTGGCAGGGAACAAAGCCGAGGTTCGTGGAGGAAACGGGTCGTTTTTGCATTCTCTCTTGCAGATGTGAACTTTGAGCAGTCGCAGCTCAGCGAGACCGCGCTTTTAACTCGTCCCCATTTCTGCAAAATCTGTACAAAGAAAACATTGATCATAACTTTTAACACATGAAAATGTACAAAGAATCATTTTAAAGTGTGTAAAAAAGGTTTCTAATATTTCTGACTGAAACTTGTAAACTTGGTTTGCTGAGAACTCGTACAAATCTTAGTTTGATAAAAAAATGTGGAACAAGCTCGTCCACGTCTGCAGAAACAAAGTGTGAACATGTTGCATCATATCTTTGAATAAATGTTAAAAACAACATCCAACGTGGGTTTATTCACTTTTTATTTAGAAACACACAGAAGACCTTAAAAGAGCAAACTTTAAATATCGGCACTCTTCACGTCTCCTGAACCCGACCAGACGAATACAATCACGTCAGAAACATTCGAACTAATTAAAAAGTTTATTTTCTAAACAAACTTCAGGTAATTCCGACACGTCCTGCTGCTAGTTTCCTCTAAGACACTGACAAGTGCTCTAGTTGCTGCGGAGCCGCTGCCTGCGGGAGTGACGGACATGCTAACGCTAACTGCTGCTGCTTGTCTTTGGATTTTCACCACCAGGAAATAAAACTGAGTTTTAACGTCAAAAGAACAATAAAAATGTTTTCATCCGGTCGAAGTGCTGCTGAAGCTTTTCATACAATCATGGAATCGTACGGGTTCTGGTCGTTCGGATCCCATCGGTTCCGTTAAGGTTCGGCTGCGAGCCTCAAGTTTAAAATATTTTAGATTGAACTGAGGCTGGGTCGGCACCAGGGGTTGTGGAAAGCACCTGAGGGGGCAGGTCACACCGTGACGACACCGCCCGGGCCCTCAGAACCTCAGAATGGACCGGACTCACTGGAGCAGAACCACATTTTATTCTGCCTCACACCCGGGTCCAGAACATTCTGTTTATTGCTTAGAGTCGTGCATATTTTCAGAAAAATAAAAATCCAGAGGTTTTTTCTTTTTGAGCTTCATTTGACGTGGAAGCTTTAAAGGGATATTTCAGCCATTCTGAAGTGGAGTTTGTGAAGAGTGAATGTCTTACCTGCTGCAGATAGCTCTTAATGACTTCACAGTTTGGAGTTTTATTCGGACTGGACCAACAGGTCTGAACACGACCAAAACAGATTGTTGTCACCTTAAAACCTCCAGGACTAGTGACGCACTGGAACCAGTTTCTGGTACCGGTCCGATACTTTGGACCGAACCACGTCACTTTACATCATTTCTACTGGGGCAAAAAAAAAAAGTTAAAATGGAAACTTTAAACACAAACCAGCTGTTGGAGCAAATTACATTTCTAAATGAAGGTGGTAGTATTTGTACGATGTGTAATAGTATTTATTTTTACTCAAGTACTTGGCATCAGCAAGTACTTGTACTTGTTCTGAAAAAATGTGTTTGTGCTGATTCATAAATTACCACCAGGTTTATCATGTTATTTACACATAGCAGTAGCAGCTAGCAGTAGCAGCTAGCAGTAGCAGCTAGCAGTAGCAGCCTGGAGTCAAATCTCGATGTTTCTGTTGAAATTATGCAACACAACACTGACGGGGGCTGGACACCCCCGATGTAAACGTTCAAAAGTTATTCTACAATATTTCTGCGGGGCCGCTCTGAAGTCTGATATTTTGTAATTCTCGTGTTTTATTCAGATTTTTTATATATAGATTTTTGTGGAAATCATTTGTTATAATTATTATTTTCAGCAAAAGTTCCTTGAACCCGTTAGATCATTACAATTTAATTTTCCCTGACACATAAACAAAAAAATTTCTCCAAACTGAATCTTTTCAAAAGCCATCCACAGCAGGTAAGACATTTACTCACAACTTCCCACAGAACCATACATCAGAATGGCCAGAATATCCCTTTAAAGTCAGAGGAGAGAAAAGCTATCCTTCTCAACACCAGAGCACATTCAGCATTTCAAGGGGGGCAGATCCAATCCCCCCACCCACCCTTTAAAAGGCACGAGCTGCAGGAAGTCTCACGTGCACGGTGCACAAAGATCCAAGATGTCAACATGAAGGTTGAGCAGATGTTTGTCATTAAAAGTAAACGCTGAAATAAAACGCAGCCTGGACCGAAGCCCTGAGGTGTAAAACGTAATAAAACAATCTGAGCGGGACGGTGGCGCAGCGGCAACATTGTACTGGGTTTCCAGGCAGAACGAGCGCAGCTCCGAACGAAATGCATCCGTTTGAAATAAATAGTTGTTCTGTGATCACAGCCAAACAAACAAAAACAATAAAAACTTTACGCAGCTCCTCTGAGGACGAACGCAACGATCCAAGCTCTGAAGCTCCGGTTGTTTTCCGGTTGTTTCTACTTCCTCTACAGCTGTGAAGCAGGCGGGGAAACGTCAAACACGACGTGAGTCTGGTGAGACCTCTATCACAATTAAACAACCACAGCTACCACGTGCACACGCACGCACACACGCAAACGCACGCAGTCATGCCGGCTCAGTCAGGTGAACGTCTTCCTGATGGGACGAGAAGGTCTGGGGGGTTTTAGTGGGAAACAGGTGTGTGTGGGGGCGTCTGTGTTTGGGGCTGCTCGCCCCCTCCCATCTCACGGCGGCGTGTGTGGACCTCTTGGCCCCGCCCCCTCACAGTTTGGCAGACATGAAGTTGATGTGAGGCTTCACCAGCGGGAACAGAGGGAGGCTCCTCTTGAACTCCGTCATGTCCTGAATCAACGTGGGCTGCAGGGACAAAACCACAGGAGAGGTCAAAGTTCAACCCCTCCCCACCTTACAGACGGGACATGATGTCACAGGTCAGAGGTCATGTGGATTACCAGGGGCAGGGATGGAGCGGGAGCCAGGTTGACGTCGTTCTGAGCAGGAAACTCCCCCACGATGGGACCTGTTTCACATCAACGAGTCCACATGAAGTCCACGGAGCTCACAGAGACACGAAACACACGCAGATACTCACAGGAGTCCATCTCCCTGGACAGGACGTGCACGGACACCTTGTGTCTCTTCAGGGCCCCCACTGTCAGACGCTCCTGAGGGGAGAAAATACAACGGGGGGGACATCAAGACAGGTACAACTTGATAAGATCCTCACCTAAAAGCACTCAGGTGTGCACCTGCACCTCAAGGACAGAAGACACGCTTGGTCTCCTGGACAGAGAGGACAGACTGCGTGGGTGGGGGGAGGATGAAGGAAACCATCCACAGGCCTGTCACGGTAACTAATTCTGCCGGGACATTGTCTCAGAATTTATTGTGATGAACGAAAATATTGTTTGAAATTTGACAATAATTATTAACTTTGGTCAAATTTAAGAAGAAATGTTGGATAATTTTTGAGTGTAGTACCTTTTTTGACCACTGGATGTCAGTATAAGACTGACCCGAAGGATGGACAGTGAGGGAGCGAGCAGCGTGTCTCTTTAAGAAAAATGGGAGGGAGGACCCTTGACGTGACACGGGCTGATTCTCCTTCCTGTTTCTCAGTTCTCAAAATGGCGAACACGGTGCGGTTTGAGCTCTTTAGCATTTTTCACACAAAGCTTTTAATAAAATAATCAGTAAACAAGTTCTCAGATTCTTTTTGAAGAGAAAAACAACTTTTTACACGAAGGCACGAGTTTCAACTGAGAATTTTGGAGCTTCGACAAGACGGAGGTTCCCCCCCCCCCCCCCCCCCCGAGGTCGGCCCGTTAGCTTAGCTCGTAGCTTAGCTGCTTTTAACGATCCAAAAACACGATTTTGGATCGTTAAAACAGATTTTAAAGAGAAGGGGAGGAGTCAGCGAAGAGAGTTTTGTCATCCAGTGTCTTCAGTAGAAAGAGAGACACGAAGAAACGATAAAGCTGATAAATGAAAATGAGGTCGATCATTTTCATCCATCCATCATCTTTTACCAGCTTCTTCCATTTTGGGTCATGGGGGTCACCGGTGCCCATGTCCAGCAGTCACTGTGGGGGACACCCGGGACTGGTCTCAGTCCATCACAGGGACACACAGAGACAAACTCTCTCTCTCTTTTGGGGACAATTCAGAGTTACCATCAGTCTAAACTGAATGTTTTTGGTCTGTGGGAGGAAACTGGAGCACCCGGAGAAAACCCACGTAGCACGGAGAAAACATGCAAACTCCACCCAGAAAGACCCCCAACCAGGATTTGAACAGGCGATCTTCTCGCTGAGAGGCGGCAGCTCTACCAACTGATCCACCGTGCCGCCTATGAAGGAAACCATTTATGTCATATAAATAAAGACATTGTTCCACAGAGGAGGTCTCAGATTTCAGCTTTCCAAGACAAATGTCTCGGCCTGGCTAACAAAGACCCTAATGACCCTCAGGAGGGAGGGGAGGGAGCTCGATCTGCATGCGAGTTCAGCTCTCGTGCAGTTTAAACCTTAGAGCTCCTCATATGGGAGGAGGAACTTCGAGTATAGAAGACAGAGGTGTGTTTTCGTAGAGGACTTACTCTGTAAAAGTGCATTATGTTGTCCTTCATCAACGTCTTCAGGTGAGACACTTCGATGTTGTCTGTGGGACAAACAGGAAGTGTCACCATAATTAGTCTTAGCTTGTGTAAGGTCTTACCATTCAGGTCGTTTAGCTGGGCTTCGTTCACTCTCAGATAATTAGACTCAGAAACGGCCCCTGAGCAGGACTTCTTCACATCAGGACCACTACAGTCCGTCTGCAGAGAACTCCAGACCCCGTCTGTGAAAGGAGAACGTTGGGAGGCCTCACCTCGGTCAAAGTTATACTGCTGGGAGATGATCTCCCCCCAGTACTTGGCACACTCAGCGGAGAGCTTCTTGGGCTTGTCCAGGCGGCGGATGGCCAGGGCCTGGATGTGCTTCTGGAAGGCCTCCTCGTTCATCTCCTCCAGAGTCTTCTCCATGGTGCAGAGGAAGGCCTCCACGCGGCTCTCCAGGTAGTGAGGCGCCTTCTCCGACTGGATGATGAACCGCAGGCCCTGCACCCCGTTGGCCCGCCGAGGCCCGCTGAACACAATGTAACCTTCGGGGGTGGGGGTGAGGAGAGGAAGGAGTTGAGAGGAGCAGCAAACATCTCTTTTTTTATTACGATTCCCCTGAGGACGTCACCATGATTCTACCAGCACAATGCATTCTGGGTAACGTTCAAATGTTGCAGTGGAGACTGAAGCTCGAGGAGTCGATGCTAAAAGTTGTAACGTTTGACAATAAAGTTAGATTTTGAATTAGTCTTCAATCTGTTCTGCATAATATTTGTCGAAACGATCCGACGTGACCATCTTGTGATGTTTAGAGTATTAGCCCTGGAGCTAACGCTAAAAGGCTAAAGCTGTACGCGGTGCGTCTGGGTGTTGATGGGACTCACCGAGCTGCTCTTTGGTTCTGAGCGTGTTGAAGCAGGGTTCAGACACGATCTGACAGAAGAGCTCCAGCAGCATGTTCTCGTGGGTCGTCTGCATGTCCGTCTGGTAGTAGATCTCGATGCCGCAGTTGTTGTGAACCTCGTTTCTCTGCTGGTAAACAAACCAGCCGCCTGAAACAAACCCAGCAGAACCAGGTTCAAGTGCCGCAGACTCTCACTCAGACGAATTAACGAGCAGAGAAAAGCACCAGAACTGAGAGGAGGCTAAAACTGTTAACTAGCAATTCCACTGCTTCAGCTTTTACAACAGCCAAAGAGCGAGCCAAACACAGAGAGAGTATTCTTAAACAAAAAAACTTTAAAAATACTTGGAACGCTGACGACTGAAGTACTTTAATGACATTTAGTACAAAATGAAGTAAAGATAACCATGCAGACCACAAACTGCTCCTGAAAGCTAAAACTAGCCAAACTGCTACTAAAAGCTAAAACTAGCCAAACTGCTCCTAAAAGCTAAAACTAGCCAACTGCTCCTGAAAGCTAAAACTAGCCAAACTGCTACTAAAAGCTAAAACTAGCCAAACTGCTCCTGAAAGCTAAAACTAGCCAAACTGCTACTAAAAGCTAAAACTAGCCAAACTGCTCCTAAAAGCTAAAACTAGCCAAACTGCTTTTAAAAGCTAACTAGCCAAACTGCTTTTAAAAGCTAACTAGCCAAACTGCTCCCAAAAGCTAAAACTAGCCAAACTGCTCCCAAAAGCTAACTAGCCAAACTGCTCCCAAAAGCTAAAACTAGCCAAATTGCTCCCGAAAGCTAAAACTAGCCAAAATGCTCCCGAAAGCTAAAACTAGCCAAAATGCTCCTGAAAGCTAAAACTAGCCAAACTGCTCCTAAAAGCTAAAACTAGCCAAACTGCTCCTAAAAGCTAAAACTAGCTAAACTGCTCTTAAAGGCTAAAATTAGCTAAACTGCTCCTAACAGCTAAAACTAGCCAAACTGCTTCTGAAAGCTAAAACTAGCTAAACTGATCCTAAAAGCTAAAATTAGCTAAACTGCTCCTGAAAGCTAAAACTAGCCAAACTGCTCCCGAAAGCTAAAACTAGCCAA
>NC_056498.1:45040732-45041839 GCF_014905685.2 Nematolebias whitei
GAAAGCTAAAACTAGCCAAACTGCTCCCGAAAGCTAAAACTAGCCAAACTGCTCCTGAAAGCTAAAACTAGCCAAACTGCTCCTGAAAGCTAAAACTAGCCAAAATGCTCCTGAAAGCTAAAACTAGCCAAAATGCTCCTGAAAGATAAAACTAGCCAAACTGCTCCTAAAAGCTAAAACTAGCCAAACTGCTCCTAAAAGCTAAAACTAGCTAAACTGCTCTTAAAAGCTAAAATTAGCTAAACTGCTCCTAACAGCTAAAACTAGCAAAACTGCTTCTGAAAGCTAAAACTACCTAAACTGATCCTAAAAGCTAAAATTAGCCAAACTGCTCCTGAAAGCTAAAACTAGCCAAACTTTATGAAAAACACATTTAATAAAAGTGTCTAAAAGCTCAAACTTAAGACAAAAACAGAGCAGGAACTGGGCAGATTATTGTTTTTGAAGGAGCCGAAGAGATTTTGTGTAAAAACTTTAAAACAGGTGAAATTCTTCCAGACGCAGCAGCGGTCACTGCAGTTCCTTCAGGTCTCAACAAGCTTTAAAATCAGACACAGGAAACAGGAAGTGACTCGTTTTAATTCGGCTGTTGTAACATTTGAAAGTTCAGACGGCGGTGACACTCTCCAGAACTGCAGCGACTTCCTGCTCAACGTCTCACCGCTGAGCCGAGTTTACAAATCCATCGAATTTCATCCGCTGCCCTGATTTTCTTCTGAGCAGAACATGGAGGAGAGTTCGGTTCCTCTGGCTGCAGAGTTCTGGTTCTGTTCATTCTCAGCTGCAGGTCGTTGTGAGAAAAGTTCACTTTGGAGGAACAGAGAAGTTTTTCTCTTCTGTGCTGCTCAACAAGATCTACATATTCTTCTCTGTACGCAATATAAACTCAATCTGAGTACTTTAAATATTACACACTGTAGTATTTAAAGTACTCAGACTGACTACAGTGTGTGGTATTTAAAGTACTCAGACTGAGTACAGTGTGTAGTATTTAAAGTACTCAGATTGAGTACAGTGTGTAGTATTTAAAGTACTCAGATTGAGTACAGTGTGTAGTATTTAAAGTACTCAGATTGAGTACAGTGTGTAGTATTTAAAGTACTCAGA
>NC_056498.1:45041939-45042402 GCF_014905685.2 Nematolebias whitei
TAAAGTACTCAGATTGAGTACAGTGTGTAGTATTTAAAGTACTCAGACTGAGTACAGTGTGTAGTATTTAAAATACTCAGATTGAGTACAGTGTGTAGTATTTAAAGTACTCAGATTGAGTACAGTGTGTAGTATTTAAAGTACTCAGACTGAGT
Organism: Nematolebias whitei; assembly: GCF_014905685.2. Taxonomy (NCBI): domain Eukaryota; kingdom Metazoa; phylum Chordata; class Actinopteri; order Cyprinodontiformes; family Rivulidae; genus Nematolebias; species Nematolebias whitei. Next base: position 45,042,095 of record NC_056498.1, read on the forward strand.
ACAGTGTGTAGTATTTAAAGTACTCAGACTGAGTACAGTGTGTGGGATTTAAAGTACTCAGACTGAGTACAGTGTGTAGTATTTAAAGTACTCAGACTGAGTACAGTGTGTAGTATTTAAAATACTCAGACTGAGTACAGTGTGTAGTATTTAAAGTACTCAGACTGAGTACAGTGTGTAGTATTTAAAGTACTCAGACTGAGTACAGTGTGTAGTACTTAAAGTACTCAGACGGAGTACAGTGTGTGGGATTTAAAGTATTCAGATTGAGTACAGTGTGTAGTATTTAAAGTACTCAGATTGAGTAC
>NC_056498.1:45042412-45060850 GCF_014905685.2 Nematolebias whitei
GTGTGTAGTATTTAAAGTACTCAGATTGAGTACAGTGTGTAGTATTTTCAGTTTTTCCTGTTTGTCTCCAATCAGCCACAGTTTTTGGTCTCCCTCCTAAAGTCGTCCCACAGGTCTTGAACCTGCGGCTCACAGGAGCTGCGACATGCTGCGGTTCAGAACCGAACCGTTAACCGGACCAGACGATGGACTGTGCGTTCGAAAGGTTTGGGATCTTGTTGGATGGGTTCAGATGACGTCATCTTCAACAGAGGTCAAATGTTTCGGCTTGAAGGCGTTCAGCTGTGAAAGCTGCACGCTGCTCAGTCGGGTCAGAGTTCTGGTTACTGATCCGGGACGGGTTAAAGAATTTAATCCAATCTTTAGAAGCCACAAAGCATCAGCGATAACGAGCGCAGGAGAAGATGAGCACTACGGTACCTACCGTCTGGAACCTGCAGCTCTCTGTAGCGAATCAGCTGGCTCGGGAGGAGGGGCTTAGTGTGAGCGTGCTCAATGAGCGTGTCCTCCACCATCTGCATCATGGCCAGAGCAGACTGGGAGGAGAGCAAGACACTGGTAAACAGCCTGGACTAACCAGCACAAACAAGTCTGGATGACAAAAACAAAAGTAGATGTTTTCAGAGTGAAACCTTTACGCCTCTACCAGGATGATTTTATGAGATGTAATCAATTAATGTGCCCAATGCATAATCAATACATCAGCCTCTTTACTACCCTGTAGCTCGTCCTGCAGTTTGGAACAAAGCGAGCACGTTAAACACAACAGCATGCGGCGCCACAGCAAAGTGCGGTGGTCAGTAAACATTCGCTGCACGACAGACAGGTTAAAAAAACTGCGAGGATGTTGGCAAAGCGCGCACGCAGACCCAGTCCTGTTTGGACCTGCAGCTCCGGCTTCAGAACCACCACACAGACCTTAAACGGGTCACAGGAAGTTGGACTGAACTGCAGTTTTCACATCTTTCAACACTTTTTACACGCTCGCTGCTCAACGTGGACGATTTTACTGATAAAAAAAATCAATAAAAACTCATGGACGGACTCTGGCGACCGTCGTCCTCCTGCGCTTAGATTCATCTGCTGCTTCCGACTCCGTGGACCGGAACATCTTACTTTGTTGTTTGAAACATTGGGGTGGGGTGTCAGCGGTACAGGACTGGACTGGTTTTAGTCCTACTTAGCAGAGTATACTTTATGCGGCTATCTTGGTGACCACAGGTCCTCCTGCTGCTCTTTTGTGTGGGGTCCCACAGGGCTCAGTTTTAGGCCCCCACCATTTCACGCTGTACATGTTCCCTCTTGGCTCCATTTTTAGAAAACATGGAATCTCCTTTCAGTTACATGGATGATACACAGATACATGTCCTGCTAAAGAAAAAGGACTAACTCTCTGGCCCCTCTGTCTTCATGTCTGAAGGACATCAAAGCCTGGATGGCTGTGAACTTCTTCAAGTTCAGTGAGGGAAAGACTGAGGTGACGGTCTTTGGAAGCTCCACTGAGACTCCCAGTGCAGATGTTGGTTCTTTGGCCCAGTACATCAGGTCAGCTGTTACCAACCTGGGGGTCAAAGTCGATGCTGGACTAAAGTTAGAAAACCACGTCAGAGCAGTTGTTAAAACTAGTTTTTTTTATCTGAGGCAGCTGAAGTGAAGCGGATTCTTTCTCAGCAGCATTTCAAACAGTAGTTCACGCCTTGGTGACCACTCGGCTGGACGACTGTAACGTGCTCTATACAGGAATCAGCGACTCGTATCCCTCAGCTTCAGAGGGTCCAGAACGCTGCTGCACGTCTTTTAACTGGCACATGAAGGTTTGACCACATCTCTCCTGTTTTATCCTCCCTGCACTGGCTGCCTGAACCTTCCAGGATTCATTTTTAAATGATTTTATTTGCTTTTAAAGCTCTTAATGGACTTGCCCCGCCCCATCTGTCTGAGCTGCTACATCCATACACACCCTCTGGATCCCTCAGACGTGGGATCAGCTGCTCCTGAGTGCGAGCTCAGAGGAGACCGTACTTCTGCTGCTGCAGCTCCTAAACTGTGGAACGACCTTCAGTGAACATCAGACTCTTCCCTGTCTGTTTTAAATCCTTCTTAAGACCTGTCTCTTGACACCATCCGAGATGATGATTTTATCATTTTAATAAATTTTATTGACCGATTGTCTGGTTGTTTATTATGTGCAGAGCACTTGGGTCCTGTGGGTGTTTCTATCGTTAAAGCTGGTGTTGTGTAAAAACTCATGTGTGACCAGCAGAATCTCTGCAGCCAAAATGTAAAGATGATATTAGCAACTGCATCAACACCTGTCAACATTTTTGAAGAAATGTTTTGCCTATCAATATGATCACAACTTTTATCTCCAAGCGGCCATCGGTGTCAGTCCTGTTACATCAGTATCAGTTCCATGTAAAACAGGCAACGAAAATCTAATTTCAGTGAATAAATCAGAGACTGAACAAACCTCCTTGGTGATGTTGCCATGGAGGAGGGCTTCAATGTGTAGCCGAGACAACAGCTGAGGTATGAAGGCCCTGAGCCGTGGGAGAGTTACATCTGCAACACAGACCACAACCATCAGCTCCTAAAGCCCGAGCCCTGGGCTCGTTGTGAAGAAGGACCTGCGAGACTAAAGTCAAACTAAAGGTTTAAATCTGTGCCCCACCATCCAGGGCCTCTCGGAGCTCGTCTTTGGTCCAGGCCACCTCGGTCATCAGCAGACGAAGGTAGTACATGGCGTGCTGGTGAGGCTGCTCGGCTCGGAAGTTGTTCAAAGACCTCATGTACTGCAAGGAGCGAGAGAGAAGAAAGAAAAATCACATGTACTTGAAGAAAAACCTTCAAAGAAATGGAGTGACGAGCAACAAACGAGTGAAACCGTTCATTAAGCAGAGGGTTGAAAAGACTTAAAATCATTAAACTTCATTCATCCGGAGTCTCTGTGAAGGTTTAATACCGGTATTTACCGTAACTGCCGGTCTATTGAGTGCACCTGAAAATAAAACGTACACGCTAAATAAAATAAAAACTATTCTGTACATGCATCAGCTGCAGGTGTTGGAACATGAGTGGAGCACCAGCTACTGAGAGGTGTGCAGCTTGTTGTAGAACAAGAGTCAACCACCAGATGGTTGACTGCTGCTCACATGACCTCAGAGAGGGATTATGGGTAGAATTTATGTTAATTCTTAATCTCCTCATCCTAATCTCATTCTTAATCATTCCAGTTCACTGTTTAACGTTGTTCTTTTAGTGACTAATCTGTTCTCGTTAGCCTAGTTTCTGTTCATCGTGTGTTAGTTTGTTCAGTAAAGAACCATGAGTGAGGGAGGTAGTCGTCATGAAGACCTGTGGGGTTCACTCTGAGTCACGAGGACACCCCCGTGTTTGGGCAGATATGTGAGCGCCCGGGTTGTAGCGGCGCGGTGTTTGGTGCGAAGGACTCAAAGTTAAACTCTGCAGTGACGAACATCAACTTACAGCTTCTTTAATGATGTCAAAGCGCTTCTCGTCGATCTCGAAGGTGGCCATCTTCTCAACGATCTTCTTCAGCAGGATGTGCTGTTTGTCGTTGTAGCCTTTGACCGACAGCTGCAGCAAAGCGTGACAGAAGAAGAGCGTTACGGACACGAAGCGTCAAACACGTCGGCTAACCTCCGCTGGCCCGAAGGTTTACAGAAGCTACCCGACGTTCAGCCGTGAACAAATGGCTGCAGCGTGACCACTGCTTCCAAAACACCTGCTTGTTCTGTAAATCTGGGCAGCGGGTTTTATTTTTGGATCACTGCTGAAACTACAGCAGATTATAACAGATTATAACGCTGCCTCTGCAGGTTTGTGCAGCAGATAACGGGCCTGACGGATTCGAGCAATGGGTTTCCATCTTTGTTCTGTTGGTTTTATGGAGCCAGAACTGGAGTAGCTTCTTCTGCACGACAACAGATAGGGTTAGGCCTTCAGCCATGTTGAAGAAACGAGAAGCTGCTCGCAGGAACTGTTCCCAGCTGAAGTGGTTTGAATCGTGTTGTTCTTCTCTAACCGATGGGATTACTTGTCTGCTCAGTTTTTGGTCAGAGCATACGGTTTCTCAGAGGACAGAACTGACCTGAAGGACGATTCGGTTTCATTCTCACATGGACGACACTGTTGACAAGTTGTTGACAAACTGAACGGTGTCCATGAGGAACTCATGAAAATGTCCACAGGAGTTTTAGTTCCCTGGCTCAGATCACAGGCTCGCTTTACAACCTGTGTATTATTTAGACCAGTGGTTCCCAACCCCGGTTGGTGGTTCCCAACCCTGGTCATCGAGGAACCCAGTCCTGCAGGTTTTACTTGTTTCTCTGCTTTGACACACTTGATTTGAATGAATGGGTGATTAACACAACTTCAGGAAGTAATATATTCACTGAATCAGGCGTGTTGGAGCAGGGACACTACTAAAACATGCAGTATGGCGTTCCTCAAGGGCCATGTTTGGGGACCACCGATTTAACACGGTAAATATGACGAGCACGAGCAACTCAAATCCTTGTCCGTTTGGTTTCTGTGTACCAAAAAGTGCAAGAAATGCGAGGCACTTTTTGGAAGGGTTCCACGACCGCTTAAACTGCACTGAAAAATAAAAAGTGCAATCAAATGGAGACATGATTAAGACACTTTGTGACTATAGTGCAACAAAATGACCTGCACCTCGGCCACAGAAATGTTACGTGATGTCACAGTTTGTTTGCAGTTGTTGTTTCAGCTGATCCCTTCTTCAGGGTCGTCACAGTGAGTGAACTCACACGAATGTCTTCTTGACCCAACCTGGACTCAAACCTGCAGCCTCACGATTATTGCAGCTGTGCAAGGATGCAAACATATTACATCATCAGTGTGCGACTCCAACTGAAATCTATGGATGCTTTTTGTAGTTTTGTGTCTAACTTGTTGATCCGCCGTTTTCCCTCACTCTGATGTCGTTCATGATTCAGGCCTGACGCTCAACAGCCACATTCTCAGACTCATCCCGTTTATCTCCAAGTCCCAGTGGTGACGCCTCTTAATGCTTCCCAACGTCTTTGACCTTAACCGACGGTCGGCTGGATGCTGCAGTACCACCGACTCAAATCAATTACCTGCAGCCATAAACACAGCTACACAAAGCGTGGCCAGCCGCATCTGAAGACACGGCTCATAAATTCACTGCTGAGAAGAAGCTCAAACAGCAGGTGTTGTGACAAGGCAGCAGAAATTAAAATGCTTGAAAGAACAAAGAAAAACTAACATCACTTGGACAAACCCGTTTCATTCACAGCTTGGTACGAAATGCAAAATGTGCTCAGAAAGCAGGAAACAAACGGGTGGCGTGAGGGCGGCTGGTTCATTCTACACCAGAAGAGTCTACATGCGTCTCGCTGACATGGCTGGGTGTCAAAATGACTTCTTGTCCTTCTCACACTGCCCCTTCAGACACCGCTGCTGGCACAGCCCCCCAACAGAACCAGTGTCTCGCAGGGTTATGTGCCAGGCACGGTGGGCGTGGTCAGAACGTGGTGGGCGTGTCTATGCAGACAGTCAAATAAAACTAGTAAAAGTTAGCCAAGGAGAGGCTTGTGGAAGGAAATAGCATTGAGGAGACACGTATGAGAACCAGGCGTCTCTCCATGTGTTTGCTGTCCACGGCTGGACAACGTGGACATGTCCCCAAACCGTCTGTCAGAATCTGTGACGTCTCTTTGAGACAGGTTTGTAAATTAGAGCTTCTCCTTAGTTAACAAAAGAAATACCAGATCTTCCTCCTCCATCAACAGAAAATGAACATCCACTCTGCCAACCGTGCTCGCTCTGTGCATGGTGCGTGCTGCAGTGGGCGGAGCTTATCAGGACTTCTCATGGTGCGTGCTGCAGTGGGCGGGGCTTATCAGGACTTCTCCCCCACAGTTTCTCTTGGAGTAAGAACATCTCACAACCACGTCAGCGAGATCAGATGTCTTCTGTCGTGTGAAGTATAAACCAGGTTTAGTGAAGAGCGTTTTATGGCGTCACTTCAAACCAGGTCCAAGCTTCACCTCCACAGGTGTGGAGATCATCTTACTACTGATGAGATGAACAAACAGGAAACCACTTCAGAGGAAGTGAAATCCACCTCAGGTTAGTTTTGTACACTTTGTCTGATTAAGATCTATTATCAGGGTGAATTTTTATAACCAAATAAAAATAAAACAAGACATTAAAGGGATATTTTGGCCTTTTTGAAAACTGATCCGTGTAAAAGTTTTAAACAATTAGATTTCCTGTTGTAGGTAACTTTTTGAACATCTCAGTTTGGAGAATGAGGGAGAAGAACTTGTGACAGAAACTTTAATATTTCTGACAAAAATAATGGCGCAATAAAAAAACTGACTGGGCTGTAAAGGTTTAAATACGAGTGCTCAGATTACGACTGTACAACATTAGAAAAACGTGATTTTGGTTTTAAATTGTTGATTCTATTTTAATTTATTTTAAAAGACAACTATGATCTGCATCCCCCGGCAAATGAACACAGGATAAGAGAAGTTACGTGTCATAATCATTTGGAAAAGATACTCTGAAATGATCTGCTGAGAGATTTTGGGACACTTGGCAGTGATTTATATCTTATAAAGAAAGTAATCCTGTCTGATATACTCGTGTCTGTGTGGCAGATCCGGTGTGGGAGGGATGGGGTGTCTGTTTTGTGCTGGCACTGACATGACATGACTTGGTCAATATAACGGTAAAGAGTTTGCCGTCGTAAACAAACTTCAGCTTCAGTGCTGAGATCTGATTATTAAAAGGGTAAATAAATTAACCAATATGTTAGCGGTCAGGAAACGGAACTGCTGCCCCGCTTAACGAGCGCTACAAGTGCAGGAGAGTGAGAAACGCGTCACCCTTTGCTCTTACAACACAAACCATACAACACAGCAGAACACTGCAGTGACAGAATCACTTGTGCTAAAAACAAACTCAAAGACATGAGTTACAGAAACAGTTTAGCATATATCTTCTAGCGTACCGTTTGGCGTTTGTTTAGCATATATCTTAATGTATATCTTGATCCTTACTTATGGTTTCTTTTTATACTTTATATTTTTGCTATTTTTGGATGCAACTTGGGACCCTGTGTACATAATTTCGTTCCACCTCGTGTACATGTGGTGGAAACGACAATAAAGTTGACTTGAACTTATAGCTAGCAATAAAGCTAGCTCTGCTGCCAAGGTCCGGTGGGGCAGTTGGTTGCTTCAATATTTCACCCTACGCTGGACGTCTCTTGACAACATTCTCTCCATGTAGGGGGCATTGAATGGACTACGAGTCCATATCGTTGCCAAATGTAGAAGATTTTTTTAGCATGCAGTTTAGGCATGCCACTTTATTTCTTGTGGACTCATTTATGGCAACATACATGTCTGATATATTGTGCAGTCATGAAACGTTGGATTCGTTGCTGCTGTTTGCTCTTAAGCACCCACAGTTTCATGTACAGAACCACATTATGCAAAAATAACAATGTACACACACCGATGTCCCCCGACTACGAGGGATTTGAATCGTGAACGTTGTTTTCAAGGCGAGTGTTTTTCTCTATTGGAACTGAACAGGGAATGCAGGTAAACCTAAATGTTTTTGATGCAAGACGTTCCAGTGGAGTTCCACTGTGGAGAACAGAGGTGGCTTTATCATCTTGTCCGAGGCTGAGCAGAGAGACGGATCCTGGAGGCGAGCGGTTTTATCACCATCAGGTGCAGTGGAGGAGCCAGGGGGTGGCCAACGGTGGCCTTGGCCCCCACAGATTAATCTTCAGCCACCCCGTTCATTTGAGGAAACTATACATTTAAGCAATATACAAACTAGAAAACAGTTTCCTCAAATGACAGGGGTGGCTGGGTTACACGTATATGGTGGTGGCCATCTTGGATTTTGACCTGGCAACATGATTTTCAAAAGGAACCTTTCCTATGCCTAGATGCTGCCACACCAGTACCGCACTTACTTTTCTAGTTATCATGCTCATAACATGCACGGATGGATGGACAGTCAGATGAACGAATGGAGGGCATTTCCAATTTCTCCTCCTACTGATGCTCGATGGCGGACCAAAACTGTGGAAGGCATTCTCGATCCAAGCAGTTTTCTCCGTGTCTCAGTTGCCTTTGCTTTTTTTTTTTCTAACTTGCCGAACATAAATTCAGTTTCTCCAAACTGAAGCCATGCAAAGTGTTTTCTACAACAAGATATTAAGTGTTTATAACTCTTACACAGTGCACTACTTCAAAATGTCTCAAATATCCCTTTAAGTTATAGCAAAAAGAAAAAGCATCTACCAAGTCTACAAGTTGGATAAAAAACACGCCACACAGTCAAAGCGAGCGTAGAAAACCAAGACATTTCCACTCCGTTACAACCCAGAGTGGACCCTTCACCAGCGCTCACACCCCCGACCCAGGCTCCACACAGCTACTTACGAGGAGGGCATTCTTCCCTGAGGCTACGTCATACACCAGCCCGGTCAGCCCGGCTGCATATGTATACTCTTTTAAATCATCCTTCAGTAACCTGAACAACAAGGAGGTCATGTTGCAGTGCACGGGATCTGCATAAAGGTAGCGACTGATGGAAGGAAGAACAAAACAAACAGAACGAACAAAAAGGGGTTTGTTTGTGATGAGGGGGTGGGCAATAAATACAACCAAACAACAAGAACAAGCCAGAAGAACGATCAGAAGAGTATGGATATGCAGCCACATAACCAGCTTTCTGCTCCGAAACAACGCAATGCCAAAGACTCGTGCTCCGACTGCTAGATTGTTCTTAAATAAGAATATTTTGTTGAACACAGCTTCTCCTCGGGTTTATTAAACCATCCCATAGAATCAAATAAAACATGTTTCTCTGTAAGCCTAATGACTCTGCAGGTGTTCCATCAGCAGGGAAGTGATGGAGTGAAAACAAGTGGATAAAACAGCTTGGGCCGTCAAACCTGGGTTAACATGTTGTGAACAGTTGATGCTCAGCTCTGTGGGTTAAACCAGTATCTCAGGATGCTGCGTTCATGGCAAGAGTTTCTGAATGTTTGTGAGGATCGCCGTCACCTTGCACAAGTCGCAGGGCAGCGCGTCTGCGTTGCATGGATTATGAGCATGTTCAAAGAAGCAAAGTCCTAAAACATTTACCGTATCATCAGGTGTAGCGTCAAGCAACATCTGGATTAACCTTCCCGTGTCTAATAAAACACACTGGGCTCTCAGCAGTGGTGATTTTAGCCTCTTTTTTGGGGGTGCTCAAGCTCCCCTAAACTTTAACTCAGCACCCCTGAAACTTTTAGAAACCATCATTAGGATTCTGTAACGAAGCTCAGTTCCCAAATAGATTCACAGAAATATTGAATCAATAAGAAATAAATTTGGATTAAATGATGACAGTCTTAAACAGGTTATTTAAAATCTATGATTTTTTTTCACAAATTGAATCCTCACCACCTGTCAATCAAACCCAGTATGCTCATTAGCAAGTGACCAATCGGTGACCTCAATTTGTCCAGAAGGTAAACGCCCCTTACCTGCAGGAGCTCCACCCCCTTTTTCCTCCGACAACATTGTCGAGGTCTTTTATTACAAACTCTGCAGTCAGAGGTTAATGGTTAAATTAAAGGTTAAAGCTTAAAGCTAGTTGTGTGTGTTGTAACTTCTGGTTGTAGAAGTTTAATCTTTCTTTGCTCTGATCTAAAAGTCTTATTTGTGACTGAGCTCCTCGTTTACGGCCGTACCACCCTGAACACGCCCGATTTCGTCTGTTCTCTGAAGCTAAGCAGGGTCGGGCCTGGTTAGTACTTGGATGGGAGACCACCTGGTATAATACCAGGTGCTGTAAGCTTTTGAATTTCTCACAGACCTCACCATGGGGTGTGTTGTTAGTACTGGGGGCTAAGCCCCCTAAAGGTCAGATCCTAGAATCGCCCCTGTCTCTCAGTGAAAAAAGAAAGTTGCACTTTCCCCTGAGAACGGCAGGAACTCCGACATGAAGAAAAGCTGAAGTGACGCTGATATTAAGGCCCTTCGCCCTCTGCTCGTTAAAAAGACAAACCTACAGCCGGCACGTTACCGACAGCAGACGCATCGTTGTGAACCTTTACACTCCAAGGACAAACTCAGTGAGGTCGCAACTAGGGCTTCATCAGACTACTCGAGTAATCGACACATCGATTACTAGGAAATTTCACGTTGAGTATTCGTTGCGACGTCATTATATCACCGTTACCTCATTGCGTCATCGTGTCACGTGATCCGCACTGGCGCGGGTTACAAAATGGATTCCTCCCAGCAGACAGACGGAGCGGAGCAGGTCCAGTCTTGACAAACAGGTAGAAACGCATCAATAGTGTGGAAATATTTCACTAAAGATGAATCTTCAGGTTCAACTACCGTAAGGAAACAGGACATGAATCAACTTCCTGACTGTTTGGAGCTCGTTGTGAACCGGTGTTACATCATTTTCTGTGACCACTGTATATTGTGACCGTAGGGGGCGGTGTTGCATGCACCGTTGCAGGTCACAGAATATGGTGTGACACCGGGTCCAATCGACCGAACCAGAACCAGCTTCCTCTGACCTTGTTTCACAAACAAAAATAAAAAAATATTAATCTGTAAACCTATAAAAACCTATAAACATATTAATCTTTAAAACTAAACCTAACGCGCACCACAGCGGGCGGTGGTGCGGGGTGGTCGACCCCCCCCCACTGGTTTTAGTTTCTTTTCTGACGTGTTGCACTTTTTTCACTTTTGCAGCTTAATAATAAAACTAATAGTTTTGGTTTTCCTTTGACTTATTTGCAGTGTGATAAATGTTAGGAGCAAAATATACGCTCACAATGTTTTGTTGGTCTTATTTTTGTAAGTAATAAATGACTTTTTTTTCGGTTTTATTTGTTTATTTATTTTTTCATTTTTAGATTCTATGACATCATCAACTACTCGAGTTTAAAAATCATGTAGTCGTTCAACTGAAACGTTTTCCACAATCCTTCCGTAATTTGTGGTCGCCAACTTCTCTCAAACATTCACAACCAAATGAGATACTGGCTTTAGCACAGAACCGTCTCAGATTGTGTCAAAGATAATCCAGTTTAAAATTTATTGTCTGATAAATAAAAGAGGTCTTATTGGGTCACAGAGAGGACTCAACAAGACCTGTTAACCCAGGTCTGTCTGAACCACGGGAGCCCGGTCTGAGGATGATTAAGGGTCGGCGGTGCGACATGACAATGAGGAGGGGTGGCGGGGTAATCTGAATACTTACATACATCCCATAGACGGTATTTTGGAGGTCATAGTTCAAGCCAGCTAGCTCGGCTGCATATGCATACTCGTTGAGGGAGTCCTTGAGGAGCTCCAGGTACAAATATGCCATGTTACAATGCAACGGGTCCACATACGCAAACGGGCTGCAGAAAGAAGCGTATTGGTCACAGCAATACATGAACAATAAAAACATTTAATACACCAGTAATCACAGTTTACAGGTTTTGTCTAACCTAATCTGATCTGATGAAAGTGCTGCTGGGCAGAGTTTGGTAGGGGTGTAACGGTACACACAACCAGACAAAAGTCTTGGACTGGTAACCCTTGGTTTAGGGAGACGCATGGAACAAGCACGGCGCCGTGTTAAACAAGCGTGCTGCTTTTCCTGGAGTCTCTTTGTCTTTAACTTTGTTCCAGTTAGTGGTGGCGAGCGCAACAATAAGATAAACTGACAACAAGCACAGGAAGAGGAACGTCTGAGAACGCAACACTCTCAAGTTTTCTGCATTTCAGGCTCACAACTTTGGAAAGATGACAAAAGCAGGTGCAGCATTAAGAACACAAAAATAAATGAGGACTTGATGAGCCTAGCATTGTTAAAAAGATGCTGTTTGGGACGCTGACCGTGATGGTTTCCACTTAGTCTAGTTGGTTGGTGGAGGTACCAGGTCCAGGAGGGAAACAAGGACATCCCTCTCTCCAGACACGCCTTCCAGCTCCTCCTGCAGGATCTCAAGGTGTTCCCCTGGCCAGAGGATGATCCCTTCAGAGAGTTCTGGGTCTGATATGGGGTCTTCTCTCAGAGCCAATGGGATGAACTACATGCAGCAGATCTACTCAGAGTTCCTCACCTTCTCTGTGAGGCTGAGCCCAGCCAGCCTCCAGAAGAAGCTCATTTCTTTACTTGTCATGCACACCACATGTGCTACATGAGGTGGGACCAAACCGTGTACACAGGGTCCCAGTTACATCCAACAAAAATACAAACTGTAAAGAAAAACATGAGTAAGATCCGAGTCATGAACTAAGAAAACACTGAGCACTAATGGTACAAGAACAACGAGCCAAAACAACAGCAGCACGAACACGAGTCACTCAGATCCAGGATCTGGTCTTTCAGTCCCGAGTCAAACCTCATGATCACAGCTGAAGGTTGAACGTAGACAGACCAGGGAACCACTAACGTTCACTCCGCCTCACCTCCTCCTTCACCACCACAGACTCACAACTGCAGATGAAGTCCTGATGGATCAGGACGTGAACTCTTCAGTCTGAGGCAGCCGCACTCAGAGGAGGCATTACACTTTTCACTGAGAAATAATCTATAAATGCACCTTTAATGGTTCATTTTTTAATTTACAAACCCTTCCAGTCTGTTCCCTCATTGACCCATCCACACATTAGACCAGCACTCTGCCACGTCTACAAATAATCTGCTCCAACCGCTGAGCCACAGTCCCCAGTCTGCCCTGAGGGACATTAGTTGTTTCATTCAGGACCATTCTGTTCACTGTTGAGTTAAAAAACAAAAACACACCAAGGAGCAGCTTTAAAACCGCGGGACCAAACTATTTGTGCGTACCATTACACCTCTGGAGTTTTGTTGATTAAAGACAACAAAATCCAGCTGGTTCATATTTTAAACATTGTACTCGAGGTCAAAGCATAAAAAATGACGCACACGTCCAGAGGCCTTACAGCTTCTAGATGCACCGGACATGATTACAGTCATTACCGGTGACACTTACCTCAAACTAACACTCGGTTCTGTTACAAACAAACAAACAACAACAAACTGAGCTCACTTTGTTTACAGAGTGGTCCTCTTACCAACGGGCGTCTACATTTGAGTGACTAAACGTTAAATTAGCACTTCCATCAACATCTTACAGCTGAATGAGTCGCACTTCTCTGCACCTCAGGATTGGTGCTTCAGATTTACAAGGTACGGAGATGATAATCACATCAAGGTGGAAATGGATCCACAGACAAGTTTCTGTTGTCTTTAAAGTATAAATTATTTTAAATATGAGACCCACCTGAAGAACTCAAAGTTTAGACACGCCTTGGGAAGGAAGAACTTGTCGTCCTGCTTAAACCAAACTTTACTCATGGCAGTATCCTGGAAGAAACACATCCGTTTCAGTTTCAACTCAATGTTTAATAACGGTAGCGTGGACACTGCGAGCTGCGTTTTAACCTCAAGAAACCACAAACAGACACTTTTCAACCGGAATATTAAACAAAAGTGTCCAAAGCAGCGACGTTGGCTGCAGGCGGCCGAACACTCGCCTTGATCAGCGTGGGAACTGAAGGAGACTCTTTGTCCAGAGGGTAGATCTCAAAGTTGGTGGGGATGAATTCATTTTTCATCGGTAACTTGAACTTGCCGTTGAGGTCTGCGTTGCCCCACGTCTGAAACACAGAAAGTCGACACAGATTCATCAGAACTTCAAGCCCAGTTCTGGTGGTGCCTCCCTGGAGACTCAGAATTACTCTAAACTACACAGATGTTCATTTCAGTCACTGTGAATTCGGTAGAGCTGCTGCCTCTCAAAATGAAGGTGGTCGGATGGATCCCGGCCCGGGGCCTTTCTGGGTGGTTTGCATGTTCTCCCCGTGCTGAGTGGGTTTTCTTCAGGTACTAAAAAGTTAACTTTGTTAACGCCAAGCTAATCTGCTCGAGCTCATCTGAAGGCCACATGAAGTGTGGAGGTGTGTAGCTCCTGGCTCTGCAGAACGTTGGCGACCTCTGTGCACGGTGCACCTCAGAACCGCTGAGCCCGTCAGAGCTCCGTTCTTTCACAAAGGTTTGTAGAAGCAGTCGGCGTGGCTAGGTGCTTCATTTTATACACCTGTGGCCAAGGAAGGGACTGTAACACCTGAATTCACTCTGACTCTGGTCAGTTTGTGATCCTGGTCCTCCTGGACCTTAGCGCTGCTTTTGACACGGTTGACCACAGTATCCTTTTATCAAGATTAGAACACTGGTTCTGTTTGTATCTGGGCGACAGGAGTTTTGTGTTAATTTTGTTGGTAATAGTTTATCTGCTTCAGTGCCTCCATCCTGCGGGGTCCTGCAGGGCTCAATTCTTGGACCCCTTCTGTTTTCATTGTATCTGCTCTCCTTGGGGTCTTGCAGACTTGTTTGAGGCAGTCATGGTTCCACGCAGATTATTGAACAAGAACTTTCACCAGGACTGCCTCAAACGAGTCGGCGGGGGAGAGGGCGGACTCAGAAACCATCTTGGAACCATCAAACTGGTTGACCCACTATGTGAAGGTACAGTTTATAAGACTGAGTTGTTGTGGCTCCTCGGACTGATGAAGTCTTTTGGAGGAAAGATGAAACGTTGGACATACTTATTATTGTAAAACTGTCTTTTAGGTGGTGCACATTATTTCTTTGTAGCTGCCTTGTATTGCTTTGTACAAGCCAAAACAGAAAACTGACATGGTCTCAAGACACCTGCGACAACTCTGACCGTCTTGAGAGAAATTTTGTAAATCCAATTTTTAAAAAACTTGTTCAAAACTGAAGCCAGGAGGCTGCATGCGTCTGTGACTCAAGCGAGGAAATGAAAACCCTGAAAAGTCTGGAGATGGTCGTGTGAACGCTGCTCAGCCCAGAGACATTCCACCTTCAGTGATTTGAAGGACAGTTTGATCACCTACCTTCATGGTTTCCTCTGAAATGGCTTCTTGCTTGTACTGTGTGCCGTACCACTCCTCAGTTCTGTCGGTTTGACCCTCAAATGACTTGGACACCACTGCAACTCTGCAAAGGTACAACAACAAACAGGTCTGTACTTGCATATCCTCCGTCAGAGATTTTAAACTCCTCTCTGGAAAAATCAGCGGCCAGTTTAAAATCACTTTTTCTGCTTTTAAAACAAACTAAAGGAAACTTCTTACTGCTTGGATTTAATTCGCTGACCTGTTGGTGAAAAACCTGTTTAATCTGACCACATGGACCGTGTCTCAGGTTTGGACTTTACATTTTGCGTGCTCTTTACGATTTAAATTTATTTATATATTTTACTTCTAAATAAACAGGTTTTGTTGCAATATTTTTTAATCATAGTGGACAAAAATAATTAAAATACTGATATTGGTGCATGGACAAATAAACTGAGAGCCAAGGAGCAAATATTGTTCAATAATAATGAATTTGATCGCATCTCTAAATCTGTTTTCATTAAAAATGTACAAAAATAATAAAAAAAAACCACACATTTATTATTATTATTATTTCCTGTTTAAAATGACATAACTTCTGATCATTCACTGGATATTTGAGAAGCTGTAAAACACAAGAACCATGCGAGGAACCGAGACTGTGGCGGACGTCTAAACGAACTTTTCTCCAACTCACCTGACGTTTTCTGGTCGGAGCTTGTCGAGCACCATCTCGATCAGATCCGGCCTGAAGTCCTCCAGAAGATACTCGGCTGCGAGAACTTCCTCCAGAAGGTAGTACTGCAACACAGAACAGAAACCTGTTGACAGGAAACAGCACGAAGCTGGAGGACGTTGGATAAAGAGATTCCAAGTTGTTAGTGACAACATCTAAATTCACTGTTTAACAAAAGCCTCAGATTCTAAAACAAGACGAGCTTTGTAAGTCGTACAGAACATGATCTTTAGTAGTGATTCCTCTTCTGTCACTCAGAAAGCTCTAATCTTCTGGATCAGAGATCATCGAATGACAGCTGCAGAAAGAGTCACTGAGGTGAAAGGTACCTACATGCAGCAAACCTGCCACTTTAGAGGTGTAGCCACGGGGTCGCTCCTTGTCCTTAAACCTGAAGGCTACTTTGCTCAAATCCTACAAACAGAAACGAGCAGAACACACGACGAGGAGAAGTTTGAGCAGTCGGGTCTGAGATGACGAGCGCTGCTGTATAAACACAGTCACTGTTAAAATGAAACGGATCCCACCTTGCATTCTTCAAAGACCCACTCCTGAGGCCCCTCGGTGCGAAGTTTCTGGATGTACTGGAACATGTGAAAGATGATGTCCTCAACGTGCACTGCAGAGACAGATCACGCCTCAGTCACTGCAATCAGACGTCTACACACAAACACACCTGAAGCCCGATGCGTTTCCTGAAAACTAAACTCCCAGACGTTTCCTCATCTCTCCACACGGCCTCCTCGTCAGTTCAGACATACTTACACAAGCCCTCCTCAGTCAGGTCCACGTTGATGATAAAAAACATGAAGCCTTTGGCTCCTTCTTTCTGCCCTCCCACGAGCGTGTTCACCCAGCCTTTAAAACAACAACAAATCACTTCGGTGACGTTAAGAAGAGGGGGCGCCTTTCTGGAAACCAACGTTTGACTTCAAGGTAAAAAGAAAGTTGAGGTTCAACAGAAGCAAACGGGGGAGAACAATCCTTGAAGTGCCTCCAGCGCGTCGTCGTACCTTTAGACTTCAGCTCGGACAGCAAACTGCCAGGTCCTTCGTGACCGATCAGATGTCCCAGATAATGTCCCGGGTTTGATTTATGGTACTTCTGCAGGTCTGGGATGGGAAACGTTACATAAAGGTTTCTTATGTCTTTGATGGGGACCACTTTGTAGAATTTCTGTGAAAGAAAGACAAAATCAAGAATGATCCCAGAATTCAAAGCAAAGCTCAATAAAAGTCTTTGTGAAATCTAATGAACTACTTTATTTCTTGTTGCGTTACAGCAAAATGTTAAAAAACAAAAGAAAGAAGTGACCCACTCTGAGGTGTTCCTCCTGGAAGGGGTGTTCAGGGAATTCTGGGACAGGAACGTTCTTGTTTTCCACTTCTCCAAACAGTTTTACCACCATGGACGTCAACTCATCTAGAGACTCTGAAAAGATGGAGGAAAGCCTTCTGCTGAGGCAGTTTGTACACCCCCCCCAGGTTTTGCATCATATTTGTGTGAACTAAAAGCTTTACCTCTGCCCAACACACACAGCCCCATGAGGTTAGCAGAATAATACGTGGAGTGAAACGTTAGGAGCTCCTGACGGACGTCGACCCCCTCTTTAGATGGTCTGGTCTCAAGCGTCAGTTTGTTTCCTGAAGCAAAGGTTACATTTATCTTCTGAATATTTACATTTATCATGCATTAATTTAATACAATTCAGTTTATTTCTGTAGCGCCAAGTCCCAACATGCATCGTCTCAGGGCACAAAAACATTCACAGACTTTATTAAAGACAATTAGTAAAAGCTCTCCATCTTCACTTTGTCACAGTCGCCCATCCTGAGCAAGAACAGAGGAGACAGTGGAAAGAAAAACTCCCTTTAACAAGAACAAACCTCCATCAGAACAACGGCATCGGCTTTGATGTTCGATATTAAAAAATATAAACAACAACGGACAAGATCAGTCTATAAAAAACATCTTAAAGTTTAAATTTTACTGCGATCAGAAACGCAGTTTGACACAAAATGGATTAAAAATAAATCTCCTGCCAGTGGGATCATTGTAACACCAGGTACAAATCAGCTGATCTTATTTTGTAAAGAAAAACTAACTCCAATTTCCCCCTGGGAACGATTGATTGATTAAGTAATTAATTAATTAAGGAAGTATGCATCGATCATACCAGCAGTAGTTAATAGAATTTATAAATTACAAAGTCTTACATTCAACATAAAACAAAACAGCTGAAACATTTTCTATGATAAAACAGAAAGAAGTGCGGCACGGTGGTGCAGTTGGAGGAGCTGCTGCCGCTCAGCGAGAAGATCGCCAGATCAATTTCTGGCCAGGGGCCTTATTGGGTGGAGTTTGTTCTCTGCGCGACCTGTCCAGGTGTCCCTGGATGTGGGCACCAGTGACCCCACGACCCGAAAAGGAAGAAGCAGGTAAAGATGGTGGATGGATAGAAAGAAGTGTCGGGTAGATACCCAAAACATAAAACAGACTTTAAATGCAACTTTGGCCCAGTGGTGAGGAGGCCACCGTCCAACCAAGGGATCAAACGCCCGACCTGTTCATCTTGAACATGAAGAAAATAAGTTAGAGGACATGGAGGAGAGGACAGAGTGAGATGGAGGAGGACTCGCCGAGGCGACCCCTGGAGAGAAAGAGAAGGACAGAGAGCAAAGAACAGAAAGAGAAGGACAGAGA
>NC_056498.1:45060860-45068165 GCF_014905685.2 Nematolebias whitei
GAGCAAAGAACAGAAAGAGAAGGACAGAGAACAAAGAACAGAAAGAGGACAGAAGAAGAAAAGTGTGAACGAGTTTATGAATTAGACGTAAAAGAGAAAGTTTTAAAACGAGTCCTTAGAAGAGATTACACAACTCCAGTGTGCCATCAGGTGGTGGTTCTGGAGTTCATTTCTTTACCTTAGAATAACTTTTACATCCATTTTTATTATGAAGAATAAAACATGTGACTCTTGTTGTTTATATTTCTTGAGATACTAACACAAAGCAATTCATACAAATGCTGCGAGAACTGTTTTTAACTGAGGTGTGGTGAGTCTGGTTCTGTTCGGACGTGTGAAAACATTTTTTAAAAGCATTACTGAAAACATGTTCAAACTTTAATACACACGTTAAAAACAGCTAATCTAAAGTCTAAACAGGGAATTTTATTAACTAGCTGCTTTACTTTTGTGCATTATTGCCTTAAAGTTGCAGCTCAGCACGGACCGTTGTCCAGTTCACTTGAGTGGAACAGAACCGGCCAGAACCACACACCTGAGACCTGCGATCAGCGGGTCAGGGTTTCTACCTGTTCCAAATTTACTGAAGGGGTGGTTTGGGTTGCCCGTGGCCTTCTCGAGCTGAAAAAGCCTCCAGGCGTCGTTCATCAGGTTCTTTTCATGCTCCGAGTCCACGGCGTTGACCTCGCGGTCCTTACAGCTCTCGTCGAACAGAGGGCACAGGAAGAACTGGGCGAACCTACAGAAATAATGACGGCACAGTCGGTTGAACATTCACTGGGACACAGCACACATTTGCATGAGCTCCAGGTCTGGACAACGGACATGCAAAGGAGGAACTACAAAGCAAACCAGCGCCCACGTCTTAATTCAACAACGAGCAGGTTCAAAGCCACCATCACCACGAGCCTCTGTAGAAGTATTGAGCATGTATCAGGACACTTTGTAGAAGTGCTTTTCAGCGCTAACGTTTGTTTTATCGTGATGCAAGCACAGCATGGGGGAAAACAGAGACGCACTCGATCCTTTCCGACGACGTTTCAGTGGAACAATCGTCAATAATTAATGTTCCTCTGCTCTGTCCTTTCCTGCCACTGGAGTCCAGAGGGCCTTCACAGATCACCGGCACACGGGAACAATCGGCGTGTGCGACACAAACAGGTGCGCTCTGAGCCGTCATTCATCAGGTAAGTTTATCCTGGCAGGTTCAGCTCAGACCTCCTGCCCCGTCCAAACAAACACAGCTGCTGTTGAGCCTGAGGTCTCCAACCTTACAGGGGGCGGGGGTACAGACCACACCAGCGAGAATAAAGAACCCTACGGTGACACACTGTCTGGTAACTAAAGAGGGGCGGCAGCCGTCTGGATTTGAGTGAACAGCAGCAGCACAAAGAGTGATCAGCTGTGCAGACATGAACGTGGAGCACGATGAAGATTTGTTGAGACAAACACAGAAAATAGAGCGTCTCAAAGATCACTCCTTGCGTAGCACGAGGTTAAATAATTCTAATAAGAGTACCTATCAAGAGCTCCTTGCAAGTGCTCATGGGATACGTCGAAGTAGTAGTTGGTGTGCTCGCCGCTTGTGAAGGCGTTGGAGCTTCCTGCGTGCTCGCTGAGGAACTGGCTGTACTCGTTCTCCTTGGGGTACTTTTCTGTTCCCAGGAACAACATGTGCTCACAAAAGTGCGCCAGGCCTGAGATGTTCTCTGGGTCCGACAGCGAACCTGAGAACGCAGGAGAAACGGACACACAAACGTCAGAGTTTACAACAGTTCGGTCAGAATCGGTGCAACATTCACAGGTTAATGGTCGAGAAAGCAAAGAGTCAAGAAGAAGATGGTAGATATTAAATGATACAAGATAATCTCCGAGCTGCTAAAATGACTCAAATGTGTCAGGGTTATTGGACTACGGCCAACCTCCCATAGCGTGGCTGCAAGAGGAATTGCAACCCCAGGTTATTGAGACGGACGGATGGTAGAAAAGCAGAGAAAACCATCCCGATCCAGAACAACACATTTATTCACATCTGTATTAAAGAGATCAACAAAAACATGACAAATTATCAGAAAGAATAAAAAGGACAGGCTTTCTTTTGATTGCAGAGAAACCATCTAATCAGCTGATTTTGGCCACTATTGGTAAAAACGCACCTGAGCAGTTAACAGATGACAACGTAGGAAAATAAAGATGCAGCAGCTACAACCGGATTACTGCAGCTCACAACTTAGCTTCAAGTAAAAACGCTTTTTATCTATTATTTATCAAGTGTGCAAGTTCTTCTAAGACCTGCTAAATGTTCATTTAAATTAAAGAATGCTTGTATTTTGTAAAATAAATAAATGGTGTTACACATGGGCCGTCTGCTGCCCTGATTTCTAAACGTCGTCTTCTGCTGATAAAACCTTCAAGTTAAGAGAAGTTCTCTTTAGTAGAAGAAATCCAGTAAGACACAAATATTCAACACTCTGGCCAACTATTTTTGTTCAGTCTAATCATTTATTTGGATCAAAGTACAGCAGTCCCTCGCTAATTTGCAGTTCGTTTTTCGTGGACCCGCTCTGTCTCGATTTTTCAAAGTAAGACTGGACCTGACACACAACGGGCTGATTGATGGACGAGCCGCACAATCGGCATGAAGCTGCAGAGTCCAGGCCCAGAGGGAAAACACTCATGAAGCCTCTCTGGATATGGCATTATTTAATCCAATAACACGTAATGACATGTCTTATTATAAAGTGTATAATTGTTGTATTTTTTATGACGGAGGGGAACCTGCTCCTCGCTTCCTTCCAAGAAAGCAAACCCTTTACCTATGTGGACATCCAAGGCAGCAGAGGACTTGTCTGTAGTCGGGTCGCTGATGAGCATGGCCTTCAGGCCGTTGGTGAACTCCAGGCCTCTATAAACCCGCTTGTCTTCTGGAGAGCGAATTATATCACTGACCACCCTCCTCACAGCCGGATCGGTCATTCTGGGAGGAGACGATGACACCAGCCTGCAGTGGAGGGAACATTTACACTTTACGTTTGCTGCATTTCGCCTTTCAGGTCCGGACAGTAGATTTTAAACTTAAAACAACTCATACACTGACAAACTTCAAAACAAAGAAAAGAAATGTCTTTAAGAAAAAAAAAGATTAAGAGTCCATTGTGACATTTTTAGAGCGGATGCAAGACGTGCACGCACCCTCAAATCATATCAAAACATCACTGCGACACATCCAGTACAATATAGATATAGATATAGACTGCTGGGAGGAGAGGCCATCGCTCTGGGAGGAGTTCTGCCCAGCATTCAGGCGGTCCTACATCCGGGAGGAACCGAGAGACCAGCCGAGTCTGGGTGGACGGATCAGACGGCATCTGCAGCCAGTTTCTCAGGATCCACTGTGGGATGGACCTTTACCAGAGATCCTTCCTGTCTACAGCATCAGCATCTAGAACATCTCTTAATGAAATGAGCATAACGAGTTACTACAACTAATAATTTCCCTCTGGGATTAATAAAGTATTTTTGAATTGAATATAAGTGAGAAAATCTGTTCCAGGGAAACATTAAATGAGCTGCTTGCACACGTGTGAACACCCTTAAACAACTGGTTTGTTGAAGCACTTACTGGTTTTGTCAGTGTTCTCAGGAGTACACCTGCCATTAATTAAAGAGACTGAGCGAACTGAAATAAAGATTTTCTTCATATTTTCTCACTTCTGCTCTGGGGTAAAAGTCAAGCTTCATTAAGAGTTTAAAGTCTCAAAAATGCTCAAAAAAGGTGGAAATTTCAATAAATCTGCACAATAAATGCATAAACTTAAAAAAATATCAATATCACTAAGGACTGCAGTAAATCCCAGACCAGGTCCATTCAAGATGTGGCCCTCGGGCCACATGAGGCCCTTTTGAAAGCTTCTTTGGCCACCACAAAGCAGGCAGAATCCCAAACGTCTTGTCTGAAGAAAATGCAAGAATACGCTGTGATGAAAAATCCCAATGAGAAGACTACAAGTCAGGCCATTCCTCTTTCTCTGCAGGTTTTCCAGTAAGAATGGGCAGCTAAACCACCAACTACTGTGACCAGTTTAGACAATCAAACAGAAGTGACTATGTTCTGAGCCCAAAACTGAAAGACAGAATATTTGCTGTCTTTGATGAAAAGCTTTGAAAATCTATTGCCCGTGGCTCTCAAACACCCGTCATGTTTATATGCTGCCCACTAGTAAATGAAGCTGAACAGCTATAAGTGTTTGTATTTATTATTATTATTTATTTATTATTTATCATTATTTATTTATTATTTTAAGTACCGTTCTTTCATGTTCTGCTGATAATCTAATAGATGCTCACTGGCCTTGACTTTGTTTTTCATTTAACCTTTATTTAGTCTCATCGCGTCACAACGACTCATTTTCAAGAGAGACCTGTTTAAGACAGACAACATATAGAGTACAATAAATAACAATATACACAACAATACAAGCGATTCAAAAATAATGTTGTAAATTTATGGGGCATTAAGTTGATCCTCACAGCTGATTTAGCTGATGGTGATGACAGACGAGAAAGTGAGTGAGGAAATGTGAATTGATCCCAATTTAAACAATATCACACAGCAAGTTTTTCTAACGTCCTGCTGCCCAACTTTTCATCTTCAATTCTAAAAGTTATGTTTGGTTCTGGAACAAGACTAGATCACCATCTTCACTGTGAAGCACGGTGGGGGCAGCATCATGCTGTGGGCTTGCCTTTCTTCGCCTGTACCTGGGATTTTAGCCAGCAGCAGTTTTTATTTTGGACTAAAACATTCAGGTGTTAGACCAGAAAGCACAAGATTTATAGATTATATATTTAAACCATAATGGCGTCAAATAACTTCACAGGAAGTATAAGTTTAAATGTCACAAATCTACAACCTGATCTGTGTGGTGATTTAAGAGACGTCCTCACAGTCTGACAAACTAAAGGGACATTAGGACATATATTACCGAGACAAGGTGTGGGCTGCTGATCCAAGTATTTCATCAGAGGCTGATCACCAGAGTATTAACTTCATGGTGTACGCCAGCTCATTGCACGTTTCAAATATTTATATGCAACATGTTATTTCAGTTCAACTGCATGTGATGCGTCACATTAAATGGAGAAACATTATAGAAATTATTTGTTTGGTTCAATGTTTTTACCTGTCATCTTAAGAAGTGTGTAGACTTTTTAGCTCTACTGTAAATTTGACCTGTTTCAGTTCTTGAGAAGTGATTCGGCAGCAAATGGTTGAAAAAGGAGTCAAAAACTATTGAATAAAAGCTGTCATCACTGCTGTGGACAAAACTCAAATCTGATGAAGCATAAAGAGGAAGAAAAGTAGATATTTTTTTACTTTGGAAAAAAAAAAGGACTTAAATGTAAACTCCTTCAGCACCAGGTGGATAAGTTCGAGTAGCTTCAGCATCACGAACCTCACGTTTGAAAAAAGTCGACAGATCTCTGGCGTTTTAAAATGAACATTTAAAGCTGCCGGACACAAAACTAGGAGCTCTGATCGTGATCAGAAGTGCAGAGCATAAACATTGCCATGTTTTCACACAAGCAAACCTAGCATGTTAGCTTGTCTCATCAGCTGCTACAGAGCAAGAAGTTAACAAACACAAACAACAAACACGTTACCTGACTAGTTCTGTGGAAACGTAACAACTCGGCTGAAGGACAAAATGTTCCACAACGACCAAAAAAGTGTTTAGCAATACAGCTAAGAGTGACAGGATTAGCAACCCGACAGGTTAGCTAGGTCAACAAACCGGCTTAAAAAGCAAGCTAACCGCTAACGTTGGTTCGGTAGCTAAGCAGCTTCGCGTTTCATGCTAAATGTAATTACTTATTAAAAAGCTGAAACATTTGTAGGACTTACTTAAACTTTGGAATAATAAAAGCGCAGCTTCCTGTTGACTGAAGACACTTCGTAAAGTGGGCCGTTCGGTTAATGCACTTGAGCATACTTTACGATTAGATCCAAACAAGCCATGGGGTTTTACGGCGCCATCTTAAAACAGGCAAGAGCAGCCGAACACATCATTATCGATAGAATCGTATAGTACCATAAAAGATTAGCTGTAACGTTTTTCAAAAATCATCAAGACAGAATAAAAGAAGCAAAAACATTCGTTAACACAATTGTAAATAACGTCCACCGAGCAAAATGTCTAGAACTTATTTAAATTATTTGTCGCGTCATTGATTCTGTTTGTGATTATTCGGGTCTATAAGCGGATTTCCTTATATGGTTTATTCTTCCGCCTCAGTTGTCAAGCCTTTAAATCCAAGTGTGCTGCAGTGGCGGCACGAGCACAGAAATTTAAATACATTTTAATCTTCCTTTTAATTCGTGTGTATTTAATTTTTTTACTTGTTAATAATGTCTTGAAGGTATATGTATATAGTTAAAGAGAAGTTTATTTTGATAATAATAATATTGAACAAAAGAATTATAATGAATTCATTCAACCATTATTTATACAGGTTAATCCCATTGAGCCTCGGGGACTCATTTACAAGAGAGACCTGATTTTAACAAAAAGTGATGACAACAAAGACAACAATAGACAAAATGATGCATACCTTCTTATTTTATTTTTATTTTATGACTTGCTTTTGTGGTTTGAGCAGCAGACGGTCTTGACTCAACATTTACTCAATGACTGCAGCCTCACGCAAAGAAAACTACAAAAAGTGAATTGGATGTGATGAGGTCAGGCAGGAATCCCTGTGGACTAAGATGTTTTTAGATGACCTGTGGTGAGAACAGGGAACAGGTGGAAGAGAACTTGGAGAGGTGGAGGTATGCACTTGAAAGAAGAGGAATGAAAGTCAGTCGTAGTAAGACAGAGTCCATGAATGAGAGGGAGGAGGTGGAACAGTGAGGCTACAAGGAGCAGAGGTCACAAAGGAGCAGGACTTCAAGGACTTGGGGTCCACTGTCCAGGAACATGGGGAGTGTGGTGAAGAGGTGAAGAAGAGAGTCCAGGCAGGATGGAGTGGATGGAGAAAAGTTTCAGGAGTGATTTGTGACAAAAGGGTGTCAGCAAAGGTCAAAGGAAAAGTTTATGGACAAAAAGACAGGAGACAGAACTGGAAGTGTCAGAAATGAAGATGTTGAGGTTCTCCTTAGGAGAGACAAGGATGGAGAAGATCAGGAATGAGATCATCAGAGGTACAGCACAGGTTGAACAACTGGGAGATGAAGTTAGAGAGGACACACTGAGAGGGTTTGGACATGTCCAGAGGAGGGACAGTGGTTTGGACATGTCCAGA
>NC_056498.1:45068265-45069312 GCF_014905685.2 Nematolebias whitei
TTGGACATGTCCAGAGGAGGGACAGTGGTTTGGACATGTCCAGAGGACGGACAGTGGTTTGGACATGTCCAGAGGAGGGACAGTGGTTTGGACATGTCCAGAGGAGGGACAGTGGTTTGGACATGTCCAGAGGACGGACAGTGGTTTGGACATGTCCAGAGAAGGGACAGTGGTTTGGACATGTCCAGAGGAGGGACAGTGGTTTGGACACGTCCAGAGGAGGGACAGTGGTTTGGACATGTCCAGAGGACGGACAGTGGTTTGGACATGTCCAGAGGAGGGACAGTGGTTTGGACATGTCCAGAGGAGGGACAGTGAGCATATTGGTAGAAGGATGTTAGAAATGCAGCTGCAGGAAAAAGACAGGAGATACATGGATGCAGTTAGAGGACATGGAGGTAGTTGGAGTGAGGACTGAGGACAGAGTGAGGACAGAGGACAGAGTGAGGACAGAGGGGGACTCACTGTGGAGACCCCTGAAGAGGGAAGTGATGAAAGAAGAAGAAGAAGAAACAAACTGAATTTGATGTATCAAATTGTTCTGACCCTTTGTACCGTCGTTGTCTCACCACTAGGTGTGGACAGATTCCTTTACTTCGTCACTGACATGTTCAGAGTCACCTGTTCACTCATCTAACCAGGTTAAATCTGGCCCTCTGGACGATTCTTCTGGTTGAAATGTTTCTTTTTTATCCAAAAGACTTATTCAGTCTAAGGAGCTGCAATAAACTCAGTCATATAAGCACCACCTTCTCATGGTGGATCAACCAGTTTGCGGTTGACATCCAGAACTAGCTGTTCACATGAGAAAGGAGGACCATCAACGTAACAATCATTAAACAGGCAGAGGCCTCCGTGTTCAACTGTCCCCCTCCAACAATCCTGTTATTAGTATCACCCAGTCCTCTGCGAATAGCAAGCAGCCATCAGGGTGCTATTTCAATTCAGTTTATTTCTTCAGCTCCAAGTCACAACAGAAGTCGTCTCAGGGACTGAACAAAAACATTCATCTATAAAATAATAATTGAACAGAAACATTCATCTATA
>NC_056498.1:45069322-45072257 GCF_014905685.2 Nematolebias whitei
AACAGAAACATTCATCTATAAAATAATAATTGAACAGAAACATTCATGTATAAAATAATAATTGAACATTATTTATCTGAGGAGCAGCTTTGAGTTTAACTCCATCACTGAACTCTCATCTTGAACAAGCATGAAGGCGACAGTGGAAAGAAAAACTCCCTCATGAGGAAGAAACCTTTAGCAGAACCAGGATCAGGACAAGAGGACCATCTGCTTCCACCGGCTGGGTTTGGTAGGAATAGATACACAATGGCAGGTCAAGAATCACATGTTAAGAAATAGTATCAAATGAAAACTGTTCAGTTTTAACAATTCATTTAATGAAATGAGGTCAATTTGTCCTCTAGTAGTCTAAGTATATAGCAGCAGAACAAGCTGACCCTAACTATAGGATTTATCAAAAAGGAAAGTCTTAATCCCAGTCTTAAACTGGACAATGTGTCAGCCTCATGGACAGAAACTGGAAGTTGGTTCCACTAGAGAGGAGCCTGAGAACTGAAAGATCTTCCTCCCATTCTGCTTTTGTAAACTCTAGGAACCACAAGTAAACCTGCAGTCTGAGAGAGAAGTGCTCTGTTAGTAAAATATGGAACAACAAGATCTGTAAAATAAGATGGAGCTAGGCTGTTGAGAGCTTTGTAGGTTAGAAGTAAGATTTTGAATTCTGTTCTGGATTTGACAGGGAGCCAATGGAGAGAAGCTGAAACTGGAGAGATCTGATCTCTCCCAGTAACTCCAGTTAAGACTCTGGCAGCAGCATTTTGGATCAACTGAAGACGTTTTAAAGAAGTATTTGGACACCCAGATAATAAACCATTGCAATAGTCCAGTCTAGATGTGACAAATGCATGGACCAGTTTTTCTGCATCATCTTTAGATGTTTCTAATGTTAGTGATATTACGCAGGTGGAAGAAGGAGGTTCTAGTAACGGTTTTAATGTGGGGGATAAAAGGCATGCCCTGATCAAAAATAACACCAAGATTTTTAACATTACAACTGGAGGACAGATTAATGTCCTAAGATGCTCAGGTCCCAAAACTAAAACCTCAGTCTTGTCTGTGTTCAAAAGCAGAAAATTTAGGGTCATCCAGGTTTTTATGTCTTTAAAACATGTTGGTAGTCTAAGTAGCTGATTTGATTCATTGGGTTTCATGGACATATATCATTGTGTGTCATCGGCATAACAATGAACATTTATCCCATTCTGTTTAATAACTTTACCTAATGGAAGCATGTACAAGGTAAAGAGTATTGGTCCAAGCACTGAACCTTGAGGAACTCCATGACTAACTTTGGTGTATGATGAAGATTCATTATTTACATTTACAAATTGGAAGCAGAAGAGATATCAGAAAGATATGATTTAAACCATTTTAGAACAGTTCCTGTAATTCCAACATCATATTCAAGCCTCTGTAGTAAAATATTGTGATCAACTGTATCAAATGCAGCACTAAGGTCTAACAGGACCAGTAGAGACACAAGTCCATTGTCTGAGGCCATGAGAATATCATCAGTGACTTTTACTAGTGCTGTTTCTATGCTATGATGAGCTCTAAACCCTGACTGAAACTCTTCAAACAGATTATTTCTTTGTAGATGTTCACGTAACTGACCTGCAACTAGTTTCTCTATAATGTTTTTAGATGGAGCTGCTGCCTCTCAGCGAGCAGGTCCCTGGTTCAAACCCCGGTCCAGGGGCCTTTCTGGGTGGAGTTTGCATGTTCTCTCCGTGCATGCGTGGGTTTTCTCCGGGTACTCCGGTTTCCTCCCACAGACCAAAAACATGCATGTTAGGCTGATTGGTAACTCTAAATTGTCCCTAGGTGTGAGTGAGAGAGTGAATGGTTGTTCGTCTCGTTTGTCTCTATGTGTCCCTGTGATGGACTGGAGACCCGTCCAGGGTGTACCCCGCCCCTCGCACAGTGATTGCTGGACATGGGCACCAGCGACCCCCGTGACCCAAAATGGAATAAACGGGTAAAGAAAATGGATGGATGGATGGATGTTTTTAGATGAAAGTTAGATTAGCTATAGGTCTATAATTGGCTAGGATTCCTGAGTCAAGGTTATGTTTCTTAAGTAAAGGTTTAATTACAGAAATCTTAAAGCTCTGTGGTACGTAACCGTTTATTAGAGACAAATTAAGCATATCCAAGACGTGGTTATTAATTAAGGGAAATACCTCTTTAAACAGTCTGGTTGGGATGGGATCTAGCAGGCATGTGGATGGTTTAGATGAGGTTATTATTTTTGACAATTCAGAGCTCAACAGGACAAAAACTGTCCAAACATAAATCAGGCTCTAGTGACATTTTTAAAGTTGTCTCATCTGACACAGAACCAGAGACGATATGTTGGTTTGAATTTTTTCCTTAACTGAAACAATTTTATTTCTAAAGAATCTCATGAAGTCGTCACTGCTTGTAGTTGTAGGGACACATGGTTCAACAGAGACAATCTATTTATAAGACTAAGCTGAACACAGCACCTCATACTGAAGTCTTTCGGATGAAAGACGAAACGTTTCTTCATTTTTTTGTTCTTGTTTGTTTGTTTTGTTTCTTGAACGTCCAGAGGACCAGACTTAACTTTTTGAGACAACAGAGACAGGATTTTTCATTAGACTAGCTTTGGTACTGAAAAGGAACCTGTGGTTATTTTTATTCTCATCAATTAAAGATAATCTAACAAATTATCTCTGAGAATCTAACAACTAACGATCAATTGTTAGACTAATGGCCCCTCCTTTACCATGTGAACAGCTAGTTCTGAACAAGAACTGCTGTCAGCAGCAAACTGGTTGATCCACTATGAGAAGGTGCTGCCTCCTCCCTGTACAGAGCCTTGTAAATCTGTGACGCCCCAGACACTGATGTATATGTACAGGTACATGTATGTATGCACATATATACATATATATATATATACATA
>NC_056498.1:45072357-45077357 GCF_014905685.2 Nematolebias whitei
TATATATATATAAATGCAGGTGAATCATGAATAATGTAGTACTCCCCACCACCTTGAGCACATGCATATTTAGTTTTTTCAAATTTGTGTATTTTGCTTCTTTTTGATTATTTCATGGTTTTTTTTGTATACTTGTAAAATACCTGAAATTTTCCCCAGGGATTAACAAAGTATCTTTCTAAGATGGAGTTTGTTGCATCTCCTCAGACTGAAGAAGTCTTTTGGATAAAATACGAAACATTTCAACAAGAAGACTCTTGTCCAGAGGACCTGACTCTACCTGGTTACATTTATCTACCTGGATTATTATCAGGACCTTTGAACTGGTCGATCATTTTCAACTCAGGTCATTTTATTCTGTTGAGCCCAGAGAACATTCACCTTCATGACCTTTCATAGATTATTTTGATTCTTCTCCACTTCTAGCTTTGAAAGGTGTCAGTCAGTAACTTGTCAGATGTGTGTGTTGACGTTCAGAAACTAAAAGACAGAATTAGTGTCTTTGTCCCGAGGAGAGATTTAAATTCCAGATGTGATCAGGTTCCGCCCGCTGACATTAGACTCTGACTTCAGCCCGCCCTGTTATCGGTCGTTTCTGTTTGGACAGAAAGAGGAACTGATTGTGAACTGATCCAACGAGACTCTCTCATCAACCCTCCTCTTTTAAATCTTAACTCAGCAGTTCTGTAAATCCATCTGAACCGTTCAGCTCGTGGCTCAAACCACCAAAGAACTGAACCCGTAGGCGACATGGAGGACCCATCAGCTCCGCAGGCCCAGAAGAAAGTTGTAGCTGTGGTAGGCGGTGGGTTGGTAAGAAAAGAAAATGAAAGTAAATTATTAACTCATTGCAGTGTTTTTTATCTCATGAGCAACAAAGAAACATTCTTTTATCACATGATGGGAAGATAATTGTAAAAATATTGTAGCAAACAGGGTGAAGACCTAACGGAGGGATTGCTCATGGCCGTGCACCTTGGACTGTGTTTGTGTCAAACAGAGGTTTTGTGTTAATGCTTCTCTTTACGGTTCAGGTTGGAGCTCTGAACGCCTGCTTCTTCGCCAAAAGAGGCTTTCAAGTGGAAGTCTTTGAAACAAGAGAAGGTAACGTTAAATGTTCTTCTGAAGCCTCCTGCCTCTCAGAAATAGAGTCAAATTAAAGCAGATTATAAACAAAATTCAATCAAATTAAAGCAGATTATAAACAAAATTCAATCAAATTAAAGCAGATTATAACCAGTTCCTCACAGCTCAAGATTATTCTGTGTTTGATGGACAGACATTCGCTCGGCCCAAACTGTGAGGGGCCGAAGCATCAACCTGGCCTTGTCTCTCCGAGGCCGGCAAGCCCTGAAGCATGTTGGAATGGAAGACAAGGTAATCTGATTACATTGGTTTACCTGGGAAGTACTCTGTCTCACTGGGCTGCGACTGACGGAGACCAGAAGTAAAAAATTAAACAATTTTCCACGTAACAGATTACTGTTACTTTTATTTTGCAAAAACAATTATGTGACAATAAGTGGATACTCCAAGGTGGTGATTCATAGAGTATGCCCCAGTTTTTAATGGGCCCACGTTTAATGTTTGCTCTTTAATATTCGCCCGGATTTATCTTCTCAGATCATCTCCAAGGGGATTCCCATGAACGCCAGGATGATCCATTCCCTGAGTGGGAAACAGTCCCCGATCCCTTATGGGAAGAAAGGCCAGGTAAACAACGACTCCTGATCCCCCTGACAGCTGTAGACCTGCAGCCATTTCAGAATCAGAATCAACTTTATTGGAATTGCACCGATACAACACAAACATGTACGTACAGTCGTCCGAAAGATGGGCGGAGTGCACGAAGCTGCAGCTATAGAAAGCGCGGCCTTATCTTGTTCTTATTCAGAATAATATTTTTGAGATAGGAAAAGGGGGAGAAACATGAGGGTAGATGGTGGTATTACAAAAAACGATCTTTCACATCTTGTCTATCAGGACACGATTTGAGACATCAAAAGAACTCCACCAGCAGCTCAACTAAAACATGAGTACATTTGCATTTGACGTCGAGGTGTTGAGATTTGTCCATGAGCGTTTTTTCAGATCAGCCACAGTTTCTGAAGATGTTGTTCCAGCCAGCAGTTCTGATAAGCCTGCACAGAGAGTTCTGTACGATAGATGAAGCTTTTGTCCTTGGGTACTCATGTCCCAGGAGAATTTGATGGTCGGCCTGTCTCCGAGGCCGTCGAGAGTCTGATTCTTGTTTTTCTTCAGGCAGAGATTACTTTTTTCCAGCCTTGAGTCCATCTGGGCGTTCTGGTTCTGAAAATGCCTAATTGTGGGATTCCATTCCCCTGATCCATGCTATGAGTCTCCTTCAAGGTCGAACCCACCACGGTGACGAGTCCCAGAAGCCGCAGGTGACCTGCGATTCTCATAAATCGCCTCCACCTTACGGTTAAGCTCGTACACCAGATGATTTAAAGTTCCCACAGCGAGGACCAGACCTTCACACTGACTTGGAAGCTTTTCCATGGCCGAAACTGGTCCCGCCGTCTTCTTCAAAAGTCGATAAAACAGAGCCCCGGCGATGCCAAAAAGCAGAGTCCCTGCTATCATGATTCCAAATATATAAACGTCTTCAACATCTTCTTGAGACAGAACTGAGAGACACATCATCTGCCACACTCCCCACGAATCCATGACGTACCCCACAGCGTGAGTCAGCTGGGCACACAGGTTCTCCAGGACCTTGTCGCTTTGATGAAAAATCTTATCAATAGAGTTGAACGCCCACGATACCAAATCCATAATCTTCTTGATTTATGTTCGGGAGATGAGACCCAGGCACTTCAGACACACAGAGAGCAGAGCAGGAAGAAGGAAAAACGGGGGAGGGATGACAGAAGCAGTCCCCTCGATGAGAGCCTGGGAGGAAAAATAAAAAAAACTTGTTGAAAAAAAAAAAATTTAGAAACTTGTTGAGTTTTAACCTGCGTGTTAAAAGTAATTCATCACACGTCAGCACTAATGTTGATCTAAATCAGGGCTCTGCAGCTCGTACAACCAGCAAAGGAGCCATTTCTGCCTTTTCCACTAAATACAGTCAAAATCTACTTGCATCAGTTGATTAGGTGAAAATGAATTTGTACCCTGCTATCAAATAATGAAATATGTACATGTAGATAAAGAGAACGCAGTTAAACATAAACCCATCCATCCATCCATACATACATCCTTCCATCCTTCCATCCATCCTTCCATCCATCCTTCCATCCATCCATCCATCCATCCTTCCATCCTTCCATCCTTCCATCCATCCATCCTTCCATCCATCCATCCATCCATCCATTCATCCATCCTTCCATCCATCCATTTATCATCTTGTTCTGGACTCAGGTCTTGGGGCAGCATCTTGAGCAGGGAGGTCCAGACATCTCTCTCCTCAGCCTCTTCAGCTCTTCTGGGAGGACTCCAAGGTGTTCCCAGACCAACAGAGAGACATAGTCTCTCCAGCGTGTCCTGGATCTTCCCCGGGTCTCCTCCCAGTTGGATATGGCTGAAGCACCTCCCCAGAGAGGCGCCCAGGGAGCATCCTTACCAGATGTCTGAACCACCTCAACTGTCTCCTCGGGATGTGGAGGAGCAGTGGTTCTACTCCGAGTCTCTCCTGATAACTGAACTTCTCAGCCTGTCTCTGAGAGTCCAGCTCTGCAGAGGAAACTCATTTCAACCTCCTGGATCCACGATCTCATTCTTTCATTCTCTACCCAGAGTTCATGACCAGAGGTGAGGGGAGGAACGTAGACCGACTGGTAGATAGAGTTTGGCCTTACAGCTCAGCTCCCTCTTCACCACAATGGACCGGCACAGTGTTCGCAACACCATCTGTCAGTCTCACGCTCCATTCTTCCCTCACTCCTGAACAAAACCCTGAGATACTTGAACTCCTCCACTTGAGGCAGAACCTCACCCTCGACCTGAAGAGAACAATCCACCCTTTTCAGACTGAGGACCACGGCTTCAGGTCTGGAGGTGCTGGTTCTCCTCCCAGCTGCTTCACACTCAGCTGTGAACAGCTCCAGTGAGAGCTGAAGATCAAGGCACTAAGACGCCAACAGGACCACATCATCTGCAAAGAGCAGAGATGAATCCTGACGCCACCGAACTCAACTCCCTGCCCCCCCGGCTGCACCGAGAAATTATGTCCATAAATTTTATGAACAGTATCGGTGACAACGAGCAGCTCTGGAGGGTCCGACTCACTACCGGCAATGGGAACCAAACTCTCACACCGCTTGTACAGGTTCTGAACATCCCGTAACAACAGGCCCCCAGTCCCATACTCATGGAGCACCCCCACAGTGTACCCCCAGGAACACGGTCGAAAGACTTCTCCAAGTCCACAAAACACATGTAGACTGGAAGGACAAACTCCCATGACCCCTTGAGGGCCCTAGTGAGGGTAAAGAGCTGGTCCAGTGTTCCACGGCCAGGACAGAACCTGCATTGTTCCTCCTGGATCTGAGGTTCGACTAATGATCTGACTCGCTTCTCCAGTACCCCTGAATGGACCTGACCAGGTCTGCTCTCCAAAAACAGCATTGCTCCTCTCTCCAGTTTGCTAAAGATCAAGTGGCCAAGCCAGAAGACTGTTGGAAGAATGTTTTGTGGACGGGTGAATCCTGACAAACCTAAATTAGGAAAAGTTTAGTTTGATTTAACGTCAGTGAGGAAAAAGATGGTTGTTTTTGTCCAGTGTATGCAAACATCTGGTTTCAGTTGTTACATTAATGTTTTCTCTTTGTGGAACCTGTGCTTCTGGTAAACCTGAAGACTTGACCTGGTTTCCCTTCATGCTGCGAGCTGCTGAAAAGAATAATCCCGTTTTTGTGTCAGAAGGTTGTGGGCGAACGAGCTGCAAGAATTACATCAAATATAAATAAGATCTTCACATGAAATCTTATTTTTACCTTCTGTGAGTTTGGAGCAGAAATGCAGCAGGAAACCAA
>NC_056498.1:45078697-45089251 GCF_014905685.2 Nematolebias whitei
GGACATGTCCAAACCACTGTCCCTCCTCTGGACATGTCCAAACCACTCTCCCTCCTCTGGACATGTCCAAGCCACTGTCCCTCCTCTGGACATGTCCACACCATCTCAGTGTGTCCTCTCTAACTTTATGTCCCAGTTGTTCAACCTGTGCTGTACCTCTGATGATCTCATTCCTGATCTTCTCCATCCTTGTCTCTCCTAAGGAGAACCTCAACATCTTCATTTCTGACACTTCCAGTTCTGTCTCCTGTCTTTTTGTCCATGTCTCTGTCTCCAGACCATACAACACAGCTGGTCTCACCACTGTCTTGTAAACTTTTCCTTTGACCTTTGCTGACACCCTTTTGTCACAAATCACTCCTGAACCTTTTCTCCATCACTCCATCCTGCCTGGACTCTCTTCTTCTCCTCTTCACCACACTCCCCATGTTCCTGGACAGTGGACCCCAAGTCCTTGAAGTCCTGCACCTTTGTGACCTCTGCTCCTTGTAGCCTCACTGTTCCACCTCCTCCCTCTCATTCATGGACTCTGTCATATTTATGGAAAAATCTTTATTTTATTTTAACTTTTTATTTTAGCCTAGCCAGTTTGTCACTGTGCTGCGACCATCGGTGTCTACTTGGAGACGCATACTTTTTTTTATAAATTTTTACTTGGATTCACACTGAATCAGTACTAAAGACTTGTTTGTTATGTACATACATGCAACCAAATGTCAACATTTATACAATTTTCCTGCAAAGGTATTAGTAAGTAAATAAGTGCTGTGTGTTGTCATCACTGTATGTTTCCATACAATGACGACATTGGTTCTCTGCATTTAACCCATCACACCTGAGATACACCCAGGTGGAGCAGTGGGCAGCTATTGAGCACCGGGGAAGCAATTAGGGATTGGGTGTCTTGCTCAGAGACACCACGACACGTGGACATGGCAGGGAGTTCATCTGCGACTTTCTGGTCCCAAGTCAGCTGCCCTGCCTCTACACCATCTCGGTACCTAAACCTAACCCTCTGATCTTTGACCTTAAACCAAACCCTGACCCTAACCCACACTTTGACCCCAAACTTAATCCTGACTGCCAAGCCTAACCCAGACCTCTGACCCTAACCCTCTGACCTTAAGTTTGACTGCTGCTAACCCTGACCAAAAAACCCCTAACCTCGACCTTTGACACTGGACTTGGACCCTGACATGAACCCTGGGCCCATCACCTTACCTAATACTCTCCCTCCTCAAAGCCCTCGGTGTAGTGAGGTCATAGCTGGAGGCCTGGGAGGGTTCAAATCCACAAAAATGGCCTCAAACTGAACTATTCCCCATCGTTTGAATACTGTCAGAGGGAGACACACTGAGTTCTGCTCCACGTCTCTTTTGGTTCCTGAAAGCTCGTGTTTCTGCAGGACGAGGACTGTCGAGTGGTCCGAGACGGTCTTTACGGACCTTGTGCTGTTGACCTGTTGTGTGAAAACTCCTTTATTCTCTGGTCTTCGATCAGCCACAGTTCAGTTTCACTGGTCGTCAAACACTCCACAAGCTGTCTCAAACTTTCTGACTGAGACGAGTCCCAGACGGGTTCAAGAACACAACACTCTGTTTCATCTGTGAGAAAGAGATCGGTTTAATTGTTGGACAAGTGAGAGACTCAGTGAGACCACCTCAGGACAGCTTGGGGCCAACTAGTCGCAGTCCAGTGAGGTGAAGTTTACGACCATGATGGTGTTTGCTATAAATCAACTCCTTTTAACTTCTGCATAAATATTAAATTGTAACCCAACAAAGTTACGTCAGGTCCTCTGGACTGTTTCTTTTTGTTGAAACGTTTTGTCTTTCATCCAAAAGACTTCTTCAGTTGGAGGAAAGTTTTTGAACCACTTTGGCCATGACTGCCTCAGACGGGTCGACGGGGGAGAGGGCGGACTCCAGAAACCATCTGAACACCATCAGATTGGTTGACCCACTATGTGAAGGTGCTATTTATAAGACTGCGTTTGTTGCAGCTCCTCAGACTGAAGAAGTCCTTTGGATGAAAGACGAAACGTTTTACCAAGAAGAATCCGTCCAGAGGACCTGACTGAACTTTGTGGATTTCTGAGCATGAACCTTGATCGGCTGTAACGTTAGTCTTGTCAGTATTTATTCACTCCCAGACTGAACGAGCCCCGTGGAGGCTCTGTTCTTCATCGGTCCTTCAGGCTGAGCTTCAGCTTCTACAGTTTTCATGAGCCTCGGTGCACCAGGCCACTTCAGGGCTGTGAGATTTGACCCAGGAGCCTCTGAATGTTCGTAGATGATGTGCGCCAGCTCGGCTCTGATAATTAGACCGTCTGGCTGTGCCGTCCCTGATGTCAGAACCGATCCAGGCTCCTGCAGATGAAGAGGTTTCAGCGAGTGTCAGAGCAAACACATCACTGACAGCTGCTTTCTGCTGCTCGGGAGCTTCATGCTGCTCCTCCTTCATGTTTCTGCTGCCACTCTGTTATAAACCTCCTCGTGTGCTTTAACGAGACGTTTCTGTGTCGGCTGCTGCCGTGTCTCTCAGATGTTTTTGTAACGTTTTCTCCTCTCAGAGGCAGAGAAGTATCCAAACACAAAGCTGAACTTTGACCACAAACTGCAGGACTGGAGCGCTGAAACGGGGCTGATGACCTTTGCCAGGTAAACAGTGGCCGATGCTACACGTGTGGACTCAGACACGAGCGGCGGTAAATGAACATTTTTCACGTTTCAACGTGAAGTTCTGTGGAAAAGTGAAAATCAATGAGTGTCTTACCTGTTGTAGATAGCTCCTAATAGAGCGTAGTTCTGTCGGATTTGTTGAGCTAACAGCTGAACCAAAGGGGATCTCTGTGGTCTCTCAGCAGCTTCAGCTGTCAGAATCTCACAGCCGTTCTTCGGCTGGTATTATTTAACCTCAGTGCTGCTGTCAGTTTTGTACGTCGTATTAGTGTCTTGTTTTATCTGAACAAATACGATTTTCCTGCTGGCAGTGGCTCCAAGCTGCACCGAGGAGCTACAGCCAGCTGCTGCTGTTCGAGCTACCGTTAATAACCGTGGAGTTTTATGTAAATTAAAGGCCTAACACTTGTTTCATGAAGGCCTGTCAGCCCCAGTCTTGCAGGCCGGAGTTCATCTCATGTTTAAAAGTAAGATAATTGTAGTTATTGTAATCAGAAAGTAAAAATAAAAACTCGACGCAACACTCACACATGTGTCGGGAATGACTCTCAGCTACTACCACACCAAAGTTTAGACGAACATCCAAAGATTTGAGTTTATTAAAATCTGTGCAGGAGCTGAAACCATAGAAAATAAAACGAGTCTGAAGCAACAGAGCGTGACTT
Source organism: Nematolebias whitei (assembly GCF_014905685.2). Taxonomy (NCBI): domain Eukaryota; kingdom Metazoa; phylum Chordata; class Actinopteri; order Cyprinodontiformes; family Rivulidae; genus Nematolebias; species Nematolebias whitei. The sequence goes on from NC_056498.1 coordinate 45,082,044, forward strand.
TTCACCAAAATGTTCGGCTCATTCAGGAAGTGGCTGCAGTGACTTTTGGTTTGAGTAGATTTTATACATTTAAAACTATTTGACTTTATTTACAATTTTTTTTCCTCATAGAAAAACATTAATATTTCTTCAGTTCCATCAGAAACTTTGTTCGCTTTAAAATCTGCTTCAACTACTGCCTGTTTTTACCTTCTTATGCTCCTGTTAGCTTTTAGCTACTGTTTTGCTACTTTAAGCATTTAGTTAGTGTTCTGATATTTTTAGCTTTTAGCTACAATTTTTCTACATTCAGCATTTAGCTAACCTTTTGCTGTTTTTAGATAATGTTTTGTACCTTTAGCTTTTATAGTATTTCACTATTTTTACCTGTTTTTCTATTTTTAAGTAGCAGTTTGCTGATATTGACTTTAGCTAATGTTCTGCTACTTTAATCTTTTAGTTATTGTTTCAGTAGTTTGAGCTTTTAGCTTGTATTTCACTACCTTCAGCTTCTATTGTTTTGCTACATTTGGCTTCAAACTAGCCATTTGCTATCTTCAGCTTTAGCTGTTTTTTTTGGTTAGCCCATTGCTACTTTTGGCTGACATGTTGTTGTTTTTAGCTACCATCATGGTATGTTTAGCTTTTAGCTATCTTTTACCTACTTTTAGCTTGTAATTTGCTACTTTAGACGTTTAGCAGTAACAGCAGAATCATCAGCTGGAAACGCTTAAAGCTAATGATCTCATCATGAATGAATTAATTCAAAGAAGCCAAGAAGAACTGCAGGAGTTTCAGCTTTCACTTAAGATTGTTCATCACGTTTACCTGAAAGACAAACACTTACAGAAAAACTACAACAAATGACAAAAAACTAAAACTAATGACAAAAAACTAAAACTAATGACAAAAAACTAAAACTAATGACAAAAAACTAAAACTAATGACAAAAAACTAAAAATGAGATGAAAAGTAAGTAAAAACTTGGAGACAAAAACATTTTCTGTGAGAGAACAACTTCCCTACAGTTTGTTGGAAACGCTAAACTAAGTTATTAAAGCTAAAAGCTAAAAGAAGCATCCATCATCCATCCATCCATCCATCCATCCATCCATCCATCCATCCATCCATCCATCCATCATCTTGTTCTGGACTCAGGTCTTGGGGCAGCATCTTGAGCAGGGAGGTCCAGACCTCTCTCTCCACAGCCTCTTCCAGCTCTTCTGGGAGGACCCCAAGGTGTTCTCAGGACAATCTCTCCAGTGTGTCCTGGGTCATCTCCGGGGTCTCCTCCCAATCTGACATGTCTGAAGCACCTCCCTAGGGAGGTGTCCAGGGAGCATCCTAACCTGATGAACCACCTCAACTGTCTCCTCTGGATGTGGAGGAGCAGTGGTTCTACTCTGAGTCTCTCCTGATAACTGAACTTCTCACCCATGTCTCTAAGGGAGAGTCCAGCTCTGCAGAGGAAACTCATTTCAACCTCCTGGATCCACGATCTCATTCTTTCAGTCTCTACCAGAGTTCATGTCCAGAGGTGAGGGGAGGAACGTAGACTGACCAGTAAACAGAGAGCTTTGTCTTACAGCTCAGCTCCCTCTTCACCACAACGGACCGGAGCAGAGTCCACAATACTGGAGACACTGCACCAATCCATCTGTCAATCTCATGCTCCATTCTTCCCTCACTCATGAACAAAACCCAGAGATACTTGAACTCCTCCACTTGAGGCAGAACCTCACCCTCGACCTGAAGAGAACAATCTGACTGAGGACCACGGCCTCAGATCTGGAGGTGCTGGTTCTCATCTCAGCTGCTTCACACTCAGCTGTGATTCGCTCCAGTGAGAGCTGGAGATCACGGCACGATGACGCCAACAGGACCACATCATCTGCAAAAAGCAGAGCTGAATCCTGGGGCCACTGAACCCTCCACCCTCTGGCTGCACCGAGAAGTTCTGTCCATAAAAGAAACGTCACTTTTTAAAAGTCGTTAAAGGACTACGGCCGGTGAGTCTCGCGGCGGTCCGAGCCACTCTCGAATTGTTTCGTCACGTGTTCAGACTGCAGCTCTCCTCTCCGTGACGCTCCCGTTGGCCTTTTCCAGCTCGTCTGATGGATCCATGAGAACAGCTTCTCCTCCTGCTCTGCCCTCCAAACAACACCTGCAGGAGATCCTCACATCTCTCCTGTAATCTCACACAGCAGTCTGGCTTAATGTAATCCAGGAAGCTGTGTGTCTCTAATAAACCTGACGGTTCTGTCTCGTGGCGCTGGACTCAGGAAACTGTTGGATCTGTTTTACTGATGTTCAGATTCATGAGTCACTGAGCGTCCCTACATGTCCAGTATGTCCCTGCTTGTCCCATTTGTCCCTTCAGGTGACATGATCAATAAAACCGTGCAGATTTAATGAGGACAATACTAAAACATTTTTACCAACTATATTTAAACTCCTTGTTGACAGCCAACCCTGAAAATGTTAAATTTATGTTTAATTCCATAACAGTTTGAAACACTGAGTATTCTGGGATGTCTTCAGTCCCAGTGCAAGGCAGCTCCAGGTCCACAGATTACTGTAGAGCACGTTCAGATCAGGCGGTGCCTGCGTCCCAAACAAACACTCAGATGAGTAAAGTTCACGTGCATGCAGACGACTCGTTTTACTGACAGAACTCGTCTTCTTTCAGGTCCGACGGCTCCAAGACGCAGGTTCAGGTGGACCTGATGGTCGGCTGCGATGGAGCGTTCTCGGCCGTCCGTAAACAGTTCCTCCGTCGCAGCCGCTTCAACTACAGCCAGACCTACATCCCTCACGGCTACATGGAGCTCACCATGCCGCCCAGGGACGGAGAGGTCAGCATGGAGGGATCAGGCCTTCTCCTGGAGCTTCTTTAAATACATCCAACTTTAACTGTTTCCTGTTTCTGTCGTCTTCTCCAGTTTGCCATGAAGCCCAACTTCCTGCACATCTGGCCACGAAACACCTTCATGATGATCGCGCTGCCCAACCTGGTGACGTTAGAGCCTTTCACATCAAATGAGACAACTTGGTTCCTGTTTTTAGTCTCTGCTCCATTTTGCTTCACATGAAGTATTTTATTGTTATTATGAAACTCCTGTTTTCCTGTCGGGTGGCACGGTGGCTCAGTTGGTAGAGCTGCCGCCTCTCAGTGAGAAGTCGCCGGATCAAACCCTGGCCAGAGGTCCTTTCTGGGTGGAGTTTGCATGTTGTCTCTGTGCTGTGTGGGTTTCCTCCCACAGACCAAAAACATGCACGTCAGACTGATTGGTAACTCTAAATTGTCTCTAGGTGAGAGAGTGAATGGTTGTTTGTCTCATCTGTCTCTATGTGTCCCTGTGATGGACTGAGACCTGTCCAGATGTCCCCCGCCTCTTGTACAGTGACAGTTGGACATGAGCACCCCAGTCACGAGTCACCCCAGTGACCCGGAAAGGAAGAAGCGAGTAAAGATGATGGACGGATGGACGGATGGACGGACGTCTTCCTGTCCGTTGCAGTTTTTAATCCTGCGTGATCTTGTGAGACGTCACATTTCTGGGGGTGACTCCCAGTTTGAAGCGTCTTTGAGCTCAGTTTCTGTAAAAGGATCAGATTTTTTATCTGTTTTTGTGTTGGATAATGTTGCTTAGCAGCGGCGTCCATCTAAAAGTGCACGTGCTGTGACCGTGTGTGATGAAACTGACAGGAAGTGGGTTCTGAAGCCAACTTCATCGTCCTCTCTTTATTTTCCATCTCACAGGACAAGACGTTCACGTGCACGCTCTTCATGCCCTTTGAGGACTTCGAGAAGGTCACCACAGGAGATGAGGTCATCGAGTTTTTCCAGAAATACTTCCCCGATGCCATCCCGTTAATCGGAGCGTGAGTGACCTTCTCTGTCAGCGTGCCCTCTTTAACGCCTCGGGCTTTTGTTTCAGCGTCACGCCATCCTCAGAGGTGACGGGCCTTCCTCTGCGCTCGGACACAAACAGACTTCGTTCCTCTGAAAGCAAAACCGTCTGCGCACCTCAGGGTGCCAGATGGTTCTGCATTAACTCTGACGAGCTGAAGCAGTTTGTAAATGTTTGGTTTCTTTGCAGCGACGCCCTCAGGAGAGATTATTTCCGACTTCCTGCTCAGGCCATGGTGTCCGTGAAATGCTCCCCGTATCACATCGATGACCGGTGTGTCCTCATGGGGGACGCAGCCCACGCCGTGGTGCCGTTTTACGGGCAGGGGATGAACGCTGTAAGAACAAAATCAATGGAATAATAAAAATAAAAAACGGATGAAACTCACCGGTCCATTCATGATCTGCAGGGCTTCGAGGACTGCATCGTCTTTGATGAAATCATGAATCAGTTCGCAGAGGATTTCAGTAAGTACTTTAAAATTATAACTTCAATAACCGGACCTGATTCATGCTGAATTCTTGCTGCTGCAGGTTCAGTTCTGCCCGAGTATTCGAGAGTTCGGGTTCCAGACGACCACGCCATCGCGGACCTGGCCATGTACAACTACGTGGAAGTAATTCAGATTTCTCTCACATCTTTATTTAACTTTACGCTGCAGAGAAACTGAAGCTGAAACTGACAGGTTAGGGTTAAAACAAGCAGAACAGAGGCTGAAGTTTGCAAAACAACAGCTAAAATCAGCAAAACACATGCTAAAGCTAAAATTGTCTAAATAAATGCTAAAAATAAGAAAGTTGCAGTAGCTAAAATTAACAAAACCGTAACTAAAAGTAGCTAAAGCTGAAATCAGCAAACTTTTACCTAAAATCTAAAAAGTAGCAGAATGGTAGCTAAACGTAGCATTAGAGTACAAAAAGAGCTGAAGCAGGTCTCAACGAGCTCAACGTTTCAGGAGGAACTGAAAAAATCAAAATGTGTTTCTGTGGGAAAATGTTTGTAACAAAGTTAGATATTTAGAAAATTATAAAACATTAAAGACACAGCGCCCGCCTCAACGTTAAAATCTGAATTAAAGTCATATTCCAAACATTTAAAAACATGCTTTCATGGAAAATGGAAACTATCTTACCTGTCGTAGATAGCTCGTTGGACGACGTCAGTTTGGAGAAACCGAGTTGGATCCTGACCGGACTGAGGAGCAAACGGCTGGTCCGAACGCAGCCAAGACGTTGCTGAAGACCTTCACGCCGTCTTTCAAACCTCCGTGACGAATTCTGTGGTTGTTTGTGAGCGCAGATAACGGCAGCAGCAAGCTGTAGCATTTCCTTCAGGAAGATCCTAATATGTCTGCGGAAATAAAAGACTAAAGTGACGGCCGTGCGACGGTGTGAAAACTCACGTTTAGCTGCGTGAAGCCTGGATTTGTTTCAGGTGAAGCCGTCTGAGCTGCGACTGTTGGAGGCCGTCGCCAAAGAGCCTCCAAAACGTCTGGGGTCGTTCTCAGACGGGAGTCGCAGCAGCTCAACGTTTTATCTTGAACTTTAAAGATGTTCGGAAAATTAACGATTTGGTCTTGAAACATCCTCAGAGTCGTTGGCAGCGCCCGGTCTTCAGACCTGCAGGAGGTCTCCTCTGACTGTGACCACATCCTAAATGCTCAGGACTTCAAAACATGCGCCTCTAAACAACAATTATTAAAAACTGCTCCAAATGAGCGTTTCTAAAGTGCGTCTGTAAATCACAAATACTGAGGCGGCTGCCACGGTGGCTAGAACTACGGCTGAGAGGACGTGGAAGAGCCAAATTTACAAGAACTGCTCCGTCTGAACGCGACCACACGGCTCGCTTGTGTTAAGCAGCGTTCAGCAGAACGACCGTGGAAACTTCGAGCACGAGTCAGTGATGCTGGTTTCCATCGTCCAGTCTCAGCACAGCCCGCTTTGCTCTAACTCGACCCGACTTGGTTCTACAGCGTCTCAGAGTTTTCTACTGAGTGTTCCCTCGATGTAGCCGGGTCGTCATGGCACGCCAGCCCAAACCTTCAGTAAACACGTTGCTCACCATTCTCCATCATGGTCCATCATGGTCCAGCTCCTTCTGACACCAGCACCATGGTGTTGGTTCACAGGTCGCCATCTTAAAGATTATATTTTTTAAAAGTTAATAAAACGACCGGTGCGAGTTTTAAACACGGTGGGTTTGATTCTTGTGAAGGAGACGCTCTCGTGATTGACGACGCCCTGCAGTCTGCTGACATCCAATCTTCAGCTCGACCCGGTTTGCATAGAACCTCTGCTGAGTAGGACCTAAGAACCGAGCTGGAAGCTGGTGAGGTCCCCAGTGGAAAGACTGAAGCTGTGCCGGGCCGACCCGAGTAGGGCCTAGTTGAGCCCTCGGATAAAGGCCATAATTAGAGTGGCAGCTCAGAAAGCCCTCGGATCACCCGTTAGCTTGTTAAAACGGGTCGAGCTACAGCCAACCGCTGCTGCTCCTGATGACCACAGAGCCTGAAGAACCCCGAGCTGCAGAACCGACACAGGTCTAAAGTCCATGAAACAGTGAATTTAGGGGAGCTGGAGTAGTTTTAAACAGTAGTCCCTTTCAGACCAGCGGTTAGCTCATCAGTCAAGGAGCTATCCACAACAGGTAAGATATTAACGTTTAGTACCTTTCTAAAGAGCCTCACACAGAAATGTCTAATGTTTCCTGTGTCTTGGCTCTTCAAACCTGCTTCAGATCTTTGAGCTATAAAACAGAAACATGTGATCTGATGAAATACACGAGCTCGTCTGTTGTTTTCCTGTCCAGATGCGAGCGCACGTCAACTCCAAGTGGTTCCTCTTCAGGAAACACGTGGACAACGCCCTGCACTTCCTCATGCCGAAGACCATCATTCCCCTCTACACCATGGTGAGCGCACGGTGAACAAAAACTGCACGGCATCTCCTCGTCCTCTCAGGCCTTACATCGGTGTTGTGTCTGCAGGTCACGTTCACCAGAACCAGGTACCATGAAGCGGTGCAGCACTGGCGCTGGCAGCAGAAAGTAAGCATGTCAGGTTTTCACAGCACGGTTCACCTCTTTTAAAGACACTATTATCAGCACCAACGATGAGAGACGGGCCACCGTTTCAGTCCTCTCTGGTGTCCCTGAGTTCCGGTGGTTGGCCAGAACAACACAAACAGATTTTAGGTAAAAGGATAAACTATCATACATCACATGATAAACTATCATACAGCACATGATAAACTATCATACATCACACGATAAACTATCATACAGCACATGATAAACTATCATACAGCACATGAT
>NC_056498.1:45089351-45095197 GCF_014905685.2 Nematolebias whitei
GATTTGATTTTAACCCAGGTGTCGTCAACATACAACATGAGTTTGTTCCAGCTCCTCAGACTGAAGGAGTCTTTTGGATAAAAGAAGAACAGTTTCAACAAGAAGAATCTGTCCAGAGGACCTGACTCCACCTGGTTAGATTCATCTACCTGGATTAATGAGCATCAGGACATTTTTTAATTATTGTTTATAATCAAATTAAATTTCAATTTAATTCCAACTGCACATGATTCTGCTTCGTGCTTCTGCTGTTCTGCGTAGTGTTTTGTACTATTAGAACTTACGTATTCTTAATTTAGCTTTTTACTTAGTTCATATCTTAGATCTTATTACTGTTTTTCTTTTCTTTTACAATTTATACTTTTGTTGGATGTAACTGGGACCCTGAGTGCACATTTTCGTTCCACCACATGTACCACATGTGGTGTGAATGACAAATAAAGAAACTTTGACTGATTCACCACAAAGGCAGAATTCACACGTAACAGCATGAGACCAATTCAGACCTTTTGTCTCGTTTCATAAAGTGAAGTCAGTCAGTTCAGTGAGGAACAAAAGGTTTTCAGTGTCAGATCACCGGTGGATTTCTAAAACTTCATTCTTCTGCTCTCACTAATGAGATTTCAGTCATGTGGCGATGGTGTTGTGACTGCTCCATGCTCCGAGTTGTTAAACTCTTCTAATCGGGTTTATGTATTTTAGAAAAGCTGATTGTTTTTAGAGCTTTACTGGATCAGTTAGCATGTAAGGATTTAGCTCCCTCCTGTTATTCTTCACTGCCATCAGCTCACAGCCCTTCACGATCCAGAACCACTTGGTGCAAGCTAAAAGAATTGTGTTAAAGTGGAAAAAACTTTAGTTAAAGTCATACAGACGTGTTACATTTGAGAATAATGTGGCTTTAGCCACCACGGTAAACTACTGAGACTTCTCTCAGGATGTTTGGTGGTGAATGCTTGTCACCCTCTGAGTTCTAACTTCATGCATCATGAGACGGATATGTTCTGCTGCAGTGCTCAGTGTATAGAGTGTCAGGTTCTGATGAGACCCCAAAAGGCAGACTAGCACGAGGAGCTTCCAACACAACTAAAACTTAACGGTGAGACAACGATTGGACGGAGTGCTCTGTGACGGCAGGGAACCACCAGTACTTTTCTCTGTCTACTAACTAAACAATATTTTCATATAAAACATAAAACGTTGGGACAGAGATGAGTTTTCCTGTAGTTCATCCCGTCAAATTGTTGTTTCTTATGTTGGATAAAAGTATCCTGTGTTTCTCTTACTTACTCAAAGGAGCCACACTCGACAACGGGAGAGGATTTTTTTAATTTGCGAGGACAGATGTTCAGAACAGGTTACACAGGAAGTACATGCGTGGAGCCCAGTCATGAGAATCTGCTACGGACAGTGTGCGAGGCTTGTTTTTATAAGTTATCGGCTCTCCCAGCTCACAGACAGACTCGGAGGCGGCCTTGGACCGCCAGCTGCTCCTGCAGTATCAAACCCGCTCCTGGTCCAGCTCTGTCTCTGACTCAAACACCTGGTTCATGGGCAGTTAACATTCTCTAACATAACCCTCCTGTTTATGGATGTTTATTCCATTATCAATATCAACCTTGCAATTAGGGATGCTATATGTGGCGGAAAACCCCCTTAGGGTGAAAATATTCCAATCAAGGGGGAAAGCCCCACATCATCTCAACGCCCTTCTGACGATGACCTTATGGTGCACAAAGCATCCCTCCCCAGTGGGGTCAGCTCAAAAGAAAAAAAAAGATAACAATAATGTGTAAATCATAAACACATAAAACATTAGAGCAGCTCAAGGACTGAGAGGAAAGCTGTGGAGCATCTTGGTGTCAGAGGTCACTTGAGGTCGTGACCTGCAGTGAGCAGGACTTCAGCAGATTCCAGGAACGACATCAAAGATCTCTGACCAGAGTGCCGACCGAAGAACGTCCAGGTAAAATGGTCAAAATAAATGTTTTCATCATCTGGACCGCAGGCTTTTCAACCAACTTCTGATCTGCTGCGCCACCACCACAGCATGATGCCACCACCACCATGCTCAACACTTGCAACTGGTCTTTAATGTTAAGGAACTGTTGAGGAACCCGGAATACTAGAATCACCACAACAACACTAACAGACCACCAATTCCCCAGACCCAGATGGACAAACTACTCACACTACGACTAAGCCCCTCCATTTGCAACTGGGTCCTAGACTTCTTAACAAACAGACCACAGACTGTGAGGATCCACAACTTCTCCTTCTCCACCATAACCCTCAGCACTGACTCCCCTCAGGGTTGTGTGTTGAGCCCTCTCCTGTTCACTCTGCTCACGTATAGTTGTGCACCCACTGATCCAGGCTGTCATGTTGTAAAGTTTGCAGATGATACAGCGGTGGTGGGATGCATCACAAATAACGATGAGTCCAGCTGCAGGCAGGAGGTGGAACACCTGGAGAGCTGGTGCAGGAAGAACAACCTTCACATCAATGTGAAGAAGACAAAGGAGATGGTGGTGGCTTTCAAAAGGAGCAAACACACCCCCCCCCCCCCCCCCCCGCAGTGGAAGTGGTCTCCAGCTACAAGAACTTGGGTGTGCACCTGAACAACAACCTCAGCTGGAGCAACAACACCACCAGCCTGATGAAGAAAGCTCATCAGAGACTCTACTTCCTCAGACGGCTGAGACGAGCTGGTCTGGAAGCTCAGTCCTCACCTCCTTCTACAGGTGTGCAGTGGAGAGCATCCTGTGCTCCAGCATCAACGTGTGGCATGGAGGCTGCACAGCTGCAGAAAGAAAAGCTTTGCAGAGAGTGGTGAAGGCTGCACAGAAGATGTTGGAGTCAGTCTCCCCACCATCACAGACATCTACACCTCCAGATGCAGGAAGAGGGCCACCTGCATCATGAAGGACCCCACTCACCCAGCACACACACTTTTTGCCCCGCTCCCCTCAGGAAGGAGGTTGAGGAGCATTAAGTGTAGAACCACTAGACTGAGGAACAGCTTCTACCCTGAGGCTGTTAGACTCATGGACCAGTCATGATCTCTAACAGGAAGTGAATAGAACTGGTCCAGCTGAAAGAAAACTCTGAATCCTTCAGGTGAACACATGAATATGTTCGAGCCTGCATGTCAAATTCTGACCCTGTGTGCATTCAGTTTAAACTTGTTTTTTTTTTCAAATCAATAAAGTTGTTGTAATAAACATTTAACATTGTTAAACATTTAAACATTTAAACATTTAACCCTAAAAAATACAGTTTAAATAATTCAAGCTCAAAGTTTAAATGATGTTCTGTAACTGATGGACCTTCTGACCCGACTGATCACATCAGACCAGTTTGTTGAAAGATCTTTTCCTCTCAGAGATAATTTGTTTGATTTGATTTTTGTTTTTTGCTTCCTGCCCCCCTGCTGCCCTCACAGCCCCCCCGCTGGTCATGTGGTGTTTGGTGACCATCGGCAGGGCGTCAGCGATCAGCGTGCACGCGAGCCGCTCATTATCCCGGGTGATTTAGCAGGTTGCATGCAAAGGGCCCGGGATCAGCCCACACCATAAGCAGCTGAGTCATTTTCATTCTTCCAGTCCCCCCTGGGGGGGGTAATCTCATTAAGAAAACATAACATTTGTATAAGGGCCTTGGAGTCTTGGATTAAACCCCCAGCTTTCAGTTACCCAGGTCAGCTCATGTCCATTAAATCTAAAATATTTCCTCCTGGTGCAAAAAATCTGCAGGAGACGTTTTACAATTGATCAAATCAATTATCGTCATATTTATGACACGCTGCACGAACAGTACTCAAGTCAAGTCATATTTATTCATAGAGCACAATTTAAAACAGATAGACTGTTATCAAAGTGCTTAACACTGAGAAATAAAAAGCAGTAAGAATATACCTTAAAAAATTAAAACAACAGCATTAAAATGAAGACATGGAACAAGATATACTAAATCAATCAGTGCTGGTTCTAAACAAAGATGACGTTGGTTCCGTCATTAAGGAACCCTTCGTATTTAACCCTGCATGACAGAACTGGTCTGAGTGGAACAAATCCTGTTTCCAGTTCGACTCTGCAGCGAGAAGATGGGATTTTATTTCATATTTCTTTATTTTGAATTAGGCTGCACAGTTCAGCTGCAGACAGGAGACTGAACAGCAGGGGGCGCTGTTCACCACAATCTGAGTTTATTGTTGGATTTTTAAATCACCATTTTATTATTTGGAAAGAAAAAAACAATTTATTTTCACGTGGAAACAAATCGAACCGGTTCTGGCTGAACTACATCTGCAGCTCCGTGAGTATTTTTTCATTTTATATTTCATTGTTTGAGTGAACGACTGTTTGAAATGTGAAACTGAAACTCCTTCCAGTCAGTTAAAGAAACATTTCAACCATTTGGAAGTGTAATGATGCAGGCTGGGCCCCCCCCCCCCCATCTTCAAATTTGACGACACTTCAGCTCAGATTACAAATATTTCAGATATCAAGCTGAGATTTGAACCTGAGAGTTTTTATCAACTTGTACTGTGAAGGCACAATATCTTTGTTTAAAACTTTCCTGCTCACTATTTGAATCAACCTGCTTGTTAGTAAAATATCTCATGAACTACTGGAGAGATTTTATTGAAACATTTGGATTTGGGATTGACCCACCACAGCAAACTGACCCTAGAATACACAAAAAGAGCTAAACGTCAGTCAGCTGTGCATATTCTGAGCTAAAATACGGCGTGGTAGTAGCTGAAAGTTGTTCCTAACACACTCTGGACGTGACACCTTGGAATACCTGTATGGCACGAGACGAGTAACGTTTGCAAAGTTTGACCACAAATTGCAACAAGTCTGTCATTTCCCTCACAAGATTTCCGTCTAAAACTCTGGAGTGATTAAACTGCAGCAGGCGTATCCAACACACGGCCCCCGTGCCAAACACGGTCCTTTTAACAACATTTTTGGCCTCAACCATCTGGTTTGTATGAATACGGAGCTAAAATTTGCGACACGTCAGAGGTGTTTTAAAACACTGAGCCCAATTTTAACGCAGCAGAAACATCTGATGAAAAGATATTTAGTAAAACGTGACAACACAGGTGAGGGGATGAATCTGCTCATCTGTAAGCAGCTGGCTGAGGGACCCATACATGGCACCTGTGCTCCGTAAGATTCAAGATGTCCTCTTCTTAAGTCCGAATGACTGAACGCAGGAAACGCCTCGCTGTAAACAAAGCATGCAACGTGAAAATGGAGAATGGAGTTGTGAAATATGTTATTTTTGATCAGGACATGTTTTTTATCCCCCACATTAAAAACATTACTAGAACCACTTTCTTCCACCTGCGTAATATCACTAACATTGTGTACTACAAGTATACTTATTTTACACTAAAAATGAGGAAGTGTACTTGAAGCTTACTTTTTATAAACTTTATCTGATATACTTAAAAATAGTAAAAAAAGTCCCAATTTAGTCCAAACAAGTAATAAATCAGTATACTTCCTAGTAAACTACAAGTATGGGTGTAATATATTTGATATACTTATACTTAACTTAAAGTATACTTGCAGAAATGAACTTCAAATGTACTACTTTTTGTTAAGGGATTTCATCGAATGAACAGTTACAAATGAACACAAATTAAATATTTGTATTTTTAATTGTTTCTATCTTAACATGTTTTTATCTTTCCTCCTGGTGAGGACCTGCTCGCCTCATTCTGGACCTGCCATTCTGTTTGTCTGTTTCTACATCCTGTCCTCTCTGTTTCTACTTCCTGTTCTCTCTGTTTCTACATCCTGTCCTCTCTGTTTCTACTTCCTGTTCTC
>NC_056498.1:45095297-45103712 GCF_014905685.2 Nematolebias whitei
CTAACAGTAAACAGCCATCAGGTGCTAATGATCCATTGTTAGGCTGATGGTCCTTCTTGAGCATGTGATCAGCTGGTTCTGGTTGTCAGCAGCAAATTGGTTGATCCACTCTGAGAAGGTGCTATTTAAGAGACTGAGCTGAATACAGCACCTCAGACTGAAGAAGTCTCTCAGATGAGAGATGAAACGTTTCTACATTTTTTTTTGTTGATTTGCTTTGTTTTGTTTTTTTTGAATGTCCAGAGGACCAGATTTAACTTTTTTAGATTTTTCTACCTGGATTATTGAGCATGCATCAGGATATTTTACTGATTGTCTTTTATAAAGTATATAAATGTTTCGGTTCAGTGCCCTGAGACGACTTCTGTTGGGACTTGTTGCTGTACAAACTGAATTTAATAGAATTATAAAGTCTTCATCGGAGTTGAGCGTCCGTCGGCTGTTTTTGGACCAAACGAGCCGTCGTCTCGTCCCAGGGAGTCGCTCCGACTTTAACCAAATGAAAGCTCCATCTTCTGAGGCCGTGAGACGCTGCATACTTCCTGTCCTTGATGAAAACATTTGACAGATTTTTGACTGTGGCCCCCAAAGCCCCGGCTCAGGTCTTTATTAATCCGCCCCCTTGCAGCTGAAGTTTGCACATTTCAGTGAAACCACTCGTTACAGCTGCAGTTTGTGTTTTCGTTCCCTCTTTTTGATTTTACTACGATGTTTTTGTTCTTACTTTTGCTGCTGTTGAAAGGCGGCGGGTGACGTGCATCCCTTCAGCTTTTAATAAAACACTGTTACCGCTCAGTGTCCACAGAGCGTTTCTGTCTCAAAGGACAGAGTTCAGCATCACAGCTAAACATTTCAACGTGCATTTTTAATCCAGATTTCACAGGAAGTCCTCCGTCTGGAATATTAAGTGGACTGCAGGCGTGAGCAGACACTGATCCGTTGTGTTGTTCAGTGGCACCAGTTTCATATTGATCTACTGGAACTCAGTCCAACACACACACTATTTAAATGTTGGGGGGTGGACAGACCCCCCACAGATGTTGATAATCCAGCTGAAGTTGTCAAAGTCTAAAATGTTAAAGTGCTCCCCCCCCCCGCAGTGTCGGGCAGAAATGAGATGGATTTTACAGACAGAGTGAGCCAGAGGTCACATCTCCAGGAGCAAACGCTGCACATTCATCCAGGACTTTTCCTTCAAAGATCTCAGCGTGGTGCTGAAACGTTTCGCCTTCGATCCAGAAGGCTTCATCAGTCCTGACTGTACACCTGGATTATTGAGCATGGACTTTGTTGATCTCAGCGTGGTGTTCTGCCGGCCCGGCCCGTGACTCAACTCTGCAAACCTGACGTGTAAAACGTCTCCAAACAAAGCGTAAAGTTAACGACCTCCATCTGCTGCTGCTTCCGTCAGGTCGAAGGAAAAGAACCTGCTCAGAAACGTCCTGCAGATGTTTTCACACGACTGACTGGTGACAACTGAAGACAGACTCTCTGAGCTCTGGGGGGGTGGGGGGGTGAAGGGCTCGGACTCAGAGTGAGGTCTTACCTTAAAAGGCAGAATCCTGCAGGGCTGATGAACCTGAAGACGTGGTTTCATGCACAGGGGAACTGTAACGTGTCACGTGACCCAAACAGAAACCGTGTTCGGTTTGGAAGGTGGGGGCTCAGTTCTGTTGACGGGGTGGGGCACCCCGCTTGTATAATGGTCGGGGAAACACTGAGAAAGGAGCAGCTTGAGTCGTGAAAGGATCCATTCTGTTTGGGTCATCTGATGGTGCCGATGGACCACACTCAATCTTCTCACATCTCATTACAGGAACGTCCTCAGGGGACCAAAGGGAAAAGTCTGACCAAAATAAAGTGGATTTTTTTGAGTGACATTTATGAACATTTAACATCTTCCCTGCTGAAGATAGCTCTGAACAATCTCAGCTTGGAGAAATCATGTTCTTTTATAAAACCCTTGAGTCTGAAGGTCTCAGACACCTTCTGGTCTCCTCTGAATGGACTGAGGCCCAGCCCTGATGCTCCTCTGTGCTGTGAAGCTGTAACAAACTTCAGGAGCTCTGATGATTTGGACTGAAGCGAGACAGACTCGAAACATAGAAAAGTTAACAGTGTTTTGTTTACAGTGCAAAATATCAATGGGAGGCTCTGGAAACCTGGAGAACAAGGAGAGAGGTCAGGATGATGGAGTTCCTGGAGACGCAGATTCACGTGACGGCCTTCCTCACAGTTGGTGTTATGAGACGAAGCGAGGCTTCCAGCATGAAGGAGGAGGGCGTCTCAGGTGGAGCAGGAAAGTGGTTGGAAGGCTGGAAGACAGCTGAGGAGGTCCACAAGGAGTTCAGGTTCTTCTTTGAGGAGTCTAGGATCCAGTGGAACTCAGGTGAGGAGGCTGAAACACGGAGAAAGCACAAGGTAAGTTTAACTATTGCAGTGATTCACACGTAGAGACTGGAACCACAAATACCAGTAGGCATGCAATGCTCCAGCGGGAGTAGAGCTCTTCTTCAGCCTTCCATACTCCTGGCTCATCATCAGGGGAATGGGTCGCAGCTGATGGATTGGACGCCATCTTGGAGCTCCAGAAGCTCCAGGAAACTAAACGTCCACAGAAGTGAAGTAGTACCAGAGGTGAAACGGTTGACATGTGAAAAGGTAAGCTGGTGCTGCGACTCAGTGATGTGATAAAGAGAGGACAACTGGTCTGTGTGGTCAGTCGGATTAAACAAGAAACACATTTAATATCAAGAAAAGACTGATGATGATGATGATGCACAGCCACTTTACATTTCATTAAAAAAATAGATAACCCCAAAGAGAACCACTAAGCTGAGTTAACTGATCATGTTTTGAGATGATACGAGGCAGACGTCCGTTTGCTGCCCTCCACGTCAACCCAGCTGAGTTCTGCTTCACGCCTCTTCTAGTTCCCCGACGCTCGCCTCATTTCTGAAAGCTCCCGGCTGAGAGGGCCGTGGCTCCATCTGTGGTTTATGACCAGCCAGAGGAACTGCTCTGTCCAGAACGGTTTTATGGAACAGCCTCAAGCCTGACCGGACTGATGAGCTAACGGCTAGTCTGACCACAGCTAAGACCAAAGTGGTTTGGTTTCATGTTAAACCTGATGTCTTCACTAAACTTCTTAGCAAACTATACTTCATATATGTGATGCAAAGAGAAACTGGATTGAAAAAGTCCATGCTCAATAATCCAGGTAAACAATCCAACAATTTTCAGTCAGGTCATCTGGACAGTTTCTTTTTTTTAGCATTTAGCACCAACATAACTGGTTTGTTCCACTTTGGAGTAAGCTGTTTGGGGGAAGAATCAGTTTTGTGTTGTGTGTTTCCTTGACTGATGAAGCCTTCTGGATGGAAGGTGAAACGTTTCAGCAAAAAAAGAAACTGTCCAGATGACCTGACTGAAAATTGTTGGAGAAACTGGATCCTGCGTCCACCCTTTGAACCTGTCCAGTTTGACTAACGAACCTCCGAGGAAGCCTCCTGAGCTGTCAGTCATCCTCAGACCCAGAGAACAGAGAGTTGTTTTTTCTTGTCTGATTCAGAGCACATGGACACATCCTGGAGCGAGCAGTTTCATTCACCACCAGGTGCAGGGGTGGAGCCAGGGGGTGGCCAATGGTGGCCATGGCAACAAGATTATAACATGATTTTGATGTTATCATGACCCCAAGTGGCAGACTGAAGGAACATTGGAGACAGGGATACAGTAAGGGTCTGTATTTCCATGTGCTGGGTTCAGGGCTGACAAGGTGAGTCTTTGAAGATGTTCTGGGAGAAGTAATTGTGGAGAGAGGACTAGATTTGCTTACAGATAATGTCTTTGTAGTAGGAGCCAGAGGGGTGTGACGTGAGGTCCAGAAGGTTCAGACTTGTGTAGAGGTGAGCAACATTGGAGAGAGGAGCAGGTTGTGTTGGAGCCGGCGGATGATGATTCAGGCTGGAGGTTTTGGCTTGTAGCTGGGACACCATGAGAGTGAGTCTAAGTCTTGAGAAGCATGAGGCCTTGGACGCCTGGAAGACTCCAGGACTAAGGAGTCGCTGTAGGAGGATACAAACAGGAGCTCTTCTTACAGAACAAATGTCAGAGGCTGTCCGTGAGCTTTACCGTTACAAAGACAATGTCCCAGCGCTGAAGGACCGTCTGGCAGAAGCTGTGGTGCAGAGCCGTCCTCCAGATCAGGCTCAGGTGTGGAAGTGGCTGATCAGTGTTTGTGGGAGAGAGTGGGCGTGGCAGGCAGGAACCAGAACGCCCACAGATTTTCTGTTAATCTAATATTAGTGTGAAGAAACGTTACTTTAAACCAATATAAAATGGTTTCCTGAAATGACAGCGGAGGTCAGTTTCCATTTAAATATGTAAAAACTTGGTGGAGGCCATCTTGGATTTTGACATGGCAGCGTCTTGATGCAGCCTCACGCAGGAGGCCGGTCCCTGACGTCTTTTTCAACTGAGCATGTTCACAACATGCACGGACAGACGGAGATTATTTCCAATCCCGGCTCTTCGCTCCGTGACGAGGGACAAAAAGGGAAACTGATGTCACCCGAGGGGGACTGAAGTGGACGTCCCCCTAAGCCCGTCCCCGTCCTAACCCCTCTGAATGTGTGGCATTGAAGGAAGCTGTCTGCAGGAAACGGACCGAAGAGCAAATGTATAAATACCTCCGGAGGGTGAGCATGGATCGCTGTCCGAAGCAGATGATGTCGACGAGCAGCTGCTGCAGCGTCCTTCACACAGAGACAACATATAGGCGCCGTTTATTCTGGGACCTTCATGTGATCATCTGGCCCTAGAAGGTCCAGGTGCAGGGAGCACGCTGACTCAGCGTTTGCACGTTTTACGCTCCACGTCTGCAGACCTGGTGCAGTTTTCATGGATCAAACCGTTCAGCTCGATCCGGACCGGTCCCCCGTGACTTTACTCTTCTGTACGTTTATAATAATTTAACTTTATTTACAAATAATAATAAATAAAATGTTCATCATATTTACTTCATTTATGTATTATTATCCTTTTAGCTAATGTTTTGCTCATTTTAGCTTTTAGCCACACTTTAGTTAATCTGAGCTTTTAGATTTTGTTTTGCTATTTTAAGCTTTTTAGAAATTTTACTTTTGTTTCTGTTTGTTTAACCTTTAACATTTAAACAACGTCTTTCAGTTTATGGAGGGTGGAATGTGACAAAATATAGTAAATAAATACTAATAATCACATAATAAAATATATAATTTACTTATTCAGTACATCATTAAATCCTTAAATATACAATTGAATTATTAAATGCACACGTAATTAATTAGATGTCCCATGAAATAAATAAATGTACCTTTTAAAGAATGAATTTTGTCCCAGTTCATGTTCAGACACATTTAATTTAGGCTTCAAACTCTGAAGAAATGAAAAATATATTAGTCTTTCATGGCTGATGCTGGAGTTGGACGGTTCATGAAACAGAATGAGCTTTAAAAATTATTTTTATGTCAATTAAACGTGGCTCAGTTACCTTCAGTGGTACTGCAGTATTTTCTCTGTGGTACTTGTATAAAATACTCGTTTTACCTTGTAAAGGCCTGGATGGCACTAAACTTTTTCAAGCGTTGGTTTTTGGAGGCACTTTTGTGGGTCGAACCGGGTCCTGGGCCTAAGCAGGACCTTCAGATCAGATCAGTGTTCGCAGGTCTCCTTCACAGTTACCTCTGACGTCGCTCAGGGAGTGACAGACAAAGGTGTGTGGTTACCATGGTTACCAGAATGAGCCAGAAACAGCAGCTTTGATGTTGTTTTGATCTTCTTAACCTCCTGACACAGTTCACGCATCAAACTCTTGCTGTTCCTTATAAAAACAACACTTTTTAATTTTTTTATTTTTATTCATTTCATTTAAAAACATGACAATTAAAAAAAACTAAACACAAGATATATAGCTCCATTTGAAAAAGTATATTGACATCTATATATATATATATATATATATATATACACATATATATACATACAATACAATCAAAAATGTAAATAAAATAAAATGAAAGGTGGCAGAAGAACTAGTCTTATGAAAACTGCCCCTTTTTACTTAATTCTAATGTAAATCAAAATATTTTTACAAAATTTAAATGAAAATATAATTCACAAAGATAATAACAATCTAGCTAAGTTAAAAACATAAAAACTCAAACATCTAAATCAAATCAGACAACAACTTAAGTAGATTTATATGAACGATTTCCATATTCTTTCCAGAAACTCGTGTTTATCAGTCTCTTAAATGTTAACAGTGATGTGGCATTTTTAACGTTCTCATCCAAACCACTCCACATCCTGTTCCCTGAGTTATTGTGGATCGTTCCTTCAAACTCGTCCTAAAAGAAGGCTTCACAAACATCTCAATTCCTTTAAGAATATATACGCTCTCTCTTTTAACAAAATTCGTTTGAATATTAACGGGCAACATGCCTTTATGTGCCCTATACATAAGCAACAAAATGTTATAATTAACATTCAGCTTCTTTTCTGCCTCTCGCTCGCTCGGCTTGAAGAAAAGTTCTGCTTCTGCGTTTGGGCTTATTAGGACATTTCCAGCAGGTGAAGACGAGCGGAGTTCTGTCTCGCTCCACGTGTCTCTGCGGCCCTCGTCGTGGAGCGGAGAGTGGAAACATCTGATTAAAAGTTCCCCTTCATCCAGCTGACGCAGCCGAAGGGCAGCCGAAGGGCAGCCGAAGGGCAGCCGAAGGGCAGCCGAAGGGCAGCCGAAGGGGCCTCCTTCAGCAGCGAGGTGAAACTTCATGAAGTTCTGCTGCAGAGGGAGGACAACCGTACCGGGTCTTCCCTGTGCATGTTTTGGATCTGCTGGGTTCTAGTCCACAGCTTGTATGTTTGTGGCGTGACACCTTTACCCTCGTTCAGACAGCTGAGCAGAACCAGGGAGGACTCTGAGCGAAGTTTTATTTTCACATGTCCCGTAACAGACCACATGACTGAACGTTTCTCTGAACCGGTCCACAAACGGTCATCAGAACTCCCCGAGGACTGTTGGACCCACGGTGAAGCAGGGATCCGTTTGCTGTTACAGCACCAGGGCAACGATCCCATGGCCCTCGTGAACCTGACGGGTGGTCAGAGTCCTCATCACGCAGGAAGCTGCTCACGTTGCTGCAGAGCTGACAACACGCTCTCTGCTGCGCTGCGTCCAAGTCAAAATGATTCAACTGGAAGTTAGCGTGCAGGGCGACGCTCCTCGACACACACATCTCAGATTAACGTGGAGACGGTTTATGGACAGAAGCTGAAAGAGCTTGGTCTCAGAGGGTCATAAACCTGCTCTGCTGCTCTTTTCTGTAAATTTGACACCAGAGCTCGTCTTGGACAACCTGTCAGATGCACAGATGCAAAAGCTGTAGACCCCACTTCCTTTTCAGTTCTTCACCTACCAGCTGATGTCATTTCCTGCATGGAGGAGCTTTAGAGGTTGAAATTCAAACCTACGAACGGCGACAAACCCAACCCGGGTCACGTGACTTTCACCACCGTCAACAACCGAAGGGCTCTTCTTGACCTGTGGTCTTTGGTTTTATTTTTTAAAGCAGAGTTTGAAAGACACAAGAAGTTGTAGGATCCAAGACTCACCTGACAGATCAGGTGTTGCCAACATCTTCAGAGAAGAACGCTTCTCAACAGACGGCAGCTGAAGTTAAGAAGCTTCTCCTTCAGTAACGCTGATGCAGCTTTAATGGAGTGAAGAGAAATGAGAAGTTCAGTTATCAGGAGAGACTCGGAGTAGAGCTGCTGCTCCTCCACATCCTGAGGAGACAGTGGAGGTGGTTCATCTGGTAAGGATGCTCCCTGGGCGCCTCCCTAGGGAGGTGCTTCTGGCATGTCCAACTGGGAGGAGACCAGGACACACTGGAGAGACTACGTCTCTCTGTTGTCCTGGGAACACCTTGGAGTCCTCCCATAAGAGCTGGAAGAGGCTGTGGAGAGAGATGTCTGGACCTCCCTGCTCAAGATGCTGCCCCCAAGACCTGACTTCATGGATGGATGGATGGATGGATAAATGAATGGATGGATGGATGGATGGGTGGATGGATGAATGGATGGATGGACAGATGGATGGATGGATAAATGAATGGATGTCAAACTGAGACCTCACTGTCCACTGTCTCAGTCTCTGATAGAGGACATTTGCAAACTGAGGTGTACCACAAACCCACCCACACAGACCAGTATTTGCAGTTTGACTCCCATCACCCTTTGGAGCACAAGTTAGGAGTCATCAGGACTCTGTACCACAGAGCAGACAGCGTCCTCACTAACTCAGGAGCCAGGCAGAAGGAGAAATCCCACACAAGACAGGCTCTAGAGCAATGTGGATATCCTAACTGGGCCTTC
>NC_056498.1:45103812-45105289 GCF_014905685.2 Nematolebias whitei
CATCCATCCATCATCATCATCCATCCATCGTCCATCCATCATACATCCATCATACATCCATCATTCATCCATCATCCATCCAACATCCATCCATCCATCCATCTATCATCCATCCATCCATCCATCCATCATACATCTATCATCATCCATCATCCATCCATCATTCATCCATCATCCATCCATCATCCATCCATCCGTCATCCATCTATCATCCATCCATCATCCATTCATCATCCATCCATCATTCATCCATCATCCATCCATCAGAAGAGTCAAAGTAGATTTTTATTTATGAGACATGAGACTTTATTTACTTTTGTTTTAAAGCATCTTGTTTTAAAATAAACAATTTGACTAAACTGAGCATCTGGTTCGTTTTCAGCTGCTCACTCAGTGACGTCATCCTTCGGACCATGATGATGATATCTAAATATCATGTTTGGGTCTGAAGCTGAAGAGCGCAGACATCATCTAATCTCAGAGACATGACTCAGGCTCATTACTAACCCAGATGCATGCTGGGTAATGTGTCTGAATCTGTGTTTAGCAGCAGACTGTCTTAATCCTTTTATTCCTCTCTCGACCGCGACGAGTTGTTGTGTCTCAGACTGGTGATGAAACTCATCCAGATGAGCCCTGCTGTGGAGGAGCAGGCCAGCTGCTGGTGCTTCTCCTCAGGTTGATCCAAAACTCACTCTGGAGGCGCCACCTGAAGGCCGATCCCTGCACAGCACCAACCATCTCATGATCCTCCTCAAGGTCTCACACAGGCAGTCACAAGGGTCGGGTACATTTATTTATGCCTGAGCTGACCTCAGGAGAACCATAAAACGACCACAGTTCGCTCTGTGACTATCAGTCTGTGGACAAAGTTCATGATTCTTTGAGAACTGATAAGAACTAAAAGCTTGTGTGTTTATTCAGCGGAGACTGAAGAACTGGAGCGGATCAAAGTTCAGGGCCAGGAATGTGTTGGTTCTTAACCAACGTTGGGTTTATAAGCACATTTACACAAGAGACGTTTTTTATGAATGTAAAGCAGGAGAGTTTTTGTCTGACGGCTGCAGAGGAAGTCAGAGGAACGAAGAATCAAAAAGTCCCTCGCAGATTTCTGATGTCACCTGAGCACCTCAGATTTCCCAGCATTCATCACTTCTCAGCGAGAAACAAACTGATTGTTGGAACCAGCAGCTTGTTGCTTATTGGGATTATTTTGGGAGTGGTGGTGCAGAGGTTAGAGAAAGTGGGCCTGCGATTGGAAGATCGCCAGTTCAACTCCCTGACCAACAACATTAAAGTGTGGGTGTTAAAGGTGAAGCACCCACACCTGTCTCCACCCTCATCTGCTCCACTCTGGGCCCTTGAGCAAGGCCCTTAATCCAGAGCTCTCTGACGTAAATCGCTGTGGTGACCCCTGAAGAAGCAGGAGCAGCCGAACCTGCAGCTGAGGTTCTTCCAAGAACAAGCAGAACCTGCA
>NC_056498.1:45105299-45106383 GCF_014905685.2 Nematolebias whitei
CCTGCAGCTGAGGTTCTTCCAAGAACAAGCAGAACCTGCAGCTGAGGAACTGTCTCCAGATAAGGGGAGCAGCTGAAGCAGAAGCTCCCTCTGAGACGGGCCCGTCCTGAACAAGGAGACGTCCTCCAGGACTGAACCACGAGGCTTCCCTGTGAGCCGTGAAGTTCTGATCCTCCAGGATTATTTCCCATGGATCGTAACAGCCGCTCTGTGGCGGCGTGTGGTGGGTGGAGGAGAAACGCTTGCTGACAGTATCAGCTCATCTGCTGGCTTTGACCCGTGGGAACAAGGTTCTGCTTGTCTTATTGCCTCATCTGGGTCTGCAGGGCCGAGCCCGGCCGCCGGCCCGGCTTGCTGCCACGCTCCTGCTCTCAGGTGGGCTTTGTTCTCCGTGCAGTGAATGCAGGCTGAGGGCCTGAGAACAATGCTGCGTTGAGAGGGCGAGGCAGAAACTGCACGTAGCGATCCTCGCTCCGTTATGTAAGGGAACTCGCTGACACCTCGGGCCTCCAGAACCTTCACGCTGACATTCGGCTTCAGCTCAGACAAATGGAAGAAGCTCCAGCGTTCAGGAGAAGATGAATAAAGTGCAGTGTGTCCTGCTGGAAACGTTCTCCCATCAACTGCTTGTTGGATCACTGAAATAAAAAATGAAAGAAAATCAAAAATACTTCAGTAAAAAATAAAACGCATGTCAAGGTAAGAACTATGAATGTGTTTTGATTTACAGGTTCAGTCTTTAAATTAAGGTTTTAACAATCATGTTCTGATCCTGGTGGCTGCTTTTACTATTTAAATATTATTAGAGTGGAGCTCCATCCGTCACCTTCACCCGCTTCTTCTCTGTTGGGTCCTGGGGGTCACTGGTGCCCGTGTCCAGCAGTCACTGTGGGAGAGGCAGGGGACACCTGGACAGGTCTCCAGTCCATCACAGAGACACCTGGACAGGTCTCCAGTCCATCACAGAGACACCTGGACAGGTCTCCAGTCCATCACAGAGACACCTGGACAGGTCTCTAGTCCATCACAGAGACACCTGGACAGGTCTCCAGGCCATCACAGAGACACCTGGACAGGTCTCCAG
>NC_056498.1:45106483-45112417 GCF_014905685.2 Nematolebias whitei
CATACATCACATGATAAACTATCATACATCACATGATAAACTATCATACATCACATGATAAACTATCATGCAGCACATGATAAACTATCATACATCACACGATAAACTATCATACATCACATGATAAACTATCATGCAGCACACGATAAACTATCATACATCACATGATAAACCATCATACATCACATGATAAACTATCATACAGCACACAATAAACTATCATACATTAAATGATAAACTATCATACATCACATGATAAACTATCATACATCACATGATAAACTATCATACATCACACGATAAACTATCATACATCACACGATAAACTATCATACATTAAATGATAAACTATCATACCTCACATGATAAACTATCATACAGCACATGATAAACTATCATACATCACATGATAAACTATCATACATTAAATGATAAACTATCATACATCACACGATAAACTATCATACATTAAATAATAAACTATCATACCTCACATGATAAACTATCATACAGCACATGATAAACTATCATACATCACATGATAAACTATCATACATTAAATGATAAACTATCATACCTCACATGATAAACTATCATACATCACACGATAAACTATCATACATTAAATGATAAACTATCATACATCACATGATAAACTATCATACATCACATGATAAACTATCATACATCACACGATAAACTATCATACATCACACGATAAACTATCATACATTAAATGATAAACTATCATACCTCACATGATAAACTATCATACAGCACATGATAAACTATCATACATCATATGATAAACTATCATACAGCACACGATAAACTATCATACATTAAATGATAAACTATCATACCTCACATGATAAACTATCATACAGCACATGATAAACTATCATACATCACATGATAAACTATCATGCAGCAATCAAGAGCAACAGTCCGGACAAACAAAGACGCTGTTTGACCTTGATTTATGACCTTGACCTTGAAGGTGGGGGTGTTGAAAAGTGTACACAACACTCTAATGATGATGCATGCGTGTGTGAAGTTATGGGCGGGACGTGGTAAACTTCACGTACGTAGGCTCAGGCTAATCACGGCCACACTTGTTCCTTCCTGCAGGTGATAAACCGTGGCCTGCTGCTCGGTGCAGCCGGAGCGGTGGTCGGAGGCTCCTACCTGCTCGTTAAAAACCCCCCAAATATCAACAAGCTCCTCACTCCCGCCGAGCACATCTGGACCAAGCTGGTGGCCCTGAAGTCCTCCTGATGGCCCAGATCTGACAGCAGCTGCAGCGATACGAGGGAAACACCACCTTTAATTAAACTTTAATTAAACCGTCTTTGTCAGAATGAAAGATGAGCCAAGCTGCTCGTGTCAGACGGATCAAAAGTTCGTTAGAGTCCAGTTTGGGTTCTTTGTTGTTCTGACTGGTTCCTCTGAGAGTTGATGCATTTTTTACCTGCAGATGATTGAACTTTGGCTCCAGAGATGTAAACAATACTTTCCCACCATAACGCTGCCATAATTTATGAATATATTCTGGTATGATTGTGTCCTTCTCACGTTTTGAAGGAAAATAAAAACCTCTCAACACCTTCAACTATTGTTTGGTCTGCTGCCGGGCAGGTCACATCAGTTCAACGGGTCAAACGAGGGATCTTTTTTTAAAAATCAGCCTTTTTTTGTTGCATTTTGTGGAAGAGGATTAAAGTCACGGAGCAAAATAATTTTTCCCCTAATTCAGAGGAAAAAAAAATCAGAATTCTGAGATTAAAGCCAGAATTTTTAGATTAAAGCCAGAATTAAGATAGATGGGAGTCCGACTTTTAATTATATATTTTTTATGTTTTTCTCAAATTAAGTGAAAATTATTGCATCGTGGCCTTAATCCTCTTCCAGAGTATTTGCTCTTAAAGCCATAAAAATATTTTTACATTTCCAACGGGTCAAAAAGTCCATATTATGAAAATTTACGTTTCAAGGTTTAAACGCTTCCATGTGAAAAAAAAACGAACTTTTCTAAACTATTTCTGCAGCATTTTGTTCCCTTCACGCTCGACCTCTTTGTCCCTCTGACGATCACGAGCAGAGGTGATTACTGAGTGGAGCCAGCTGAGCTGAGTGCAGATGGGACGTGGAAACGGTTCGTTCAGAACTCAGGAAAATACTTAACTGAAACAAACATGGCTGAAAAACAACAAGAATAAACTCAACATAAAAAATAAAACACGAAACCTCAAAGATCGTGACATTTCTGTGGTGGTTTGGAACAAAATGAGCAGCTAACACTTGTGGTGCCGCCGAGGGCACCACCTGCACGAAATTTAAAATATTTCCAACAAATATACGATTTCCAGCCGGGGTGTCCAGTCCTGGTCCTGCAGGCGTTCTCTGCTCCTCTGCTCCAACACACCTGATCATGGTCGATTCACCTCCTAGCCTCTTCATCAGCCACTGATTGAAAACAGGTGTTGGAGCAGAGGAACGCCTGCAGCATGGTGGCCCTCCAGGACCAGGACTGGACACCCCTGATGTAAAGATTAAAATAACATGAACACTACTCCGTGAACCGACACCTTTTAACGTGTGGAGGAGTTTGTGCGTCTGATTGATCCTACGAGCTTTGATGTCTGGGACATTTGTAATGGACCCTGGTTGGGTCTCCCTAGACAGACTGGTTCTAGGTGACAGACCAAAGAGCGAGCCAGAAGACCCTTATGGACATAAAAAACAAGGTCCCTTGCCTGGACGTGGGTTACTGGGCCCCACACTGGAACCAGGCCTGGGGGAGGGGCTCATCGGCGAGCGCCTGGGCACCGGGTGTCTACCCGTGGTAAAACCCCGAGATACTTGAACTCCTCAACTTTTTCATGATATTCTAATTTTATGACCAGCACCTGTATATTATATATATAAAATATATATATTATATATAATACATGGTGGTGGTGGCCATCTTGGATGTTGATGAGGCAACACAGTTTTCAGTAGTGACCTTTCTTACACTGGCTGCAGCCACACACCAAACTGGAAGCCGGACGGCGCCTCTCTTCTTCTTCAAGTTATCCCGCTCACAAAACGAAGAGGGGGTGCGTTTCCAATTCCCCACTTGGCTCCGAGACGATCATGTATTAAAAATGATGTGGTTTAAACGAAGTTTGTACATGAACCACTTCACACATTTTTAGAGCCGAGTTCTTAAATGCAACTTTAGTCTTATCCGAGCTGCTGCTAGCTCATCGGTCTTTATGTAAAAGTTTAAACTAAACGCGTCCACGTCTGTAATTTGTCCTCTGAAGACTGCCGCAGACGATTTTCTGTCTTTGGGTGGTAATCTGGGATTGTTCCAGTGCGGCATCTTGTTCTTCTTTAAGCAAACGGTAAAAACCACCGAAGAAACTCGGTCCCATCCACAGAGAGTGTCTTTTATTAGACGTGGACATCCATTCATTATGTCTATTCATAGCCGACAGCCCCGGAGCTCTGCTCTCATCTCATCTCATCTCATCTCCTCTTTCTTGATTACACCAAATATTTCCCGGCGTCCACACACGTCACACTGAAAACGCAGAAGACACAAACCAGGTGGCCTAAAACTGAATCTCTTATTGACTCACTCATGTAACTGAAGCTTTTCTTTACATTTGACACATTTACTCTTGAGCACCAACTAAAAAACTGAGCTTGAGTCAAACGTGGCTCCAGAAGTGGCTCTAAAGACTCAACACACGACTGTTGTCACACAAACGCCTCACGACGGGATCCAAACAGGAACCACGTGTCGGACCGCTCTGCAAACAAGTGATCCGATACTCCTTCACCTCTCACTTTCATTAACTGCACGCACAGGACATACGGCAGAACCAAAACACTTTATTTCTAACCTTGACAGCAAAAAATAATAAAAAGTGTCAAATATTAAGCTACATACATAATAACAGTATTTATTCCTGCTAAAATACTATACTTCATAGTATAAATACACAGTTTGTATAGTGCTACAGTCCTGTGAGCAGTTGGGCGGTACTGCCGGGTGGAGGTAGTTCTGTCCTGATGATGGCGGTCAAACACCAGAACCTTTCTGCACAAACATCCGACATGTTTACAGTAGAAACAGTTTAAATTCCACTAAAACGGGAAAATCTCACCTCTGTGAACCAACTCCTGAAAGAGTGGCTGAACTTTGAACACTTTGATGAACCGAAGGACCGAGGTCGTGTCGTTTGGACCCAGCGATGCTGATCCGGGTCAGCAACAAACGGTGAGGCTGGACGACCTTTATTTCAGCTTTTATCACTCGAGACAGCTGGCCAAGGTCAAACGGTTGAGTTTAGTCCGAGTTTTAATCTCGACTCGACGTCAGCTCCTCTTTTAGCTGACGTCAGAAAACCAGAGCACTTCTCTCCTCGTGTTTTTATCCTTAGACTTTTTATTTAGTTTGAAAATTTTAAGTGTTTTGAGGTTTTGTTTTTTTTATCTGTGGCTAACGATGTCGTATGTATGAATAAAGTTGTTCTCTAACCGCCAATAAAGCAGCAGAAGAAGAAATGGCGTGGAGGACCGTCGATGAACGAGCGAGCAGAAAAGGGATCTGGGGGCTCTAACCACAATCCAACAGCTCCTCCATCGCTGTCATCAACCCAATGAGTCTGTATTCATAACTCTATATGGCTGCAGGGTTTTAAACACTGGTGTTCCACAGGGTTGTGTGCTATCACCACTTTTATTCTTGTTATAGATAAGCGAGTTGCGACATAACAACAAAGACTTCACATTAACTAAGTCTTCTGATGACATGGCTCTAGTTGCTGGTCTGACAGACACCAACAGCCCCTCACTCCCAGCTCATAGACCAGCTCTCTGCCTGGTTTGAGGACAGTTTTCTGGACCTTAATGTCAGTAAAACCAAGGAGCTTTGTCTGGGAGGTAGATGGGGAGCAGCCAGCACCACACCTGTATTCAGGCTTTCTGTTATAAAAGTGCAGGAAGTAGAGCAGGTGACTGAATTTAAATACCTCGGAACAATAATTGACCTTTCAGCCCAACACTGACTGTATTTATAAAAATCCAGACAGCATCTCCACCTTCTGTATAAGCTAAGGAGCTTTAACGCTAACAATAATACCTTGCAGTTGGTGTACAGGTCACTGGTTGAAAGTGCTGGTTCCTTTAATATCGTCTCATGGTCTGGGAACCTCCCAGCCAGAGACAGGAACAAGTTCTCTCAAATCATTGGTCATCAACAAATGCAACCTACAGACCTGCACAGTCCGGCTCTGGAACAAACGTCAATCCAGGTTTACAATGACCCAACTCACCTGCAACCATTATTCAGGTTGGTACCATCAGAAGACTGCTGGTTCCTCTGGTAAAAGAAATGGGAACAAAAAGTCATTAGTTCCCTCTGCTGCGAGCAGGTTCTATTTAAACGCAGCTTCACATGATGAACCATCGTCTGCGGAGATGTTTTATGGTTTAATGTATTTTAGAATTGGTTTTATTGGCTTAGCAAAGCTTTTTAAAGTTTTATGGAATTTTTTAACTTGTGTTGTTTTGGACGTATGAGCCAGATGTCAAAGATAAATCTCCATCTCAATCAATATTATGGGCAATAAAGTTATATTGATTGATTGATAGATTATTAAAAAGCATCAGAGAAGCGTCTGACTTATTGTCCCAGAACAAACAAGCCAGCGAGTCGGCATAGAACCGGGCCGACCGCCACCGGGCTGAGCAGGGACAACAGGGGGACAGAGGACACGGTCCAAACCTCCACCCTGGGTCACCGATGAGCCTGAGAAGCTGCTGAAGGAGCAGCAGCCGACTCCAGGACGCTGAGCAAAGACGCCGAGCGAAGACGTTGAGCGAAGACGCCGAGCGAAGACATTGAGCGAAGACGCCGAGCGAAGACATCGAGCGAAG
>NC_056498.1:45112427-45115810 GCF_014905685.2 Nematolebias whitei
GCGAAGACATTGAGCGAAGACGCCGAGCGAAGACATCGAGCGAAGACATTGAGCGAAGACGCCGAGCGAAGACGTTGAGCGAAGACGCAGAGAGAAGACGCAGAGCGAAGACGATGAGCGAAGACGCCGAGCGAAGACATTGAGCGAAGACGATGAGCGAAGACGTTGAGCGAAGACGCAGAGGGAAGACGCAGAGCGAAGACGCAGTGCGAAGACCTCGAGCAAAGACCTCGAGCGAAGACGATGAGCGAAGACGTCGAGCGAAGACGCCGAGCGAAGACGCCGAGCGAACGCTTCAAAACGCCTCCACTCGAGCTGCAAGTCTTTTAAAGACGAGAGCAGCACAAACTGTTGGTTTTCAGAACGATCGAGCTTCAGCTGTGAGAACTGTTTCTGGAGATCCACGGAGCTTCTGTTGGGCTGAACACAAACTGTGGTGATGAATGTTAAAAGCTTTTTGGTATCGGAATGAATTATTTTAAACTTTAAAAGAGAAAATGTGATAAAAATGGAATTGTTCACGTGTCAGTCACCTGCTGGAACAAATTAAATCTGTAATTGTTCTACTAACTGCAAGGAGTGTACTCGTTTTTAAAGCTGCATCGTGCGGTTCCACCACAGCCGAAGGTTCATGAGGGCTCATACTTTCAGATGAGAGAAAGAGGCGAAGGGGTTCTCCACTCAGCTGTAAAACATCTGGAACTGTGAACGGATCCAGAAACACCAGGGAGGTCAAACCGGGTCGTGTTGGCTTCAACCTGCACGTTCAGTCATAAGGCTTGGTGAGCGGGGGGGGTCTCGTGGATCATCACAACGGTTTCACTTGGATGACGTTGACCTGCGATGAACCTCCAGCCTTGGAGGCGACGTCCAGCTGCTGCAGGTCGTCGCTGGTGATGATGAAGACGATGGAGGAGGAGTTGAAGGTGACCCTCTTCTTGGGCCGCTCCCGGCCGTCACACGAGCTGGACACGACGATGGGCCGGACGGGGCGCGCGGCCGGAGTCAGGGGCCGCTCTTTGAGGTTGCGCTGGAGCCACGAGATCCTCGAGCAGAGCAGCTGCAGGAAACAGCGCCGGAACTGGAACAGAACCAGGAGACAAGAGGCGAGGATGAAGAAGCTCATCAATCACAAACAAACATGGTCGAAACCAGCGGAGATCGACGAGACACTTCCTGTCCCACGTGTGATGACCACTGACTGTAACCTACACGATGAGGCAACAGCCAGATGTTTTTGTAAAATTAAAACCAATAAAATCTATTTTTTAAATTCCACCACTGAAACTTCCTCCATGTACGAGACACCGGCTTTGCAAACGTCACAAGTCAACCCAGTTTGTTGCAGCTGCTGAGCTGGGGAGGTGTTTGCTCCACCAGCAGGAGACAAGTCTTCACGAACCTTTCTGCTCATGAACACGTAGATGAGGGGGTTGTACGCCGTGCTGGACTTGGCGAAGAACGAGGGGATGATGGCCACTGTGGGGGAGATGATGCTCGTCCTGCTGAAGGCCTCCATCATGGACACGACCGCGTAGGGAGTCCAGCACACCAGGAAGCAGGAAATCATCAGGAGGAACATGGCCGCCACCTTCTTCTCGTAGCGCAACATCTTGATGATCTGAAGCGTCTGGAGGTCTTCGATGGAGCGCAGCTGCAAGACGCCGGAGAGAATAACATGACGTCATCAACACTTTACTGGAGGAAGAAGATAGAAATCATTCATTTCTGGTCATTTAATAATACAAAGTTTCAGTAAATTGCATTTTACGAACTCTGAACAAAACCATGTT
Source organism: Nematolebias whitei (assembly GCF_014905685.2). Lineage (NCBI taxonomy): Eukaryota > Metazoa > Chordata > Actinopteri > Cyprinodontiformes > Rivulidae > Nematolebias > Nematolebias whitei. Next base: position 45,114,221 of record NC_056498.1, read on the forward strand.
GTTGGTATTTCTACCTGTCCAGGTGACAAAGTTCACGATGAGCGGCTGGAGTTTGTCATTATTAGGTGCAACAATGAAGTTGGTTGTTTTAGTCACATTATGTTCAAATATATTTTCTATAACTATATTTCAAACAGGTGGCACGGTGGCGCAGTTGGTTGAGCTGTTGCCTCTCAGCCAGAAGATCGTCGGATCAAATCCCAGCCCAGGACCCTTCTGGATGGAGCTTGCATGTTCTCCCATTGCTGCGTGGGTTTTCTCCCACAGACCAAAAACATGTTAGACTGACTGGTAACTCTAAAGTGTCCCTATGTGTCCCTGTGATGGACTGGAGACACGACATGGGTGTCCCCCGCCTCTCGCAGTGATGGCTGGGTATGGACGACAGTGACCCGACAACCAAGAAGCAGGTAAAAATAATGGATGGATGAATGGATGAATGGATGGATGAATGAATGAATGGATGTATTTAAAACTCCTGTTCGGGGCCAGTGTTGAATATTTTAAATCCAGATTTATTCTTGTGTTTTCCCATGAATGTATGATTTAACAAAGGAACCCTTCCTGAAGCACGAGTCTAAACTTTTAAAGTTAAATAATTCTAAAATCACACGACAGTCGTGGCAGAACACAGCGGAGCGAGGCGGAGGGAGGCGGAGCGAGGCAGAGGGAGGCGGAGCGAGGCGGAGGGAGGCGGAGCGAGGTGGAGGGAGGCGGAGCTCAGAGGACTGGGGTTGGGTCGGTTTGAAGCGAGCAGGTTCCTGTAAACCATGTGAATGTGTGGTGCCACTTCTCCTTCCCCTCGAGAAGCGGGTCAGAACACGATGACGGACAGAACTTGGAGACCAACATGGCAGCAGCTCAGTGACCCTGCAGACGTCGTTTTTTCCAACGGTGTCCGTTTTATTTATGCTCTCTTCTTCAGAGTCTCCGTCTGTTTCCACGGTAACGCTTTTCAGAAATCTACGATGAGATTGTCCGATTCTGGTGAAGCGGGTCGGAAAGAAGCTCCACAGAACCCTGACTCTTCGAAGGTGTTCCCAAGCGCCGTGACGTGAGACGACTCCTCCCAGATCTCCGGCGCTCGGGGAATCCGCCGCTCACACTTCCTGGTGAGGCTGTAAACACTGAAGGAAGGAAACTGATGGAGAAAAGATGGAGGTCGACGGTGTTCCTGCTCTGCGTTAGAGCCTCGTTCTTCTGACGTTCGTTAAAAATAGGCTAATTTGCTGCTTCCTTAAAGATCTCGTGTTTTTCTAAGAATGGTTATAAGGAAATTATAAATCATTTTCAACCTCAGAGGGACTTTATTCAGAAAGAAGCAGGACGAGTGAAAAAAACATTAAAGACTATAATAATAATGAACTTTATAATAAATTTAATAAAGAAGCACTTTGTCAAGAACTTAGAAAACAAAAAAGACTCTGCAGTGTCCAGAATTTGAATTATAATTCAATTCAGTTCAGTTTATTTATGAAGCTCCAAGTCACAACAGAAGTCGTCTGAACAGAAACATTCATCTATAAAATAATAATTTAAAACCGAAACATTCAAATATAAAATAATAATTTAACAGAAACATTCAAATAT
>NC_056498.1:45115820-45126382 GCF_014905685.2 Nematolebias whitei
ACAGAAACATTCAAATATAAAATAATAATTTAAAACAGAAACATTCATCTATGGCAGCACGGTGGCACAACTGGTAGAGCTGCTGCCTCTCAGCGAGCAGGTCCCTGGTTCAAACCCCGGTCCAGGGGCCTTTCTGGGTGGAGTTTGCATGTTCTCTCTGTGCATGCGTGGGTTTTCTCCGGGTACTCCAGTTTCCTCCCACAGACCAAAAACATGCATGTTAGGCTGATGGTAACTCTAAATTGTCCCTAGGTGTGAGTGAGAGAGTGAATGGTTGTTTGTCTCGTTTGTCTCTCTGTGTCCCTGTGATGGACTGGAGACCTGTCCAGGGTGTCCCCCGCCCCTCGCACAGTGATTGCTGGACATGGGCACCAGCGACCCCCGTGACCCAAAATGGAATAAACGGGTAAAGATAATGGATGGACATTCATCTATAAAATAATAATTTAAAACAGAAACATTCATCTATAAAATAATAATTGAACAGAAACATTCATGTATAAAATAATAATTGAACAGAAACATTCATCTATAAAATAATAATTGAACAGAAACATTCATGTATAAAATAATAATTAACAGAAACATTCAAATATAAAATAATAATTGATCATTATTTATCTGAGGAGCAGCTTTGAGTTTAACTCCATCACTGAACTCTCATCTTGAACAAGCATGAAAGCGACAGTGGAAAGAAAAACTCCCTCATGAGGAAGAAACCTTTAGCAGAACCAGGATCAGGACAAGAGGACCATCTGCTTCAACCGGCTGGGTTTGGTAGGAATAGATACACAATGGCAGGTCAAGAATCACATGTTAAGATAGAAATAGTATCAAATGAAAACTATTCAGTTTTAACAATTCATTTAAGGAAATGAGGTCAATTTGTCCTCTAGTAGTCTAAGTCTATAGCAGCATAACAAGCTGACCCTAACTATAGGATTTATCAGAAAGGAAAGTCTTAATCCCAGTCTTCAAACTGGACAATGTGTCAGCCTCACGGACAGAAACTGGAAGTTGGTTCCACAAGAGAGGAGCCTGAGAAGTGAAAGATCTTCCTCCCATTCTGTTTTTGGAAACTCTAGGAACCACAAGTAAACCTGCAGTCTGAGAGCAAAGTGCTCTGTTAGTAAAATATGAAATATTAAGATCTGTAATATAAGATGGAGCTAGGTTGTTGAGAGCTTTGTAGGTTAGAAGTAAGATTTTGAATTCTCTTCTGGATTTGACAGGGAGCCAATGGAGAGAAGCTAAAACTGGAGAGAGATGATCTCTCCCAGTAACTCCAGTTAAGACTCTGGCAGCAGCATTTTGGATCAACTGAAGACGTTTTAAAGAAGTATTTGGACACCCAGATAATAAACCATTGCAATAGTCCAGTCTAGACGTGACAAATGCATGGACCAGTTTTTCTGCATCATCTTTAGATCAGATGTTTCTAATGTTAGTGATATTACGCAGGTGGAAGAAGGAGGTTCTAGTAACGTTTTTAATGTGGGGGATAAAAGACATGTCCTGATCAAAAATAACACCAAGATTTTTAACATTAGAGCTGGAGGACAGATTAATGCATCTAAGGAGGGAGAAAGACTGAAACATTCATTCCTAAGGTGCTCAGGTCCAAAAACCAAAACCTCAGTCTTGTCTGTTCAACAGGAGAAAATTAAGGGTCATCCAGGTTTTTATGTCTTTAAGACATGCTTGTAGTCTAAGTAGTTGATTGGATTCATTGGGTTTAATGGACAAATATAACTGTGTATCATCAGCATTTTTTCTTCTTCTTTCGGCTGCTCCCTGCGTCAGGGGTCACCACAGTGAACTAGCTGCACGAAGACTTGGCAGTTATTTTTACGCTGGATGTTCTTCCTGAAGCAACCACAGACCACCGAGCTACCACAGCCTCTGTGTGGAGCAGAGAGCTGCTGTCTAGGACACCCAGAGGAGCAGATGGTGGAGAAGGGCCTTGCTCAAGGGTCCAGAGTGAGACGAATGAGAGTGGGGGCAGGTGTGGGTGCTTCACCTACCCCACCCTCATTTTTGATGTTGTCGGTACCGGGGCTTGAAACTGAGATCTTCCGATCACATGCCCACCTTCTCTAACCTCTGCACCACCACTCCCCTCATAACAATGAACATTTATCCCATTCTGTTTAATAACTTTACCTAATGGAAGCATGTACAAGGTAAAGAGTATTTGTCCAAGCACTGAACCTTGAGGAACTCCATGACTAACTTTGGTGTATGATGAAGATTCATAATTTACATTTACAAATTGGACTCTATTAGATAAATATGATTTAAACCAATTTAGAGCCGTTCCTGTAATTAAAACATCATATTCAAGCCTCTGTAGTAAAATATTGTGATCAACTGTATCAAATGCAGCACTGAGGTCTAACAGGACCAGTGGAGACACAAGTCCATTGTCTGAGACCATGAGAATATCATTAGTGACTTTTACTAGTGCTGTTTCTGTGCTAAACCCTATAATATCATAGTATGAATGAACCTTTACATTACATGATAAATATTCAAGTCAAAATGTAAATTTAAACTCACAAAGATGGACACCAAGTCAGGCTGACTCGGTACAAGCAACATCCGGTGTAGATTTGTTCAAATAAAAACACAAAACTTTTATTTATTTTAAAAAATGTTTCTTTAGATCTCTCCACAGGAGATGACATTTGAAAGTTAGCAGCTAAAAATGGTTGAAATGTCACGTTATTTGGCTCCACGACAACGTTTCCGCAGCGCTCACCATTCTGACAGCGTACAGGATGTTCCCGTAGCAGTAGATCATGACGCCGACAGGCACAAAGAAACACGCCAGGAGGAAGAGGAGGACGAAGGAGGCGTCGTTTGGGTCTTTAGAGGTCCAGTCCAGGGAGCAGCCCAGCCGGTGGACCTCTAAGGTGTAGCGGTTCCAGCCGAGCAGAGGAGCCCCCGTCCAGGCCAGGGAGTACAGCCAGATGTGGGCGACGGCCCGCCACGCCCACGGGAAGTCCACCACCTGGGCGTGGACCACCCGAATGTAGCGCTCGTAAGCGAGAGCTGCCAGGGTCATGATGGAGACGATGCCTGCAGGACAGAGACACAGATCTGGGTCACCGGGTAGGCCTCCGTTTGGACTTACTTTGACAAGCTGCAGGACCAGACTCCTGATCCACGCACTCTTCCCAGACCTGATTAATCTACACAGAGCGGAGTGAGTAAAACATCTTTATCTCGGGGAGCAGTTTGTTCCCACGACTTCAGAACCGGGCCCTCCTGCAGGCAGGATCCATCGTTCTGAGCAGGACGCTCCTCAGCGCTCGTTAAAAACTGAAGGTCATTCCTGAAAGCTGCAGGACCACAGAGCGCCGCAGAGACGAGCTCGGCGTCGGCAGGCGCCAACTGGGAGCTGCGTAAACGTCCAACCTGCAGAGGGTCTATCATGCTAACGGGGCCGTCGGCGCGAGCGTCAAACAAGTCCGAACGTCACCTGAAGGCACCACGATTTCAGCTGCAGAGCTCGTATACAGACCAACGACGAGGACGAGACCGAAACCTCAATGAGAAAAACATGAGCGCCGAACGTCTGCAGCTGAAACGGAGTCAAAAAAGCTAAAAGAAGCACAAGATCAGCCAAAAAGAGCAAAATGCTACCTATAAGCAGCAAAAACTCAACAGTAGCAAAAGACTGTAGCTGAAAGTAACAAAATGAAAGATAGAAGCTAAAAGTAGCAAAAGAATAGCTAAAACACAAAGTACCAAAAGGGTAGCAAAAAGCTAAAAACAACAGAATGGTAGCTGAAAGCTAAAAGCAGCATAAGAAGATAAATCAGAGCCAGAAGCTAAATGAGAAATCAAAGAGAATGTTTTTAGACAAGTTAAATATTTCGTCAAGTATAAAAGTTACAAAAACCAAAAGTCCCAGCCCCCATCTGCTGAACGAGCCGAACGTTTGGAGGAGTAAACAACTAAAACAGCAGAAAGCGCACGGACTGTTGATCTGAAATCGTGTGGTGAATTCACAATGAGCCGCTGCAGTTCTGCTGTCAGACGGACGAGGCAGACCTGTCCTTCGGATGACGCGGCGCAGAGGACGACATCAGATAAAGGACACGAGGACAACTGTCCTTCAGCTCTGTGGTGATAAAACAGCCGAAGGCCTGAAGGCTGGTTCTAATGAGCTCATTATCAGCTGCAGTCTGAACTGTATAGACCTCCACTGCTCCTTCACCTCATCACTACATACATCTAGAATAATCATTAATAATAAGATTAGATTATTGATTAGAAGATATTAATAAATATTAATCAGTCATCCACAGCAGCTAAAAGGACAAAATGATTTCATTACAAAGCTCTGGACTGCAGATTAACAGCACACGCTGCTTCCTCTGATAAAAACAAAGACGATCAAATCAAACATTTTCCTTCAGCTGGTTATAAAGAACAGCCGAAGGGACTGATTTATTCATGTCTGTGTGTCATTTGTCTGTTTTAAGTTCAGGTCCTTACTGTGCCACGCTCGGGCGCTCGTTGGTAAAATAAATGTTTTATTCTTTGTTGGTTTATGACGTGTGTCCAGGACACAGGCTCCGCCTTCTTTGGAAAAGAGCTCTTGGCCTGAAATGGTTAAATAAACGTGATATTTATGTAAACTTTAGTGCAACATTTACAAAAAATCTCCTAATATTGATGAAATAAGCTGAATGTTCCTGGGTTATTACTGTAAATTTGCTCTTATTGGCCCCTTTAAGAAAACAAAGCTATATTTTTTCGTACATCTATTTATTTATTATGTGCATGCTGAGTCAGCATTCTCCTGTTTCTTCTTTGAAATCAAACATTTTCTGCAAACTTTGTTATTTTAACTATTTAAATATTGAAATATTTGGCTCAGTCTGAAAATTACTTTTGGTAAATTTTAAACTTTATGAATTATTTACATTTGTTTCCCACAGTAAAACGTTTAAATATTTTTAATTAATTCAAAAACTTTCTTAGAAATCTGTTTCAGCTGCTCTGTTTCTGTCGCCAGATGCTATTTTTAGCTGATGTTTGGCTAATGTGATCTTTTAGCTATAGTTTTGTTATCTTTAGCTTTCAGCGCCTGTTCTGGTAACTTTAGCTTTTAGCTGCTGCTTCGCTCATTTCTGGTTTTTGCTGCAGTTTTCCCAATATTTAGCTTTTAGCTATTGCTTTGCTATATTTAGGTTTCAGCTACTGTTTCTTAAAGTTGTGTTTCATTAAGTTTTTATCTAAACTTTAGCAAATTTGATTATTTCTGCAAAAAAAGGTCAGGTTTTTAAATGTTAGCTTTTCTTTACAATTTTGCTATATTTCAGCTATTTACTTTTTTTAAATTTACCAACTATTATTTTACAACTTTTATTTTGTTTAAAGTTACAATTCAGCCAATTGTATTTCTCAGAAATGATCATTTCAGCTTTTAGCTTGTTTTTGTCCATGTTAGCTTGAACGGACGCTTAGCTTTTAGCTACTGTTTTGCTAATTTTTCCCGCCGTTTTAACAGTGTATATTAATCTTTAGTTAGGGTTTGAAAATGTTGTTTTTGTTGAATTTGAGCACTTCTGCTAGCATTCACGCTGTTTTAGCATAGAATGCTAACCCCTTCAGCTTATCTCGTGTAATCTGAATGAAGACTAATTTTATTTTAGCGCTTCGTTTAAAAAGGTCACGTGACTTGTTGTTCATTTCCAGGTAACTTTAACAACGGAAGAGTTTCGGTAATCTTCGGCACTTTCCGCTCGCTCACCGAACAGGCTGTTGCTGAAGCCGTCCCACGCGCAGGTCGCGCGGCTCCAGATCCACCCGCCCTCGACGCACGAGGCGAAGGTGAAGTTGACCCCGATGACAGAAACCAGGAGGTCGCTCAGGCTGATGTTGACCAGCAGCAGGTTCGTCGGGGTTCGGAGCCTCTTGAATTTACAGTAGAGGACCAGAACCAGCGCGTTGTTCCCGAACCCGAACAGCCCGATGGTTCCGATGGTGAACGCCAGAAGTTTGTAGGTTCCGACAGTGAAGACATGCTGCTCCGCTGGACTTCTGTCGGTTCTGGTGTCGTTGGTCGGATTCATGGCGCGCGCACAAACTCTGGCTCCAGCATGTTGCGAGGCGCGCGACTCATTCAAACCAGCACCAGCATCTGTGAGAAGTGGGTCACTGGACCGGCGGCAAGCTCACCGGAACACAGAGGCGTCACTTCCGCTGGGCTTCAAAATAAGACACGGTCACCAAACAAGTTCCATCTGGTCCTCTGGACGTTCAAAAAACAAAACATCTTTGTTGTTGTTGTTGTTGTTGTTGTTGTTGTTGTTGTTGTTGTTGTTTTGTTTTGTTTTGTTTTTTGAATGTCCAGAGGACCAGATGGAACTTTTTTGGATCTACCTGGATTATTGAGCAGCGTCAGGATATAAGACACATCAAGTTTCCATAGCCAGTGTACGGCAATGAAGTCTGTTAGCAAAATATCTCATGAACCACTGGACAAATTTTTATGAAACTCACAAATTTCAGTCGTTGGATGAACAATTACAAACGAATATCTATTGGAGTCACCTTGATTTAAGATGGCTGTCACGGACAACTGAGCTTGGAAACTACAAAAATGTCTATTTTTCACTGATTTTTAAAAGTTACTGAACTACATTTTTGATTTGGTAGTAGCTGAGCCTGATCCCCTACACATATTTGGAGCACTCACAGATTGCACAATGCGAGCTTCATTTAAAATGCTGTCTTTCCTTTAGGAGTCCACATTGTTCAGAGGTTCTTTATTGTCATTCACACCTCATGTGGTACATGTGGTGGAACAAAGTTATGGCCACAGGGTCCCAGTTACATCCAACAATAAAATGTAAAAACGGTAATAAGATCTAAGATACGCTAAGCACTAGTAGCATCAAAACAACGTTGAACAGCAGCTCGACGCGAGTCTGTGTGAGCAGATGATTGTCTGTCTGTTAGCAAAATATCTCATGAACCACTAGACGGCATTTGATTAAACTTTCAGAAAGTATTAAAGGAATGAACATCTGCAGCTGATTAACATGCGGAGTCAAGTCAAGACAAGATGGCCGCCACAGCCAACCGAACTTAAGAGAACACAGGCTGGTTCATTTTACAGAAACTGCTTTAAAATTAATCTCTTTGGCTCTTTCATCATGAGACGGTCTCAGTTTAAAAGTGTCACGAAAGGTGGTGGGTGATATACATTCCTTTAAAAACTGCAGAACATCTTATTTTGTTATTAAATTGAACTGGAGAGGACACGAACAGCTTCATGTGTCCCTCAAAATTAAAACAGTTCCATGAACTTCGGCGCTTAACCGATTTTTCTAAATGCTAAATATGCCCTGCTGAGGATGGCTTTTATTTTGAAACCCGAGCCTCAGTGATATCCGGTGTTCGATTAGAATAAAGGTGACCCTGACGGGCTCAGTTCTGGTTTAACCCTCCTGTTATGTTCGTTTCTGAGGTAAAGCAATAATGTTCGTGGGTCAATTTGACCCGGGGAGTGTTTAATCATGTAATAGTGTCAGAAACCCCAAAAATCCTCCAAAACATTTTTGTATCTGATTATTAACTCCAATACTAACCATGTCAGTTAATATTTGTGCAATGATGTTTTTTTATTTATCATAAATAAAGGATAAATGACAACAACTAACTCATTTTGTCATAAAAAATGTGATTTACATTTTTTATGTTTGCTGAAAAAACCTACACACAAAAAAAACAATAATTATCCTTGAAATTGATTTTTGTAAAAAAAATTTATATTACATTAAAAAATTTTTTTCAAAGGGTGATCTTTATAATTGAACTTGAGACGCATATACTGTTCTGGGTCAAATTGACCCGCTCATTAAAATCAAGACAAATGAGTCATGAAGATTTGTATTGAAAGTAAACTTTGTTCAGCCACTGTTTTTTGAACCAGAAATGAACAAAACAACAAAATAAGATCTTAGGAACACTAACACACTGCATGTATGTCTGTGAATCTCCACAGCTCACAAGTAACATGTCATCATGTTGCGATGGTATACACCATGCAATGAATACAATCAGAAATACCACAAAAATGAATATATGTAAATTAACTAGATGCTTTAGTTTTGTCATCTACACAACACATGAAGGACATGTCATCAGACTGTGCTTTGTTCAAATACATTTTGCACATTTCACACAAGTCATCCTCGTTTTGACATCATTAGATGGCTTGCAAACCTGGCACCTCTTCCTCTTCTTTTTTCCTCCAGTAGCAACCTAGAAAGACGAATAAAATGGTTAATATATTTTTTGATGCTCCGAAGACACACATAACATGCACTCGCACAAACACACACTTTTACTTACCTCACACACTGATGTACTGGATGTAGTCCTCTCCTGGATCTCCTTTACTACAGCTGCAGTAGCTGGGGTCCTTGGCATATGCTGTCTTCGTTGTATATGTGGTACCACAAGTGCCTTGCCCAGCTCTTCTAAGAAAATGCACCTCTTGTACAGCTTTGACACATTCCACTCAGGAAAGATTTCCGTCCAAATGACAAATGTGTTGTATGCTGATACATCAATGATGTTGTAAAAGATGACCAGTGGCCAGGGTGCAGTCAACTCGCCTTCCTTCTAGATTTGTCATTTGAAGAATGATTTTTTGTATTACATTAGGCATGAGTAGCTCAAAGACCGACTTGATATCTGTGACTCGAGTTACTGCCATCCTAGTAGGCCCTGGCACTGTCTTTATTATATTTTCTGCACACTGTTTTCCGAGGTGCTTAGTTGGAGATAAAGACCACTGAATTTCACCATTTTTTGACATGAATGTCTTGCTTGGAGAAACATGAATGTCACTTTCATCAATTGGTTCATAATCAGAATCATCAGACTCAGAATTGACCTCAATACTGTCTTCAGCTTCAGACACCTCCTCTTCTATTTCACTGTCATGATCAATGAGAAGTTCCAGCACTTCCTGGGCTGTAAACATTTTTTTCCTGCTGCTCATTTCCTGACCTCTGACAGTGACAATATCACATGTACCTTCAGTGTGTAATGTGTTTAGGACTCCCTTGCAGAGAGTATTTATGCCCTCCCACCCCTCCCCTTCTGCTGAGTGTCCACTCAGTGTGGGTGGAGTTTCCCCACAGGAACAGAAAAGGTTCCCTTCAAAAGTTGTATAAACACCTGCTTTCTCACAGTTTCCTTGTGAAGTAAAGAGAATAGTGAGAAAGTGGGTTTGTGTGCATGCACGTGTGCATGTGTGTGGTGTGTGTGTGTGTGGTGTGTGCGTGCATGTGTGTGTATGTGTGTGTAGTGAAATATGTCTCATAGTTTCAAGGAAACAAATAGAATTGGATATTTTTTTTACCCTTTTCACCCTTCAACTTGACTGCCGGGTCAAATTGACCCGAACAGTATCGATGTAGCAAGTAGACGCAGGGGGTGGTACAAATGTGTAAAGTGAACCATTTTCAATTTATATGTTGAGTGGAACTATTAAGACAAATAGAAAAAGTTTCATGCAGAAAAAATATTTTTAACTATTTAAAAAAAAAAATTAAACTTTAAAAAGGGTCAATTTGACCCGCAACATAACAGGAGGGTTAAAGCAGAAAGAATGAATTTTTGTTGTGCTTGTCAGTTACATGCAACTCACCTGAAACAACGAACATATCCATCGATTAAGAAACTCCTAAAGGGACATTTCAGACATTTCAAAGTGGGTTTTATGAACAATAAATCACTTAAAATCGTTTTTTGAGCTACCTGTTTGGACAGTTAAGAGTTTAAATGTAACAAGACTGCTGAGCTAAAACCAGAGGGCATATGGACGTGTAATTCTTCATACTTTGTGCTGTAAATAATTTATTGTGGTTTCTAACGTGTCCATGAGCAGATTTGGAGGCAGGGTCTTCAGATGTGGAATCAGCATCTGTCCAAGAGTCGGACGTGTTTCACTCTTAAATGAGACTGTTGCTTCCTTTGATACGACTCGGGCTCGAACGTGGAAAACGTTTGTTTCATTGTTTTTCATCTCATCCGTCCATCTTCCTTCCTCACTTCTTTGTGTCCTGTCGAGGAGGAGCTGGTACCAACAGTCCCAGCAGATGTTGAGGTTCATGCAGGGGACGCCCTGGACGGGTCCATCATGGGGACACACGGAGACAAATGTCAGCGTGCAGAAATTTGCAAAGCGACACAGTTTCCACCTGGATTCTCTGCGCCTCCAGGTTGGTTCAAAATAACACGTTTCTCTCAAAGAACACAAGAGAAGAAGAGCGTGTGTGCGTGTGTGTGTGTGTGCACGTGTGTGTGTGTGCACGTGTGTGCGTGTGTGTGTGTTAATTATGCCACAGCTCTCTCGTGCTGCTCATTCACAGATAAATGTTTTCCATTCGAGGTTCAGGTGGATTTCTGCTCCTGGGTCAAGAGTCCAATCAGAAAATCTTGTTCGCTCGTCCTCAGAAGGAGCATTTTATTGGATGATGTTGTCCTTGTGTCTGTCCTTGTGTCTGTCCTTGTGTCTGTCCTTCTGT
>NC_056498.1:45126392-45134001 GCF_014905685.2 Nematolebias whitei
GTCCTTGTGTCTGTCCTTCTGTCTGTCCTTGTGTCTGTCCTTCTGTCCATGTCCAAACTCTAAATTAGTAACCCTTTAACACAGAAATGTCACTGCACAGTCAGATGCCGCATGGATCCAAGACGATCTCTACTGGAGTCAACATCATGAGGTCAAAGGTCAAGGTCGCTGGTGACCCCTTTGTTAAAACCTTGGACATGCTCCATCTTGACATACCAAGTGTCAAACTTCCCCCCAGATTGTCCCATCTGTCCATCCATAGGATAGTCCGCAGTAAGTTTCTGTCCATCTGCGATGGCCTCAGACACACGTTGGTAAAATCAGTCCACACACTCACCTTGTTGTTGTTGTTGTTGTTGTTTACAGTGTAACATGTGCTGCAGTGATGAAATTAATTGATTCCTTTGCTTGAAGTACACCTAAGGGCCTCTTCCAGTTTACAGTGATGCCATTCGGGCTGCATGGACTCCAGCAACCTTTCAGAGACCAATGGACCAGGCGAAATTTCTCAGATTTTGCATCAGCATATCTCGATGATGTTGTCATGGAATAAACACTTGGAACATCTTCAGGCTGTCCTCGACCTTCTTAGCTCTGTCGGGTTGACGGTGAACCCCTTGAATTGTGTTAATGCCTCTCCTGAGACGGAGTACCTTGGTCATGTAACTGGGAATGATCTGATCAAGCCACAGATCAGTCAAATTCAAGCCACTGAGTCTTGTCCTCTCCCACAAACAAGGACGCAATGGAAATCCTTTTAGGACATGGCAGGCTTTTATCGGCGGTTCATACTTCAATTTTCCACCAGTGCAGCTCCACTAAGACTTGACAGGTGTCAAGCATCCTACTTAAATTAACTGGACAGAGGAGACAAGCAGCTTTCAAGGACATCCGTCAATCACTGAGAAGTGAACCAGTTTTGTGCAGTTCAAACGTTAATGAGCCCTTTATCTTTCAAATGTAGGACTGTGGGAGCAGTACTTCTTCAGGGTCTGGGAGGTGAACGTCATCTTGTTGCCAAGATCAGCCGAAAGCTGTTCTCAAGGGAGGTTTGGTATTCGATGGTGGGAAAGGAGGCCCTTAGTGATTCCTTCAGGTACTAGGAGATAATTCTCTCTGGAGACAGGTCACAGTGCACTTCAGTGGATGGACAGGATGAAAGGTACTAATGATATGATCACAAGGTGCTGCCTTGCACTGCAACCATTCCACTTCATCATCAGGCATATCCCTGGGAAGAGCAACCTTACAGCCGACCTCCTCTCTTCTGTTTCTCACCGCTCCACCAGATGAATTCTCTGCAGAGGAGGGACTGGGTCTGCCTCTGGTAATTACCGTAATGTCTCTTAAAGCTGCACAGCTAAAATGAATGAGACGTTGTGCGTGCAAATTTAACAAGAGACCTGGGTCCAAATAGGACTTTGATCCCCATCTTAAAACTGTGAATTAAAAGAACTTTACCATGAACACCAGTAGAGTCCATGTGTAGCCCAGACTCTTGGCTGTTTAACGTCCTCCATAGATTCTGGTTTTCCTCTGAGAGCAGCAAAGTTGGTGTAAAAACCTCCTGAAGGACGTTTGGACCTCATTTGTCGCCGTCACAGCTGTTTTCTAAGCACCACAAACTGAACGTGTTCCAGTTCCTCCCGGAAGGCTTAACTTGTCTCTGCTCCCTGTGGGATTAACTCAGACGAGGAACTTAAGAGTCCTTCAGTGCAAATGAAATAAAGAAGTATTCATTCATTCAACCTTTATTTATACATGTTAGTCTCATTGAGTCACAAGGACTCATTTACAAGAGAGACCCGTTTTAGACAAGACAACATTTAAAGTACAGACAACAATAAACTACAACACAAAGTATTTAAAATAAAAGTAGTGTTATAAAACAATAAATGAAGGTGCCATAAAACAAGGTAAAATACTAAAAACAAGAATATATTTGATTTGATGTTTCTATTGAGTAGACAAACTCGTGGTCTTTCTTTAGACGTTCACACGCATGACAGTGTTTACTAAAGTTTGTTTTTTAATGGTACAGACGAGCGAAGGACCGAGCCCGATCAGTGTTGCCAGATTGGGCGGTTTTCATTCTGATTTTGCAGGTAAACATTTCTTCGGGCGGGTGGGGATAATTTGGGTGGATTTGGAGTCAGATCGGCGGTTTTTGATTTAACTTATTAAACACATTTCAAACAATCATTCATCATTATTTCAGAGCAAAGCTCCCCGGACCGTTCTCCATCACTGATTGGCTATTGTCCTCTGCCAGGGCGTTCACAACAGACAGATGGTAAGGCAGTTTTAGTGGACACCTCGTTGAGCGAGCTGGCCCGTTGCAGAGGTACAGGGGAGCGGCCGCCATATTGGATGTGGCAGAACTGCCGGTCAACTGAACGAAGGAAATGGACTGAACTTCTACAAAGTGTTTTATGTTAACGCCTGTCATTCACACACTAATATATCTGGAAAACAAACAGGCGCCAAAGACAACATTTATAACTTTTAAAGTGATTATTAAAAATGTTTACTCCTCAAATGTTTAGGTTAAGGGTAAGAACTAAACCAACATATGTGTTATTTAGAGTGTTTACAAGTACTAATGTGTGTAACACTATTACTGTGGTGGTAAATATAGAAATATTCATATTGAACATTTAATCTGTCTATAAAGATCCTGAAATGTGATGTGTTGATTTTCTGAATAAAGAACACCAACATTCACATTTAACTGATTTTCATTAATCACAATGATGAAGATATAAACACCAGCATATCTTTACATGGGGTGGGGGTATTGTGTGTGTGTACATATATTTATATATATATATGTGTGTGTGTGTTCAAACAGTAAATATAACAATATATTGATTGGGCGGGTTTTTGCGTGATGGGGCGGTTTTTAACAGACTTTTGGGCTGGAAAACCTCGACTCTATCTGGCAACACTGAGCCCGATCCAAGTACATTTTTACATCCTCACCTTTTTATTGCACTTCAAGCTCAACCTTTTAATCTTCATGTATTAAAGGTTGAGTGTTCACAGAAAACAACCTGCTGCGCTACAACAAACGGCCATGTTTCTGAGTCAGACGCCTCTGCAGGGAGCGAGATGCTGCCGTCTGACGATCTCTGAGACGACACAACGTTAGGGGATCTGCTTCCTTTGAACATTTCAGAGACTCAAGAGTCTCGAGTCAAGACCCCACGTGCATCAGTGAGGGCCTCCACAATCCAACACTAAACACCGTCGCTCAGAGCGGCGGTCCAGTTCTCCAGGAGCTTCTTTCTGCCGCATCAGCTGAATTCCACAGATCCATTAAATGGGTTCGAAGGAGAGGCCTGCGGATTAACACGCTAACCTTCACGGTGGGCCCTTATCGAGCCATTATGAATAATTCATTCCAGCAAAGCGTATCTTGTCCTCGCAGTAATTAGACGAGACGGATGTGAGGGAGGAAGTTTCACTGCTGCCAGCGTGTCAGGAGGACGGGACGGTCTCTGAGGGCTGAAGAGACATTTTCATGTCTTACACAGAGTCCCTTACCCAGAGAGGACTGGCAGCGAGAGAGACGACCACGGAAACAGGTACGAGAGAGTTTTAAAGAAGCTGGAAGTCAGGAGGAATCTGTGCATGGGCAGATGGAGAGGTAGCGCCTCGCGATGTCGCGGTTTGTGGACATGCAGTTCATAATGTCCAAAAATGTACAGGACACATGATTATCAACTTTAATATTTCTCACATGACCTTTTGTCTTCCGTTCTGTTTCCACGCCGACTCGAACCGTAGTCTGAGATCAGGAACACGTTTATTTTTTTGATTGACACATTCTCACATTAGACTGACTTGTTTTAATCGTCTTGGTTTTTTATTCTTAGCACAAATTATTCCTCACCTCTCTCGCAGGTACAGAAACTCACGAGCCTGGATGGTACGTGACCACAGTCGTTCTTCCTTTAAATGAAAAATAACTCGTCACCGTTTGATGTCTCTTAATTCTGCCTGAGTGGTTAAATGAGAGGATCGGCATGAGAAGTGTTTTATGTAAAATAATGGTTAATCAGGACGGATGAAGCATGCGTGAGATGTTTTCAGCAGAGGAAACAATAAACTGTGATGAGGAAGAAGCTTTTCTTAATTAGCCCACAGTAAGTGACAGAGATAAAAAATAAATCATTTATCCTCATAGAGCCTTCAGTGTTTTGTAATTTAATACTTTAATCAATTCAGTTCTGCGTTCTCTGTTTAATGTTGTCAAATCAAACAGATATTAAAGACGATAAAACAAATCATTAAAGGTTTTCCTGCTCGATGAAATGGACCGTTTATTCCAAATCAATCAAAATTTGATTAATTTGAAATAAGTGTTTGGTTGTTCTGTGGTCAAAAACTTCTTCTTTGGTCTCATCTGATGTTTCTCAGCCAATAAAGATGTGAAACCATGTGTGAAGTGAAGAATCTAAAAAATCTGCACGTTTCAGCTGTTTTTAAAAAAATGCATGAAACTGCTGAAGCGTTTGATTTTGTTGCATTTCCTTTAAAACCAGCTTAAATTCACAACTGAAACTAAATGTTTCGCTCAAGATGCAGCAGAACTTGGTCGCCTCGTGCCAGCAGCGTGACTCGACCTCTGATAAGGATGGATGTATATTACCAGATGTTTGTCATCTTCAATAATTAAACTTTACTTGTTCTTTAAAACGAAACTTTGAAATAAAACAGTTCTAAACAAGAAAACAGCAGCCGTCAGTGGAAGAAGAGGAGCTGCTACAGGAACTCAGATGTCCAGTTTCAGGAGCGTCGGTGCTTGAACGTAGAACAGTGCTGGGAGTATAAAAGCATCGATCGTTTGTTAGCAGCAGGCGTGAAGGAAGATGTCGTATTCGACGCTCCGCCTGTGTTTCGATCTCGCCGTCTGTTTCTCTGTCGCCTGTTCAGCCTGCGGCTTCAGGTTTCACGATCACATTCAAACTCAGTAACTGGTTCCTGGTTTAGCAGAGAACATATTTCAGTCCCATCGTTCTGATTTTCTATATTCACACATGACAACAGATAAAATCCAACAACTCGTTAGCTTCTGAAGTGATAACCGTCAGAGGCAGGTGGAGGCCGACCGGCTCACCTTCGCTGCGTCGGCCCCCGTCTCTCCGAGGCCGACTCTTTCAAGTTTCTGAACCTCGTTATGTGTTTGTTCCCTGATGGGGGAATTAGGACTCGTGTTGTGATCGTCTGCGAGGAGGAAAATCCTGAAGCAGCGAGGCAGGAAGCTGCTTTGATGCTGGCGTCAGGAGATTAGGAGCTTCTCGGCGGCGGATTGGTTCGTTGTTGCTGCAAAGTCACTTCTTCCACAGTCGTTGTGATAAAACAGCAGACAAAGAATGTGTGCAAATATCTGTTTTTAAACCAGAAAAATAATAAATATATCCACAACTACTTGAGTGCAGCGGTCCTAATTTAACGTTTTCTCTTTCCTTTTAACAATTACATACAATGCTTCATGTTTACGTCTTATAAAAGCTTGAAACAGGAGGTGAGTCATGGGTTACATATGGTCTGTAATGAGTTTTAGTAAAAGTATATAGTGTAATAACAGCAGGGCTGCCTGCTGGACTGATGGGCAAACAGTTTAAAATGTTCACTGCTCACTGGTTTCAATAGTCCAAAGAAATGAGAGAACATTAAAGATAAATTGTGACAATCTTTAAGCAAAAACAACAAATAGACCATTTTATTTTCTCCAATCACAATTAGGCAGGTTCCCAGATTATACGGACTGAGACTGAACAGACTCAGGCTCTTAATTAAAATGCTTTATTTAGAGCAGGAACCAGGGGACGGAGGAGGAGAGTCAGAACGGCTGAGGTGAGGACAAGATTATTCGTTGTCCGTCTCTCACAGGAGAGCAGAAATGTTGAGGAGGACGATTTGTTTCAACAAGGAGAAGTCCAGGCATGATGAACAGCAGGAGATGAGTGGTGGTGAGATGGAAGCCTGTGGTTGGGTGGAGTCATGAGGAGCTCTTGGAGGATTCACAGGTAGGTACAGGAGTTGGAGGTTGAGGAGGCGAGGTCTCGATCGGCATGTAACGCTCCAGCAGGGCAGGGAGCTCCTCTGCTGCCTCTTTTACTCCTGGTGCCTCATTAGTGGGGGGGGGGGGGGGGTGGTCCCAGCTGCTGCTCGCTGGTGCCAAACTGGACCCAAGAACCTGCAGAAAAGCTGAAACCCTACATCTCCTTTTTTACTTTGTTCTTAAAAGATCTGAGAGATAAAACTTGGATGCTCCTAACGTGGCCTGAATGAGAAGATGTGTTTTAAAACTAAATAATCGTTCCTGTTTCGCACGAAAAATACAGCAGCGATCATCTTTCCATGCTCATTTTAGAGACGGGCCTCCTGACTGAGCTGTGATTCTATTAGAAGGTTTAAATATTTGATCGTGCCAGATGAGAGTCGCTGAGCTCAGTGGTTCAGAGGCTGATCTGGTCGTGCTCGTTCAGCCGAGCGACGCAGCAAATGATCCTTTTTACTTCTGACACTCCAACGACTGAAGGACGGGCTCGGTTCACTGAGACGCCTCATGAAAAATACTCAAGATTCAGCTAAAACCTTAATAAAAGGTAAAGATGCCTTCTAATGAAGGTGGGAAATCCACAGAGAGCTCTCAGGCTTCCAAACATTCATCGACCTCATCACCAGAAGAGCTGAAACGTTGAGAGTCAATATTTCTTTGTCACTGAACGAAGCATTCTGTAATAAATCTGCTGTTTAAACGACAAACCCATTAAAATCTCTGCTGAATGCTTTCCACGCTGATCTCCAACATCCGTTAAAACACGAGAAGATGAGAAACGCATGAGGAGAAAAGAAACGCACGAGGAGAAAAGAAACGCACGAGGAGAAAAGAAACGCACGAGGAGAAAAGCAAAGAACCAGATGGAAGCATCACGTTTTCTTTTTGCCTCATTTTAAAAAAGTGAACTGTTAAAACTTAAATCAGTTCAGCTGAATTCACAAAACTTTGTTGTTTGAATGTAAAAAAGTAAAAACTGTGGTTTTGTAATCAATCGATAGATCATGGATCAGGTTCAAAACAAAAAGTGTTGAGGAGTCACCACTGCAGCCGTTTCTCATGAATCAGCAGGAGTTATTGCTGCAGTCGCTCTTTTCAACAGATGATTGAATTTGGTCATCTGGCTCACGTCCCATAATCCTGTGAGGAGGTTAAACGCCTCCGATCAGACTCCTCCGATCAGACTCCTCCGATCAGACTCCTCCGATGAGACTCCTTCGATCTGACGCCTCCGATCAGACTCCTCCGATCAGACTCCTCCGATCAGACTCCTCGGATCAGACTCCTTCGATCAGACTCCTCCGATCAGACTCCTCCGATCAGGCTCCTTCGATCAGACTCCTCCGATCAGACTCCTCCGATCAGACGCCTCCGATCAGACGCCTCCGATCAGACTCCTCCGATCAGACTCCTCCGATCAGACTCCTCCGATCAGACGCCTCCGATCAGACTCCTCCGATCAGACGCCTCCGATCAGACTCCTCCGATCAGACTCCTCCGATCAGACTCCTCCGATCAGACGCCTCCGATCAGACTCCT
>NC_056498.1:45134101-45134412 GCF_014905685.2 Nematolebias whitei
TCCGATCAGACTCCTTCGATCAGAAGCCTCCGATCAGAAGCCTCCGATCAGAAGCCTCCGATCAGGCTCCTCCGATCAGACTCCTCCGATCAGGCTCCTCCGATCAGACTCCTCCGATCAGACGCCTCCGATCAGACTCCTCCGATCAGACGCCTCCGATCAGACTCCTCCGATCAGACTCCTCCGATCAGACTCCTCCGATCAGACTCCTCCGATCAGACGCCTCCGATCAGGCTCCTCCGATCAGACTCCTCCGATCAGACGCCTCCGATCAGACTCCTCCGATCAGACTCCTCCGATCAGACTCCTCC
>NC_056498.1:45134422-45135453 GCF_014905685.2 Nematolebias whitei
CCTCCGATCAGACTCCTCCGATCAGACTCCTCCGATCAGACTCCTCCGATCAGACTCCTCCGATCAGAAGCCTCAGATCAGACTCCTCCGATCAGACTCCTCAGATCAGACTCCTCCGATCAGAAGCCTCCGAGGTTTCAGGCCGGTCATGTCATCTGGGAGTCAAAACCAAGGTCCAAACAGTCCTCAGGCACCAGAACTCATTTGGCAGCACGGCGGCTCAGTGGTTATCATTGTTGCCTCACAGCAACAAGATCCTCGGTTCAGTCCCTGGTTGGACCTGGGGTCTTTCTGTGTGGAGTTTGCATGTTCGTCTCGTGCTTGCGTGGGTTTTCTCCAGGTGCTCCGGTTTCCTCTCTGACTGGTAACTCTAAATTGTCCCTAGGTGAGAGAGTGAATGGTTGTTTGTCTCGTTTGTCTCTATGTGTCCCTGTGATGGACTGGAGACCTGTCCAGGGTGTCCCCCGCCCCTCACACAGTGATTGCTGGACATGGGCACCAGCGACCCCCGTGACCCAAAATGGAAGAAGCGGGTAAAGATAATGGATGGATGGAAATTCTTGAAAGTGTAAAAACATGTTGTTTTTTTTTAAATGAACTTTACAAATCCTCCATGCGTGCACATAGCTTCAGCCCCTGTGGGACATACAAAACTTGAGGTGGTTTTGTTGGTTCTACTGGGCTGACTGGAAATAATAACCGTGAGGAAAACATCTGCAGCAGGAGGAGAGGAACTCGGCTGCTGATGGAGATCAGCAAGACGAGCAGCAGCGGTCAGTAGATTTGATCTGCATTCATTAGTTCTGCTGTTCTGTTCTTTGAGTTGAGCTTTCCGTCTCCCTCCTCCTCCTTCACCTCCTCCTTCTCCTCCTCCTTCACCTCCTCCTCCCTGCTCAGACCGAGGCGTTATCTGCACAAGAAAAGAGACAAATGAGAGTCAGACCCCCGTTGGAGCTGCCAGCTTCACACTTCTAATGAGCCCTGACACACACACACACACACACACACACACACACACACACACACACACA
>NC_056498.1:45135463-45137198 GCF_014905685.2 Nematolebias whitei
ACACACACACACACACACACACACACACACACACACACACACACACATCAGATTTCTGCACACGTGTCAAAGTCATGGTGACATAAGAACGAGTTATTTTTAGCCTCAGAAGCTCAGATATTTATTTAGATTACTGATCTGAAAACTTCTCCTTGTCTGTAGGAAAGTTCTGCTCATGGTTCTGGAGGACAGACCCAGGAAAGTTCTGCTCATGGTTCTGGAGGACGGACCCAGGGATGCTGACAGAACAGGAGGAGCTCAGGAACAACTTGAGATTTATTACAAATGAAAAGAAAAACAAAAAAGCTGATGAGGCAGCAACAAACTGACAAACTACTGGAGAAAAACACAGAGGAGGACACAGAGGAGGACATGGAGGAGGACAAGGAGGAGGACACAGAGGAGGACACGGAGGAGAACCTTGACGTGGTGTGAAAAACACAGATAGACTGAAGAAGTTGTGAGTGACTCCACAGAGAGAGGAGTGGAAACACCTGGCCTAATGATGACTGGAGACAGGTGAGAGGAGGAGGGGCCAAAGCTGAAAGAACAGGAAATGACAGAGGAGGACCGGCGCATGAAAAATACAGAAAATAAAATAACAGTTAAAAACATTATAAATGTGTAAAAACAACTAAAAGCAGCAGGTCCTGACACAGGTCTCTTCACGTTGAGGTGACGGAGCCGCGGAGCTGCAGGTGTCTCTGTTTACCTGTTTAGCTGTTGGAGAAAAGGTGATGCTGGAGGAGAAGAAGCGCTTCTTCCTGCTTGATGCCTCCAGATCAACACGAGAGGTGAAGTGATGAAAGCACACATCTGTTTCTCCTGAGGCCTTCGCTCACTCAAAGGTTCAGCCTGTCGCCTGCAGAAGCGGCGGAGTGAAAACGTTCAACGTGATTCCTCATTTCTGCGTCGCGTGCTGTGACACGGCAGCTGCCCGCTGGAACGGCAACAAGGTTACTGAGATGTAAAAAGCAAGGACTCGACAGAACTGCACAGAAACTGGAGAAGAAAATCCTCCTCAGTTTGAGCGTCAGCCTGCACCTGCAGTCATGTGACACGCCGAGACCTTCAAACATTGAGAAGAACTGTGTGTTGCCTCACAATACAGTCGTCAACAGATGCAGCAGATGTTTCTGCTCCATCCATCTTCTTCATTTGTGTTTTCCATTCCTGGAGGGGCTGGTGTCTATCTGCAGCTGTCACATGACCAGGGACAACATGCAAACTCCATCCAGAAGGCTTCATCAGTCAAGGAAACACACAACACAAAACTGATTCTTCCCCCAACAGCTTAAAAAGTGGAACAAACCAGTTATGTTGGTGCTAAGATGGTGTACTTGTAAGGAGTACTGGAGTAAGCTGTTTGGGGGAAGAATCAGTTTTGTGTTGTGTTTCCTTGACTGATGAGTTCATGTTTCACATATTTTTTAAGGTGTGTTCACAACAGGGCAGCACGGTGGCGCAGCTGGTAGAGCTGCTGCCTCTCAGCGAGCAGGTCCCTGGTTCAAATCCCGTTTCGGGGGCCTTTCTGGATGGAGTTTTCATGTTCCCTCCGTGCATGCGTGGGTTTTCTCAGACAGACCAAAAACATGCATGTTAGACTGATTGGTAACTCTAAATTTGTCTCTAGGTGAGAGAGAGAGTGAATGTTTGTCTCGTGTGTCTCTGTGATGGCCTGGAGACCTGTCCAGGTGTCTCTGTGATGGACTGGAGACCTGTCCAGGTGTCTCTG
>NC_056498.1:45137298-45142323 GCF_014905685.2 Nematolebias whitei
CTGGAGACCTGTCCAGGTGTCTCTGTGATGGCCTGGAGACCTGTCCAGGTGTCTCTGTGATGGCCTGGAGACCTGTCCAGGTGTCTCTGTGATGGCCTGGAGACCTGTCCAGGGTGTACCTTCTGTAACACAATTACATAAAGAGTCTTCTAAAACAGCAAGCACCCGCAAATGTCCGTGGCCAGGTCGCAGCAGCAGGTCCAGCAGAGAAATCCAGACCACCGTCTCTCCAAAGACCCTCTCCAGCTCCTTGTGGAGGTGTTCCCAGACCAGAGAGGATACAAAATCCCTGCAGTTCTGGGTTCCCTAGTGTGGCTCCCCCTTGTGGTCTGCTCCAGCTCCTGCCGCTCCCTCCTGTCCCTAATTGTCTTTTCCCCAGGTGTTTGTCATCATCTGTTCTCAGTGTCTGGAAGTCGGAGTCTCTGGTTCCTCCTTGTCTGTGCATTGTCCTGGACGGCGTCCCGTCTTCTGTTTCCTCTGTCTGTCCAGTTTTTATGTAAGTCTGCTGCCACGTCAGCTTTTGTTTTTGTTAAATAAATTATTGTCCTTTTCTCTGGACTCTCTAGTGCCTCATGCACTTGGGTTCAACCTTATCAGCAGAAACATGACACGTCACAGTGGGAGGAGTTCAGAAAACCTCCAAAGGGAGGCATCCTGATCAGATGAACCTCCTGAGCTGACTCCTTTAGATGCAGAGGAGCAGCAGCTCTACTCTGAGCTCCCTCCTGACGGAGCTCCTCCTGCTCCCTGTTCTAAGGCTGAGGCCAACCCCCACCCAATGAAGGAAGCTCATTTCAGCTGTTTTGATCCAAGATCTGGTTCTGCTGGTCCTGATCCAAACCTCATGACCACAGGTGAGCGTTGGACCATAGGCAGACCAGTAAATCCAGAGCTTTGCTTTTGACTCAACTCTCTTCACCTGGACCAACCAAAGCAACAACCTCATCACTGAGGACGGGACTCCGATCCATCGATCCGCCGCCCGCTCCATCAGTCAGGAACAAGACACCCACATACCTGAACTCCTCCACATCCAGTAGACTTCTTCCATTAGAACAGTTCAGTGTGTTTCACCAAATATATCTGCTTTACCTCAGACAGAACCAAGAACTGGGTCAGTAGAACTTCAGTAGTTACATGTTCTTCTGGGGAAAGATATAAAGACAAACAACAAAGTCCATGCTCAATAATCCAGGTATACAATCCAACAATTTTCAGTCAGGTCATCTGGACAGTTTTTCTTTTTTGTGCTGAAACATTTCACCGTCCATTCTTCTCCACCCTTCTCCACCCTCTGAAATATCTTGCAGCAAAAATATTTAGGTGTACTTCACTGTTCAAGTCCAGTCAAGAAAAACTGTCTCGTCCAAATGTCCTGATGCTCAACAGTAGATAATTCAAGGTGAGTTATCTGGAGAAAGGCCACAGATGGTGGGGAGAGCATGTAAACTCCACACAGAAAATGAACTTGCGACGTTCGTGCTGTGAGACGACAGCTCTGACCACTGATCCACTGGTCCCCCTGCAGTTCATCCAGCTCCTCTGACTCGTCTTCCTGTCGCTGCTCTGTCTTCACAGCGTGTTTCTACTTCCTGTTACCTGAGTTTACCTGAGTGTTTCCTGGTGACTTCACGTCTGCAGGTCTGGATCTCTCTCAGCTGACAGGTGGAGGAGGTTCTGCAGCAGATATCTCTCTACGGTAAATTATCAGAGGTGTAAGTCTCGCCGGTGCTGATTGGACCGAGGCTCTAATAACTCCGTTAAATGTGTCGCAACGTCTCAGAGCTCTGTGATGTTAGCCGGAGACTGGAAGGCTGGAAGAGAGAGAGACATATCCTCGCCTCACCTCGTGCACGCTGTGGGCTCGGAGCAACTGTCACATCGCTGCAGCAGAAATAAATGGAGGGCAGTAAGTGGAGGAGGATTTGTTGGTGAGAAGAGTTTTGAAACACTGACATCAAGTCCCTCAGGTCTGATGGCCTCTGACCTTTGACCTTACTGGAGGTGTGACAGTAAAACGCTGTCCTCCTGATAACAGGTGCACGTTCACACACGCGGCTTCGTTTGACCCTGTCGTTGTGCGAAACATCGATGACTCCTCAGCCGTGAACTCTCCTGAGTCTGCAGGTTGGCGGGCGGCGGACTCGGCCTGACTTCTGACTGAACGCTATCAGAGCATGAGGAGAGCGCAGCGTGTAATCATCTGAAGGAGCGCGCGCGTTCAAAACGGGCCTGGCAGGATTAGAGTTCAGCAGATGTTCCTGTTGTCGGAGGAGGACGAGCATCAGCAGCTGCTGGTGCTCTTGACCTTCTCGTACGTAGAAACTATTCCTCCACAGGAGTGAGTCACATGTATCTTCTCTGGATGATAAACCGAAGCTCTTTGATTTTAAAAATGTGGCCCCTGCGGTGATTTGTACAGGACACAGCTGGACACAGCTGTAATTCAGTCCATGACCCCTCTGTGACAGAAAACCTTCCAAAACTGTGTGAAGGTTTTACAGACGCCTTGACAGAATCCTGTTCTGACACTTGGGAGTTTGTTCATGTCTCTCCGCTCCGCTTCAATTATCCCGACATAAATGGATGTGTTGATGCACCTTACTCCCGAGGACGACAGAAGACAAGTCCACGTCTCCTGTCCTGTCCTCGTCTCAACCTCCAGCTGAGGAGGTGAAAATAATTTAAGGACTTCTGTGGTTTCTGTTGCGCCTGGTCGTTCTGAGCACCAGGTGGCAGATTAGGTCCAACAGTCAACCCAAAATTTATTTTAAAAGATTCTTTTCACGCCTCAGGAATTCATTTAACCCAGACACCTTTTGATGTTTAAAAAAGAAACAACTTGATTAAAACATTAAACTTTTCTGTCCCTCTTGTTCCGTGAATGTAAAACAAAATCACCCAAACTGCTCGTTGTAGTTACAGCTGATTACATTCACCCTCGTCGTATCTTTCTATGTTGTTGCCCCACGACCCGGAGGTTATTTGAATTTTTAGTTTGACTCTCAGAACTGAACCTACACAGAAAGTTTATTTAACAAAACAGAGGAAAATAAATGTTTGGAATAGTTCAAAATCTCATGAAACTGGAACTTGCACATGAATATTTATTAACCTCCTTTACTCAGAACTTGTTATTGGTCAGTGTTTCTGGAGGTGCAGGACACAGACTGACTAAAGGAGCTCCAAAAATAAAACTTATTATATTATGAAACAAACAAACAAAAAAGGCTGACGGGGCAGAGAAAATTAAAAAGATGGCCTCCTTTACTCCTCTCTCAAACCATCGTTCCTCTCTGTCCAGGATGTGAACATCTTCATCCCTGAAAGAGTGACCTCTGGCCTGGAGATGAGTGTAGACCTCAGAGTCCTGGCCTGATGATGTTGATCTTCTGTGCTGGTCCATCCTTTTGGCCAGTGGCTGTTTAGTTTCCCCGATGTAAGACTGGTCACCCTCCTGACACTGATCTCATCCTCAAATGGTGTCCCCACTGAGTTTGTTGATTCCTATAAATATTTGGGTATCTTGGTCGACTCACATCTTTCTTTTAAGCTCCATGTGGAAAACTTGTTAAAGAAACTGAAAGTTAAACTGGGTTTGTTTTTCAGAAACAGATCCTGTCTAACTCTGAATGTTAGGAAACACCTTGTATCTGTGACTTTCCTTCCCTCCATTGATCAGGGTGACATTATTTACATGAATGCTCCTACAAGAACCCTGCAGATGTTGGATGCTACAGATGTTGGATGCTGCAGATGTTGGATGCTGTCTATCATGGTGCACTAAGATTCATAACTGGCTGTAACTACCGTACCCACCACTGCACCCAGTATTCACTGGTTAACTGGTCACCATTAACTTCACACAGACTCTCCCACTGGTATATTTTCATCTTTAAATCACTTATTGGTCTGCTGCCTTCATACATCTCCTCCTACATGTCTCTGTGTGAGTGCAGCTACAGCGTGCGCTCTCAGGACATCATTACCTGCAGTGTTCCCTCAGTGAGGACTGAACTAGACAAAAGGACCTTCTCCTGCTCCGCTCCTGTTTCCTGGAATATCTTGTAAAAAGATTTGAAGCTCTCGACCTTTGACCTCTCTAAGTGGCTTCAAACATCTGTTCAGTTCCCGGAAAAAAAACAATGCAGACATGTTCCTGTTTTTAGTTTTCTACACCTCCTTATAATCTAGATGTTTTTTTGTTACTCTTTTTCCCATCTTATTTATAAAAATTAATAAAAATCTGTATGCCTTTTTATAACTGTTTATTGTTGTTGCTGTTGTCCATTGTTGTCATCTTTCTTTGTTGAAATCAGGTCTCTCTTGTAAATGAGTCCTCGAGGCTCAATGAGGTTTACCTGACTAAATAAAGGTTGAATGAATTGTTGATTAATAATTAATGTTAATTATTATTGTTACTAATAACAATAATAGGTAATAATAGGTGCCTTCCATGCATTGCATGGATGATGCATGCATGCTTCACAAGGCAATGCACTGCCTGCCTTGCATATTGAACCAAAATGGCTCCATACGTTACTTAGTTTCAGTGAAAAGTTTTATCCTATTCATTTCCTATGGGAAATTTGGCATCTTTGTTAGGAAAATATGTCACCATGGTAACTGCGAATGCCAATAAAAGTAACTGCACACTTCCAGGAGCCAGGTTGGTCGTTTTGATGTAACTTTTGAGGGGGTCCACGTTGCGGTTCGGGCCGCATTAAAGTTGAAAAAGATACGCTTTTCAGGTGTAGAATAATAAGTGGGCAGTCACCAACTAGTTCCTGGAGTTGGTGAAATTACCATTGCCATGGTAACTCGAAACGCCAATAAAAGTAATAGCATACATCACGGGGCCGAACCGGTTGTTTTGATATAACTTTTGTGGAGGTAGACATTATGATTTGAGACACATTAATGGAGATAGAAATGTAGACACACTTCTGAGGTGTGGAATAATAGGTGTCACCTATTACTCTGTTTGTGCCGGGGGACTGGATCTTTGGGATGAACCAGTCTTTA
>NC_056498.1:45157323-45170628 GCF_014905685.2 Nematolebias whitei
TAAAGACTGGTTCATCCCAAAGATCCAGTCCCCCGGCACAAACAGAGCAATGTTGTGTATGTTGTTCAGTGTCAGGAGGGTGATCAGTCTTACATCGGGGAAACTAAACAGCCACTGGCCAAAAGGATGGACCAGCACAGAAGATCAACATCATCAGGCCAGGACTCTGAGGTCTACACTCATCTCCAGGCCAGCGGTCACTCTTTCAGGGATGAAGATGTTCACATCCTGGACAGAGAGGAACGATGGTTTGAGAGAGGAGTAAAGGAGGCCATCTTTGTGAAAAGAAACCGTCCATCGTTAAACAGGGGCGGAGCCTCCAGGTTCAACTGTCCCCCTCTTACAATGCTGTGATTGCTAGTATCATTCAGCCCTCTGTGAACAGTAAACAGCCATCAGGTGCTAATGATCCATTGTTAGGCTGATGGTCCTTCTTGAGCATGTGAGCAGCTGGTTTTGGTTGTCAGCAGCAAAACTGGTTGATCCACCCTGAGACGGTGCTATTTAAGAGACTGAGCTGAATACAGCTCCTCAGACTGAGGAAGTCTCTCGGATGAGAGACGAAACGTTTCTAGATTTTGTTGTTGTTTTGTTTTGTTTTATTTTTTTGAATGTCCAGAGGACCAGATTGAACTTTTTTTTAGATTTTTCTACCTGGATTTTTGAGCAGCATCAAGATATCAAGATGAGAACATTAATGTTAATGTGATGAGAACTTCATGGGCCTCAGAAGTCCGTTGAGCTAAGAACCAACTTCTAATGAGGACCACAACCAGCCACAGAACCAGCAGCGTGAAAGTAAAACCTCAAACGGTTTAAGGACTTCAACTGGTCCCGTGTGGTCTGAACGTACTTAATGTAGCACATGAAGGAAACGCACCTCTCTCCGTCATGAACCATTTGGCAGTTGCTCCTCTAATTTCTGCAAAAACATTTATCCAAAGCACCGAGGTGAACATTAGTTTTTATGGTAAATTTATCTCAACGGACGTTGGAGTGAGGTGAGCTGCGCTCAGCTGCGGTTTGTTAACAAAACAAGTGGAACATTGTTTCCAACCTGTGGGCGTCACACGATGACTGGCCCGATTGTGCAGCCCTGCTCTGCCTTGTTGACAGGAATTTCTGAGGCCGTCGTTGGAGTCGAGGTTTCTCCAGGTCAATCTTCCACCTTGGCCTCTTTATAATGAGAACCGGTCCACTGGGACCACTTCTGGTTTCCATCTTTGGAGTTATCCCGTCCTCCCCTCTGAGCTTCCAGAGAATATGAAGGCCAGAAACAAGACAAGCGACTCAACTCTGACTGAGCAGCGAGAATCAGATGAACGGATTTGTTGTGTCAGCTTTGCAAGAAAAGCAGCAGAAAGATCAACCTGACTTCACTCCAACCTCCACGAGAAGACCCAACGTCAGCTGCTTGTCCAAACAATCGAGACGTTTCACATCTGCGCTTCACTCAGAGGGTTAAACTCATGAACGTGTGTCAACTATTTGTTTTGGATTTGACAAAATGCTGGTATTTCCTGACCGTTTGTGTCAGGAATACTTACAGTCGGTTGCACAACAGGCAACCTAAAGTTCTGTTTTAAAGCTACAGATGTTTGGGCTCCACTCCGCTCAACAACCAGACTGTCATCAGGTCTGGATGGAGCTGTTCAGGTAAAAGCAGTAATTATCCTCACAGGGAGGGTTTTCATTACTCATCTTCATACTTCAGTTTTTTTAAACCTGCTCTGGGGTTTTCCACTGAACTGTCGGGTGAACTGTCGGGACTTTGATCCACTTGCGGGGAACTTGTCTCGTCTGCTTTGACATCTGGAGTGGTCGGACGCCTCGTCTCAGCCAGCTGTCCTTGTTTACAGATGTTCTGAGGTCTCTGAGGAGATTTAGAGATGTTCAACAGAAACCAGATAGTCATCTGCAAATGAATTTATTCCATACAAAGTGGAGATGTTGCTGTCTGCATTCAGACAGGATGCAGTGCCGTGTGAGTGTTTGGGGAACCGGCCTTCACCCTTTACCGCTTCTCAGTCAAACGATCGAGTCTACGAGTCAAATGCTTTGATGCTTTTCACTTGAACAATTAAGAAAACTGTAGATAAAACTAGTAAAACAGATGCTAAATCCAAGAAATCAAAGCAGGTGCTCTTCCTGGTCAAGCTCAATGTTTTGATGTATGAACATTTAAAATAAACCTTTTTCTTCTTTCAGCTGTTCCTTCTTCAAGGGTCTCCACAAAAAGTCATCCTCCTCTGTCTCACTCTGTCCTTTGTGTCCTCTGTCCTCACTCCAACTACCTCCATGTCCTCTCTAACTGCATCCATATATCTCCTCTGTCTTTTCCCTGGCAGCTGCATTTCTAACATCTTTCTACCAATATACCCACTGTCCCTCCTCTGGACATGTCCAAACCACTGTCCCTCCTCTGGACGTGTCCAAACCACTGTCCCTCCTGTGGACATGTCCAAACCACTGTCCCTCCTCTGGACATGTCCAAACCACTGTCCCTCCTCTGGACATGTCCAAACCACTGTCCCTCCTCTGGACGTGTCCAAACCACCGTCCCTCCTTTGGACATGTCCAAACCATCTCAGTGTGTCCTCTCTAACTTTATCTCCCAGTTGTTCAACCTGTGCTGTACCTCTGATGATCTCATTCCTGATCTTCTCCTTGTCTCTCCTAAGGAGAACCTCAACATCTTCATTTCTGACAACGCTATGGGGCAACTAAAAACAGGAAACCAGTGTGAATGCTGATTCAGCATTACCATAAATAAACAGAAGAAGAAGAAGACATGATCCGTCAGCTGTTCGGCGCTGAATAAAGTTCAGCTTCACTTTGTGTTTAAAGGCTCCGACAGTCCAGCCGACGGTGACCCGTCCTCCTCACTCGAAACAGCTGATTTATGTCCGGTCCTGGACACTTGTGGCTGGAATTCAGGGAATGCGCCCCCCACCTCCCACCCCCTCCTCTGCCGGTCCCGTTCACATGCAAACAAGTGGAGCAGGCGCCTGAGCGGGCAGATGAAGGCCCAGCGATGCTCCCACAGGGGCAGGGAGGCAGAATGTGAGGAATGTCCAACATCTGCAGCTCTGTTTGTTTACTGAGTGGAATAACTTTTAATATTTGGAGTCATTTATTAGTCCTGACATACTGACACCAACAAAGTTTATGAAAAATGACTTTATTTGTGTTATATCTTACAAAACACAGCAATGCACGTGTTCTGCTGCTGAACAGCAAATCAGTCGATGAGCGGTCGAAACAAAAGAAGTGCTTCACTCAAACTCAGAACAAGCTGATAAAGTCTGACACGGTGCGTTAAAGCAACGTAACCCAGAGGACAACGTGGGAACACAAACTCATGATGTGACAAATTTACAAAAATTACAAACCAGCGGTTGCGATGAAGTTGAAGCTGAAAAGCTCATGCACCTCAGAAACATGCTGCAAACAAAACCAAGAGGAGCCGAGTCCAAAGAAGTTTTATTAAAAAAGCACGAGCAGCTTTTGATTTTCTAGCTGGTCTTCCTCTCAATTATATCCAAACACCAGTTCGATCACTTCAGAGTTCCTCTTCCCTCGTGGTTATAGGTTCGTACAGTCACATGGTTGTATAGCATTGCCATTTTGAGGGACCTAAATCATGTGAACTGCAGTAGAAAATACCTAAATGCAATAAAAAAAAAAAAAACAGCCAGAAAAGAGGAACCTGTTATTGAAACGTCTGTCTCTGTCCTCAGGACAATGATAAATATATTTATCTGCTCTCACGGTTTATTACAGGAAATATTTGTTGTCACTGAAGAAAATCCAGGGTCCAGTATAAATTTAGGAACTGCTCAATCAGTTAAATATTATAAGTTCAAACGTATTATGTTCAGAAACGGTTCTACTAGCATCAAGCTAACTTAAAGCCCATACTTTTAATAAATTCTTTAAATTTAAATAATATATATATAACCAGGTGCTTCAGGTAAGTAGTAACAGATGTGCTTCCATCAGGAGTGCAACGAGACGCTCGCTCCACAGGACGGGATGAGACAAGATGCTGGGTTCATGAGAAAAGTCTTTTTTTAATTTCATTTTTTAATTTTGCCCAAAACTCAACTGAAAAACTGATCAAAGCCCAAACTTTTTAATATTTTTCCAAAACATAAATGCATTTGTCATGTTTTTCACATTTCTTATGACAAAATATACCTACAGAAATGTGAAATTACCTTTATCATTCTATATTATCTGTCAAAATAAAGCTATTTTTTAATTGAAAGACTTTCATTCACGTCTTTTGTCTTGTAACCTTTTTTTTCTGGTTTCTGATGAAAACATTTTGCCCAAAACAACTAGAACATTCTACATTTAAAAACATTTCATGTTCAAATTAAAGGAGAACACCACAAAAATATTCAGGATACAAGAAATGTAGCATTTTGTCTGAGAGTCTGCATCGTAGAAATTATCAGGACATTAGAGTGAAACTCTTTTGTGTGCTTTTATTGTTTTTTATCACAAAGAAATGTTGAATATTCTAACGAAGAAAGAGATGAATAAACACTGTGAGGAGAGCAAAGGGACTCCATCTACCTCAAAGATTCCCTTCAACTAAAACAAACTTTATTTCCTCTGCTTCAGAATTGATGAAGCACTGCATGAACTCAGCATTAAGTTTGTTCTGTTTGAAATAAATGATGGACAGAGACCCTTCCTCTCAGCACGTAGCTGCAGAGGAAAGCTGCATTCACCCACAGGTTGAGTTATGGGTGCCGCTTAGGTCCTAGTGCCTGACATGTTTATATTGGCGCCACAAAAATAATTTGAACTGGTGCAGAGATATTCAGTAATATTTTATCCAAACTAAAACAAGACAGTTCAGGAATTTTTTTCATTTTGATGGGAAATCTTGTGATAAGTTTCTCCCGCCAGATCTTGTTACACCTGTACTTCTGCTCTTTCTTTGGAGTTGTTTTGTATGCTGATGATGTCATTTTGTATGGGCTCATTGTTTTAGATACTCAACGCACACTGCACAGACCCGACCTTAAAGCCTGGAGGAAGTTGATCAAGTTAATCATAGGACATGACTAGAGATGATCGTTTATGAACTAAAATGTTTTTTAAAAAGATTGCTAATATGGAACTTGCAGAGTTTCTAATCGTGTATTCACAAGTTAGTCCCTCTAAATGGCTGTCATCTAACTGGGTGTGCGGCGATCTGTTGACAGATATATAATAATAATAATAATAATAATAATAATAATAATAATACTTCACTTTAATGCAGCTTAAGGCCTTCTCTTTGCTGCGGTTTTATCCATGATGTTGAGCACATCGTCCAGGATGGACGGGCCCAGGTCCAGCTCGAGGGAGAGGAGCGACTCGGTGATCTGGGTGAGGGAATCCTGCGATGTGCTCTTCTCTTTGGAGAGCTCTAGCTCAAACTCCTCCACCCCACTGTCCCTGTCCACCCAGTCCTTATTGCACTTGGTGAGCTCCTGCTTGAAGCCTAGGAAAATGTCATTGCTGAAGTGTCCGTTTCCGTAGCAGTTTTTGTTTCCGTTACAGTTACCGTATCCGTTGAAACTCCGGTTGTCGTTGCAGATCTTGCTTTGAAAGTCCCCGTTACCGCTAAAGATGCTGAAGCTGCTCTTGTTCGTGCTTCCGTTGGCCTTACAGATGCTGTTGCTGTGATTGCTGATGAAAAATGGCGATGGCTGGTCAAATCCGTTTAACTTGTTGGCTCTGGCGATGGCTTTATCCGTGTTTTCCAGCAGATCCAAGAGGACGTCTGGTTTTGAGGGGATATCTTTGAAGGGGGACGACGGCTCGCTGCCGAAGATGTTCATGGAGCGCAACAGAGCGTCCACCTGCAGGATCTCCACGTCCTCCGGGCTGTCACCCTTTGAAGGAGACGAAGGTCCCATGATGTCTTCCAGGGGTTCTGGAGGCAAAACGGAGGAGGAGATCAGTGGCAGCGTGAGAGCCTGGCCGCCTCCTATGGGTGGGAGCGAGATGGCGTTTTTGAGTACTGGTGAGGGCGTCTCTGCAAAGGAAGTGTCCCCTGAGCTGTTTGACTGCAGGAACTCAGACTGGATGTCGTATTGAGGATGAACGTCCCCCTTTCCAGGCAGGAGCTCATACATCCCCTGAAGAAAGGACATGTCTCCAAAGGCGTCTTTCTCCCCGCCCCTGCCGATGTGGATGGTGTGGCGAAAGTCCCCAAGCGGCGGACTGATCATGTCAGGGGACAAAATATCTCTGAGGCGACATTTTTTGCCCTTCTTACTGTTGATGGGCTTCAGATATATGGGAGCTTTAGCTGGCATGGCTGTTTCTGTCAGAAACGCAGGACGGAACGGTCCAAACTGTTCTGTCAGGTCTGAAAGGTGCAGCACCCCTGGGGAGGAGACTGAGTTACGTTCTCAGAAACATGCTGCTGCTCAACAGGACGCCGTCTGGATCTGGCTTTCTAAGCAGGGCGGGTTTTCTGAAATCAGAGACAAAAACAAAACCAACTCAGCATTTATCTGAAACAAGAAGAAACAGTTCCCTGATATTTATTATCGCCCGGTCCCACGAATCACTGGACGGGCTTAAATGGATGAAACAACTCCAGGAGGGAACCACAGCTGATCAACATTAGCCAACACAAAAATGGCTGTAACCCAGTCCGTTTCAGGCCTTTGGTATTTTTCATGAAAACGTCCACTGGTATCTTTAGACAAGAAACAAAAGGATGAAAGAAAGATGGCCGTCGATGCGTCCTGGACACAAACGTCTGAATCTTCCAAGAAGTCAGAAATTCTTCTGCTCATCTTTGGAGCGTAACGACGAGAGCGGGAGGATCTTCTGTTCACCAGAGCCTCCTCTGGCCTCCGATGTGCTAATGTGGAACAGCTGGAAGAAGAAACGCAGAAATGCTGGGGGGGTGGGGGGGGGGGGGGCTTCAGACGGATCAGAGGGGCCAGTGTGGACTCAGCTACTGCGCCGACACACTGAGATGGAAGGAGATTAACCACAGGGGGAGGGAGGGAGTTCACTGAGACTGTGATAAAGTGAGGACACAAAGAGTAATTAAAGGGATAGTCTGGTCATTTTTAAAGTGAAGTTTTATTAAATATTCACCGTATAGAGTTGAGCGACTGGACGAATGCACTGACCTCCTTTAACAGGTCTCTCTTACAAACGATGGCGTTTCAACGAGACGGTTCAAATGATGGAAATGAAAAGAAACTGGAGTCCATCAGTCGGTGGACGTTTTTTTAAAGGACAACATTTTTTTAAACTTTACCTCGTGAGAGTTTGGACTTTCAAACAACAAAGAATTCAAATCCAAACTTATCGACTTTGTTGTAAAATTCAGCAAGCGCGGATTCAGACACCTCGGATGACTGTTTGTCAGGAAAGCAACAAATGTTGCAACTTTTTTCTGCTGCTACTGGAGGTTTCTGGAGTTTCTGACCTAAAACTCAACTCACGAACAACAAACGTCCAACATGTTCCTAAGAATGCCCCAAACCCACTGGAGATACAGTAAATATCGTAAGTCCAAGGTCAAACTATGAATTAATTAAACCTCATAGTTACAGTTTACCTTTCACAGTTTAATTGTTGTGGACATTCACTTGTGGCGTGCTCAGGGTAACTGGCTCACTGGACGTCAGGAAGGAGAAATATGTTTCTTTTAAGATCGACTGTTTTCATTTAAATGTTCTGTTTCAAACTCTGACCCATGTTGGCCGTGGAGGACAAACTCTGCAAGAAGATGGAGAGGACTGGTCCAGTGCTTGTGGTGGAGGGGAGGCGACAGCAGGAGTGTGTGGAGGAGCAGCAGTGAGAGGAGAGCGTGCCCTTTTATAGCCACATTTATTTATGTGAGGAGCGACAGCAGAGTCCTCTCCAAAAATAAAAGTCTAAAATGTTTGGGTCAGGAGGCATTCCTGCTGCAGCCGAGCGACTCGCCGCCTTATCAGAGCGACTTGAAGAAGATCCTGTTTATTCCTGAGGATCGTTAGCATGGGGCCTCAGAGACCGGCTCCTGTCGGGGTCTGAGTCCAAACAGGATCCAGTTTAGGATCTGCAGCTTCAGTGGAGCAGGAGCTCGGCCTGAAGGCCGCCTCCTCAGAGCCAACAAAATAAATCTGTCGCCAGTGACAGCACGCTGGTAAATTTAGCTGCTGTGATAAAAGTGGAGGCTGCAGGAGAAGTGTGAACAGTTCGAGGGCTGCTGCGAGCGTTTCTGCCGGGTGGCGCAGACTTTGAGTGCACGTGTGCGACAGAGAAGGTGTTTGTTTGCTGAAGGTGTTGGAAACACGGTGACCATGAGGAGTTTAGCTGCTGAGTTTGTTCGAGGCGAAGAAGATTCGGCTGCTTCACCGTCGTCCTGTTTCTTCTGTGGGCTTTTAAAAGCTAACTGCACACTTTGTGCTATTTTAGCTGTTTTTGTTTCCAAACATTCAGCTCATTCAGGAGCTGTGAGCTGTGTTTTTTATAATCTTGTTTCATTTTAAAATATTTAATTTAATTCATAAATATTTTCCCCATAGAAACGCACTGAAGTCTCTTCAACTCCTTCAAAACTTCTGTTTGAATTCTGCATCAAGACTTCTGTTTGTGATTTCTTGTACTTTTTTTGGCTGGTCTTTTGCTAATTTTAGCCTCGGGTGGGCACAGTTTTGCTAATCAGCTAAGAGCTAAAACCAGAACTTAGTTTTTGTTTCGCAGATTAGCATTTTCTCTGTCTAAACCGTGAGCAGAATTAGCCTCCACTAAATTAGCTTTGGCCAACTTGAAGTCCACTAACTAAATTCACAAGCTTGTTCCCGTCTGTTGTGGGCGTGTCTTGAAGAGTCCTAGACACGCTATTGGCTGACTCTGTGAACACGTGACAAGACGTGATTGGTCGACGCAGCTTCACCTGGAAGGAGACAAAGAGTGTGACAGAAGGACAGTCGTCTTTTTAAATTTCGTTCAGCCTTTATTTGAACAGGTTAGTCCCATTGAGCCACGAGGACTCATTTACAAGAGAGACCTGAAATTTAATCTTAGCGGTTTAATGTTAGCTTCTGCTAATTTCTTTACCTGTTTAGTGGTTGTGTTAGCAAAGCAAATTGTTTAGTTGGCGGAATATGGGTTAGCAAAGCTAATGTTTTGGTTAGCTGTGCCCACTGATTTTAGCTTTTAGCAAACTTTGAGGTTTTAAATAAACTTTAGCTTATTTTAGCTGCTAGCTAGCCTTGACCTATTTTTAAGTTTTAGCTGGCCTTTTGCTAACTTTTAGGTTGTAACAAGCTGTGCGCTACTTTTTTATTTTAGTTGGTCTTTTGCTTTATTTAGCTTCTAGTTAGCATTTAGCTATCCTTATGCTAACATATAGCTTCTGCCAAGCCTTTTGCTACAATTAGGTTTTAACTATTTTGTTATTTTTGCCTATAGCCTTTTACTACTTTAGAATTTTAGCTAGCCTAATGCTAACATTTAGCTTCTAGAAAGCCTTTAGCTACTTTTAGGTTTAAGCTATCATTTTGCTAAGTTTAGTTATCCCTTTGTTACTTTTACATTTTAGCAAGCCTTTTGCAACTTTTAGCTAGCTAAAACTACTTTTAGCTTTAAGCTAGCCTTTTGCTACTTTTATTTTTAGCTAGTGTTTTGCCTCTTTCAGCTTTAACAACCGAGTTTTAGCTTCTTGAACATTGAAACTTTTACAGAAACTGTAAAATTGTCCAGCTTTTCCTGCATTTCAGTTTTTCTTTAGCTTCTCGTCCTCCTTCCTTCCTGACCTTTAGCTGATCCTTGAGCTCAGGTTGGTTAGGAAGCTGAAGAAGCCGAGCCGAGAGCAGCTTCCTGTGGGCTGATGACTGGAGTGAGGACCGCTCCTGATAGCAGCCGATCACTGAGCAGCGCCGCCTCCAACATGCCTGAAGGCAGCCGCCTCTTATTATCCACAGGATCTTGCTCTTCTGTCAACTTTAATGCGACTCGAGCCTCAACGTGTCCCCCACAGATGTTACATCAAAACGACCGGCTCGGCACCGTGACGTGCGCTGTTACTTTTACTGGTGTTTCCAGTTACCATGGCAACGTAATTTGCAAACAAAGACGCCATTTTTCTCATTAAAACATTGACAGAACTCTTCACAGCCTCTGACACAGTGACGTCACATGACCTGGAGGGGAGAGGTCCCTGAGCAAAACACTGATTAACTTCTGGAGCCATTTTGGTTCAAGATGGCTGCCACAGCTAGCTCAGAAATCTCTAAACTGATTATAACTCAGTCGTTCTTTGAGATGTTGAGCTGAAATTTGTTTTGATGGTAGCTGAGAGCGAACCCAACACACAGTACTGTCAAATCAAAATGTTAAAATGGCTGCAGCGTGACTGTCCCCGTCAACGTTTCTCCAGGAACCTTCTAGTTATTGATTATTGGTCTGATCTGAGGGAGCTGAAACAGCTGACTGATGTGTGCCAGAGGTTCTGGACGGGAATCTTTGCTGTGTTCGCTGCTCCTGAGAGCTGAAACAGCCTGAAGGCCGACCTTCCATCAGACTTCCTGCTGATCCGTCACTTCGGCTCAAAGAACACGAGAGGAATTTAAACAAGGAGCCGAATGTGAGGAACCCTTCAGTCTTTGATCCCTCCA
Source organism: Nematolebias whitei (assembly GCF_014905685.2). Lineage (NCBI taxonomy): Eukaryota > Metazoa > Chordata > Actinopteri > Cyprinodontiformes > Rivulidae > Nematolebias > Nematolebias whitei. Next base: position 45,167,961 of record NC_056498.1, read on the forward strand.
GGAGGCCAAGCTTAATAAGAACTTTAGATCAGCTATTATTGATTTGTTCACACCTCTGGAGCCTCGGTGGAGCTGGTTCTGGTTGACCTGCTGACCCAGTAAATCCACCAGAACCTCTGCAGGCTCCTAATAGTCCCAACAGGTGCATTTCTGCACATTTTACAGCTGAACTTGCCTCATCTCTTTGGCTGGAACAGATCAGTCCTCTCAGGAAGGTGAGGGGTCCGGTGGCAGCTGTCCGGCTTTCCGGACCGGTCACCGGGTCAGCACCAGTGGGCGACCCGGAGCCATTTCAGGCCGAAGCTTGGCCTCATCAGTCAGTAAGTGGAGGGACAGGAATGAGGTCACCACAGAAGATAAAAATAGGAGTCAGGATGAAGCTCGTGGTCTGTCTCAGTATTTCTGGAGGTCTCGTGCGATGTCACCGTGTCACTTTATTCTGAGAGGTCGTGTCGCTTTACGGTGGTTTAAGTAAACGCTCCGGTTGGATGATGCTTTACAGCTGCTCAGGGTTTGACCTGGATTCTCCTCCAAACATCCACGGCTGAACGTCTGGACTGAGATGTCCTGCTGGGTCAGCGATCGGGGCTGCAGTTCCTCCCACTCTCTCGTTTTTTAACTTTCTGACCCTTCCTTTGACGTCTTGGCCTGGACTCGGGTCACCTGGTTGCAGCAGAGAGACCCCCTCATCGAGGCCGTCAGATAAACCTCAGAGGGTAATGGCAGCTTTACCCAACACAGTTTGCTGCATGAGAAAAACCTTAATTACAGCCTGACGTCTGAGGACCCTGCAGGGTGGAGTTGCTCACAACAGTTATCTTTGGCACAACTGTGAATCAAACGAAACGTGAATGTCAACAAATGTTTTGATTCTTGTCGACATCACAAGAAGCCGCTGTTGTAGAGAGAAGGCAGCTGAGAGGAACGAGCCTGCAGCAGCCGGGCTGCAAAGCATCGCTCTCTGAAAACAGGAGAAGGTCACGCACGTTTCCACACCTTCCTCACACACACACACACACACACGCTTGCAGCAGCAGAAATCAAACGTCCTCCTCACTCACCTGGGCTGCTCAGATTGGGAGATCTGGACCCGTCCCCAGGTCAGGTCCTGGATGAAGATGTGTCCTCGGCTCCTGGGGCTTGCTGACACCCTCCTGTCCTCCTGCTCTGCCTCGGGAACTGAACTGCAGACAACCGGGACGGCTGCCCGACAGCTGTTTGAGAATTCCTCTCCGACTCCTTTTTTCTTCTGCAGCAGTCTCCTCCTACATCTCATCTCACTCCAGCCTCCTCCTCCTCTCTCCCTTCACTTCCTCCTGCTCTTCCTCACTCGTCTCCCTCTGCAGCACCTGTGCTCGTCTCTCCTGCAGCTTCATTTTCAGGCAGTTTCAGTGAAAAATGGGTCCCATGTGTAGAAACTTCTCTTCTGGTGAGTCTTTCCTCCCACATCTGATAAAATCAGACCAGAGCTGCAGCTGGGTCTCACCAAAGAGCCTCTTCTCCCTTTTCCTTATCCGTGTGTCAGGCTCCTGTTATTTACACAACTTCCTGTGTCCTGATGCTGGTTTTTCCCTGACAGCGCTGCAGGGTGAGGCGTAATCACTGCAGAGCACTGCAGCACTGCAGCATGCGTGGGGAGATGTTTGCAGGCGGCGCACGAGCAGCTGCAGCTCGTGTCACTGCAGGGCACGGTGGACTAAAGGAAGATGTCAAGAACAAACACAAGCTGAGCCTTTTCTTCCTTAAATGTTCACATGCTTCATAAATGGGCATCGCCTCGGTAACCACAGCAGCTCAGTGATGATGTCACAGAAATTTCTACCAGTCTGTTTCTGCTGGTGCAGTCTGGGTTGAAGCAGTGGGAAGATGGTGGTGCTGCTCCACAGGGATGGTTATCACCCGCCACAGAAGGTGAAAATGTTTTTGCGTGTGTCCGTTCGTTTGCCTGTAACAAATAAAATGTTCAGCTAAAAACCACTGGACATACTTAAGCTCAATAACCCAGTTCAAGATGGCCGCCACAGCTAACTGATCTTATAAAACAGAAACGACTGTATTAAGTGCATGTATAAATCCTGAACCACACTCAGGAGTGATAACAGAGTGATAATAATGGAGTTAAGAGAGATCCTCTCTCCACTTTTAGCTTCTCTCCATTGATATAACTAGAATCTTACTTCTAACCTACAAAGCTCTCAACAACCTAGCTCCATCTTATATTACAGATCTTATTGTTCCATATTTTACTAACAGAGCACTTCACTCTCAGACTGCAGGTTTACTTGTGGTTCCTAGAGTTTCCAGCAGCAGAATGGGAGGAAGATCTTTCAGTTCTCAGGCTCCTCTCTTGTGGAACCAACTTCCAGTTTCTGTCCATGAGGCTGACACATTGTCCAGTTTGAAGACTTTCCTTCTTGATAAATCCTATAGTTAGGGTCGGCTTGGGGTTCCTGAGCTGTCCCTGCTGCTATAGGCTTAGACTGCTGGAGGACAAACTGACCACATGTCCTGCTTCTGTCTTTACCTGCTCTACTCTTCGTGTTTGTATTTATTTTTATCTTAACATGTTTTTTGTCTTTCCTCCTATAGAAAGTTCACCTGAACCTGTCATTCTGTGTTTGTCTGTTTCTACTTCCTGTCCTCTCTGTTCCTACTTCCTGTCCTCTCT
>NC_056498.1:45170638-45178756 GCF_014905685.2 Nematolebias whitei
GTTCCTACTTCCTGTCTTCTCTGTTCCTACTTCCTGTCCTCTCTGTTCCTACTTCCTGTCCTCTCTGTTTCTACTTCCTGTCCTCTCAAACCAGCCGGTCGAAACAGATGGTCGCTCGTCCTGATCCTGGTTCTGTTGGAGGTTTCTTCCTGTTAAAGGCAGTTTTTTCTTCCCACTGTCTCCTCTGTTCTTGCTCAGGATGAGAGACTGTGATGAAGTGAAGAGTCAACACGACCTGCTGCTTCCTCAGATACAGAACTTTTACTGCGTGTCTTTTATAAATTGTGTGAAAGTTTCTGTTCAGTGTCCTGAGACGACTCCTGTTGGAGCTTCAGAATAAACTGAAATGAATTATTATCTGAGTCTTACGCCTGAAACATACTTTGAGCACAACGTTGCAGAGCAGCAGCCTCAGCCAGCTGACCTTATCTTACAGACGACCAGCAACTCGGAGACGCTGCTGACAGTGTGGTAGTAGCTGAGAGTGATTCCATACTCATATTCTGAGGGCTAACTGATCAAGCAAGTTATCACAAAATGGCACAAGTCTGAACACAATGTTTGAACATCTGTAAATTCTTCTCAGCGTAACACGGTCGTATGTAGAAAGGAGGCGGGCGACGTGCATTCCTTCAAGGAATTCTACAAAAGAAAGTCCTAAAAGTTGATTCAACCCCCAGTTTTTCATCAGAAACGTCCCAGTTTAACCACAGCCTTGTTTCCTTCTTCAGAAACAACTGGTCCGAACGTGATAAATCCTTTTTACTGTCACATCCTGAGTTTCTCGTTGAAACGGAGTCGGTTTCAGTCTTTGATTTCCAGCGGTGTTGTTATTTCGCCTCGGGGTGATGTCACCGTGGGCCGACACAACACTGTCCTCTCATTTACTGCAGTAACACCAACAAACCGTGGAAACTCCAGAGTGAAGCTCAAAGCCCCGAATAGCTGCCCCCCCCCCCCCCCCGACAAGATCCATGACACAGGAGCGACGGGAAGGTTCAAACACCCAGAAGATGACACCTGGACAGAGACAGGTTCTGTCAGCTGCTAGTGAGCAGGACAACTGGGAGCAGCTGTCCTGACGGGGTCCAACTGCGTCTCTCTGGGTTTGGATCAGCGGTTTCAGGGTCTGGACTCCACTGTACTTCACTAAACTGGGAATGCAAATATATTGATCTCCCAGAATATGCAGAACAAGAATCCCATTAAACGGACGAGGCAAGTGGAAAATGTGAAACGGTCAAAACATTGAAACTGGACAAATTAACAGGATTAAATGAAAATAAGGATTTATTTCACTTTGTGACGTCTGAAAGTGTTGTGGTTGTAACGGTCTCTGGCTGCATCTGTCCAGGACCTGATGGAGCGGGTGGGGGTCCTTTACGATGGCCTTAAGCTTTGACAACATCCTCTTTTGCACCACCTCAGACCGTGAGTCCGTCTCTCAGCAGAAGGACGACATCAGTCTCCTCAGAAAACAGAGGAGGCTCTGTCCCGTCCTGTAAACGGCCTCGGAGGTTCTGGTCCGGTCCAGTTTAGTGACATCAACGTCTTCTTCTGCTGCTATTTATCCATCGGGTCGTGGAGACAGCAGGTCCAGGAAAGACACTTTCCAGCTCGTCCTGGAGGACCCCGAGGCGTTCCCAGGCCAGAGACGATCCAGCATCCCCCCAGAGTTTTCTGGGTCTTCTTCAGGACCTCCTAGTCCCGATCAGGTGAACCTCCTCAGCTGACTCCTCTGGATGCGGAGGAGCAGACATGAAATGAACATGTCGATTATAAACTTGTCCGAAGAACATGAACATTTTCCTTAAAATATGTGAAACGTTCATTCAACCTTTATTCCTACAGGTTAGTCGCACTGAGCCTCGAGGACTCGTTGACAACAGAGACCTGAACAGGTGAAAGAGAAAATGGGCCTGACTGTTGAAGAAGCATGACCAGTCCATCAAAATGAATCAAACAGGAACAAAATGTTGATGATTATTAAATGGATCAACGTTTGATTGACACATGACTTCAGAGATCAAAAGGTTTCTGATGATTCTTTAAACCTGACATCTGCAATAAATCACTTTCTGTTTCTGCCCTTTAGTGTAAAACATGACGTGAAGATAATGAGTAATGAGAATCAGACGTGTCCCCACAGCTTGGGTGAAATGAGAAACTCATTCCAGTCGTTGTTTTAGAAGCTGACACAAAGTTTCATCTGAATAATCTTCAACAGACTCCCAAAGATCCAGTGGAACTCCGTTCTGTGTTCATGAAGCGCTCACTGTCATCCAGTTTTCCAACACGTTTCTCAGCATCTTTCTCGTCCCACAGTTTTCAAACTATTTCTACAAATCAAAACGTTCGGCTCTTTCAGGAAAATCCTGCTGTGACGTCTGGTATCGGTGCAGCTTTAGCTTTTTGAAACATTTAGCCTTTTCTGACATTTTTCTCTCACAGAAAATGAATTGAGCTCATTTTACCTCCTTCAGATCTTTAGATCTGTTCACAACCTTTTACTGCTCCTTTCACATTTTGTTCTGCTTCAGCTTCTTTCAGCTTCCTGATGCTAACTTAAACTTTTTCCAGCTGTTTTTCAGCTGTTTTTTGCTCCTTTCAGATTATTTCTGTTAACTACATGTTTGTGCTTCTTCTAACTTTTTTCTGCTAATTTCAGCTCGTTATGTTCCTTTCAGCTGTTTTCTGCTAGTTTAAGCTTTTCTTCAATTTCAGTTACTATTTAGCTGTTTTATGTTAATTTTAGCATTTTCAGCTAATTCCACATTTTTTGCACTTATTTCAACTTTTTTTCAATCTAATTCAGCAAAAATGTGCTCTCCCCACTTCCTTCTGGTAATTTCAGCTTATTTCTGCTAGTTTCAGTTATTTCAGCTATTAGCTGTTTTTATGCTAAGTTTAGCTTTTTCATCTAATTCCAAATTTAAGTTAGCTCGTTTAATCTTGTTCCACTTCCTTCTGGTAGTTTCAGCTTCTTTCTGCCCTTTTCATCTACTTTTAAGATTTTTTTTTTGTCTAATTTCAGCTCTTTTTTAGCTAATTTCCTCATTTTTGTGCTAATTTCTGCATATTTAAACCTAATTAAGCAAACGTGTTTTTTCTGCTTTCTTCTTCTAATTTATGCTTGTTCTTCAATTTAAGCTACATTTCAGCATGTTTTTAGCTAACTTCAGCTGTTTACCAGGAAGTTTTTCAGCAGTGAGCATTCACAGTGCATTCTGCAGGAAATGCAGTTTTCTACTTAGACATGGTTTCTGTTTCTCAGCAGATGGAAAGAAGCTCGAGCTCAAACTCAGCTGCAGGTTGTTTTTGTCGTTGTGAGTTTTATGTCGGTTTGAAGAAGTTTGTCTTTAATTCAGTCATTCCAGTTTGTTTTAGTCTGCTTTGACTCGGGATCTTCATGTTCTCTTTGGTTGGATTCTGCGATGGTTTTCTCTGGACATTCTGGTCCCATGATGTCACTTTTCTCCTAAAAGTTCTGGTCCTGGATCAGGTGAACACGCCCGTCCTTCTCTGCTGAACTCAGTGATTTAAAAATCAGACTAAAGGAGGGACGTTTTCTCCTCGTCGGGACGTTGTCGGTGTTAGATGTTCCTACAGAAGGTGTTCCTGTTCACACGTGCACCAGCTGCACCGTTGCTCTTCGGCTGTGAGGCCCAGAGTTCCCTCTCGCTCCTGGGTGAAGCTGCAGGATGTTCACTCATGAGAAGCTGAGGAACGTGAAGCTCGAAGCTACGAAGAGCTCTGATCCGGCAGCGAAAGACACAAAACGAGGAATTCTGTTTCTAAAGACGAGAAATGGAAATAACATTCGGCTCCTTTTAGCTTTTAGTTGTAGTTTTGCTAAGTTTGGCTTTAGCATCCTCTTAGCTGTGCTTAGCTACAGTTTTGCCACTGATTTAATTATTTTAGCTACAGGTTTTCTCATAGCTGCACTGCCTTGTCTTTATCATCTTTTCTGCTACTTTTAGCTACTGTGTTGCTACTTTTAGCTACTGTGTTGCTACTTTTAGCTACTGTTTTGCTACAAATTTTCTACTTTTAGCTCAATTGTTGCTGTACAGTTTTGCTGCTTTTAGCTCACATCTTGCTAATTTCAGGCTCTGTTCTGATTGTTTCAATGTTCACTTGATTATTGTTGTTGTTGTTTTTGTTGTTGTTATTATTAACAAATTTCAAAATAAGTGTGTTCTCAGGATTCAGTCTGTAAATTTCTCTTGAACCTTTTTGGTTCTTTAAACTAAAGAGCAGCTAAATATTGTTATTTATTATGAAACAGCGAGAGTTTGAGGTTTTAATAATTCCTGCTTCTTATCATTAATAAACCTTTTTAAAAGAGTCTCACTGTTTCTCTAATGCTCTTTGTCCATATTATTTATTTATTTACTGTATTTTATTCTATTTTATTTTATTTTTCCTTCTGACAGAAAACAGACCGCCGCTCTGAGAGGAGGAGAGGATTGTGGGTAGTCTAAACACCGCTTTCTCTGCGGCTGTATCTTAAAATGTCTCTGTGCGTGCGTGCGTGCGTGTGTGTGTGTGTGTGTGTGTGTGTGTGTGTGTGTGTGTGTGTGTCATGGACCATCCTGAATTACAGCAGACCACACACACACCATAAGGTCGCGCCTCGGCTTTTTGTTCCTTATTTAGCAACTGAACAAAGTTTGTTGAAGGTGAAGGCTGGAATGTAGGAGGTGTGTGTGTGTGTGTGTGGGGGGGGGGGGGGGGCTAAACTGTAAACAACATCTATAAAATTACAAAATAACTAGTTGTCTGAAAAAGTATCAAATGCGATGAAACTGCTCTGAGTGTGTTCTCAGCAGAATAAAAAAGTAAAAAGCATAAAGAATAACAGAAACATGATGAGCTAAAGGCTAGTCTGAACGCAGCCAAAACCCAATTAATAATAATTATAATCATTTTATTTAAAAAGTGCCTTTCAGGACACCCAAGGACACTTTACAGCAAGAAACGTATCAGATAAGATTGTGTAAAAACAAACAAACAAACAAACACAGTGCAAAGTGCAAATCTCTAAACTCTGCATTTTAGCCAAGGTTCTAGAAAAACTGATAAACTCTCAAATCAAAAATGACCTGGACTCATTTAACATCTTACCTCCACATCAATCTGGTTTCAGGAAACAACACAGCACAACCACTGCTTCACTGAAGGTTCTTAATGACGTTGTTGAAGCACTGGATGCTAAGGATTATTGTGCTGCACTTTTCTTAGACCTGTCTAAAGATTCTGACACTGTGGATCAGAACATCTTGTGTCATAAACTCTCAGAAACTGGTTTCTCAGATCACACCATTGGTTGGTTCTCTAACTATCTCTCAGACCGGAGGCAATGTGTTCAACATAATGGTACTTCCTCCAGTTATTTAACAGTCAACAATGGTGTACCACAAGGCTCAGTCTTAGGACCCACCCTCTTTACAATCTACATAAATAATGTAGGTCAGAGCATCTTTGACACATCCATACATTTCTATGCTGATGACACAGTTGTTTATTGTTGAGCTAAAACTGTTGCTAAAGCTTTCCAGCTTTTGAAATCTGCATTCAACTACATCCAGACAGATTTGTTCCGCCTCAAACTTGTCCTAAATGCCGACAAAACAAAAGAGATGCTTTTTTCAAATAGGAAGTTGGTCCCAGTAGTTCTTCCTCCGATTTTATCCTCAAATGGTGTCCCCATTGAGTTTGTTGATTCTTATAAATATTTGGGTATCTTGGTCGACTCACATCTCTCTTTTAAGCTCCATGTGGAAAACTTGTTAAAGAAACTGGAAGTTAAACTGGGTTTCTTTTTCAGAAACAGATCCTGTCTAACTCTGAATGTTAGGAAACACCTTGTATCTGTGACTTTCCTTCCCTCCATTGATTACGGTGACATTATTTACATGAACGCTCCTACAAGAACACTGCAGATGTTGGATGCTGCAGATGTTGGATGCTGTCTATCATGGTGCACTAAGATTCATAACTGGCTGTAACTACCGTACCCACCACTGCACCCAGTATCCACTGGTTAACTGGACATCCTTAACTTCACGCAGACTCTCCCACTGGTACATTTTCATCTTTAAATCACTTCTTGGTCTGCTGCCTTCATACATCTCCTCCTACATGTCTCTGTGTGAGTGCAGCTACAGCGTGCGCTCTCAGGACATCATTACCTGCAGTGTTCCCTCAGTGAGGACTGAAAAAGACAAAAGGGCCTTCTCCTATTCCGCTCCTGTTTCCTGGAATATCTTACAAAAAGAGCTGAAGCTCTCGACCTTTGACCTCTCTAAGTGTCTTTAAGAATATGTTGGACTCCTGGCAGGGACCAATGCAGACATGTTCCTGTTTTTAGTTTTCTACATTTGTCTTAGAGTCTAGCTGTTTTTTGTTACTTTTCTTTTTTCAGCCATCCTATTTGTTAAAAAAATAATAATAATTGTATGACTTTTTATAACAGTTTATTGTTGTTGCTGTTGTCCACTGTTGTCATCCTTCTTTGTTGAAATCAGGTCTCTCTTGTAAATGAGTCCCCGAGGCTCAATGGGATTTACCTGTAGAAATAAAGGTTGAATGAATGAAAAAAGACCAACAGCAATAAATTGAAATATAAAATACATAAAACAGTTAAGAAGGATGCGAGTCTAAAGAGATGTGTTTTCAGAGTAGTCTTGATCAGAGACAGAGGTGGTGAGAGTTTCAGAGGTGAGGGGCAGAGCAGGTGAAGGCCCTGCAACCCCACAGTGGAGAGGCGAGCAGATGGTACATGGAGGTGCAGCGAAGAGGAGGCTCTGAGAGGGCGAGAGGGGATGGAGGTGTGTAGGAGGTCAGATAGGCAAGGATGGGCAAGACTGTGGATAGCTTTGAAAGAGAGAAGAAGAATTTTGAAGACAATGTGCGATTTAACCGTGAGCCAGTGGAGAGATAGTAGATGACTGTCGTCTTAAAACTGACCCAGTGTCCACAGTTCAGAACTGTTCCTGTGATTTTATTTGTTAATAACCCTTTAACTCGCTTCTTTACATTCATTCAACCTTTATTTCTACAGTTCAGTCTCATTGAGCCTCGAGGACTCATTTACAACAGAGACCTGTTTTAGACAAAGAACACAGAGAGGAACAGTAGATAATCGTATGAAATGAAAAGCAAATAAAAGTATTGATGTAAAACAAATTAAGAACAAGCTACATTATGAAACAAGGTAAAATACTAAAAACAGGAACATGTCTGCATTGTCTTTGCCAGCACAGGTAGCAGCAGCTAGCTGTAGCGCTTTAGATGCACTCATCCAACATTTTCTTCACATTTTACCCTAAATTGAAAGTTACATAACAGCTGCTGTACATTCTCCAAATTCCAGCATGTTGGAACAAGTTCCTGCAGCCTGAAACCCATTTCTAACAAGAACCAGCCTCTGCTGGAGGGTAAAAAAAAACATCCCAGTATCAGAAGAACATTCTGACAGGACTTGATGGCCTCAGCCAGTCTGGAGACATGAAGCATGAACCATGCGAGACAAAGACGGAACATCTGGAAGGCCAAGTGAGATGGAGACCGAACATCCTGGAGGTCATGCGAGACGGAGACAAAACATCTGGAAGGCCAAGTGAGACGGAGACTGAACATCCTGGAGGCCGTGCGAGATGGAGACGAAACATCCAAGAGGTCATCCGAGATAGAGACGGAACATCCAGGAGGCCGTGAAAGATGAAGATTGAACATTCAAGAGGTCGTGCGGGATGGAGACGGAACATTCAAGAAGCCCATCCAAGAGGCTATCCGAGATGAAGACGGAACATCCAGGAGGCCAATGAAAGTCGGAGACTGAACATCCAAGAGGTTGTGCGAGATGGAGACAGAACATCCAAGAAGCCATCCGAGATGGAGATGGAACATCCAGAAGGCCATGCAAGATGGAGACGGAACATCCGGAAGGCCATGTGAGACGGAGACCCAACATCCGGAAGGCCGTGTGAGATAGAGACGGAACATCCAAGAAGCCATCCAAGATGGAGACGGAACATCCAAGAAGCCATCCGAGACAGAGACAGCGCATCCAGGAGGCCATGCGAGATGGAGACGGAACATCCAGAAGGCCGC
>NC_056498.1:45178766-45188115 GCF_014905685.2 Nematolebias whitei
ATCCAGGAGGCCATGCGAGATGGAGACGGAACATCCAGAAGGCCGCATAAGATGGAGATTGAACATCCAAAAAGCGCAAGATGGAGATTGAACATCCAAGAAGCCATCCGAGATGGAGACAGAACATCCAAGAAGCCATCCGAGACAGAGACGGAATATCCAGGAGGCCATGCAAGATGGAGACAGAACATAAAGAAGGCCATGTGAGATGGAGACCAAACATCCAAGAGGTCATGCAAAATGGAGACGGAACATTCAAGAAGCCATCCGAGACGGAGATGGAACATCCAAAAGGCCATGCGAGATGGAGACGGAACATCCGGAAGGCCATGTGAGACAGAGACCCAACATCCGGAAGGCCGTGTGAGATGGAGACGGAACATCCAAGAAGCTATCTGAAATGGAGACGGAACATCCCGGAGGCCGTGAAAGATAGAGACTGAACATCCAAGAGGTCGTGCGAGATGTAAATGGAACATCCAAGAGGTCATCAGAGACGGAACACCCAGGAGGCCGTGCAAGATAGAGACTGAACATCCGGAAGGTCATGTGAGATGGAGACAAACAACCAAGAAGCCATCTGAGATGGAGACGGAACATCCAGAAGGCCATGTGAGACGGAGACTGAACATCCAGAAGGCCATGTGAGATGGACACCGAACATCCAGGAGGCCATGCGAGATGGAGATAGAACATCCGGGAGGCCATGCGGGATGAAGACGAAACATCCAGGAGACCATGCAAGATGGAGACCGAACATCCAAGAGGCCGTGTGAGATGGAGACTGAACATCCGGGAGGCCGCGCGAGACACAACATCTGGAAGGCGGTGCAAGACAGAGACTGAACATCCAAGAAGCGGTGTGAGACAGAGATGCAACATCTGGGAGGCTGTGCGAGTTGGAGACAGAGCATCCGGTAGCTGGGGACACCGGTTTGATGCTGAAAACCCTGATGTGGTCAGATCTAATACTAGAGGAGATGATTTGTCTCCTGAACGTCCTCCTAAGACGTTTTATAATCTGGGGAATCTGACTGGTTTGCTGTGCTCCAGGAGGGTTTTGATTTGGCACTGCAGCACCATTTCTTCACAGAACGGATCTTGTTTTAAATGTGTCAGCAAATGACCAATCGGCAACCTCAATTTGTCCCGAAGGTAAATGCCCCATGTTTGTGGAGCTGCTCTGCAGTTACTCAGGGTGGACACTCGAGCATGAAGTCTGAACCCTCTGCGTACAGTACATGCGTACATACGTCCACACGTACGTACGTGGGAGTATACTGGGGGCTTAACACTTCATGCAGCTCCTGACTGGAAGGAGCTAATTAAACACAACTATCTCCAGTCTGCTGATGAGGAGCTCAAGGCTGCTTGGAGACTCCACTGGGACATTGTCCAGTCTTTGGTACTTGGTCCAACCCTAGTGGAGAGCTTGACTACCAAATATTACTCTGACCCAGGGCTCTTCAACTAAACTGCTCAGTTTCTGAAAGCCAGCAGCTCAAGGGCCGGACATCCAGTGATCAAAGTCATTTTGAAAATAAACCAAGTTTTACAATGATCTGTTACCTTTTTAATTGGTTTTGTTTTATTACATTGACACATAAATGCAATAAACAACCCAAAACCCAAACTCAAAACCCAAACCCAGAACAACAACAACAATAAAATTATATATATTTTTTATGAACTCATTAGTGGCCCGGACTGAAGTTACATGCAGGCTGGAAGTTGAATAGCCCTGCTCTAACCTGTGCCTTCCACGTGTTCCTAGTAGATCTTGCTGTTCAGTTCCCCACTCCTTGGATAACCCTCGAGACATCTCCTGGCCTCCTCTCCCAGGGTCTCCTTGGATCCTCCTCTTGGAGCTGCCACCTACATGATCCCCCAAAAGACAACCACCAAACATCTTACCATCCAGCCATATACAAAGTATATATATATATACTTTATATATACTGTATATATACAAATAGTAATAATAATATATACATCCGCCTTATAATCTAGCTGTTTTTGCTACTTTTTTTTGCCATCTTATTTTAATTTGTAAAAAAAAAAAAATCTGTACGCCTCTTTTATAACTGTCTATTGTTGTCTTCACTCTTTGTTGGAATCAGGTCTCTCTTGTAAATGAGTCCTTGAGGCTCAATGGGATTAACCTGTCTAAATAAAGATTTAATGGAAAAAAAATAAAATAAAATATATATATATATATATATATATATATATATATATATATATAATCTGAGAAAGTCAGAGCAGTCAGAGCTAAATGAAGAGGATTTTCAAAACCGTGACCGGGTGTCGACCCATCTGAACCTGTTGGTGAGAGTTGTGGGTCTGACTCAGCATCTCTTCAGCTCCTGTGTGTCACTAAAATAGTCGAGTGATCCTGGAACGCTCCTGTTTTTGTTCTGTGCTTCATGAAACAACCCGGTACTTTATGTAACAATGCAGCTGCACACGACTCAAACACAGGAATTACCTCCCAAAGAGCCATGCAGAGCTCTGTAATAACCCTAAACACACACTGAGAGATGCCAGGGATTCCTCGGCCTTTGTTGTGATCAGACCTCAGACGTTCTGAGACACCGAGAGAGCATGAACAGCCGTGACAGTTTTTAATAATCAGCAAATAAAACGTCCTAAAGGAGACCACCGAAGCCTGTAATCAGCGGGTAACTTCATCTCTTCAGTTCAACAACCAGCGGCTTCAATCTGAGATTATAATCTAATGTCAGCAAACATCCAGTGTTCTGGCTGGACGGGTCCACGTAATGAAAGTCCTGAAATGTTCTCTGACCTCAGAGGAAAGCAGAACCATAGACGTGTGTGAAACTTGTTTCAGAAACGTCCCTGGAGCTCCTGTGGGCTGAAAAACAGACGTTTTATAAGAATTACAAACATGTTCTGTCCAGAGTGTCCCTCACCTGTCCTACAGAGACTGATGGAGACAGTGTCCCTCGCCTGTCATACAGAGACCGATAGTGTTCCTCACCTGTCCTACAGAGACTGCTGGATACAATGTCCCTTGTCTGTCCTACAGAGACTGATGGAGACAGTGTTCCTCACCTGTCCTACAGAGACTGCTGGATACAATGTCCCTTGTCTGTCCTACAGACTGATGAAGACAGTGTCCCTCACCTGTCCTACAGAGACTCATGGAGACAGTGTCCCTCGCCTGCCCTACAGAGACAGATAGTGTTCCTCACCTGTCCTACAGAGACTGCTGGATACAATGTCCCTTGTCTGTCCTACAGAGACTGATGGAGACAGTGTCCCTAGTTTGTCATTGTGAACAGTTCCCAGATATTTATATTGATGCACCACCTCAGCAGCTTCACCGTTAATGACCACAGGAGCTGCAACTAAAAAGTATTTTCTAAAATCCAGTGGCACTGCCCCCGATGTCCACGTGACGTTGCAAAGGCGTGTCAACCAAGACAGCCCCACAACATCCAGAGCCTTAAGGAAATCAGGACGAATCTCATCCATTCCCGGAGCCCTGCCGCCTTGGGATTTTTTAACTACCTCGGTGACCTCAGCCACGGTTATGGATGGATCAACCCCAAAGTCCCCTGACTCAGCTTCCTCCATGGAAGACCTGCTGGTGGGACTGAGAAGGTCCGAAAAGTATTCCTTCCACCTCCCGACGACATCACTGGTTGAGGTCAACAGCAGCCCACCTTCACTGAACTCAGTGTTAGTAAAGTGATGCTTTCCCCTCCTCAGCCACCTGATGGTTTGCCAGAATCTCCTCGGAGCCGACCGAGAGTCTCTATCCAAGGTCTCACTGAACTCCTCCCACATCCAAGCTTTTGCCTCAGCAACAGCCAAGGCTGTGGACCACTTGGCCCTTTGGTACTCCTCAGCTGCCTCCGGAGTCCAACTGGCCAACAGGGGTCTGGGTCATCACTGCTGAGAAGGATCAGGATGACAGAGTCATCAGCAAACTTTAAAATGTGACGCCGTGGGAACTGGCTGCAATCGTTTCTGTATAAAATAAAAAATAGGGGTGAAAGAACGCAGCCCTGAGGTGAACCAGCAGAGGATAGGACATCAAAGAGAACCCCGTTAACCCTCACCCGCTGAGACCCAACAGTTAAAAAGTCCACAAGCCAACAGATGCAAATCTTTGACCCACTTTGGTTATTAAGTGCCTTTATTGACGATTTGTATGGTTTTTTTTGCATTCAAAGTAAGTAACTTCAAACGGTGCTGCTTCTTTAGACATTATGGTCATTTTCAGCAACCACTTCTTGTTCTTCCATTTCTAATAAATGAGTTTGTTCATAACTGCCTTTCAGTGTAAAGTTTACTGCGTCCTTGTTTTGTTTTGTTGATTGTGAGTCCATCAGAGGTTAAAGCAGCTCTAAATCTCCATAAATGCTTGTAAAGTGGCAAAAGTTCCTCAAACGTGAGTCAAACTGAAGCTAAATGCTTCTGGATCATTGCAGCGCTGCTAAAGTTACGTTGAGGTGGTTGATGCCATTTAGCTCAGCTTATAGAGCATCGTTATTTAAAACTTCTTCTGTCCTACAGAAAGACACAGTGTGAGAGATGTAGAAACTATAAAATATTGAATAAACAGTCCTGTTTTCTAAAACACAAAGTTTGTTTTCTCAGTCATCCAGGTATATAACAACAAAAAAGGTTGAATCATGTCATCTGGACTTCTTGAAACACAAGAGTCAGGGTGGCTTCTGGGTAATACCAGATGGCTAGGCCTCAGACTGACGAAGCCTCTTGGATGAGGGGCGAAACGTTTCTTTTTAACAAAAAAACGAAGTCCAGATGACATGATTCAACCTTTTTTGTAGTCCTGTTTTCTGTTTCCAGCTCAGAGCGGACACTTCTATTTGTAAAACCTTCAACGACACGACGCATGCTAACGCACTAACCTTTCATCAGACCACAGCTCATCGTGTTGCTGCTGCACGGCCTCTGGACGTTTGGCTTCAGTCAGAAGATGAGACTGAAGTCCAAGACCAACCCAGCAGCATTTTGTCTGCCGTGTATTTTCATCCACTGGATGGTTAACCAACCTCTCTGCCGGTGTTAGTTGGGTCACACAGAGGCTGAGGACACACAAATATGTCCCCCACATCTGGAAACCCTGGTTCCCACAAGGACCGGATCAAAGGAGACAATCAAAGTGATGAACACCTCTCTCATGTGGATTGTTTGACATGGACGAAGGGGTGGGGACACAGGCTAGGCCCTTGTCTCCTCCACTGTCCTCTCAGACCTCGGGTTAAATCATGTGGACAGGCATGTCTGACCAGGACCATCTGGGCCTGCTTATCTCCTACTTTGTGGAGCCTCCAGTCAGAGCCCTCCACCACTGGTGCAGACAGAAGTATCTGAGCTGAGATAAGCCCCCGTCCCACTGGAGGACGACCCCTGTGAACCGTCATCTGGACGGTGGAGGACCCAGTGTAGGTGAGGTCCTCAGCCACGTGTAGAACACATTAGGAGGTCATCATGGTGGCAGAGGGTCACGGTCCTGAGTGGACATTTGGGGGGGGTGGTGACAGCATATCCAGAACATGGGGCGTCAAGAACCTGGAGCAGGACTTTCTCTGCTGGCCTCATGCTGCCATGACAGACACTTAGCATTGACATGGTCGCCTGTGGCCGTACTGCGTGACCTCTACATCCTGAAGAGACTCGACTAAAGAGTGTGAAGATCGTTAGTGTGGAGGGGGTCTAGGAGGTCCGGATCAGGCTTTGGGGTGCAGCTTGAATTATGTACATTCTGTTAAATGTTTAGTAAGAGACCCGTTGGGTTTGACAGGACGGTTATTTCAGGTCACTGTGCCGTCAGGAACGGGCCTCAGTCCGTCCAGCCTGTAAGACAAACGTCGTAGTCCCAGTCGGAACGCTGCCAGGCCTTTAAAGACAAGAAGGTCTGAGTGGGGGGGGGTTGAGATACAGCAGGGGCTGAATCTGTGTACAGTCTCCAGTGGACACATTCTTCTACGATGAGTGTGTGGTTGTGTGTGTGTGTGTGTGTGTGTGTGTGTGTGTGTGCGTGTGTGTGTGTGTGTGTGTGTGTGTGTGTGTGTGGAATGCTTCTGGACAAACAGGCGATAATTCACCCGTACGCTCTTTTGTGTTTCTGACTCCTGCACATTTAAGTCGGTGCATAAAGCTGCAGGATGATAAACGTCAGAGTAAATCCTCCATAAAACAATAGTCGTCTCTGTTCGGGTCAAGAATTCTCCTAAAATCTACCATTACATTGTTTAAAACTTTATATTTCCCAGAAGTGCACCGAATTGTTCCAATACCAAACAAGGAGGAATGTCGAGCATCTCTCTGAGCTTGGAGGCAGAAAAACATTCATTAGAGTTCGAGTTAATCAGCTGCACGGATGACCGATGCTGGGATTACCTGGACCACCAGGGAGGAGTGGGGTGGGCGGAGCCTATTTATTTTGTCTGCTGCTTACACTCCAGATTTAGTTCACAGCATTTTTTTACATCTTAAATTTGCTCAAAACCATTTCTGTGCTCTTCTGTAAGACAAGAAGGGGAAAAATGAAAATGTTTGTTTCTCTGGAGGTAAATTTCTGCACAGCAGCCAAGAATTAGACGGAAGAGTTTGAACAAAAACAAATGTTTGATGTAGCTCGCTGAAATCTGCTGAATGAGCTGAAACTGACTCGTTAATGCTAAAAGAAGCAGAACAATAAATGCCAAATAAAAGCGTAAAGTAGCAAAACGTCAGCTAAAAGTTGCATGACACTTGCTAAAAGATAACTGTAGCAAAGGGCTAGCTAAATGCTAAAAGTATGAAAGAGGTGACCGAAAGCTAAAAGTTGCACATTATTAGCCTAAAGAAGGAAAAGGTTAGCGAACATCCCCAAAAAGGTCCAGGCTTCCCTTCGAAACAAGATCTGTGACTCGACAAACAATAAATAAATAAAAACTAATAAAACATAAAAGTAGTAAAAGGCTAGCTAAAAGCTATAAGTTGAAAAACGCAAGTATAACAAAAGGGCAAAGTAAGGCTGTAAGTAAAGTAGCAAATGTAACTGACAGCTAAAAACTGTAGAAGAGCTAGTGGTAACAAAAGTGTAAAACTAAAACTTTAGCTAAAACATTAGCCAAAAGTAACAAAAAGTTATCTAGAAACAAAAAGTAGCAAAACACTAGCTGTAAGCAAAAAGTGGCAGTATGCCAGGTAAAGTAGCAAAAAGTAACTAACAGCTAAAAGCTGCAAAAGGTTAGCTGCATATAGCAAAAGGCTAGCTAAAACCTACCATATTTTTTGGTCTATCAGTCACAGTTTTATGCATAATTTGCATGCCCTACAACCTGTACGTCACCAAAGTGACTTGTTTATTTATTTTTCCATATTTATAAACCAATGTTTGGCTGAGATATGACCATTTTCATTCATTCTGACTGAAACTATTGAACACTACCATTTCTAGCCGCTAGATGGCACTCGAGTAATATGGCATGCCGTTGTATCATGTAATAGGTAAAAGTGACTATGGCCCACGTTTCTGGGTTGTCAGCGGTGACTCGCGATAGAAGCGACGTGCACGGCGAAGCAACGTATGTTTTTTCCCACTTTATTAGACGTATTTGGACTGATGCGACTTGTACGGCGGTGCGCTGTGTACGGTGAAAAATATGGTACAGGGGGTAGCTAAAAGTAGAAATACGTTAGTTAAAAATAGCAAATGGTTTGCTAAAAGCTGAAAGTAGCAAAAAGCTAACAAAGATAAAAGTAGCCAAACACTAGCTCAATGCAGGAAAAAGGTTGTTGAAAGGTAAAAGTAACAAAAGTCTAGCTGAAAGAAGCAAAGGACTAGCTGAAAGCTAGAAGTGGCAATAGTTTAATATTGCAGTATAATAGTTTTTTTTTTACAAAATGCTAGTTAAAGTAACAAAAAGTAACCAACAGCTAAAGGTGGCAAAGGGTAGCTAAAAGTAGCAAAAGACAAGCTTAAATCTCAAAGTATAAAATACTAGCTAACAGCTAAAAGTAGCAAAAATTAAGATAAAGATAAAAGTAACAAAAAGCTAACTAAAGGCTAAAGAATAGCAAAGCCTAGTTAAAAGTAGTAACAGTCTAGCTATAACAGCTAAGGGCTAGCTAGAATCTAGAAGCATTTTCTTATGTGTTTTATTTAGCTTATTATAAGCTAAAGAACATGGAACACGGGCTAGAGGAATTCCTTTTTTGTATGATGTTTGCATATTAAAATGAAATAATGAAATAGGTCAGCTAAAGCCTTTCCTTTCTCTCTTCTTCTATGGTTCCAGAATGTTTCCAGCGTGTTTCTGCGTGTGAAAAAGAGGAGAAGACGCAGGAAGAGAGTGGCAACAGAAGCACGGAGTCAGAGCCGGGACAGGAATAGTTGAGGGTGTGTAGGCCCGGTTCTGACCACTGGCACGCATGAGGAAGCAGCCCAGCAGCCCACATGTGAGGGAGCCTGCCGTCTCCACCCTCGGCTATTCTGGGCCTCCCTGGCCCTGCGGTAGTTTCAGCCACCAAACACCGAGCCAGAGGACAAACTGAAGACGGGTGTGGAGCGGAGGACAGGCATTGTCTCGGTTTGTCCTCATGGACTCTACTATCACTGGGTGGGAGCTAAATTTAAAACGTTTCTTTACGGTTGAAAGAAAACATGCAGCATTTCAGAGCATGCTGACCGCTGCTTCAGGAGATTTAACCCTCCTGCTGCCCTGGGCTTCAAACGTCCCACGAGGCCTTGAAACGTGAGGCCTCGTGGGACGTTCCTGCAGCCGGAGGGGAGGAGGATCAAGTTCTGCTTTTTAAAAGATCAAGCTTGTTTTACGTTTCAGCTTTGATTATTGTTGAACCTGTACGCACCACACGGGGTTAGTCGTTACTGTGTTGTTTCTATATTTTGATTTTACGTTACGTTATTTGTTGCTGTGTTCTTTGCCTGTTTGTTTCTGTGTGTACAGCACTTTGCTTGGCCTGTCGCTGTTTAAAGCGCTTTATGAATAAAATGGTACGGTACGGTAAATTACAGTGAAGAACTTTCAAAGTAAAATAAAACTGTTCTCAATTTATTGAGCTATCTGCAGCAGGTAAGATATTAGCTGTTCATTACATTTCCACTGAAACCCCACTGGTAAAAATCTGAACTGGCCCTTTAAAACCTAAGAAAACAACTGATGTGGGATAATCAATAATGATCAATAACACCATCCATCCATCATTCATCCATCATCCATCATCCATCCATCCATCATCCATCCATCATCCATTCATCCATCATCATCCATCCATCCATCCATCATCCATCCATCCATCATACATCCATCATACATCCATCATGCATCCATCATCCATCCAT
>NC_056498.1:45193115-45205378 GCF_014905685.2 Nematolebias whitei
GACAATGAATTCTCTTCTCTTCATTTCTGTTCTATTATATTTTGTTCTGTTCTATTTTTTTTGTTCTTTGTTTACGTTTTGTTTTTTTCTATTTTATTCATTTTGTCCTCTTCGGTTCTGTTCTGTTATAAAACGTAAAGAAACAAAATAAAAAATATTCAAAGAGATGTATTTGTCATGCACATCACATGTGGTGCATGAGGTGGGACGAAGGGTCCCAGTTAAATCCAACAAAAACACGTATTGTAAAGAAAAGCGTTAGTACGATCTGAGTCATGAACTAAGAATACACAAGACTAAGAATATATTAAGTACTAATAGTATAAAAACAATGTGCCAAATCAACAGCAGCACGAACATGAGTCTGTGTGAGCAGATGAGGACGAATGAACACAGCAGCATGAAATAATCAGCAGCACGAGATCAGCTTAAAAACAAAGCTATAGCTAAATAAATAGCTAAATAAAAAATATAGTTATAGCTAAATAGTATTTATAGCTAAATAAATAAGTTTTATTTGTAGGGAGATTGAAGATTTAAAATTTCTTTTGGTCACGTTTGGATATTAATGACATTTCTTTGTTAGTAAATCTCATTTTTTGTAAATAATTTATTATGACATTCGTTGTGCTGAAGGTGAAGCATGATGATGATGTGTTTGCTCGTGTCCGTGTGTCTCTCAGTAAAATATCACATGAATCATTGGAGTAAGTTGAATAAAACGAGCAGAATTTTCTCTGCGACTGATTAACTTGTGAAGTCAAACCATTTTTAAAATGGCCGCCACAGCCACCTGACCCGTGACCACAACTCAGAGCGTTTTACAGATAATGAGCTAAAGTTTAGCGTAGTAGTAGCTGAGGGTTATTCACAGCACACACTCTGAGCGTGACGTCCTTATTTTCAACATTTAACCAAAACCACTGGATGTCAGACTGAAGCTCTGGCTGGCTCCGGTGGCGGGTGATATGCATTCCTTTGATGTGCACGTTCACATTTTTCTTCTTCTTTTCATGAACACATTAAACTTTGTCCTAAAAAACAAACGTGTTAATCATTCCAGCCCTCCTGCAAGGACCGCTCTGTGCTCGCCGGCTGCAGGTTCAAGGTTTGTGTCAGAAAACACTTGGTGCTCAGTCACTCTTTAGGTTCTGGTGCTGACCGGGTCCAAACTCACTGAGGAGGGACGTGTAAAGGTACGTTTGAGCGTTTTGTTCCAGAATTATCAGAAGAATAACGTTAAAGCTTTCTATTTGTGACATGTAGCATCAAACCAGGTCAGCTGTAATAAACTGAACTTTTCAGGTTTCTGGTGTTTGAAGCTACGTTTGGATTTGGATCATCGTGACGTGAGCGGTTCCACAGGCAACACACGTTTTGAAGTGAACAGTGCATAACCAACAAACACCCTTAGCAGCCGCGCTTCTGTAGTAAGAAAACACAACTTTAAAACGTCAGACTCGTGAAAAGCAAACACCGAGGTTTCTTTTCTCCTCCCTGAGGGTGCAGTCCTGTTAGTTGTTGCTTCTGCTCAGAAAAAAGCTCCAGAAGATTCTTTAGGATTATATTTCGGCAGATATTTCCTTGTGGTCCAAACCTCTGTTTGACGTGACGGGTCAGATGTTTACAGATTTATCATAATGTGGGAAATGTCGAGGTCAGAACATGTTCCTGTCAGAGCTGCTGAGATGAACTTTGATCAGCAGGAGACTGAGTTCACTCCAACATGCTGACAGTATGAGACACAGATAAGATACTGTGCATGTAATAAAACATGTTCAGAACTAAACTTAGAAGATCAATGAGAAGAAGCAAATATGATTTCAACTCTGTGTCTTTTTAAACGTCATTTTGGTATAAATCATTTCTCTGCATTTGAACTGATAAAGGGCGTGCTTACAAAGGAAATGCTGTCAGAGCAAACAGTTTCCAGTGAGTTCAAGAACTTCTACTAAAGAAAAAGTTTTGTTATGTGAATGCTGAAATGAAAAATGTGCAGTTCAGCATATTTTGGGTCATGCAAAATCTTGACCTTTGAGTAAAGGAGTAATTTATTGGATTATATAATCTGTGAAAGAGTCAATCCATGTGCAAAGAAAAGTCAAGTCCATCCATCCATTATCTTTTACCCACTTCTTCCATTTTGGGTCATGGGAGTCACCGGTGTCCATGTCCAGGTATCACTGTGCGAGGGACACCCTGGACAGGTCTCCAGTCCATCACAGGGACACATAGAGACAAAAGAGACAAACAACCATTCACTCTCTCTCACCTAGGGACAATTTAAAGTCACCAGTCACTCTAGTATGTTGTTGGTCTGTGAGAGGAAATCGGAGTATCCAGAGAAAATCCACGCATGCACGGAGAGAACATGCAAACCACCCAGAAGGCACCCGGACCGGGGATTGAGCCAGGGACCTGCTCGCTGAGAGGCAGCAGCTCTACCAGTTGCGCCACTGTGCCGCCCGTCTTAAAGGTCAACAGGAGAATTTTAAAATCAATCCAGATACGTACTGGGAGCCAGTGCAGGGAGGACAGAACTGGTGAAATATGCTCAAACCTACGAGTTCCTGTTAAGAGCCGAGCTGCAGCATTTTCTGCAGCATCGCCTTATAATCCAGCTGTTTTTGCTACTTTCTTGCCATCTTACTTTAATTTGTAAAAAAAAAAAAAATCTGTACACCTTTTTATAATTGTCCATTGTTGTCATCATTCTTTGTTGAAATCAGGTCTCTCCTGTAAATGAGTCCTCGAGGCTCGGTGGGATTTACCTGTAGAAATAAAGGTTGAATTTTGGACGAGCTGGAGACGTGAGGGAGACCTGACTGACCCCAACATAAAGTGAGTTACAGTACTCTAGTTGGGTTGTAATGAAGACATAGACTAGTTTTTCAAGGTCAGATCTGGTCAACACTGACTCAACCATCACTTTCTGCCTTAACTGGAAGAAGCTCTTTTGTAGAACAGAGTTAATCTGTTTATTAAACTTAAAGTGAGAGCCTAAAACCATCATGAGACTTGTAACAGACTCTTTAAGATATGGCTGAAGATTGTCCAGATTTACAGGAACAGAGACAGCAGAAGAGCTTGGGCTAAACACGATGTCTTCAGTTTTCTGATGCTGAAAGTTTGAATCCATCCATGCCTTGATGTCATCAAGACATTTTAACAGAGGGTGAATTGTGCATGAACTATTGGTTTTAAGGACCAATAGATCAGACAATCATCAGCATAATAATGAAACGAAAGACCATGTTTTCTCAGGATAGACCCCAAAGGTCACAGATACAATAAAAATAGAAGGGGTCCAAGAATCACCCGAATCAAAGACTACCTGACAAACAGACCACAGTTTGTGAGACTGAAGGGTTGTGTCTAACCAGGTGGTCAGTAGCTCAGGAGCACCACAGGGGCGTGTACTCGCACCATTCCTTTTCACTCTGTACACCTCAGATTTCCAGTACAAAACAGACTCCTGTCATCTGCAGAAATATTCTGATGACTCTGCAGTGGTCGGGTGTACCAGAGATGGACAAGAAGCTGAGTACAGGGAACTGGTGGACCGCTTTGTGGCATGGTGTGGAAACACTCATCTCATCTTGAATGTGAACAAAACAAAGGAGATGATTGTAGATTTCATGAGAAACAGGAACAGGTCCAACCCTATTTCCATCATGGAAGAAGAAGTGGAGGTGGTGGAGAAGTATAAATACCTTGAGGTTCACCTGGACAATAGACTGGACTGGAAATGCGTCTACAAGAAGGGACAGAGCAGACTGTACTTCTTGAGGAAGCTGAAGTCCTTCAGCGTTTGCAGCAAGATGCTGCATATCTTCTATAAGTCTGTTGTAGAGAGCGCTGTCTCTTCTGCATCATCTGCTGGGGGAGCAGCACCAGAGCAAGAGACTTCAAAAAGATCAAGAAGCTCATAAAGAAGGCTGGCTCAGTTCTGGAGACTCCTCTAGAACCTTTGGAGATGATTGTTCAAAGAAGGATTCTTCATAAAATGAAGAACATTATAGACAACCCTCAGCATCCTCTTCATCAGACTGTCATACAACGTTAGACTGTCATACAACAACAGAGTGTCATACAACATCAGACTGTCATACAACAACAGAGTGTCATACAACATCAGACTGTCATACAACAACAGAGTGTCATACAATGTTAGACTGTCATACAACATCAGACTGTCATACAACATCAGACTGTCATACAACATCAGACTGTCATACAACATCAGACTGTCATACAACAACAGAGTGTCTTCAGTCAGAGGCTTCTTCAGATCCATTGTAGGACAGACACTATAACAGATCCTTCCTGTCCACAGCATCAGCATCTAGAACAACTCTTGAATGAAACCAGGATGATGAGTTACAACAACATTTAATTTACCTCTGGGATTAATAAAGTATTTTTGAATTGAATTGAATTGAATTGAATTGAATTGAATTGAATCGAGCCTTGTGGGTCCCTGCAGGAAGGAGACACTGACGCAGATACATGATTCCCAAACTTACCTCAGAAACTCCTGTCGCTCCGATAAGAACAGAACCATTCTGATGCTGCACCTGTAATCCCAACCCAGTGTCCTTGCTGCGACATAGGGATTCTGAAACTCATAAATCCCTAATCAGGATTATCACTAAAGGAAAAAAAATCGCTGTAATGCCACTTTGATTGGTGATATGTGCTGCTGATCCCATGCTGCTGATTATTTCTTGCTGCTGTGTTCATTCGTACTCATCTGCTCACACAGACTCATGTTTGTGCTGCTGTTGTTCCGCGTATTGTTTTGCACTATTAGTGTTTAGCATATTCTTAGTTTATATCTTTGATCCTTATTACGGTTTCTTTCTACAGTTTATATTTTGTCATTGTTGAATGTAACTGGGACCCTGAGTGCACATTTTTGTTCCACCTCATGTACCACATGTGATGCGAATGACAATAGATCAACTTGAACTCTGTGGTCAAATATGTAAAGCAGCGGTAAGGTAAAGAAAAAGACATGTAGTTATGATTGTCAGCAACATAAAACATGTTTCAGGTGCAGTAAACCCAACACAGGAAAAGTGACAGAAGACAGTTCAAACATCTGATGTGATGGCTGTAAAATATGTTTTAGAGGTTTCGAAACACCAGGTAGAAGGAGAATTCACGTGGCACCAACTTTTGTGACAAAATGACAGGTTTAAATTTATATTGCATTAGTAAAAATAAAATGTGTTTTTATAAAATGCTTCATCATAGAGGACATCTCCCTCCATCATCATCATCTTCAGTTTGCACAGTTTTGACTCTTCCAGCTGTATTACCCTCAACAAGAAAAATGAACGCGTCTCAACTTCTGTAGCTAATATTCTTGAAAAACAAATTAAACTTTTTCAGATTTTCCATTAAATATTTGGGAATATTTTACCAAAGGTCTTTAAATGCAAATGTATTCAAAAACAACCATTGCTCACAGTTTTTAGAAGATGACCCTGCCTGTTTCATCAATCCTTGGAGATTATAAAGAAGACGGCAGTTGAGTCTGTTCATTATTGATACTTTTAAAACCTGGATATGTCCCATTTTCTTTCCTTTTATTATTTGTCTTTCAGAATTATTTGTAGGTGTCTTTAGGTTGACTTATTTCGTTTGCTAAAGGAAAACAGAAAATACTGCAATATACTTATATACATACATATATTACTGTTATCAATGTAATTTTATTTGTTTTTATTTTTTAATTTGGTTGTTTATTTGTTTGGGTTACTGCAACGTTTTCTTTGCGCGTGTGAAGAACGGAACAAATGATCTGAGTCGCGTCCGTCCGCCCGGACTCTTTTAACCGCCGTACCAGCGAGCCGTGAACGTCACGGTCACCGAGCTGTCTGCTGTGTTTACCTGGACGGTGAGACTTGTACAAATGGAAGCTTTTTGTTTGTTTGTGGGGTTTTTGTTCGCGATGAAGGCCGGTGTGGTTTAGTTTGAAGTGAAAATATTTTTAGTTTTTTAGTTTCGCGGAGGGATTTTAGTTCCGTTTGACAGGTGCCTCACTTCCTGCTAACACCGTAATTAGCCTCGCTTGTTTACGAAATGCTTTGTGTTTCCTCTTGTCTGCAGGTTAGACACACCTGGAACCTTGTTAGTAATTCTGTAGTATTTTCTTGTAGTGTTTTCTCTGTCAGAGCTCTTCCTGTTGTTTAGTTTACCGGTAATCCTTAATGATCTTGTTACCTGAAGCTAACTGATTAACATAAAACTGTCAACCCTTCAAGCTGGAGGTGAGTGATGAAACTCCCTCGAGACAGAAACGTTATTATTCAAAGTTCACCTGTCATTCATGCATTCAGATTAATGAGACTTTGTTACATTTCACGCAGCAGGTCATTTTCTTCTTTTCATGATTTTCTGTTGTTGAAGCTGCTGTTTGAGCTCAGTCTTTAAGGATGTAACTGAACGTTCAGAAAACCATCAGGTCTTTCTCTGTCATCCTTCTGGTTCCGCTCAGATCCACGTGGAGCAGCCAGTAGGAACTGAAGGTTCCTTTTGTAAAGCTAAAAAACATTTTTATGCTGTTACACTTTTAAACTGTACATTTCTGATATTTACAGCATGTTGTTCATGTTGTTGGTAATTAAAGTCCAGTGTTTTGTCCCCCCTGCAGGTCTGCAGGATGGCTCAGACGGACAGTAAGGTTCTGGTTCTGGGAGTACTGGCTGGAGTGGCCGGCATCGGTCTGGCTGTAGTTTGTTACAGGGGTTTAAACTCGAAGCGAAGGGGCTCCTGGCCGGGCCTAAGCCATACCTGCACTTATGGACATGGGTCTGGTATGATGTTGGTGGATGGTCCAGGTCTTCCGGGCGGGCAGGCTGAGGTTCTGCAGCGACTCGAGGCCCTGATCCAGTGTGTGTCTGAGCTGAAGGAAGAGATGAAGGCGTTAAAGACCGCGCTGCCAGCGCTGAAGGACCACGTCAGGGAGGAGTTAAAGGGCCACAACACTGCACATGGAGCCGGTCCTCTGCACAGAGCCAGAAGGAAAAGGACTGTGGGGGCCACGTCCAGGGCAGAGGGACTGAGCTCTGAGGACGCAGAGAGCGAGGGAGGGTGAGTTAAAAGACTCAGAGGTTTTGTGTTCTGATACAAATTACTCGGGTCTCTTTTGAAAACAGTGGGTCGTAGGTGTTGTGTCAGAAAGCATCCCGACAGGAAGAACAGTGTTAGGCAACAACTTGAGGTCACTACCAAAGGCCAGTGAAAATAAAATAAATAATAATAAATATGTGTGTGTGTGTACACACACATATATATATTTGGTTATATACATTTTAAAATGTCCTTTTATTTAAACTAGATTTTAAACATTCCAAAATCACTGCCCATCCATTCCACCTACAACCACAAATCCATCGTGCTGCTCATATGCTGCCAAATGTTCTTTTACCACCTGAACAGATGGTTTCTATTATTTTCCCAGTTTAACAACTTTCCTTTAAATTTTGTGAGGAACTGGTCGGTCTTGTGTTTCCTGTTGAACCTGTTTCCTGGTCTTCTCTTCTGAAAGTAGAGCTTGATGGAGCTGATTTGCTCGAGGTGCTGCAGGGAACAGCAGAATAATCTACCACTGTCTTGGAGCAACACCTTGATCTCACGCCAGCCATAAGAAGAATAAACATCACGCTTTTTTATTTTGACCAGACGGGTCTTCAAAAGCAAACAGCCGCAGATAAATGACGAGGATTTGTCCAAGGCTGTTGTGTTCTCAACAGCTGGGCAGGATTCAAAGTTTTCTCAGGCTTGACTGGGTTTCAAATTTACTCTGAAAACTATCAAGTCTGGACAATAAAGTCTGCATATTTCATGAAAAGTAGACTCTAAAGAAGAAACTTTTGTCCAACAGTAAATTTCTTTTGTCGAATTCAAAGCAAGTTGTTTCAAAACGACGTCGACATCTGAACAAGATGTTTGATTTTTCTTCATGTGAAGCTCCTGACCAGACCTGTTGCTAAAAAGGATGAATTCAGTTAAAGGACAAGTGAAAATCTCCAACGGCTTTGTTCAAAACATGCCAGTTAAATTACGTTCCTAACTAGATTCCAATTAAAGGCCCAACATTCCTTGAAGGAATGCATAACGCACGCTGCCGTTCACCCCACAGTTTTACATCGTCTTGTGTTGAGAAGGGTCAAGTTGTTTCAGCCGTCTGGGATGGGACACTCGCGCCGTGTGTTAGGGATGACTCTCAGCTGCAACCACTCCAAATTGTAGCTCGGTACATTTGAGCTGTGGTGGACGTCTTGAATCAAGTTGAATAAAAGTCAATCACTTTTGAGTTGTGGTGGATTTTCTGAAATGAATCAAACAAGAGATAAACAAGAATTGTCTTTTGTGGAGATTTATTAAAAACTGAAATAATTCTGTAGCAGGTAAACAGAGTACAGAGCATCTGCAGGAGTTGTGGCCAAGACAAATGCAGAGCAAGAAGGATTCATTGGCCTAAGTTTGTTCGATTTGAACAGAAGGAGACGGATAATTCATGCAACCTTTATTTCTACAGGTTAGTGCCATCGAGCGTCAGGGACTCATTTACAAGAGAGACCTGAATTTAACAAAGAGCGACGACAACAGTGGACAATCATGAAGGACGCGTACAAATGTATTTATTTGTTTATTTACTTTTAACAAGTGAAAATAAAATGGTAATTAAAAGGAAAACGGCCTGATTGTAAGGCGGTGTAGAAAACTAAAAACAGGAACATGTAAATCTATCGTTCAGTAAAAAAATGAAACCACCTTAAATGTCGGCAGCCATGACACATTGAGATTCATTCTTTCATAAAACATAAATGATATGAGATCACATCCAGCCACAAAAATGGTTTTTACTCAGTCAACGTTACAGATTTGAGCTCTTTTTTTTGTTTTTGTTTACATTTTTACCATTAATATTTTGTATCTTACCCTGTTTGTTATCAAAATATCTTATGAACCACTAGATGGACTAAGTGAAACATTCAGGAAGTAATCTTTAGTTGAACCCGTACAAATGATTAGCTTTAAGGGTCAGTTCAAATCAAGATGTCCGCCACAGCTGATTGACTAGCCAGAAAAAGCTGTTTCTGTCTGTTTGAACGGATGAGGTCACACTGTGTGTGAAAGTAGCTGAGAGTAATTCAGAGCCCCTCCTCTGAGCCTGACGAACACCGAGTTGTGATCAAAACGGCTTCACCTCCAGTTTTTCTCAACATGAGGTGATGTTGGTCTAAAAGTCTGGCGTCGGCGTGCGTTGTGCAGTGAAGACATTTCTGCACCACTTCAGCCTTTCTCTGAAGGATCCACTTAACGTTATTAATCCTGAAAAACTTGAGGAGCTCGTCCTGTCTGAAAACGCTCTCACTACAACACCCGCAGGAGCCGAGGGCTCGGTGTTGGATTAAAGCTATGCTAAAGGTTTGGTGAAACCCGGTGAGGCGAGGTTGCACCTTTAGCATTTGTTTCAGGTTTGCACACTGTCAGAACTGATGCAGCAGCTGAAGTCAGAGCTAAAACAGTAAAAAGAGTTGTGTGGAGTCATTTACTGATCCTGTGGCAGCACTTTCCCAACAGAGGGCGTCAGGCCAGCAGGAGCTACAGCAAAACCTCATTTTATTACCAAACCGCTGCAAGCTCAATGTTTCTCTGAACTTCTGTGCAGTTTTTCTAGTTGCAGTTGATTATTTTGACTCAGTCATATTTTTCTGCATGAAGAGATTTCAGATTTCTAACGATCAGTCGTTAGGCTGATGGTCCTCCTTGATCATGTGAACAGCTAGCTCTGGATGTCAACGACAAACTATTTGATCCACCATGAGATGGAGCTATTTATAAGACTGAGTTTGTTGCAGCTCCTCAGACTGAAGAAGTCCTTTGGATAAAAGACAAAACATTTCAATAAAGAGTAATCATCCAGAGGACCGGACTCCACCTTATGTCCAACTTGATTATTGAGCATCAGGACATCTGTTAAAAGTAATTTATGACCATCTTCTTTTGACAACACTCTGTAAATGTCCAGGACCTGAGGAGACCAGTTGTTTTGTCTCGTTCTGATTGTGGACTGTAGCTGCTCAAAAGTCCTGGATGGGACTTGATATTGTTGTAAAACCTGTAGATCCTTTTCTTCATTGAGCATTTCCAGATGTGTAAGCTGCTTGTGTCAGAGGCACTAATGCACCCCCATACAGTCAGAGAGGCATGTTTTGAACTGTGAGCTGATACCAGGCTGAATGGTTCCTCTTGTCTTTAATCTGGAGGACGTGGTGTTTGTGGTCTCCAAACAGAACTTCAGATTTGGACCCGTCTGACCTCAGAACAGTTCTGGACTCGCCTCAGTCCATTTGAAACGAGCTCTGGTCCAGAGAAGACGGCAGCAGTTCTGGATGGTGTTCACATCTGGCTTCTTCTTTGTCTGATAGAGCTTTAAGCAGCATCTGTGGATCTACGTTTACAGACAATGACCTTGAGTCCAGAACAGAACCAGACCTGGTCTTAATGCAGTGAAGTCCAGACCTGGTCTTAATGCAGTGAAGTCCAGAACCAGACCTGGTCTTAATGCAGTGAAGTCCAGAACCAGACCTGGTCTTAATGCAGTGCCCCTGAGGGCCCAAAGACCACGGCCATCCAATATTGACCTTCAGCCTCATCCAATGAGCTCAGAGATTTCTTCAGATTCTTCTAATCTATTGATCAGATTATGAACTGGAGATGATGGAGATCAACGTCTTTATTCAGGAACTTTATTCTGAAAGACTGGTAAACCCCCGCCCATCTTTACTTCTGGCAGATCCAGTCTCTTTACACCCACTTCTTTTACTGACCTGTTGATAATTGTCCCAGTTAGTTACAAAATGCTCCTCCAGTTGTTTCTTTTTCATCTTTTGTTGTCCAGGGAACAACTGTTTGGAGATACGTTGCTGCCAATAAATTCTAAAATACCTTCATTTCTATTTGAAATATTTACCGTGTTCCATTGTGAATAAACTGTTATTTAGTTTATCACAACGCCTAAACTCTTTCAAAACAGGGGTTGTACTTTAAATCATAAAGTTAACATTCCTAAAATATTGTATATTCACATTTATTAATAATATTTTTACTTTAATTTGTGTCTCGACAGCCTCATTTTACCAACGGGATCAAATTTAGCACATTTATTTGCATATGGTCTTTTTAAAAAGTGCCAGCAAAAGTCCCCTTTCTGTCCGTAACCCCCTCAGTTCCCACACCGGTTTTTCTCCAGCTATTTTAGGAACACTTTACTACATCCTAGTATTATTCATTGTGCTGCACTTCAGGTGAAACTAGCCCGCAGCAACAGCACGCTGCATGAATTACTGTCTTTATTTACTCCAAACCTTATCTAGTTTCTGGGACAGATGAATGACAGGTGCTCTCCGTCAGTTGTTCCGGACGTGTCAGTGACTCTGTCCGCCAGGTGATTCAGCAACACGGAAAGTGGGAGTTCAGCTGTTAGGAGGACCAGAGGAGTAAAATCTCTGGACTCTTTCCAGGCAGGCATTGTTCAGAGACCAGCGTTCATTGGTCTTGTCACCAGGCTCAATGAGCTGGACTGAATGTTCCTGGGCCCAGAGATGTTGGGATGGTTACTGGGGTTTGTTTGGACCAGGGTAACCATGGAGACTGCCACCGCTAAGCCCTCAGGGAGATCCGTTCTTTGGCCCTCAGGGTTGCCGTGCTCAATGGATGATCTCTCTCCTGTGAAGCGTGTCGGAAGGAAATGTGCAAACTTGGCAGTTCTCAATTTAAAGTGTAGGTAGAGTGTTACATGATGTCATTTTGCTTTGGTATCCTTTCACAAGCTTCCCACAGTAGTCTGCTTTTTGTCTCGTTCCTCCTGACAGAACTGCTGGATCTGAGTCATGTTTGTAGGCTGCTTTGCTCATGCACACCTTCTCAGCTCTGTCCACAGATTTACTATGGAACTGAGATCAGGAATTTGTGATGGACACTCCAAAGCATTGTCTTTGTTGTCCTTAAGACGTCTTTCGTTACAAATAAAGTCCAGTTGTTTTTTATTGAACGTTTTTTTAATTTGTCCTTAAGACACTTTGTAACTAATTTTGACGTACGCTGAGGGACATTATTAACCATTTAAAGACCCATTTGTGTCCAAACACCAAAATATGTTTATCTCAAGAACCTGTCTACTTCCTGGGTGGTACGATGACACACAGGACTCGTATACTTCCTGAGGGGTACAACGGAACACA
>NC_056498.1:45205388-45208079 GCF_014905685.2 Nematolebias whitei
GGACCCGTATACTTCCTGAGCGGTACGACGGAACACAGGACCCGTATACTTCCTGAGCGGTACGGCGGAACACAGAACCCGTCTACTTTCTAGACGATGTAATGGCAGAACATTCTCATAGTTTAAATACTTGTGTATATTAATTTGAGTAGAAGAACGTGGAACCCACAGTCATATGGAAATTGGACCCAAGAATGAACAAGAGTTGTGGAAGTTGATGAATCTCTTCCTGACATCTTGGCTCATTTCTTTTGATTTTCCCATGATGCCTCACAAAGAAGCCGCATGTTTGAGGTGTGCTTTTGAACACCTCCTCAGGTGTGGCTCCAGTTGACTCCAATGTTGTCAATTAACCAATCAAAAGCTTCCAAAGCTATGACATCATCACCAGAGCTTTCCAGATTATTTTATGGCGTACCACAGTTATTTGTTTATTATGTGATATCAAGTACAGTACAATGTGACCCCCCCCACCCCATTTTTTTTAACTTAAAGCATAAAAAAATCTAATCCTCCTGTATAATGCTACCTCTAATCTCAAACAGACGTCAGGATTTTGCAGCCTTTGTGCTCTGTGCATATCAATAAAATGATCATGTAAGGATTGTGATATCAGTATTTATTTTATTTATTTTAACAACACCTTGTTAACCAGTATTTAAAGACATGTTCTAGCAGATGACTTTGCAGACAGTCACCGAGATGGCGCCTGGGGGGGGGCACTGCTAGGGTGGTGCTTGGCTTTTCGGTGGAAATTTACTCCTGTGTATAATACGACCCCTCTAAATGCATGATTTTTTAAAAATTTAATCTTCCGCATTATACACAAATAAGTACAGTAGTAATCTTAGAGTATATATAGTTACGGCTTTTCTCTCAGTATTTGAGCATTTAGCAGATACATGTAGTTTGGGAAGTTCTAACTAACCTATAACGTCTAACTAATAAACCACATGGATTGCCATGTTACGGCGGCCATATTGTGGTGCAGCTGATGCAAACCCATAGAGCGAATCAGATCTGGAGCGGAGCCAGCTTTAATCATTGAACTATGTCCTGATCAATACTCTGATCCAATGCAGGGCAGTATTAATGAAAGTTATCAGTAAATATTCACTCCAAAAATGGGTCATTTCAGTCTCAAAGTCAACACTGAGCAGCATTAACATCCTCCACCTCACCTTACGATCGTTCTTTATTTCTGTGTTCCTTTAGCGGTTTCTTTGCACTGATCTTGAATTCACCAGCAGTCATGAACCCACTTTCCCGCCGTGTGTGTCGTGGCCTGCTGCTCCATTATGCGCTCGGTCCGTGTTGAAATCCTTTTGGCAATATTTAGGCGTGTTCTTTCACAGCTGCGCGCTGCTAGTAATATCAAAAGGATAATAATGGTTCCCGTACAAGCAAAGTACATTACATAAACACACACGGTGACAGAAAGAGATCTTTAGCTTCTTTATTCTTTCAACACGAGCGATTCATGAGCCGTGGAATGGCGTGACAGGAATGTGCTGATCGCTCAGAGCAGCGCTGCTCGTCTCCAGCGTCGCTTGGTAAATACCTGCAGGGGTGGTGGTGGTGGGGGGGGGGGGGGGACGACTAATGGATGAACAGAAGTTCCAAAGCATGAATGAAGTCCAGTATGACACCTTTCTTGTGTTAAATTCAAAACCAGATGTGTTGGTAGGGAGGTGAAACCCATTTTATTGTTTATCCACATAAACTGACCACAGCACAGATTTTTATTAAAGCTGGGGTGTGTCGCCTGATAATTCACTTGATGCTTGCCGTCAGCTTTTAGGGTTTATTTAGGCGTTACGTTTGAGAGGAAGGTTGTGAGACAGCTTTGGCTCCTCATCCTTCAATGATAGTATAAAAATGAATAGACTTGAAAGATTTTCCCATTTCTTTTGCATATATCTGCTAAGCTGTGGTATGAAGCAAAAACCAGGGATTCACTGAACAATTATAACTTGTTAATTCTGACATCACTTAGTTGATTGAAGGATCTCAATCTGTAGTTATGGAGTAATGACTCAAACCAAAAGTTAAGACACGAACAAGCTACTGGATTGACTTTAGACTTACAGCACATAATAATGCATAATAATTAACATCATCAGATTTTCATACAAGTCTTAAAAGAAAGAGAAACCAGTTAAACCAATGAGACAAAATATTATACTTAGTCATGTATTTAGAGGAAAATGATCCAATATTACATATTTGCCACCCATAGTGCTATTCACCCAACCTGTATGGTCCCTCCTGCTGATGGTGGGCCCACAAAAGTTCATTACGTCAAGTCTATTTGGACTGAGCCGTATCAGGACCCAGGGTAGGGACCTGGTCACCAGGCAGTACATTTCTCCTTGTCTGGCCTATCACCTAGGGTCAGTCTGCCTTGGGAAAACCTACCAGGGTCATAGAGATTAGGTGAGAAGTTTCGATATCTGGGCGAGGAAAGTTCAACATTTTCCTGGGGAAGACCCAGGACACGTTGGAGAGACGTGTCTGTTGGTTGGTCTGGGAATGTTGGAGTCCTCCCAGAAGAGCTGGAAGAGGTGGCTGTGGAAAGAGATGTCTGGGCCTCCCTGCTCAAGATGCTGCCCCCAAGACCAGAGATGATGATGTATGGATGAAAGATGGATGGATGGATGGATGGATGGATGGATGGATGGATGGATGGAT
>NC_056498.1:45208089-45211457 GCF_014905685.2 Nematolebias whitei
ATGGATGGATGGATGGATGGATGGATGGATGGATGGATGGATGGATGCATTCATTGGACATGGAGCATTTCACCCTTCATCACAGAGCACATCGTAGAGACGTGCAACACGTCTCCGTTTGTTTTAGGAACTTTCTCAGTCATGGCACTTGTTCTTTCCTCGGCTGCAGAAAATCTTTGTCTTCTTCGTTTCTTCTTCTTTGTCGTCTTTCTTCTTCATCTTTTTCTTCTTCTTCTTCATCCTTCTTTCTTCATTTGGTTATTCCTTTTTCAGAGGTCAAGGGTCAGCAACTCATCTCATTCTGCAAAGATCTGTGCAGCTTAATTGCCTTGTATTCCTTCGTTTCTGCATTCAGAAAGTGAGTTGTGTGATGGAGTTATCAAGCACCTGCTGGGTCCACAACGTTACCGTCTGTGCTCTGACACATCCCTCCTAAACCATAGCTCACGGCCTAATATGTTCTTTGAACCACTAGTGACGCACATGCAACTCCTGCCAACACCTAATTGAGGCTTTTCGTCGTGTCTGTGTCATTGATTTTTACCTATAACTTTATTACACCTTTAATTCTGCCTCCACCTCCTTTAAGTGTTGGCTCGGAGTGAACCTGCCCGGGGTCCAAAAGACACCATCTAATGCACACGATGCATGCCTCACCTTGTTCAGCAAGTCCTCACTGAGGTGCTGACAACTCTTCATGTGTCTGACGTCGGCAGTTAAAAACATTATAAACAATTAACTTGCCCACTTGTGTAAACATACCAGGTGCCTGTTTCTGTGTAAACAAGCCTCGAAGATCGATCTACCATAATCAGAGTCTGGAGGCACGTCACTCGTAAAACTGCTTGTTGGGACTAGATTGCTTCGGTTTGTGTTTTTTATTTATTTATTTATTTTATTTTTATTTTATTTTTTTTAGAAATGGGCCTTGACATTTAGTCAAATCTGGTTTGAGGCTGCTAATCAATCAACGCAAAATGCAAAAGTCTGGCGATAGTTGCGTTGCCTATGTTTGTGTGCATCTGTCATCGGAGCTACACCTTTTTTAAGATGGACACCACAGCTGACTTTAACAAATACAAAAATGATTATAACTGTCAGTTTTACAGATATCAGCCTATTAAAAAAAAACAAAGCAACTGGATTTCTATTCTGTAGTCACTGACGCTTCGTTTCACATCCAGGAATCTTTCTCAGTTCAAAACTGGAGACGGTGCAATCCTTTTCACACAGTTTGAAGGTTGTAAATTTTGTTGTTAACTATTTAGTCAACTCTGTCCGTTAACTGAATATTTTTTGAACCAGTGGGCCAATTTTGTTGAATCGGATGAATCGGAATAAACTTTGTCATGATTGTACCAGGATACCAGAGAAATCAAACTCTACCAGCAGCACATTTATAGACACATTACATGCATCTGACGTCAAGATGTTGAGATTTGTCCATGAAACACTTTCAGATAGATAGGCCATAGTCCTGATGATGTTGTGCAGCCTGCAGGTCTGATAAACCTGTACAGAAGTTCACGGGGGGTGGGGGTGTTCCGATGGACAAATCTTTGTCCCTAGTTACCCATGTCCCAGGAGAAATTCGATAGTCTGCTTGTATCCGAGGCCAAACGGGGGAGTCGGATTCAGATAAGCCACAATTGTTGATTTTCTTCAGGCAGACTTTTTTTTTTCTTGTCAGCCTTGAGTCCTGCTGGAACTTTCCCGGTCCAAAATGGCCAGATTTATGGGTATTTCACTCCACTGATCCATGTTATGAGCCTTTCTCAAGGTCAATCCCAACATGCTGGTGAGTCCTAGAAGGTGCAGGTGGCCTACGATTCTCACAAATCGCCTCCATCTTATGGTTTAGCTCGTAAATCAGCTGATTTTGAGTACTCGTAGTATGAACCAATCCTTCACACAAACTCGGAAGCTTTGCCATGGCCGAAACTGCTGCTGAAGTCTTCTTAAAGTTGATAAAACAGAGCCCCGCAGATGCCGAAGAGCAGAACCCCTGTTATCATGAATCCAATTATATAAACTTCTTCAGTTCTGTCTCAGGAAGACTCCTGAGACAGAACTGAGAGACACATCAGCTTCCAAACTCCCCACGGATCTCTGATGTACCCCACAGCGTGACGCTCAGCTGGACAAGAGGGTTCTCCAGGACCCTGTCGTTTTGTTGAAAAGATTTTGTTGATTGCATTGAAAGTCCATCTCACCAGATCCATAATTGTATTTTTCGTTCGGGAGTTGTGTACCAGGAGCTCCAAACACACAGAGAACAAAAGCAGGAGGAAGAGGAGAACAGGGGGAAGGAGAGCAGAAGCGTCCATCTTGAGCGATAGACAGAGGAGAAATGTGATGAAACTATCAGTTCACAACAAAACTCATGTCGCTACAAGCTGCTTATCTTTTGGAAAAGATCAAAAAGATTCAAGATGGTGCCACAACCTGTCAACTTGAAAGTGACTGTAACGGATAGTTTGATGTAGAAGCTGAGAATAAGTGAATTTTGCAGAATTGATTGAGATATTTTCCTAATTTGACCATAATTACAACAGCTGTGCTGTTTCCCATCAAAAGATGATCTCGGTCTAAAACGACAGTGTGGAAGGCAGCGGGCGATATGCATATCATATTTATGTAATGTATAAATATATATTTATATATTTACAATATGCATTTCCTTCAAGGAATGTTGGACATTTCATTGTTGCTGCTTATGGCCAAGTTGCACATGATGTGGGTCATTTATGGGCTCATGAGTGACACCTGATTGCACTGACAGAGAACTGAGGCGTCACCTTTTTCTGCTCTGTTGTTTTCAGGTACATAACGGCCCTAACCGACTCTGAGGATGAGGAGGACGATGAAGAGCTGAGTGAAGCAGAGCAGAGGTGGGAAGAACAAGAGGAAGACGAGTTGTCCGTCCTTCTTGAACGAATCGACCGTTTACATCAGGGCAGCGAGTCTGACAAAAGAGAAAGCCTCGACATCCTTTTAGAGCAAAAAGACGAGGTGTGTTTGTTTGTTTCATGTTTATTTCTTTGGAGGAGAACTAGGGTTGCAAAATTCTGGGGCATTTCATTGTTGAAAACTTTCCATGGGAATTGATGGGAATAAACCTGGAATTTAATATTTTGATTTTTAAATATTGGATCCTTTTATCAAGGTATTTTTAATACAGTTGAAGACAAGTATTTTCACATAATACACATCTTGACAACAAAAACCAGATTTATTCGCTGTAGAGTAAGATACAAGTCCTGAAGAAGCCAGGAGGAAGGCAACCAGTCAGGAGGAAGGCAACCAGTCAGGAGGAAGGCAACCAGTCTGGAAGATGGCCACCAGTCTGGAAGATGGTCACCAGTCTG
>NC_056498.1:45211467-45211855 GCF_014905685.2 Nematolebias whitei
GGAAGATGGCCACCAGTCTGGAAGATGGTCACCAGTCTGGAAGATGGCCACCAGTCAGGAAGATGGCCACCAGTCAGGAAGATGGCCACCAGTCTGGAAGATGGCCACCAGTCTGGAAGAAGGCTACCAGTCTGGAAGATGGTCACCAGTCTGGAAGAAGCTACCAGCCAGGAAGAAGGCCACCAGTCTGGAAGAAGGTCAGCAGTCTGGAAGAAGGCCACCAGCCAGGAAGAAGGCCACCAGTCAGGAAGATGGTCACCAGTCTGGAAGAAGGCTACGAGCCAGGAAGATGGCCACCAGTCTGGAAGATGGCCACCAGTCTGGAAGATGGTCACCAGTCTGGAAGATGGTCACCAGTCAGGAAGATGGTCACCAGTCAGGAAGATGG
>NC_056498.1:45211865-45218765 GCF_014905685.2 Nematolebias whitei
GGTCACCAGTCAGGAAGATGGTCACCAGTCAGGAAGAAGGCCACCAGCCACGAAGAAGGCCACCAGTCTGGAAGATGGTCACCAGTCTGGAAGATGGTCACCAGTCTGGAAGAAGCTACCAGTCAGGAACACCTGTACGTGTAGGGACAAGTGAAATTAAGAACATGTCAAAGTTTTGTAACATTTAAGATTTTGTTGTAAAACACTGAATTTTTAATGTTGATAAAATGAGAACAAAACATAAAACTCATCAACTGGATGTTGATTTGTTTGGAGTTGCTTTCATGAGTTTAAAAATGACTAAAACAACAGAGAATTGTAAAAATGTATAAGGTCATTTTATTCTAATTACCGATAAGTCTTTTTTTTTTTTTTAAATTAACCTCGAGTTAAACTCAGTATTCGGACAGATCCAAATGTTAATATTTTTGTTTAAAGTTGAAACGGTTTGTTTAAATTATCCTTATTTTCACTTAATCTCCCACAATTTCCATCTTCTCCAGTTTGGACAGAACTCTGCGTTTCTTTGGCGTCTGACACGAGCTTACTGCGACGTCCACGACGTCTGCTTCTCGCTGGAGGAGAAGAAAAGTCACGCAGAAAAAGGTTCGTGAAGAAATCTGATTTAACAGCTCATTTGTGAGTCGCTGGTATTCTGCTGTCACGCTGTATTTAAATTGAATTTACAAGGGTCAAAACATTTAACAAGTGACGACTAAATAACATTTATTGGACTTTATTGAAACGTTTCAACAAAGAATCCGTCCAGAGGACATGACCTTGTTAGATTTATCTACCAGGATTATTGAGCAGCATCAGGACACGATGCATTTTGGCTTTAAAGGTGAGAGAGTTGCCGCGCGCTAGCATAGTTCATGCTACGTTGCTGTCATCTTATTTTTTATTCTAGTAGGAACTAGAGAAACGGCATTTCCTGCAAAAAGGCAGTGTGAATGTTTATTGCTGAAGAACTTGCTGAAAAACAGCTGAAATTACCTAAAAACAAGTTGAAATATAGCTGAAACAGAAGACCAAGCCTAAGTTAGCAGAAGAAATCAGAAATAACACGTTTGCTGAATTAAGTTTAATTAAGCGGAAATTAGAAGAAAAATTTGAAAATTGTCTAAAAAGCTGAAATTAGCTAAAAATAGATGAAAAGCAGCTAAAAAAGCAGAAGCTTAAACTACCAAAAGGAATTGGAACGAGCTGAAATTAGCACAAAAAAGAATGGAATTACCCGAAAAAGCTAAATTTAGCGAAAAACACCTAAATACTAGCCGAAATAGCAGAAAAAGCTGAAACTTGCAGAAATCAGCTGAAAGGAGCATAACAAGCTGAAATTAGCAGAAAGAAGTTAGAAGAAACACAAAAATGTTGTTAGCAGAAAAAATTTGAAAGGAGCACAAAACTGCTGAAAACAGCTGAAATTAGCTGAATAAGTTTAAATTTGCAGCAGGAAGTTGAAAGAAGCTGAAGCAGAACAAAATATGAAAAGAGCAGAAAAAAGCTGTAAACGGATCTAAAGATTTGAAGGGTGGAAAATGAGCTCAATTCATTTTCTATGAGGAAAAAATGGCAGAAAAGGCTAAAATATTTCAAACAGCTAAAGCTGCACCAATACCAGAAGTCGGAGCAGGATTGTCCTGAAAGAGCCGAACGTTTTGATTTATGATGTGTTGAAATAGCTGAAAACGGTGGGACGAGAATCGTGCTGAAAAACGTACGGAAGAAAACTGTCTGACAGTAAAGTGAACGCTTCACTCCGTGGCTGTAACAGTCAGCTGATCAGTGTTCTTGTTGTGAATTCTATTTAAACTGAGACTCAAATGTTTCTTACAGAAAAACAGTTTTTGAATCTCATCTCATTGTTTTGTAATTGTCCACACACAGGCGTGCTAGCTTAGCGTAGCATGAGATTGTGTACCATTGTTGCTGCGTAACTTTTGTTATCGTGGTGTTTATGTTTCAAAGTTCGAGCTGCGAATGTTTCGATTTGAGCGTTAAATCAGCGTCGACCTGTTGGAGATCAGCTGCGTACACCAGACTGTCAGAATGAGGAGGCCATGTTCTCCACCTTATCTGTACACGGGTCCCAGAGACAACGGGTTTAGGAGAGAAACCCAGACCTCCCACTCCCCAGGGACCCTCTCCAGCTCCTCCTGGGGGACCCCGAGATGTTCTCAGACCAGAGAGGGTCCCTCCAGAGATTTTTGGGTCTGCCCTCCAGGAAGCACCCGAATCAGATGAACCACCTCAACTGACTCCTTTCGATGCAGAGGAGCAGCGGCTCCACTTCGAGCTCCCCCCAGGATGATGGAGCTCCTCACCCTGTCTGTAAGGCTGAGTCCCCCCCACCACCACATGAAGGAAGTGTACAGGATCTGGTTCTATCGGTCCTGATCCAAACTCCTCAACCACAGGTGAGGGTTGGAGCGTAGACAGACCAGTAAATCCAGAGCTTTGTCTTTCGACTCAACTCCATTCACTATGACCAACCGAAGCAACACTCTCATTACTGAGGTTGAGGCCTCGATCTGTGGATCCATCTCCATCACTCGGGAACAAGACACCCAGATACCTGAACTCCTCCACGTGAGGCGCAGACGCCCTCTGATGTGAAGTCATTCTCTCTCAGCCGTGTAACTCGATACGCCACAGAAACACGAGACAAACACGTAAAAGTGACTTTTACAGGATATTACTGCAACACACTGGACCTCAGCACACCTGGTACCGTCACCTGCGTGTATCAGGGTTCGCACGGAGTCGAGAAAATTCAATAAATTTTAATAAACAGTTTTTACACTTTCTGCTAACACGCTCTGGATGTTTGGAAAAATAAATCAATTATTGAAAAACATAATTTCCAGACCTGTTGTAGTGTCTAAAACTTTATTTACGTTTCAAAGAGTTGCTCTAAATATATTTATTACATTATAAATAAAAACTGTCACCACAATGTCCACTTTCTGATGGCCAGAAATATGACTCTTTCTCTCAAAATGAAATGTACATTATATTTTCCCACAGCTTGAAATAAAACAGCTTTTATGAAAGAAATGAATCTTTATTTGTTTTAAGAAGACCTTTGACCTTCTTGTTGTAACATTAAAATAATCACAATAGATTTACAGGTGCTTCCATGTCAGAAAAGGATCAAATTGGACCAAAACAAATCTAAAAATGTGCGCGTGATAGTTTTACACCAGATGTTCGTTCATACTGAAAATAAAACCTTAATTGTTAAAACTCTTTTGTACCTGAGGACAGCGCACCTTTCATGGGACTTCTTGTTTCATCGACTTTGATTTTTGTCTGCGAACAGTTTCATCAGTTATTCTGGATTAACCTGTTCCTCTGCACTTTAATCCTAGTCTGTCTCTAATCAGAGCTGCCCAGGTGCTTTCTGGGTAATAAACAGACCATGTCAGATACGTGGATTATTTTAAGTTTTATCAGTTAACACTAGAGCCCGACTGATATGGAAATTTTGGCCATTACCAATACAGATATTGGGAGGGGAAGGCTAATGCTGATAATCAATATAATGGCAGAAAAATTTTGAGCTTTGTCCACCCCCCAAAAATCTCAGTCAACAGCTGCTTTAAACCAGTTTTAACACTCGAAGACTTGAAACAATCGTCTTAACGTGTGTTCACATTTTGTATCCTCCACTATTCAACATAAAGTTATCAAGTGTGTTACAAAAATATAAATTAAACAAAGAAACAACTTCCTGTTCATTGTTTAAACAGTCACGTATGGTGAAGGTCTAATTAGCATTGACCGCAGCAGAGTTTATTTTTCTTTACAGAGAAGTAAAAATTTCAGACAAAGATAACGTTACTAACACTGATATAATTTTCCTCTACGTTAGATTTATTGATCTGGAATCCAGATCAATAAATAGTAAAAATTGCCTTGTAAAACTTTATCCAGATTCTGGATAAAGTTTTACAAGGCAATAGCCTATGCTAGGCTATCTAAACGTTAGCTTGCTAACTTGAGAGGCATAATGACAAGCAGGTTGGAGGATTGAAGAAAATTTATTATTGTTGATTTTTTTATTTTACAAATCAGTCAAAATAAATTTAACCATGCTCTGTTCAGCAAAACATGCGACACAGTATTTAGTTGCTCCCTGCTTCGTCTGTGCTGAAAGTGAAAGTTAAAAAGTTAATTCAAAGCAACTTACTGTATATTGTACTATATATATCTACCAATTTATTTTTCTTGCTAAGCACTTCTGGATAGATGCAAACTGCATTTCGTTGCTTTGTACCTGTGACATGTGCAATGACAATAAAGTTGAATTCTATTCTATTCTATTCTAAAGTGAACGGCCATGACTTGAAAATAGTCTTCATGTGCCCTCTGCTGGATAATTGTACAATTACAGCTTGTTCCAGCATTTTAGGGGTGAAAATTATAAGTATCGGCGCATAATGGGACAATTACCACAGATACCGATAGGTCCTCAAACGCATGTATCGGCCTAAAATATCGACCCCACCGTTATATCTGTCGGGCTCTAGTTAACACACCGTCTGATTTGACCGGATCCTTTGATTTTCTGTTTGAAGATAACATCAGATAATCCTCCCCAGATAACATCCTGGAGAAGGTGCTGAAATAATGTGCCGATCAGCTCTGTGAGGTGCTGGCCGACATCTTTAACTCCTCCCTCACCCTGGCAACAGTTCCCACCTGCCTGAAGACCGCCAACATCATCCCAGTTCCTAAGAGCTCTGCAGTGACTGGACTGAACGACTACAATCCAGTAGCCCTCACCTCGATAGTCGCTAAATACTTCGAAAGACTGGTCATGGCCCACATCAAAACAACCATCAACATCAGTGAGGACCCTCACCAGTATGCATACTGCAAGAATTGATCAACAGAGGACGCCATCTCCTCTGTTGTCCACACTGCTCTCACCAACCTCCAGCACTGGCTCCCCTCAGGGTTGTGTGTTGAGCCCCCTCCTGTTCACTCTGCTCACATATGACTGTGCACCTACCCATCCAGGCTGTCACATTGTAAAGTTTGCAGACGATACAACAATGGTGGGATGCATCACAAACAACGATGAGTCCAGCTACAAGCAGGAGGTGGAACACCTCCTGCCTGGTGGGCCATGACCTGCACCTAAGCTGGTGCAGGAAGAACAACCTTCACATCAATGTGATTAAGATGAAGGAGATGGTCATGGATTTCAGATGGAGTAAACGCAACTACCACACCCCCCACCCCCCTGAATATAGGAGGATATGCAGTGGAAGTGGTCTCCAGCTATTTATTTATTAACCTTTATTTAACCAGGGAAATCCCACTGAGATCACAGATCTCTTTTGTAAGGGAGGCCTGGGCCTGAAGGCAGCCTAACAAGCTACAATTACTTGGGTGTGCACCTGAACAACAACCTCAGCTGGAGCAACAACACCACCAGCCTGATGAAGAAAGCTCATCAGAGACTCTACTTCCTCAGACGGCTGAGGCGAGCTGGTCTGGAAGCTCAGTCCTCACCTCCTTCTACAGGTGTGCAGTGGAGAGCATCCTGTGC
This sequence comes from Nematolebias whitei, assembly GCF_014905685.2. NCBI lineage: Eukaryota > Metazoa > Chordata > Actinopteri > Cyprinodontiformes > Rivulidae > Nematolebias > Nematolebias whitei. The sequence continues at coordinate 45,217,429 of NC_056498.1, forward strand.
TCCAGCATCAACGTGTGGCATGGAGGCTGCACAGCTGCAGAAAGAAAAGCTTTGCAGAGAGTGGTGAAGGCTGCACAGAAGATGTTGGAGTCAGTCTCCCCACCATCACAGACATCTACACCTCCAGATGCAGGAAGAGGACCACCTGCATCATGAAGGACCACACTCATCCAGCACACACACTTTTTGCCCCACTCCCCTCAGGAAGGAGGTTGAGGAGCATTAAGTGTAGAACCACTAGACTGAGGAACAGCTTCTACCCTGAGGCTGTTAGACTCATGAATCTCTAACCAGAATAACCACTGTGAATATAAATCACTGTAATGCCACTTTGATTGGTGATATGAGCTGCTGCTTATCCATGCTGCTGATCTCATGCTGCTGAATATTTCATGTGTCTGTATTCATTTGTATTCATTCGTACCCATCTGCTCACACAGACTCATGTTCGTGCTGCTGCTGTTATGCCGTATTGCTTATTGATAGTGGTGTTTAGTGTACATCTTAGATCTTTTAGCGTACCGTTCGGCGCTCGTTTAGTTTATATCTTAGATCCTTATTTACCGTTTCTTTTTACACCTTATATTTTTGCTATTGTTGGATGTAACTGGGACCCTGTGTTCATAATTTTGTTCCACCTCATGTACCACATGTGGTGAAATGACAATAAGCCTTCTTGAACTTGAATTTGAAGAGTATGTTTCAGCCAAAAATTTCTCCTTCTGTGTCTTTTTTATTCTTTTAGGGAAACAAGTTGGTGAAGAAGCGATTTGCTTGAATCCAAAATGTGCTGAAAGTCACCAGTGGTAAGTTTTTACCTTTTCCTTTCTTCCTCCATTGGCTCTTTTTGCTTATCCTTCAGTTTTCTGTTTCTGTTTTTCATCCTTTGAATTTAACTTTTAAAAAGTAAACAGGATCTGATAACCTTTGTGTCTTTTTTTTCTGGAAGCTTCATTTTGTTGATGTTATAGCTGAAGGCAGTAAAAGTGTAAAACAGGAACTCTCCTCGGTCGACTTTTTATTCAGTTTAATTTCAGTGCACCCACATGCAAACACTGGATGGGGAAAAAAAATCTTGTTACTTTAAGAACTATGGTATATTGTTTTGATCCTAAAGTACAAAATGCAACTATTCACAAACCAGAAGAGAAAACAAAATCTAAAAACCTAAGTGGACCTTGTAAAACGCTGATGTCTGGATGGCCTTCTTCCTGGCTGGTGGGCTTCTTCCTGACCGATGGCCTTCTTGGTCATATTCCTGACCTGTGGCCTTCTTCCTGGCCGGTGGCCTTTTTCCTGCCTGGTTGTCTTTGTCCTGGCTGGTTGCCTTCTTCCTG
>NC_056498.1:45218775-45222214 GCF_014905685.2 Nematolebias whitei
TTCCTGCCTGGTTGTCTTTGTCTTGGCTGGTTGCCTTCTTCCTGGCTAGTTGCCTTCTTCCTGGCCAGTGGCCTTCTTCCTGGTCGGTAGGTTTCTTCCTGGCTGGTGGCCTTCTTCCTGGTCGGTAGGTTTCTTCCTGGTCGGTAGGTTTCTTCCTGGCTGGTGGCCTTCTTCCTGTTGCCTGCTTGTAGTTTTCACTGGTGCAAAGTCATTTGAGCAAGGATTTGTTTCCACTTCAAATACCAGTTGGATCACTGCAGGTTCTTCAGTCGTTCACATTGATGAGAAGATTGTAGCGTACCTTCCAAACACCTCCATCCCTCACTGCACTCTGTTCTGCCTGCTGGCTCCACATCCAGCTACAGGAATGTAAACTCGTCCATGTTTACCGAGGCTTCAGTAGACCGACCGTTAAAAATGGTCGTCCATTGTTACCATGCACATGTACGTACTTTTACTGCTGCCCTCGTTCAGCGCTTGGGGAAACACCTGAATCTAAGTAAACTACAGTTTATTTTTGCATGGGTTACTCCAAAATAAAATCAGTGGAATCAGGGAGGCCAGTGTCTAATCTCTGAAGAGACCTTTTTGAGTAAGCGCCAAGTCGCCGTTCATAATACTTGTTAGAGTTGTCTTTTGGACGTTTATCTTCAACCCATTTCTGCACACTTGGTACTATTTGTAGCTGTTTATATATTAAAACCTTCGGCTCATTCAGGAGGAGGGTGCTCTGACTTTTAGTGAGGGGGATTGTAACTTTTATACTTTTCAAAATGTTCAACTTTATTTACAAAGATTTTCCTCAAAGAAAAACATTGAACTCTCTTTAATTCCTTCAAACTTGTTGAAAATCAACTTCAGTTTGGCTTATGCTCCTTTTAGCTTTTAGCTACTGTCAGGTTAACTTTAGCTTTTAGCTACTCTTTGTCAGACTTGTTCTTTTAGCTACTGTCGGGTTTAGTTTTTGGCTACTGTTTGTCTGACTTTAGCTTTTAACTACAGTTTTGCCTATTTGAAGGTTTTATCTGTGGTTTTAATACATTTAGCCTTTAGCTTTTTTTTTTTTTTTTGCTAAAATGAACATTTAACTACTGCCTCAAAAATTTTAGCTTTAGCTACAGTTTTGCTTATTTAAAGTTCAGCCTTTGTCTATAGTTTTGCTATTTTTATAGTTGAACAACCATTTTGCAATTTTTAACTTTCAGTCTCAATTAGCTACTGTTTATAATTTAATTCTTTACGTTAGCTACAAATTTGATCGTTTTATCCTTTAGCTACTGTTGAACATCTTTTAGCTATGCTTTGATTGTAAAATCTTTTACTGTAGCTACAAATTTAACACCATTAGCTTTTAGGTTCACTTTGACTAATTTTGGCTTTTAGCTTCAGTTTTTAATTTTATAGTTTAATCAACGATTGATCTTTCAACAACTTTTATGAGTCATTCAGCGCGACACGTTTAAACTTAATTATCAAAGAAAAAGCCGTTGTTTTTGTTTGTTTGTTTAATTTCAGCCGTTCTTCTGTTCGCGTCACGATTTTTAATTCACTGCCTCTCGTGTTTTAGCGGAAACTCGTGAAAATGTTCGATGCAGTTGTGAACGGTGCTCCGACTTTTTCAAATCCAATATTTCCACATGAACGACCGAATCCTCTTGAAAAGTGGTTTTTAAAGCCAGTTCTGTTTTGAGCTCTGTCTCCGACTCACAGCAGAACCATCGTTTAAAGTTTAAACGGGTCACAGGAAGTTGGACTTTAAAGGACTAAACCGCTGCGCTCAGATCATTAACGGTTTAAAGATTAACATTTATGTTTTAAGACTTCAAAACTTCTTTTTGTTCAACTTGGTGTGATGACTTCCACCATCTTTACACTCCTGTCCCAGTTTATTAATCAAAAGGTAAATATTTTGTTAGCTTAAATTGTTACAAGTGGAAGAGCCAAAATTCTCTGGACTTTTCGAGGCGAGTTTCTGGAAGTAGCTGCAGAAACGTTTTGTTCAAATTAATCTTTTTAGGAGGCAGATCCCGTTCTGGACGCATTCGTTTAACAGGACTTTGTAGTCGTTGACTCCTCTTCTGTCAAAATCCAGGGGAATAAATGTAAAAGTTTTTCTAGTCTTGTCTCTCGCCCCTTTTAATTTATATCTGAGGCAAAGAAATCCCCTTGAGTTTAATTATCTGTACTTACGTGAGCCTGATTGCAACACGGTGTTTGTATTTGTGCAGGCTCTGATGCATTCCACGTTTCAAACTTCGCTCGTGTCAAAACTTGACTGATTCTACGACGACTGCGTGTCGGACTGCTGCAGACGCATCCGATTATTGCATCTTAAAATAATCTTCCAGGATTAAACCCTGATTTCTGCACTTCTGTTTGTTTAACATTTCTTCTAGATTCAAAGAAGGAAATGATGCATCTTTTTTTGTGCTTGTTTATATAAAACAAATCCTTTACAAGGTTCATGTTCCTGTCAGAGACATCGTCTCATCTGGTTCAGGTTGTTGTTGTTTTTTCACGTGAAATTTTCTCACAGAAAAGGAGCTTAAGACGAAAACTTTCAGTGATTCCTGCCTCGCTCCAGCTGGAACAGAAAGGCCGTGTTTGTTTAGTTCATTGCAAGCAGCAGCTTAAAAAACAAAAAGCTTCTTGGTGAATTAATTCCGTCAAACTTTACCTGCTCAAGTAGCTAAATCCATTTTTCTGAGAAGGGAGGAGGCCCGGGCCCGGTGCCAGGCAGAGCTGAGAGGAAGTTTATGTCTGAGGTAACTGTTTACTTAGAGCGCAGATGTCGTGAGAAAACTTGTCACCTGGTTTTTGTGAATGCCTGACAGCCCGTCACACTTTGGCAGGTGCTGTTTCAACACACAACCAGCCACTTCCTGCTCGGCCACCGAAGCTGCTTACCCACTTTTTATTTTTACACAAGCTGAGTGAATGAAGACCGTTCTCCGCTGCTGTTGGCTCTAAATTAAAATCCTCCGATGGATTTCACTTTAGGAGGAAAGATCAACCAAAATACTGTTTTTCTGGCTGTTATTGCAAGCATCACTCAGACCCTGTGAATAGCAAGCAGCCATCAGGGCTCTAACGACCTGTTGTTAGGGCTCTAACAATCTATTGTTAGGGCTGTAACGACCTATTGTTAGGGCTCTAATGATCTATTGTTAGGGCTCTTAACAACCCATTGTTAGGGCTCTAATGATCTATTGTTAGGGCTCTAACAATTTATTGTTAGGGCTCTTAACAACCCATTGTTAGGGCTCTAATGATCTATTGTTAGGGTTCTATCAATCTTGTTAAGGCTCTTAACAACCCATTGTTAGGGCTCTAATGCCGTATTTTTAGGGCTCTAACAACCTATTGTTAGGGCTCTAACAATTTATTGTTAGGGCTCTTAACGACCCATTGTTAGGGCTCTAATGACGTATTTTTAGGG
>NC_056498.1:45222224-45224201 GCF_014905685.2 Nematolebias whitei
GGCTCTTAACGACCCATTGTTAGGGCTCTAATGACGTATTTTTAGGGCTCTAACAATTTATTGTTAGGGCTCTTAACGACCCATTGTTAGGGCTCTAACAATTTATTGTTAGGGTTCTAACGACCTATTGTTGGGGCTCTTAAGGACCTATTGTTAGGGCTCTAACCTATTGTTAAGGCTCTAACAATTTATTGTTAGGGCTCTAACGACCTATTGGTAGGGCACTAACGATCTCTTGGTAGGCTGACGGTCCTCCTTTTGCATGTGAACAGCTCGTTCTGGCTGTCTTCAGCAGACTGGTTGGTCCACTCTGAGAAGCTGCTGTTTGAAAGACTGAGTTTGCTGCAGTGTTTCAGACCGACAAAGTCTTTTGGACAAAAACGAAATGTTGCAACAAAAAGAATCTGTCCAGGGGACCTGATTTTTCATTCATTCAACCTTTATTTATACAGGTTAATCCCATTGAGCCTCGAGGACTCATTTACAAGAGAGACCTGATTTCAACAAAGAATGATGACAACAATGGACAACAATAGTCAATCACAAAAGAGGCATACAGATTTTTTATTATTTTATTTTACAAATTAAAATAAGATGGCAAAAAAGTAGCAAAAACTGCTAGATTATAAGGCGAATGTATAAAACTAAAAACAGGAACATGACTGCAGTGGTTCTTGCCAGGAGTCCAACAGATGCTTGAACCACTTAGAGGGGTCAAAGGTCGAGAGCTTCAGATGTAACCTTGTTAGATTGTTCTACCTGGATTATTGAGCATAAATCAGAACAACCAAAATACTGTTCTAACTGCTGTTTTTAAATACCTAATCATATTTTACACTATAAAATGTGGAAATAAGAGACAGAAATCATAATTATGTGTTCATTGTCTGTGAGTGACAGCTTAATAAGCTGGGTGAGGAGGATAATCTGAACAAACTGCTGCTCTTTTTCTTTTTTGTGAATGCACCGCAGCTCAATGAAAGGTGCTGCAGCTCTGCAGAGAATATTGTTTTTATTCATGTCAGAGCTTCTGTTCAACGAGAAGCTTTCTTCAGGTTTCTTTCTGGGGCTCCTTAGACTCGTTTGGCTCATCCATGTTCCTTCAGGATGCATGCTCGACACCGCAGGTCCAGTCTGCGTACAAGTTCTGTAGATGTATAACGATAATTATATTTATGACCACGCTGCTACCATTCCCACAGAAGTCGACTCCTATCATGTTGCACATTTTTGCTGCAAAGCGTTCATTTTATGACCTCCTTAAATGGATAGTTCGGTCATTTTGAAGTGAGTTAGAAATTACAACAAACTGTCTTACTTGTCGTACATTAGTCTTTGAACGGCAATTTGAAGAAATTGTTTGAGTTTTTAGCTAATCTGAATGTAGCCGAACCAAAGCTCTGCTGTTTTGAACCCGATCTACGTGACGGAAATCTTTTAAAACTTTGACTTTGTTGAAGTTGCAACAAAAAGAATCAGTACAGGGGACCTGTAACTGCATTACACAGTTATCAACATGCACTTTAATGTTCCTCGTTTCATAACTGCACGTTAAACTTATTAAACTGTATTTGTTTAAAAGTTTTAACTCGCACATAAAACATTTGAAGTTCACAGAAATAACGTTATTACAACACTTTTATGTATCGACATCTCCTTAGCTCCGCCTACCAGAACAGGAAATTACATTTTTGCATGTGGATATCGTTCTCAAGATTTAGAGAATATATTGAGAATATACTGCCTTTTTTAGACTGGTACAGGACATGTATGAGGACAGCAGGACATGTATGAGGACAGCAGGACATGCATGAGGACAGCAGGACATGTATGAGGACAGCAAGACATGTATGAGGACAGCAGGACATGTATGAGGACAGCAGGACATGTATGAGGACAACAGGACATGTATGAGGACAGCAGGACATGTATGAGGACAGCAGGACATGCATGAGGACAGCAGGACATGCATGAGGA
>NC_056498.1:45224211-45225128 GCF_014905685.2 Nematolebias whitei
GGACATGCATGAGGACAGCAGGACATGCATGAGGACAGCAGGACATGTATGAGGACAGCAGGACATGCATGAGGACAGCAGGACATGTATGAGGAGAGCAGGACATGCATGAGGACAGCAGGACATGCATGAGGACAGCAGGACATGCATGAGGACAGCAGGACATGCATGAGGACAGCAGGACAGTGGTGCTGTGGGAGTGACAGATAGCTTCAAGGTGGAGGTGGGAGTGCATCAAGGATCGGATCTGAGCCCCTTCTTGTTTGCTCTGGTGATGGACCGACTAACAGAGGAGGTCAGGCAGGAATCCCCGTGGACTATGATGTTTGCAGATGACATTGTGATCTGTTCTGAGAACAGGGAACAGGTGGAAGAGAGCTTGGAGATGTGGAGGTATGCACTTGAAAGGAGAGGAATGAAAGTCAGCCGTAGTAAGACAGAGTCCATGTGTGAATGAGAGGGAGGAGGTGGAACAGTGAGGCTACAAGGAGCAGAGGTCACAAAGGTGCAGGACTTCAAGGACTTGGGGTCCACTGTCCAGGAACATGGAGAGTGTGGTGAAGAGGTGAAGAAGAGAGTCCAGGCAGGATGGAGTGATGGAGAAAAGTTTCAGGAGTGATTTGTGACAAAAGGGTGTCAGCAAAGGTCAAAGGAAAAGTTTAAAAGACAGTGGTGAGACCAGCTATGTTGTATAGTCTGGAGACGGAGACATGGACAAAGAGACAGGAGACAGAACTGGAAGTAGCAGAAATGAAGATGTTGAGGTTCTTCTTAGGAGAGACAAGGATGGAGAAGATCAGGAATGAGATCATCAGAGGTACAGCACAGGTTGAACAACTGGGAGATAAAGTTAGAGAGGACACACTGAGATGGTTTGGACATGTCCAGAGGAGGGACAGTGGTTTGGACATGTCCAG
>NC_056498.1:45225138-45244686 GCF_014905685.2 Nematolebias whitei
ACAGTGGTTTGGACATGTCCAGAGGAGGGACAGTGGTTTGGACATGTTCAGAGGAGGGACAGTGGTTTGAGGCTACAACCCAAATGTCCATTAAATATTTTAAAAACGGTCCATATCTGCCTGTCTTCACTAACTGGACCCCAACGTTTACGGTTCAGTTGGATACTTTGGTTTACTTCTTTAAGTCTCTTTATTTTGTATATGTATTGTCTGATCCCTGCAGTCCATCTGAAAATAATACAAAGAAGGTTAAACAATATTTAAGAATCAATGGACGATATAAGAAGTGAACGTTTGCACCACAAGTGAAGCACAATATTTGTATAAATGTGTGTTTGGAGGCTCAGCAGGCTGAAGTGTGGGCGGTTTGATTCTTGTTTAAAGGAGCGTTTTCAGTCTTTCAGCTCCTGTAGATCCGTGGATGAAGGGCCCTGCTGATGGGACAAACGCCTGTGGATCAGGCTGGCTCTGAGTTCGGCCTCAGGAAGCCCACAGAGCGGCACCCTGATAGAAAGACATATCTCCTCATCGTGTCTTAGTCTAACTAAATCTACTCGCACACGTTGTGTCTTTCGTTGCTCCTCTGGTTTCTGTTCACGTTTTGGCCCGGAGTCCCACCTGGCACCCTGTTTTTGAATGAGCTCTTTATGTTTGGATTGAAAGCTGAAATCGATCCGTTTCCTCAAAGTGCCCAGCACTTTGAGCCTTTTGTCGTTTGCCCAGCAGAGTAGGGGATTTCATCGGGGTGTGATTAAAGATCCGGGTTAACTTTGCCCAATAAAAGTTTTTTGTTCTCCCCTGTCATGTTTAGCTGCTGCTCACGTTCTCCTCCCTTCACGACTTTTTCTGGTTTTTGTGTTAGACAGTCGGGGAGATAGTATTACAGCTGACAATAAAAACAACGGCGGGTAGAACCCTGAGGCAAGGCACACCTCTGTGCACGTTTACATCCTGCGTCCTCATCGGTCCTCGCTTCACTCCTTCACCTGTGGCTGCGCTCAGTTTCACCCAGCGACAGACGATACGTTGATCAGAAATGGCACAAACTCCTCCTGCCTCAAAACGAGGTCAAATGTTGCATAAACAAGACATCCCTTCATCTCTGGAGCTCACATGTCACCGTTACGTTGCTCTGAGTTGCTGCTCTTTCACTCACTTAACACTAAACCGCTACATGTCCAGTAATGTTGCTGCAAGTCTAAATATGTTGAGCAGTTTCTTCTACAGCTCCCACATGAGCAGCTGTGGCTGAGTGGTTAGAGCAGTGGTCCTCCAATGGGAGAGTTGGGGGTTCGATTCCACCAGCAGTCACATGTTGAAGTGTCCCTGGGCAAGACACTGAACCCCTCACTGCCTCCAATGTGTGTCCCGTCCATCTGTGTTTGAATGTGATGTAAAGTACAGATTAATCTTTGTAAAGATCTTGTAGAGTGCTGTGTGGATGTGTAGTTGAGGGCACAGATTGTTGTGAAGAGCTTTGAGTGTCTTGATAAGATGGAAATGTGCTTTATAAGTACAGCCCGGATCCAGCTTGCTGTCAGATCCGGCAGGCCTCTCGGTCCTCCTGGGCAGCAGGACTTCCCGAATGCCAGGCAGAATTCCTCATTCGAGAACCGCCGCCAGGTTGACGGGAATTCATCCGTGGTGCCTCCTTTTTAACTCATTTGGGATTTGGGGCTGTAGATTAAATATTTGAGCTTTGAGATGTTAATCAGCTGCTCCTGGATGTTAACCACCTTGTTGCCATGGTTACGCATCATAACAAATGCCCAAAAGTAAAAAGGTTTCAGTAAAAATCCATCCAGCTGCACAGCGTCTGACACCAGAGGAAGTAATCATCTAAAAAAAAAAAAAGTGATTTACATCCAGAAAAAAGTGGAATTAAAGTTTTAAAAGCAATAACTCAGAATGAAAGTAACAGAGCTGCTCCAACATGCAGCCACCCCGAGTGGCACGATTCTAAACCTATATGAGCCCAGATCAGGACCAAGGTTTCCCCCGGGTTTTACAGATAACCATAGACCAGGGCTATTCAACTGGTGGCCCGTGGGCCACTTCTGGCCTGGAGGTGACTTCGGTCCGGCCCACCAATGAGTTCATAAAAATAAAATACTTTTTTTTTTAATTATATATATATATATATATATATATATATTATTTTTTTTTTTTTTTTTTTTTTTTTTGGGGCTTTGGGTTCTGTTTATTGCATTTATGATTCAATGCAATAAAACAAACAAATTTAAAAGGTAACAGCTGATTGTAAAACTTGGTTTATTTACAGAATGACTTTAATCGCTGGATGTCCGGCCCCTGATCTGCTGGCTCTCAGAATCTGTGGCCCCCCCGAGCAGATGAAGAGCCCTGCCATAGACACTGAATGTTGCATCTTTCTGACATTCTCTGCACATATGATGATTCAAACCCAACATTTTACTGTGACTTTGATCAAACTTCTCATATATTTTTTACTTTTCCACGTCTCATTTTGATTCACCCCCGTTACCTTTTGTTTTGTGATTTATTATTGGCCTGCAGAGCCAGATCAGTCGAGCAGCTTCAAGGCCTTTATGCTGTTCAGCAATCCATTTACTCCAACCAGAAACCTCAGAGCACACGTGCAGTTTTAGATTGCATCTACCTTTAACACCACCATGTCAGATGTTGCTGCCAAGAGGTCTTTGTGTCCTCTGATCTCTCTTGCAGGAAGGTGTTAATGGCATGCTACGGTGTTTGACGGGACACCAGCAGGATTACTGCAGCCTGGCTGTGAAAAGACTTTGATCAGTTCGTTCTTACTCTGCTCAAACTGTCAGCTGACTTCAGAGCCTTGAGATGAACTTCCCCTTGTTTCCACTTTATTTGTCCATTGACTGATGTCTGTGTTGATAAGGGAGCAAGGACATGATCCTGAGGACTGCTGCCAATCATTTCTGTCTAGAGCCAGTCTAGTACTTCAGTTTTACTTGAGCATTGCCTTGTTTTCTACAGTGCTACTCTATGCTAACGCTCTGCCTGCTCTGCCTTGGTATTGTGCCTTAATTGTGGTACTTTCTTTGCACAGCAGTCACTGGCATTTCTCATCTTTCTTACCATCTTGTTAGAGCTACGTATGTAACAGTGGTATCTTCCTTTGTGTTATTGGTAGATGTACCATGTAAATACAGTTGTTCACTCACAAAGTGAACAACATGTGGTAGCTTCTGGGTACATATTGTGTTGTTGTAGTATGAGTGGCGTTGTACCAGTGACGTCTACGCAGTTGTGTTCTAAGTCCTATCATGTGAAGTGTTTCAGTAAAAGACCAACATTTTCTACTTTTCATCCGTTCTACCAACATGAAGCTGGAAGTTTGTTGTTGTTGTGGGTTTGGGTTGAACTTTGCTTGAAGGTGAGGAGAGCAAGAAGATGATGACTGAAACCACGGCTAGATGCTGACAGAAGACTGACATGTAGACATTACCACTGGCTCATGGAAGAACTGAGACAAGAAGATGCTGCTGAAGGCCACAGATGTGCTGCAGCAATGTCGCACAGAAGGACTAAACAAAACAACAGTCCGGTTACACAATGATACCGTAGCACGCACCATGCTCACACTGTAGAACGTCATCCCTTCAACCCAACGCATACAAGGAGCGGATCACAACCATGACATCATGAATGTCCCAAGGTGTAACGTTGTTACAAAATACGCTTCTTTTAAGGGACCAAGATGGGGTAGAGGTAGGACAGCTAACTTGGGACCTGAAATTTGCAGCTCGACTCCCAGCCATTTCCACATGCCGTGGTGTCTCTGAGCAAGGCACCTAATCCTCAACTGCTCCCCTGGCACTATAGCTGCCCACTGCTCCACCTGGGTGTATCTCCGGTGTGATGGGTTAAATGCAGAGAACTAATTTCATCACTGAATGGGAACATTCAATGATGACACATAGCACTTAACTCTTTTATTCTTGTTTTGTAAAAATATTTTCAAACACCAACATGAACCCAGCATGGGTGTTCAAAGAGGGTCGTTGGTGGTGACGTTGATTACGACTGATGGACAACGGAGGAAATATTCAGTGTATGAATAACAACAAATGAGACACAAACCTGGTTGCTTTTGGTTTCAAACTATGTTCTACACAATATCTAAGACATTTAGTATTCTACTGTGATCACTTTTATTTTTTAATTGGTGTGAAATAACTGGAAGACGCCAAATAATCCGTCTGATTTGTTTATTAAATGTAATATTCTTGAAAATGTGACATTTGGCTGAGATTACCGTACTTGCTGCCGTACACCTCTCACCGCCCTGTAAGTCGCATCAGTCCAAATATGTCTAATAAAGTGGAAAAATCCATAAATACATTGCTTCGCCGTTTAAGTCACATTATGTGTCAGCGCTGATGCGTCGCGTTTGTTTGCGTCACCGTAGACAACCCGGAAACGTGGGCCGGTGTTGTGCCAAAAATCGATTGGCTGCCAAATGGCAGCTGCGGGAGCGTGCACGGGAGGACTTTAACAAGAATTGAACAAGGTTAACACTAAAAACAATTATTTGTTTGCTTGAAATTATAACAAAGGTGTGTCTCAGTTGAACTTTTCCTTAATAAATGCACTTTGATGGTCGAATCAGCTGCGTTTTCTCTGAGCCGTGCGGCGAAATGCAGCTGATTGTTTGCTCCAGGAGTTCTGGAGCGAGACGAAGGTGGCTTTGTATGGCAAGCCAAGTGTCTCATTAAAAGCAACTTTTACCTATTAATGTGACACTTGGCTTGCCATATTACTCGAGCACCCTCTAATGGCTGAAAATGGTAGTGTTCAATGTCAGAATGAATGAAATTGTCAGATTTCAGCCAAAATCAGGTTATAAATATGGGAAAAAACATAAATATGTCGCTTGGCTGTATAAGTCGCAGGACATGCCAATTTATGCAAAAAGGTGCGACTTATACAGCAAAAAATACGGTAATTGTTCTTGTAGCTTTGTGAGATGCTATCAGCCTCATTGTGGCTTCATCACGACGGCGTTGCGTCGCCCGTTATGTAACGCACGTTGTGTTGTCTGAAGGCTTGGATTGGCTCCAAACCAACCAGTTTATGTAAGGTTCTGTTCCAAACAGCCACGCTTCTTCAACCTGGAGATAACGGAACATTTTTCATAGGTCTGATCTGAAGTGGAAGAGCCGATAAACACCTTTGTTTCACTTTGGCTTCAACTGAAGCGTCGCCTTCCTGCATGAGATGCTCCTCTGAGCTTTCAAAAGCCGTTTTCTTTCGTTGCTAGAAAGTGACAAGAAGGCGTTTTATATTCGCTCGAGCACCAAACAATGCCTTCAGCTAGAGTTATCGTGCACATCTATTTATTTGAGCACACTCCGTTTTCTTTGAAACTCTTCGTCTTCTCAGACATTTTGTCCCGGGGAGGATTTCACTGGCACAAACGTTGACTTTGGGGTTTTATTCTGGTTTTCCAGGTATGCCATTATGTGTGGAATTATGGCAGATTATGACACGATACAAAACAAGATAAAGAACGGGTACATCTTTAAGGTAAGGCACAACTTGTGTAATTTGATGGGGGGGGGGGTGGGTTTGGCTCCTCGTATCATTTAAGTTGGGAAGCCCCTCCTTCTGACAACCAGTTACATAAGACGTGTGTGGAACAACGGCACGTAGCGCTTTATCTTCTGTCAGCAGCTTCCACAAACACCGTGAGCTTTCAGAACTCTTGACAGGTGAAGGAACAGTAGTTGGTGTTGGAGAGGGAATAAAACAACTCATCAAAGAGAAGGAGGGAGGTCTGTGGGAGGTCTGTGGGAGCCGGGGAGCGTTCAGGGTGCTTCGGCAGGATCGCGTGTGGGAGAGGTGTTTGTGAAATACTTGTGGGTTGGTGAAGCAGGACAGATCAGGTCAGAACAGAAAGAAACAGCAGCTGTGTCATGAATCAACACTGAAGCGCTTCTGTCTCCTCTCCCAGGATCATCTGGATAAAGCCATCGAGCTGAAGCCGCAGGACCCCCTGTCCTACTACCTGCTGGGCCGCTGGTGCTACGCTGTACGTGAACCCCCCTCACCCTCATCCACTTATCTGTCACAAAGATAATGCACAAGTTTACTAAATCTAAGTCCCTCAATGAGCATTGAAAACATTTTCCCTCAGACCACGTTCAGAGGTCGTCTGGACTCTTGTCAGCATGAACCGGGCTGTAGGACCTCCTGATCTGAACCCCACACAAGCAGGAGTTACTTTGGAACCTTAAACAGATATTATTAGGACCGTTCTGAAAATTAGGAGGGTTTTTTTTACGAAAAGTTTATATGAACCATTCATCACAATCCTCTATTCAGTGGTTCCCAACTCTGATCCTTGAGGAACACCATCCTTCATGTTTTCGTTGTTTCCCTGCTTTGACACACCTGATTTGAATGGATTTGTGATTAACAGGCTTCTGCAGAACTTGTGGAAGTAATTAAATCCCTGAATCAGTTGTGTTGGAGCAGAGAAACAAATAAAACATGCAGGATGGTGTTCCTCAAGGACCAGGCCTGGGAACCACTGTGTTATCTTGATTTTAATAGTCAAGTGGAGTAAAAGACGTATGAGTGAGTTTCCATCTGCAACTGGGTACTAGACTTTTTAACAAACAGACCACAGTTAGTGAGGATCCACAACCTCTCCTCCTCCACCATAACCCTCAGCACTGGCTCTCCTCAGGGATGTGTGTTGAGCCCCCTCCTGTTTACTCTGCTCACATATGATTGTGCAGCTACCCATCCAGGCTGTCACATTGTAAAGTTTGCAGATGATACAGCGGTGGTGGGATGCATCACAAACAATGATGAGTCCAGCTACAGGCAGGAGGTGGAACACCTGGAGAGCTGGTGCAGAGAGAATAACCTTCACATCAATGTGAAGAAGACAAAGGAGATGATTGTGGACTTCAGAAGGAACAAAAACATTTACACCCCCCTGAACATAAGAGGATCTGTGGTGGAAGTGGTCTCCAGCTACAAGTACTTGGGTGTACACATGGATGACAACCTCAGCTGGAGCAACAACACCACCAGCCTGATCAAGAAAGCTCATCAGAGACTCTACTTCCTCAGACGGCTGAGGCGAGCTGGTCTGGGAAGCTCAGTCCTCACCTCCTTCTACAGGTGTGCAGTGGAGAGCATCCTGTGCTCGAGCATCAATGTGTGGCATGGAGGCTGCACAGCTGCAGAAAGAAAAGCTTTGCAGAGAGTGGTGAAGGCTGCACAGAAATCTGTTGGAGTCAGTCTCCCCACCATCACAGACATCTACACCTCCAGATGCAGGAAGAGGGCCACCTGCATCATGAAGGACCCCACCCACCCAGCACACACACTTTTTGCCCCACTCCCCTCAGGAAGGAGGTTAAGGAGCATTAAGTGTAGAACCACTAGACTGAGGAACAGCTTCTACCCTGAGGCTGTTAGACTCATGAATCTCTAACTAGAATAATCACTGTGAAAAACCATATCATGTTGCTGCTGATCTGTTTCATGTTGCTGCTGATCTGTTTCAATGTTGATGTGTTCATGCGTGCACATCTGCTCACAGACTCATGTTCATGTTTGTGGTGATGTTCAATGTTTTATGTTATGAGTGCTTAGTGTATATTTAGTTGATGTTTTTCTTAGTTCATATCTTAGATGTTATTACTGTTTTTCTTATACATTTTATTGTTGGATGTAACTGGGACCCTGTGTACATAATTTCGCTCCACCACATGTACCACATGAGGTGCGAATGACAATAAAGAAACTCTGACTCTGACTTTAGTTTAATGTTTGTTCTGATTGTTTGGGGTCACTTTATCTATAACTCTGTCAGTCAAACAGCCTGAGTCTAATTAAACACAGCGCTGATGCTCCCGGTGAAGGTCTGCCCAACGTGGAGCAGTTTGTAGATGTTCAGTGTTGCCCACCACTGCTCAGTAATGTTCTTCTTAAATGTTTTGTATTTAGTGGTCATTTACTAAACTTAACGTTTGTTTTAACAGGTTGCTCAGTTGTCGTGGATTGAGAGAAAAGTTGCTGCAACTCTGTTTGGAGAACCTCCAAGTGCCACCATTGAAGATGCTCTGAAGAATTTCCTCAAAGTACATTTTCTGTTTCTTTTTGATGAACTTGTATAATAAGCTCCTTAAGGGTCCGTGACTGAGCCGTTTCCTGGTGTCCCTGAAAAGAGAGCCTTGACGTCCTTTTCAGGGACACCAGCAAGTCATTGGTTCAGGTATGTTGACGACACCTGGGTTAAAATTAAATCTCAGGAAGTCCAACATTTTACTGACCACATCAACTCTGTGGATAAATACATCAAGTTCACACGAGAAGATGTAAAAAATGGCAGGTTGGCTTTCTTGGACTGTGAGGTCTCAGTCTCTGATAGAGGACATTTGCAAACTGAGGTGTACCGCAAACCCACCCACACAGACCAGTATTTGCAGTTTGACTCCCATCACCCTTTGGAGCACAAGTTAGGAGTCATCAGGACTCTGTACCACAGAGCAGACAGCGTCCCCACTAGCTCAGGAGCCAGGCAGAAGGAGAAATCCCACACAAGACTGGCTCTAGAGCAATGTGGATATCCTAACTGGGCCTTCCTGAAAGAAGAGAAGAAACCCAAACAGGACTCCAGTCAGCCATCAGGTGAAAAGGAGGAACCCAGACCCAGACCAGTGGTCATTCCATATGTTGAGGGAGTATCAGAGAAACTGAGACGTTTATTTTCTAAACATAACGTCCCAGTGGCTTTTAAACCCCAAAATACATTAAAGACTGGTTCATCCCAAAGATCCAGTCCCCCGGCACAAACAGAGTAATGTTGTGTATGTTGTTCAGTGTCAGGAGGTGATCAGTCTTACATCGGGAAAACTAAACAGCCACTGGCCAAAAGGATGGACCAGCACAGAAGATCAACATCATCAGGCCAGGACTCTGAGGTCTACACTCATCTCCAGGCCAGAGGTCACTCTTTCAGGGATGAAGATGTTCACATCCTGGACAGAGAGGAACGATGGTTTGAGAGAGGAGTAAAGGAGGCCATCTTTGTGAAAAGAAACCGTCCATCATTAAACAGGGGTGGAGCCTCCAGGTTCAACTGTCCCCCTCTTACAATGCTGTGATTGCTAGTATCACTCAGCCCTCTGTGAACAGTAAACAGCCATCAGGTGCTAATGATCCATTGTTAGGCTGATGGTCCTTCTTGAGCATGTGATCAGCTGGTTCTGGTTGTCAGCAGCAAACTGGTTGATCCACTCTGAGAAGGTGCTATTTAAGAGACTGTGCTGAATACAGCACCTCAGACTGAAGAAGTCTCTTGGATGAGAGATGAAATGTTTCTACATTTTTTGTTGTTTTGTTTTTAGTTTTTTTGAATGTCCAGAGGACCAGATTTAACTTTTTTAGATATTATAAATGTTGTTATATTTATTATAAATGTTATATTTATTATAACTTGTTATATTTATTATAACTGTCAATCAAGAGACACGTTTAATGGATGATGATCGGCTGATGTCTAGTTTTTAATGCCATGAGATCTACCCAGATCACCTTTGAGATTGATGAGTAGATCACCGTTGACATGTTGGGCACCCCTGCTTTAGTGAGTTTAGTGAGTGTTTTTCTAGATCTTTGAAGAGTTGACTCGTTTCTAACGGATCGGTTGTTTTAGGTATGTTGAACTTTTGAGCAGCGCTGATGAATTAAACATTTTCTGCACACCTTGTTTATCTTGTGCTGCGGTGAAATCGCCTGCGGGTCACTCCTGAGCTCAGTTTTCAGGAGTGCACAGGCCGCGTGTTTCTACACCGCTCTGATCCGTGTTCCCACATCTTGATTGTTTATATAGTGGAGAAAATACTTCTGCTCCTGGCCAGTTTTCATGTGCGTGTCTCTTCCTGGTGTCTCAGCCAGCCGTCGGATTTAACCAGCTCCTGTTACGGCACGCCGGTTGTGACATAGAGAACGGGTTCTGTTAAACTTAAATAAGTAAATCTCATAAACCCGGGCAGTGGTGGTCCACAGCCTCCAACCTGTGGCTTCTGTGGTCCAACAGTGATGTTCCAGAAAAGCAGAGATCTGGATTGTGTTATTTGTGGAGCTCCATGTCCCGTTGTTGGTCAAGTTTGTCCCTTAAACAGCTTTTTTTATCTTTTAATCCAGGTTGAAGAGCTTCATCCTGCTTACTCTAAACTCAACTATGTGTTTCTGGCCAAGGTCAGTAGTAGAACCATCAGGTTCTCCTGTCTCACTATAGACAGGTCTGCTTTGACCATCTCTGATCTTGTCTTGGCAGTGCTATAAATATCTGGGGCAGATGGAAAAGGCCAGGAGGATGTGTGAAGCAGCTGGTTCTATGAAGAACGTCTCCAAAGAGGTAAAAACTCCCCCACCCTCTGCCGTGTAGACCGATGTCACAACCCCTTCATTCTGGATGATGACCTACGACATTGACAAACCACCAAGATGGTCTTTGCAGGGGCTTGGCCAAGTCTTCAGGAGCATCTTGGAAAGTTCGCTCCTTGTTATGCGTGATTGAGCGTGATAGGGTGCAGAGCGTGCACACAACTGTTGCAAGGTGGCAGCGTATCCGACCGGTGCACACTAGCCTGGCTTGGTCATAGAGAACTTGGTGCCCTAGCCGTGCCAAGCTGGCATGGACGTGTGTCTTCTACACGCATCACTTCCTGCCACTTCTCCCGCTAGAGCTGTCATTTCTAACCCGGAGCCCC
Organism: Nematolebias whitei; assembly: GCF_014905685.2. NCBI lineage: Eukaryota > Metazoa > Chordata > Actinopteri > Cyprinodontiformes > Rivulidae > Nematolebias > Nematolebias whitei. The sequence continues at coordinate 45,235,890 of NC_056498.1, forward strand.
GCCCCGCCCGACCCAGATTCCGACCGGGCTGGTCCATAATAATGTGCAGGCCGGGTCGGTGTCAGTCTTTTGCGTGGCTGACGATCCAATTATATGGCAACGTAGCTTGCCATACAATCACCTGCCGCACACGGCCGTTTGACCGCGCGCTGACCAGCCTTTAAAGAGGTAACAAATTCAGTTAAGCTTCAGATGGACTAGTGCCAGCGATCCATCGCCAAATGGACGTTCAGCCACTGCACTCAGTGGACGCGCACAGCCGACAACCCAAACCCGTGAGATCACAAAATATCCGACATGTCAGAGCAGGGTATGTCAGAGCAGGGTCCGTGTGTGAATAATGCAGAATGCAGCAGAAGCAGGGATTTAATGCGCTTTGACGGCCATGAAAGGACAAACACCCCCTCTGCTCCGATCTTCTGACCCCTCAAGCCGTGTACGTCTGTTGACTGTTAGTAACTATATAAGCATTCAATGCTTAATTAAAAATGTTGGAGTGGGGGTGGGTTCGGACCTGTAATTACTGTTAATTCGTCGGATCGGGTGGTGTTCTGAAATGATGGCTACGGACTGGGGCCGAGTCGGATCTGATTTTTTGGACCCGAATGCAACTCTAGTCTTGACTCAGCGGGTTGTTTCCATACGCTGCCCCTCCTTTCAGATTACTTTTCTCAACATAACACTCTCTTCTTGTCTGTTTCTGCGTTCGTTGTAGTTTATTTTTCATCGTAGTTTATTTTTCACCGTAGTTTATTTTTCATCGTAGTTTATTTTTCACCGTAGTTTATTTTTCATCGTAGTTTATTTTGAAAGGATTGTGAAGTGGAAACTCCGGTCATGGATGAGCTCAGCTTTACTGACAGAAAACCACACTCCTCCATGTTGGACTAGTTAAAGTAAAGATCCTGGGCTAGTAGTACTAGCAGCAGCACACGTCTCTGTGCCTGAAGCCTTTTGTTCCATTAGAAGGGGGTTCCAGGTGCAGGACTCGAGGGTGTGTCAAACGTCCGAGTAGTTTCTGATGCATCAGGTTTTTTATGATGAATTATTTGACTCTGAAAGGAGCTGCAGATTGGTCTTATTTTATTTTGAGTGTTTTATAGTTGGGGTACAACGTAGAGATGGGATCATGGGAAAAACAAAAAAAATCAGTGACGATTTCAAAGAGTGCTTTAGCTGACAACGGGCCCCCCTAAAATAAAGGAGTCCTTGTTCTCGTGGCTGTCGGACCCGCTGCGTGAGGGATGAGCTCAGAAAGCCTGAACCCTCTCAGGCTGCGCCAGATGTTTCCTCCACAACGAAGCTAAACTGACGCTGAAGGTCATGACGAGGTCATGGACGAGCCGTGACGCTGGCGTCATATTAGCGTCATATTAGCGTGGTGTTCGAGCCCGTTGCTGCGTCCTCGTGCCCGGACCGCGGTGCCGTCGCGCTCGTTTCTTGGTGCGTGGCGAGGATCATCCAGCGTGAAGGGAGCTTTCAGTAAGGTCTGCGAGCCGCCTGCTTTAAACTTTGACCCTTTGACTTTTAGGATGAAGAAGCACAAAAGGAGCTGGACGTTCTGCTGCCGGCGCTCGGAGTGTGAGAACGCTGGAGGACTCGTTCAGACTTCAGTTTTAAGAGCCATGTTTTTCTGCATCAATGATGTTGTTAATCCACTCTGTGAGTGCAGCCGCACGTTGTGGCGTTGAAATCATCATGTGAAGAGCAACAAGCCACAACATCTGGAATCATTTATTTAAATTAGAGTTATTCCAACAATGATTGTTTAAAAATAGAAAACGCAGGTGTTCCTTACCTTTGTGTCAGAAGTGTTCATTAGTTATGAAGATGTCGTCTTTGTACCAGCTCACGTGTTCCAGACTTCAGCTGCCGTCGGATCAAACTAATCCTTCGGCTCCTGAAGCTGCTCAGAGCCGAGACCTGAGGTCTGATCCTGGATCCACACACAGTCCCGGGTCCGGTCCAGAATAAACCGTAAAAACTGAACTCTTCCAACGCCTTACAGCACTTAGCTCCCAGCATGCACCTGTTCTACTGTTTTAAAACGTGTTACTTGCATTAAATTTATATTTTTACATCGTAAAGTGGCGCCACTTCACATTAAAAGCCTTTTTTAAATAAGTTATGAGTTGGTGAACATTTAGAAAACGATGTTTAGGCATCCGAGCTAAAATAATCATCTTTACCCGCTTCTTCCTTTTTGGGTTGTGGGGGTCACTGGTGCCCATGTCCAGCCATCACTGAGCGAGAGGCGGGGACACCCTGGACAGGTCTCCAGTCCACCACAGAGACACCTGGACATGTCTCCAGTCTTAAAAAAGAGACACCTGGACATGTCTCCATCCACCACAGGGACACCTGGACAGGTCTCCAGTCCACCACAGGGACACCTGGACAGGTCTCCAGTCTTAAAGAGACACCTGGACATGTCTCCATCCACCACAGGGACACCTGGACAGGTCTCCAGTCCACCACAGGGACACCTGGACAAGTCTCCAGTCCACCACAGGGACACCTGGACAGGTCTCCAGTCTTAAAGAGACACCTGGACATGTCTCCAGTCCACCACAGAGACACCTGGACAGGTCTCCAGTCCACCACAGGGACACCTGGGGACAATTCAGAGTTACCAGTCAGTCTAACGTGCATGTTTCTGGTCTGTGTGAGAAAACCCACGCAGCACGGAGAGAACATGCAAACTGCACCCAGAAAGGCCCCCGGCTGGGATTTGAGTCTGCGACCTTCTTGCTGAGAGGCAGCAGCTCTACCAGCTGAACCACCGTGCTGCTCGAGCTAAAATATAAAAAGTATAGATACCTTTTTATACCAAAACTAAGAGTTTGTAGAAACGCTGGCGGTTCCTGCAGCTGTTGAGAGTTTTGAGGTTCGTTCAGAGGAACTTCAGACACAAGTTACTTTAAATTTCTCACAAAATAACCGTGAAACAAAAAACTTTTAGCTGTGTAAAGTTTTACAAACTGCCAACAAAGTTCAGGCAGGTCATCTGGACGGTTTCTTGTTTTTGTTGAGACGTTTCGTCCTTCATCCAAAGGACTTCTGTCCTTGAAGACCGAAGTCCTTTGGATGAAGGACGAAACGTCTCAACAAAAAAAGAAGCCATCCAGGTGACCTGCCTGAACTTTGTTGGACTTCTTACCTGGATCATTGAGCATGAGCTTTGATGTTTTATAAACAGCGTTTGTGAAAACGTTGGAAAAAGTATAAAAGTGTTTTAAAGTGAAAAACTTTCACCGTCATCTTTTCTCAGTTCGTTTCCAAACGTCTCCAGATCTTATGAACTTGGATCTTCGTCGCAGTTTCTCGGTTATTTGGGCCGAAACGTTCAGACGTCCCCACAGGAAGTGACCCCAGAAGTGCTACAGCCAGCTGCTGCTGCTATTTGCTCCTTATCATAAATAACAGCGTGATGAAAACTCACAGCCGGTTAAAAGTTTCTCAGATATTTTCACAAACGACGTTAATCTTGTTTGAAGGCGTCAAGGATCCACTTTGGGTTTACTTGTACAAAACCCTGCTTCAAAATGTTTGAACTGTCCCTTTAAAGGGGGGTCACTTGTTTTTACACTACAGATATATAAACATTAAATTCTGCTGTTTCAAATGTCATTTAGCTGCGGTAGAAAAACAGTTTCAGAACTTTATGAATGGATTTGATTCAATCTGAAGGATTTGATGTTTGTTTGTTTGTTTTTTATTTTATTGATTTGTGACACATTCCTGATTGTATTTATGCTCAGAAGATGAATTGTGTTTAATTGATTGTTTTTGTTTTTTCATTCCGTTTTGTGTCAAATGAATTTCAAAGAATTAAAATTTGTCGCTGAGCAGATTTTTTTAATGAATTTTGTTAATTTTATTTTATTGAAATGTTAAAATAATAAATATATATATTCCTCAAAGTTTGAAACAAACTGAAGAAGCTGCAGCGTCATGTGGACCTTCCTGAACAGCAGCCGAAATGTTCAATAAAACTTTGACTGGACTTTGTTTCGTTGTTGTTGTTGTTGTTGTTGTTACAGGATCAAACTTTTCAGTTTCTGTGAATAATTTCACTAAAGATTGTTGAAGAAGCAGAAATGATGAGAACAAAAACAGCTAAACGTGGGTAAACAGTAGCTGAAAGCTAAACCCGACAGAACTTTAGCCATATGGTAAAAAATAAAGCAGGTACAGAATTTACAGAGAATAAAATACTTTGAGGAGCTGAAGAGTTTTGTTTCTTTGAGGACAAAAACAAGTAAAGGTAAATAAATCATTAAAGTTTTAAAAAGCCATAGCTGTTATGAGCTAAAGCAGCTGAAGCTTTTGATGCCTGAAGCAGCTGAAGTAAATCAGTAAGAACTTCAACGCTGATTCAGCTGTTGTAGAAACAAAACCAGCTGAATATTTTTACATCTCAGCCTCACGGAGACGTTTCAGTGTTTTTGCAGCGTTTCTCAGCCCCATGGAAACTTCGGCTACGTCTCTTACACAACTTGGAGTTTTATCTTCATGCAGAGCTGAAGATCGATGATTAATTCAGATTCCTGTAGGATTAAGCTGAAACTTCCTCCTGCAGCTGCTTGAAACACAAAAACCCTCCAGGAGTTGTTCTTCTGCAGCTAACATTCGGCTCGTTATGCAGCTGAATTCATCCTGACCTTTTGAACCTCTGCCTGTTTTTTTTCTTTTTCCTGCCTCATCTCTTTTGGATAATCTGACATTTCTCTTGTTTTCCTTCTCATTCACAAAGATTTAGCTTGGAGCGTTGCCAGGCGGCTCTTCAGAGGCCCAGCTCGGGCTTCGGCTTGTATTAGCTGTTTTGTAAAGGAGAAAAGAACAGAGCGCTCGGTGTCAGGAATCGTCTTCTGTCTGGATTTGTCGGAGCTGCTCGGCTCCACGCCTCCTCCTCGTCAGGTACAGGATGTTCTGCAGAGATGAAACGCTGCGCCGGCTGATGGAGCTGAAACCGCCACCTGACCTGGCAACGCCACACAGTACGGCCATGTTTGTCCTCAAAAGGTAGAAAATGACACCAGAACCAGCCAGAAGAATAAAATCTGTTTATTAAAAAGTCCTGATAAAACAAACGGAAGAAGCATCGCGAGTTCACAGGAAACGCCTGAAAAACCAAAACGTTTCAACAGGAAGTCGCAGCTGGATTCTACATGTTGATTATAATAAACAGGAAAAACTAAACAACATCTTACCTGTTGCAGATAGCTCCTCGGCCCTTGATTTGGAGAACTTGCGTTTAATTCTGACAAAAATGATGAGCTAAAGGCTGGTGTGAGTTTAGCCAAGCTGCCATCACAAATTATTTAGATCATTTCACAAATCTTTGAAAAAAAGGTTAAGTGGGGAAACTTAACTTGGTGTGCACTTTAACGTGCACACAAATTGTAGCAGCAGCTGGCTGTAGCACTTCCAGCTGCATTGTTTCCATATTTCTGAGTTTATAGTTCATGAACACGCTTAATTTACCGAATCGTGGCGTCCGGATACTTCGACCAAGGATGGGTTACTTTGTGTGTTGGAAGCTGAAGAGTTTGGCATGAACCACGAAGGATCTTTTAAAGATCCAAACCGGGATCTGCTCGGATTAACGAGCCTGTCGGTGTGGTCCGAGTGGGACCAACTCCGACATAGATCATTCCTTGCTTCAGATTTAAAGTTCTGCAGCGATTCTCGCAGATGATTTCAAACATTTCCTCATCAGTCGTAAAGTTGTAAAGGTCCAGACAGTCGGTCCTACAGGGCACGGTCTTGCTCGGACTAGCCATTAGCTCTTCGGTTCTGTCAGAATTAAACTGTTTCTGCAAACCAAGGTCGTTCAAAGAGCTATCTGCAACAGGTAAGATATTGTTTATTCACAATGTTTCCACAGAACCATGTTTAAAACTGTGTTTCTCTTCAAGTGGAGGCAGAAAAACGTTCTGAGACGTGAAGGCCCGTTGGACGTCAGGCGACGTTGACGAGCGCAGACGGGACGCCGCGGGGCCACCAGGAAGTTCTAACGTTACCAAAATAAAACCCCAAAGTGCTTCGGCAGAGGGAACACTGATCCCTGCAGACTTTAACGAGACTCGTTAGCTTAGAGCAGAAATCAGGTTCCTACAAAACGAGTTGTTCGGTGCAAACTTTAAACTTTTTAAAAGGCCAAACAAATAATAAAACGGGTCAACAGAATATATTAAACTATTTAAAACATATACAGCTAAAATAATATCTGAAGCAATTTCCTGAGTAATAATTATTAAATGATACAACGAATCTGTTTTTATTAGCAGAGCTTATTCAGCTGTTTCAGACCAGGCTTCAAACTCAGCTGACAGTTTGAGGCTCGCTGTCGGTTTTATTTAAAAATGTTTGCGTAGAAGATTCATAAAGTTAATAAAGTTAATAAAGTTAATAAAGTGTCAGTTTTATGATCGTGTTTCTTGTTTTGGAGACGCAGACCTGAGAAGAGCTCGAGGTCTGCTTGGACAGTTTGGTGCAGAACCTACACGGAGGCTTCAGCAGATGTTTCCAGCTGCTGTCTCGGCACTTCCTGTTTGTCTGTGGCGGACTGCGGTTGTCCTCGACGAGTGAAAGCGGAGACGCGTCCTCGCAGGCGGCACCGTGTCTCCAGAACAACAGACGTCTCCAATCAGGTGGAACGATCATCAGCCGGTTGAGCTTCAGAGTCCAAGAATGTCTTCGGCTACAAACACGAGCTGAAGTTCTCCTTCAGCCTTCATTCGTGGGGTCTGACGACTCGCTCGCCCCCTCAGAGGACGCCCGGGCGGCGGCTGCAGCAGCGTCCAGCAGCCTCATGTCTTCGCGCAGAGACACTGCGATGGAGAAGGCGTGGGGCTTCAGGGTCAGGCCGTAGTTGTAGTCCAGACTGAGGGTTCTGGTCGGGTCCGGCGTGATGTGGCACTGGTGGCCGAGCAGAGCCGTGAAGAGGAACAGCTGCATCTTGGACAGCTCCTCGCCGATGCAGCGCCGCCTCCCCAGGGAGAAGATGAGGACGCTGCTGGTCAGGTCCTTGTTCAGGGACCCTTGGGGGTCCAGGAACCGCTCGGGGTCAAAGGTGTCTGGGTTGGACCAGATGGCCGGGTCGTGGTTGACGGACCACTGGTTGATGAAGATGACGGTGTTCTTTGGGATGGTGTAGCCCATGATGGAGGTGTCCGTGATGGTGGAGTGTGGGATGGTGAGGGGGATGAAGCTGGTGAAGCGCATCATCTCATAGATGAAGGCCATGACGTACGGCAGCTGGGGCATGTCCTCGATGGACGGGAGCCGGTTCCGGTCCACCACCTTGTCCACCTCCTGCTGGAGACGCTCCTGCATCTTAGGAAACCTGCATTCACAGGAGAGACAGGAGAACTATTACAACATCGTTCACAGGAGAGACCGGATAACTTTCACAACCTCACAAATGCTCCGCTGCCATGACAGATGGTCAAAAATAGAAATGCGTCTGACTTAGATGAGTAATAGATAGATGTATATATTTGTTCTCCTCAAACGATGGAACTCAGAAGAAACTGAGGTGTTTATTTGGGACATGAAGACTAACTGGTGCACGATGCGACGCAGTTTGAGGATTTAGTCTGGATGCATCCGGCTTCCATCTTGGTTTCCTACTGTAAGAAAAAAGTGTCTGAACTTGCATTTTTTTAGTTAGTGTGTTTTCTCACTAGTGACACCTGCTGTTCAACAGGAGAACTGCAGCAGCGCTCGCGTAAACAACAACAAACACCAGAAAGTGTGCTTCATCCTGGTGAGCTGCAGCCACTGTTCCAGAATGAGAAGTTGCTCCAGGCCTGGTTTTAGTGTATAATTTGAGCATTGGTGTCAGAAGCTGTGGATTAAGTGGTTAGAGCAGTTGTCCTCCAATGCAAGAGTTGAGGGTTTGATTCCACCAGTAGTCACATGCTGAAGTGTCCCTGGGCAAGCCACTGAACCCCTCAATGCCTCCGATGTGTGTCCCATTGGTGTAAATATGATAAAGTACTGATTAGTCTTTGTATAGAAGTAGAGTGCTGTATGGATGTGTAAACGAGGGCACAGATTCTGATTTGAGTGTCTTGACAAGTTAGAAATGTGCTATACAAGTACAGTCCATTTACCATTTGCAATCGGAGGGGGGGGGGGGGGGGATCTGCGGATCTTCCCCCAGGAAATTTTGAATAAAGTAGATGTCATTTCCTACATCTGGTGTATTTTAACAGATTAAACATCTACCTTTACCTCCATAAGAAAACACTTTTTTCAATAGTCTGACCAACAGCTCTCCTTGTGTGAATAGAGCACGCTCTGCTTCTCTCAGTGTCCTAACACCCCCCCCCCCCCCCCCCCCCCCCCCCCCCCCCCATCAAAAACTACTAGAACTAACGTAGCACTAATCTAGCGGTGCACAGTACAGATGCATTAGCTAAGATGATGATGTAGATGATGACGTAGATGATGACGGAGCGCTCCACTTCTCTCACACATCCTAAACCCCCACCCCGCCAGCACTATGTGGTGCTAAGCTAGTGCACCAAACAGTGGTGTCTCCCCCTCCTCCCCCCGTGAGTGCCCTGCCAAGGCAGATGACCTCTGGGAAACACTGCATGCTGTGAGTTGTTGTTGGTAACCAGGAAAACCTGGAGTGGACTTTTAGTGGTTTGAGTTTTCTCCTATTGATCAAGTGGAATGGATTTGTTCATGAAGAAATAGAAACAGCGCTGGGTGAACTAATATTTCATGGTAAATGTGTGTGTGTGTGTGTGTGTGTGTGGGTGTGTGGGGGGGGGGGGGG
>NC_056498.1:45245086-45247331 GCF_014905685.2 Nematolebias whitei
AACCCCCCCCATTCTGCTGATTGGTTGCTCCAAATATTTAGATGTTCAGAAAAATGAAAGTGATGTAAAATAATTCTGCAGCAGCAGCTGATGGGATTCATGTAGCTGCAGGTGTGAAGTTTCACCTCTTTGTGCTGCTGACACACGCGCGCGCACACACGCACGCACACACGCACTCACCTCCACAGAATTTATAATGTTCAAACATTTGACCCAGTTCTACAGAATCTGATCAACATTTTAACATTTATATTTTAATCAGCTGTTTTACGCCTGAGTTAAAAATAAATGTTTCCTTTAAAACTTTATCAAAGCGCCTCAAAGAGACGAAGGCGGGAGATCATGTTTTTTATTTGGTTACATTTAAGATGGCCGCCGCAGCCAGCTGACCTCAGACACTGAAGCTAGAACCTGGAGTGGTAGCTGAGAGTCATCCAGCTGCTCCGTCCGAGCAGCGGCGGGCGACATGCATTCATTCACCTAAACCAGGTTCTGACCCAGTCTAGAACCTGGTTCTGACCCATCTAAACGCAGGTTTTGACCCAGAACAGACAGTAAGCGTCTTACCGGACCAGGATGAGGATGAGCCACTGCAGGGCCGTGGACAGGGTGTCCTGACTCGCCCCGAAAATGTCCCCGATGGCCGGAGACACGTAGTCCTTGGCCGCCGGGAGACCCGTCTGGTCCCGGATCTGGTCCAGAGCCACGATGAAGGCGTCCGTCATGTCCTTGATGGTGCTGGACTCCAGGGTCTTCCTGTGCTCCAGGACCTTGTCCCTGATGAACAGGTTGAAGTCCCGGTTCAGCCTCTTGAAGTCCTCAAAGATGGTCCTGATGGGGTTCGGGAAGTACTGGAGCCAGGGCATCACGTCCACGATGCTGCCCGCCCCCACGGTCTGCGTGAACTTGTCGTTCCGACCCACCACATCCCGGAACTCCTGGTCCTGGTACGAGTACCGGTTCCCGAAGCAGACCGCGCTCATCACGTTGGCCGTGGAGACCACCAGGGGGGTCATGGGCTGGAAGAACCGGTCCCGCCGGGTCCAGTCCACGAACAGCCGCAGCAGCTCCCTGAACTCGCACAGCACGTGCTGCTCGAAGGTTCTCTTGGTCCGCGGGTTCCCCGTGGAGAACATCCGGACCGTGGACTGGGCCACGCGCCGGTGCGTCTTCCACCTGTCCGTCACGGTCCCGAAGGCCAAGCTGTCCCCGTCCGCCACGAACCGGAAGGACGTGAAGTCCGGCCGGCCCGCGAAGTCCAGACCCTGCTTGATGAGGGCCTGCCTGATGGCGGTCCCGTTCAGAACCACCACGGTCCGGCTGCCCAGCCGGATCTGGAACACGTCCCCGTACTTCTGGACCATGCGCGCGAAGAACAGGTGCGGCGCGTGTCCGAGCTGCGCCGCGTTCCCGATCAGGGGCCACGAGAAGGGTCCGGGCAGACCTGGACCGGACCTGCGCTGCCAGAACCATATGGACACCAGCAGCAGGACCGCGGAGACCACCAGAACCGACCTGGGAGCGAGCAGAACCTCCAGGGTCTGATCCATCCTGCAGGTCCTGATGGGAGCAGAGGGTCTGGTTCGGAACCGAACCTGAGAGGGTTCTAAATGTCCACCAGAACAAGATGGTTCACATTCTGACCCAGAACCAGTCCTGGGTCCAGCTGCGCGTCCAGGTGTGTGTCCAGGTGTGTGTCCAGGTGTGTGTCCAGGTGTGTGTCCAGGTGTGTGTTCAGGTGTGTGTGTGTGAGCTGCAGCTCGCGCTCTGAGCTCCTCCTGCAGCAGCTCCTCTCATTTATCTGCAGCAGCTCGGGACCGGCCCGGTTCTGCTGCAGGGGGCAGGTTCGGATCAGAGGTGGGGGGGGTCAGGGCCCCTCCCCCCAGCAGCAACTCCTGCAGGTTCCGCTTCATAAAAAGCAACAATCAGGTGAAACTGGATGAAAAGACCAGTTGAATTTATGAAGACATTAAATCCCTGAAGGTGCAGCTCAGACCCAACAGAACTTTGTTCCGCTCAGACACAAAGCTCACATGGTGGAGCTCAGAACCTGCTCTCACTCCCTGAATCAGACCAACAAACTACCCCCCCCCCCCCCCTGCTCAAAGTTGCTTCAGTCCAACAGCTAAAAGCTCACATCAGCTAAAGAAACAAAGCTAAAATAATTTATAATCCGGGATTTAATCACAGATTATTCACAATAAATGAAATAATTTAACAATTCCTGGACTCAGCTCCCCCCCCC
>NC_056498.1:45247431-45248692 GCF_014905685.2 Nematolebias whitei
CCCCCCCCCCCCCCCCCCCCGACTGTCAGGTTTAAGGCTCGCAGACTGAAAAGTAAGCCTCAACTGTGAAGTGAACTCTTTGGGTTCTTGACCCGGAGCAGCAGCAGAGGCCCGCGGGGTGGAAGAGGACAGAACTGCCGAGGTTCTGATGGACCTTTGGTTCTGATGGACCTTTGGTTCTGATGGACCTTTGGTTCTGATGGACCTTTGGTTCTGGTAAGTCTGAGCTGCAGATCCGAACAAAAAGCCTTGAAGTGGAAAGGATTCATGGTTCAGAACCGGGTCGACCCAAACCTCCAGACAGTCTGTATGAAATCCAGTCTGAACCTGCTGGTCCTGGCCACAGAAGTTGGGTCGAACCGGACCAGAACCAGTCCGTTTGTGAGGTTTTGTTTCCAAACTCATGACGTCATGACGTTATCAAACCGAGAAGTGGTTGAACTGTCCCTTTAATCAGTCAGGGGTGAAATCAATCTTTGATTTTGATCTGAAATAAACGATCAAAGAAGATAAATGAAACTAAAACAGAATCAATTTAAAATCACCAGCTTCCGGTAAAACATTAAAAAAGACACAATGACAAAAAACAAACGTTTTAATTTTCATAAAGTTAAAGTTTATTTATTTATAAAGAAGACCCAGAACTTGATGCATCCCGTCCTGCGGAGCCTCAAGCCCAGCTTTGAAAACCACGTGGGCGATACAGAACCTGGACCAGAACCTGGACCAGAACCTGGACAGGGTCCTGTATGAACCCGCTGAGCCCTGCAGGGTCAAAGGTCACTGACAGGAGATAAAAGGCAGGTCCACCAGAACCAACCTGGGGGGGGGGGGGTAAATTAAATCAGTTTCTTTAAAACACATTTACATTTATGTTTTTTGTTTTGTTTTGTTTTTCTGATTAAATGCGCGCAAAAATAAATTCAGTTCATTTAATAAAATAAGTATAATGACGTCATGTGTCACTTTAAACGTAAAACTTTGTAATATTAAAACTTAATACAAGTTTATGTTATTTCTGTTGAAGCATTAAACTCTGGGATAAATCTGTAAAAATATAAATATTTAAATTTGGATTTCTGTGGTTTTTATGTTTTTATTATTAAAACAAACTGAAACTTTATTTTGAAAAAATAAATAAATAAAACAGGAAGTTTGATTTAAAACTGAAACTTTAGGAAAAAAATACAAAACCGTTTGATAAACCTGAGAGATCTCCTCCTCCCCCTCCTCCTCCCCCTCCTCCTCCTCTTCCTCCTCC
>NC_056498.1:45248792-45249462 GCF_014905685.2 Nematolebias whitei
CCTCCTCCCCCTCCTCCTCCCCCTCCTCCTCCTCTTCCTCCTCCTCCTCCTCCTCCTCTTCCTCCTCTTCCTCCTCCCCCTCCTCCTCCTCCTCTTCCTCTTCCTCCTCTTCCTCCTCCTCCTCCTCCTCCTCCCCCTCCTCCTCCTCCTCCAGTCAGGAGGATCCGAACCTCGCGCTCACACTCATTTCCTCTCCGCTGATGAAGATCCGAACCGTGGTGGACTGAACCATCAGAACCGGGCCGTGGTGGACGGAACCATCAGAACCGGGCCGTGGTGGACGGAACCATCAGAACCGGGCCGTGGTGGACGGAACCATCAGAACCGGGCCGCGGGCCGCAGAATCTGCTGCAGAATGAGTTGAACAGGAGCGGAACCAAAACTTTTTATTTAGGAAACAACATTTCTTAAAGAACCAGAACATAAAATCTAAATTTTCAGCTTCTTTTTGTTTTTTGACACAAAAAAATAAACAAATGTTTTTTTTTTAAATTTCCCATCTGATCATTTTAAAGATAAATAATTTTAACATCTGGATTATCGCATTTGGGTCAGAGTTGGTGCTCAGTTCGGCAGAACCAAAATAAATAAATAAATAAATAAATAAAATAAAAAGTTCGGCTGAACCAAAATAAATAAATAAATAAAATAAAAAGTTCGGCAGAACCAA
>NC_056498.1:45249472-45250894 GCF_014905685.2 Nematolebias whitei
AAAAGTTCGGCAGAACCAAAATAAATAAATAAATAAAATAAAAAGTTGGGCAGAACCGGCTTCAGCACCGCGGACAGCGACATCAGCTCCGAGCAAAAAACATCTTTAATATTTAATGACACGACAGGAACACAGAATCAATAAATCAAGAAACAAGAAACAAAATCAATCCCATTCAAATGTTTTTATAAATGACTGACCTAAAATGATCAACTTAATATCTTTAATAACCTCCTCCTCCTCCTCCTCCTCCTCCTCCTCCTCCTCCTCCTCCTCCTCCTCTTCAGGACTCAGTTTCTGTCGCAAACCATCATAGAAATGAATAAATTATTATTCATAATATATATATATAATTATTTATTTATAATTCATATCTGATTAGGGTTTTGAAATATATGAAAATCTTTATTTTCTGTTTGGGTTGTTATTTAAAAATAATAATAAGATGACGTCATCACCCTGCATGCTCAGCCTTAAAATAATTTTAATAAACATTTCAAAGATTAACAAGTTAGAAAAATAATTCCTCAGTTTTTATTTCTGAGCCACTTCCTGTTTGAAACAGAACCAGAACACGATGAACTACAGAACCTGATCCAAACCCTGCAGACCCCAGATACTAGACCGAGCCCAGCTGTAGGACCCAGATGTTAGACTGAACCAGATGTTGGACCGAACCTCCTTTATTTTACATCAGTTTAATTTTTGTCTTTCTCCTCGTGTGGGTTCAAATAATGGAATTATTTGTTTTTTTCAGCTGTAAATCAAACAAACAAACAAAAAACATCAGGGGTCTACAACCTGCAGAACTTGTGCCACAATAAATAAATAAATAAAATAAAATATAAATCAATACAAATTTAAAGAGTAGCAATTTATTTAATGGTAGTTCAACAGTTTCACAATTTTATGCTAAAAAATTTAACTCAAAAAGTAGAAAAATTTACGTTTTGTTAAATGTTGTTTGTTGCAACAAGAAATAAATAAGTAAATAAATAAACGTTTATTTATGGATGATCTGTTTCCTGGAAGATAAACCACAAGGATAAATATTCTACATCATTTCCTATTATTTATTTATTTATTTCGTTTCGTTTGTTTGTTTGTCTATTTATTTATCTATTTGTTGCAGTTTGTTGCAATAATCGCTCCTAAACAGCCGTGATAAAAATAAAACAGTTATTGCTGCAATAATCCTCTCAGAGCTGACAGGCCTCCATCAGGGGCCTCCATCAGGGGTCTCTGTCGGGGGCCTCCATCAGGGGTCTTCCATCAGGGGCCTCTCTCATGCGCCCCAGTCAGGGTCTTCCATCAGGGGCCTCGATCAGGGTCCTCCAGGGGCCTCCATCAGGGGCCTCCATCAGGGTCCTCCATCAGGGTCCTCCAGGGGCCTCCATCAGGGGCCTCCATCAGGGTCCTCCA
>NC_056498.1:45250904-45270962 GCF_014905685.2 Nematolebias whitei
AGGGTCCTCCAGGGGCCTCCATCAGGGGCCTCCATCAGGGTCCTCCAGGGGCCTCTCTCATGGGCCCCAGTCAGGGGCCTCCATCAGGGGCCTCCATCAGGGGTCTCTGTCAGGGGCCTCCATCAGGGGCCTCCATCAGGGGTCTCTCTCATGGGCCCCAGTCAGGGGCCTCCATCAGGGGTCTCTGTCAGGGGCCTCCATCAGGGGTCTTCCATCAGGGGCCTCCATCAGGGGCCTCCATCAGGGGTCTTCCATCAGGGGCCTCCATCAGGGGCCTCCATCAGGGGTCTTCCATCAGGGGCCTCCATCAGGTTTTCCGTTACACTCGGGCCCCTTGAAACTCCTCGCCTGCAGCGGTTTCAGCAGCAGTTTCTCTCTCGTTTGATTGACAGCTCAGTCTCAGGTTGCGTGTGAGCCGGCGAGGAGGTCACGCAGGAGCTCAGGGAGGCGTGTCGCAGGTGATGAGCTGCACACACGCTAAGGGCTCCAGCCGGCACGTCTGATTCCAGCATTCCTCACATTCAGGGCTTAGTTCGCTGAGGAGGAAATCAAAGCAGGACAGGAAGTGGCAGCTTCCTGTATAAACAGGAGGGACACGTGAACCGTCATGGCTGCTGATTTACTCCACCACGAGTGGAAACACTTTTACGGCGCCGCTGGACTCGGAGAGCTTCAGGCACAGAATCTGTTCAGGCGGTGCAGAGGAGCCCCGAGCTTCATCACCAGGATGACAAATACACAGCAACATAATCACGTTTCATTAGGATCTTTAGATTTATTTAAACCAAATTCATCCTGAAACACATTTGCAAACAAAATATTTTGACCAAAGTGCTGGAAAAAGTACAGAAATATCAAAAATAAAATAAATAATAAATGAAAAACAGCATAAAACTAAAACACAAGTAAACAAATTAAAACTTATTCTATTTAAAACAATCACATTTTAATAAAATCTAATGAAACTTGTAATAAACAAAATTAGAACATCTCTAAAAATGGTTTGAAGCATGCCGATGCAGCTACTACATTAAATCTCTTTAACTTTCCTTAGTCTTTCATTCCCTAACAGCACTCTTATTAAGACAGGCAGAAACTCTGAATAAAAAATAAGCTTCAAACAAACACGGCCGTGTTCAAAATCTTCCTGAGCTGAGCAGCAGAAGCGTAAAGTCCGTGTTTTATGTATGTCACTTCCTGTTTTGAAGAGAAAACTCTGAGCTCAGATATGGTGGGAGTCAGAGTATGAGTGTGTGACCTCTGACCTCTGACCTCTGACCTCTGGGGGCATCGAAGAGGAAACCATCCTTCAGCAGAGAGACACTCTGGGTGACCGAAGACAAAAATAACTACGACTGGATGTTTAAACTGAACAAGTGTCAAGTTAGTGGGAGTAAAAATACTTTGCATGAAGGTTTAGACAGCTCAAAAGTTAGTGACGTCATCAGACTCTGAGCTGAACATTTTGAAGTAAAATCTCTAAAACTGTGTTGACAGTCCAGGAAAGATCCTTAGAGTCCACCCCTGCCCTGTGTCTCATCAGTTAGTTGGAGCTGCGAGCAGCACGGTGGCGCAGTTGGTAGAGTTGCTGCCTCTCAGCGAAAAGGTCACCCTGGTTCAACTCCCAGTCCAGGGCCTTTCTGGGTGGAGTCTGCATGTTCTCTCCGTGCTGCGTGGGTTTTCTCCAGGTACTCCGGTTTCCTCCCACAGATCAGAAACATGCATGATAGTCTGACTGGTAACTCTAAATTGTCCCTAGATGAGAGTGAGAGTGTGAATGGTTGTTTGTCTCTTATGTGTCCCTGGACTGGAGACCTGTCCAGGGTGTCCCCCGCCTCTCACACAGTGATAGCTGAACATGGGCACCAGTGACCCTCACGACCCAGAAAGGATGAAGCATGTAAAGAAAATGGATGGATGGTTTGAGCTGAATTTAGCAACACAGTCATGTAGAATTAAGAACAAAGGACTGAGTACACATCCCTGAGGGACGCCCTATGCTTAGTGTAAGCTTACAGGAATTGTCCAAGAAAAAAAAATGGCATGTGCTTCTCAAAAGTGACTTTGTGGAGTTCCACCAACTGCAGGTATCTCAAACAGGAAGATTTCAAAACAAAAACTAATCACAAAACAATACCAGACGTATTATTATGGGTATTCAAAAGTCCTTAATCATTAACGTTGGCAGATTACAAATTTCTAAATAGTTATGGAACAACTTTTATTTGCTGCTAGAGGATAAAATCATTCATCTTTCTATGTAAAAAAAAAAAATCCCCAAACAAACAGATCTAAGTGAAAATAGACTGAACATTTGGAAAAAAGAACTTTGTGTACATGTACACACCACCGTCACATTCCTCTTTGATTTAAAGACATGTTTTGTCTTTTACATGATTGTTCTCTGCTTTGACAGTAGCCAACACTTACAGTAACTACACGTGTACGGTTCAGTAAAGAGACAACCAAAAACACGCTCCTCAGGATGGCCTCTTGGTAATTATTAGAGACGAATCAACCCGCCCTTGTCTGATTGGTCAGACTTCCACCAAAGCGAACTGGTTGGCGTTGAGTCAGGCGAGAGTTGAGCGCCGGGGCAAACTTTTTCCTCGGGCCCGAAAGCGAGCGCCTCATTACGACTGCGTGACCCCGGTGACTTTAGATGTCGAACTTTCCCACAACAGTACCCCCTCATCGTCCCCCCCATGCAGCCCTGATGTTTCCCAGAAATGGACAAATCCTGTTTTTGTCTCGTCTTGACTGAACCTGGAATAGAAGCAGCTTTGCATCAAAGTTCACAGGAACGATGCTAATGAGCGCTTCAAGACTCCTAATGATCCGGCAGATTAACTGAGTTCTCATGAAGGTACTTCTGTCTGTACATTTTTTTTGTCCTGTCTGGCCAAGTGTTTTGGAGGCGCTTGCCAAAGCGTAGTCAGCAGCCCGTGAAGGCGTCTCCCCTCCATTCTCACACTGAAAGGGCATTTTCCCCTCGTTTTTTTTAATGGTCAGACCAGAGAAAAACCTTCCCAGGGTCCGTTGGGTCCAGCTGAACGGCTGGTCTGAAAAGAATGGGAGGCCGAGTACACGTCCAACTGCATGAATGCGCTTCTCAAACCCACGCCAACTGAAAACGGCCGTGCCCGCTTTGTGTTTTTGCTGCCGTTGTCGTCAGTCTTTGTTTTAATTTTTCTGGCCCAGTTTAGGTGAAAGAGGAGTTCATTGAATAGAACCGGGACCAAACTGGTTTTCATGAAGACAGATGTGCTTTGTTTTGCAGAATCCCATTGAAAAGGAGTGAAACTATTGGGTGAAATATTTGGGCACTGCGATGACCACCTCCAGTACGGGAGCTCTCAAGGACATTTTTTTCCAGTTTTAAGCCAAAAAGTGTCAACGCCGCTGATCCATCACGGTGCATTTATGAACCAGTGGGTCCCACAAGAAAAGGGACCCCTGGAAATCCAGTTTATGGCTGGCGTTGATGTGGATCTCTTCTTTCACACCAAATGAGTACAGACAAAAGACAGGAAGTAGTTTCTTCTTCTTCTCTTTCTGATGAGGCTTAATCTCATCAGGACTTTGCAGCAGGACGGTGCTGCTATTTTAACCCAAACCAGGTCTCTTTAAAGTCACTGAAACTTCGTGGTCCCCCCTCGTGTGTTTATCTCTCCCCCCTGTGAGACGTCAAAGGTGAAGCTTTAATCAAAGGGAGGATCAGCCGTCCCGAGTGACCCCCTCCCCAGGCCTGTTTTCAGAGTTTTAACAAGAAAGTGATGATGACAGACGGTCACGCATGACGAGCTGAGGCCCGCAGAGCTGGAAGTCACGCAAAGGCTGCTTCTTTGTTTTGCACGCGAGAAAAAAAATTCATTTTCTGTGAAAATACAGAGTGAGCGCTGAATGAGTTTGATAAAAAAAATTAAAGAATTAAAAGACGAGCTGTTCAAACTCACAGAACACAAGCTAGAAACTAAAAGTATCAAAACAAATGCCAAAACTAAAATTAGAAAAACTGTAGCAAATAATTAGCAAAACTGTGGCTACAAAAAATAGACCATAAGATGAAAATATCCTGATGCATGCTCAGTAATCCAGGTAGAAAAATAATTAAAAAAAAATGGTTTTGTTTTGTTTTGTTTTTTGAATGTCCAGAGGACCAGACTTAACTTTTTTTAGATAAGATGGAAATGCTAAAATTAGCAAAGCAGTTGCTAAAATAAGCTAAACGTATGCTAAAGTTAACAAAACAGCAGCTAAAATTAGCCAAACAGATGCTAATGTTTACAAAACAGTAGTTTCAGTTGGCTAAACAGAAGGAAAAGCTAAAAGGAGCAAAACAGTACAAAAAATAGGCAAAACAGTAGCTAAAATTAGCAAAAAAGTAGCTAAAATTATGGTATAATGGTATGGTATGGTATGGTATAAAGTTTATTCATTTTAAAAAAGTACAAAACGATTCCATAACAATATAAAAAGATACAAAAGATTTAAAATGAAAGGCAGCAGAAAGGAGAAAAGATCTTATTATATCTGCCCCTTTTTTCAAACAATTATTTCAATCATAATAATTTTCAAGTAAAAATTGGAAAATTAGCAAAACAGTAGCTAAAATTAGCAAATAATGTTCTGAGACTAAACCAGAAAAATAAATGCTAATGTTAAAAATGGCAAAACTGTAACAAAGAAGAAAAGAAAGAAAAAAAAAACAATTATGAAACTAAAATTTGCTAAGAAGTAGCTAAATTTTATACACACATATACACGTGTTTATACATATACACGTGTTTATACATATATATATATATATATACATACATATATATATATATATATATATATATATATATATATATATATATATATTTATATATATATATATACATACACACACATTTGAATGACATTTCCCTCCAGCGTGTGGATGTTCTGCTGCTGTGGTTCTGCAGGAGGATGTTTCTGTCGGTCCGTTCTTTCTCTGAGCTGCAGGTTCTTATTGTTTCCTAACGGGGGGAGTTTCCTGGTTCCTGCTGTTCCAGAAAGTGAAATATGAACCCAGATCAGGTCATAGATTGATGTACCTGCTTTCATTTTATCTTATTCATCTTCCATCATTTCAAGTTTTATCAGTTGCAGAGAAACTGCCTGGACGGGCTGAATCCTTTTCACTGTACAGTTTGAGTCGACTCGCAGTGGGTGGGAGTTTTTTATGAGTTAGTTATTTCTTGTGAAGTCGAAAGAAAGTTTTCTTTTTATCCAGTTTTGTTTTAAACTGCAGCTCAAACGGAGTTCTCTCTGTGACTTTCAGCTCGCTCGTCCAATAAAGAAGAAACACGACTGTAAATATATATACAGCTGCTTATTGTGTCGCTGCAGTTTACTGGAAACAAACCACTTCCTCCCCACCCACACACTTCTCCCCCACAAAAATAAACCCCCTAAAATCCCCTGACAGAAATCAAATCCAGTCTCACCGTCCGAGCTGGAAACAAAATCCTTATAGAATATATTTATAATAGCTTTAAACTGTGACTAAGAGCCAGGCCCTCAGTTTCAATGGATTACCCAGAAGCCCATGCGGCTCGCACAGTTCTTTGTGTTCAAGTACAAAATGTAAATTCAATCATTCACACTGAAATTGAAGCGTACCCCCCAGAACTTACCGTTTCAGTAAAACTTCATCATGAAACCAACATTTTAGGATCGGGGGTTTTCTCCGTAGTTTTCTGTGATATTGGATTTGTTTGTGTTTACTGTTGTTCTTTCTTCCAGGTCCTGCCCTCCCTCCCCAGGTGTTCCTTCAGGGCTTCACCTGTTCGGTTCGGCTGCTCTCTGTTTTGCAGCAGCATTATAGATGCAGAGATCAGGGAACAGATTTGAAAGAGATCTCTTTAGTCTTACCGATCTCTGTTTTCTGAGTCTCGAGTTAGTTACCCGAGTCCGGTGTCATTTCACCGTAACTTCTGTATTTCTTTATTAAACTTTGTACTCATCGTTGGGATCTGCACCTGGACTCATTCCTCATGTTTGTGGAGAAACCGTGACAAAAATACACTTTAATATTAATAATCTCTGTCTTCTGCTGCTTGTCTGCAGTGGGTCACGGACGCAGGAGGTCCAGGAGAGAACCAGATCTCCGTCTCCCCAGAGACACTTTCCAGCTCATCCTGGTGGACCCTGAGTCATTCAGAGAATATACACAGACCCTGCAGAGAGTTCTGGGGCTTCCTGGGGCCTCCTACCAGTGGGACATGCCTGGAAATCCTCCAAAGGGATGAGTCTAGGAGGCATCCTAATCAGATGCATGAACCTCCTCAACTGACTCCTTTTGATGCAGAGGAGCAGCGGCTCTACTCCGAGCTCCTCCTGTTGCTAAGGCTGGACCAAGTCGCCCTTTGAAGGAAGCCCATTTCAACACTTGTGTCCAGGATCTGGTCCTCACCCACCCTCACCTGGTCCTGATCCAAACCTCAGGACCACAGGTGAGGGTGGGATTGAAGACAGACCAGTAATTCCAGAGCTTTGCCTTTAGACACAGCTCTTTCTTCACCACGACTGACCAAAGCAACATCCTCATTACTGAGGACCCGATCCATCTCCCGCTCTATTCTACCATCAGTCAGGAACAAGACGCCCAGTTACCAGAGCGGGTGAGAGATTTTTATATCAATAATTATCAATGTAGTCCTGAATTTGATATTTAACTTCCATTTTTAAAAACAATTAGTTTTTACATGCTTTTTTTTAATTTACAAAGTCAAGGTTCTTTATTGTCATTCGCATCACGTGGTACATGAGGTGGAACAAAATATGAGGTGGAACAAAACGGTGCACACAGGGTCCCAGTTACACCCAAAAATAGCAACAATATAAATTTTAAAAGAAACTGTAAATAAAATCTAAAATATAAACTAAGAAATACTCTAAACACTTAATGCAAAATAATACGCCGAACAACAGCAGCACGAACATGAGTCTGTGTGAGCAGATGAGTACGAATGAGTACAGCAGCATGAGATCAGCAGCATGAGATCAGCAGCATGGATAATCAGCAGCACATATCAACAATCGAGTGGCATTACATTGCTGTTTGTTCCACATTGATAATCCAGATTAGGGATTTTTGAGTCTAACAGCTTCAGGGTAGAAGATGTTTGCAATTAAATGCATCACAAATCTTCACATGGTCAAAAAATAATAATAATATTAATAATAAAAAACCTGCTTTGCAAGTCCATCTCGAAGGCTCAGGACCCTGTGTTTTGGCCCCACCCACTCTATACCAACATTGTGATTGGTGCATTTTCGTAACTGTTGTGGGCTGAATTCTTAGGCCTTCTCTGAAGATGCTGAAGGCCATGAGAGTTCCCCACTGATTTCTAATCACAAACTCATTGAAGGTTTATTTATCAGGGGAAATCATTCAGCATGTGGAGGGTGGGGGTGTGGGGGGGTCTACCAGATGTGTCATACAACAAACAGGCAGTTACTGTCAAGTTTTACCTGGTTTACATCATTTATCTGGTTTACATCATTTACCTGGTTTACATAATTTACCTGGTTTACATCATTTATCTGGTTTACATCATTTACCTGGTTTACATCATTTACCTGGTTTACATCATTTACCTGGTTTACATCATTTATCTGGTTTACATCATTTATCTGGTTTACATCATTTATCTGGTTTACATCATTTATCTGGTTTACATCATTTACCTGGTTCACATCATTTACCTGGTTCACATCATTTACCTGGTTTACATCATTTACCTGGTTTACATCATTTCAGAGCTGACTGAGCTTCTTTCAGTGTTGGCGCAGAACAAAAGAAACTTCTCTGTACAAACCTTGTCTTCCAGTTTTAGGTTTTCTTTTAAAGAAAGATTTGATCCTTCTGTCCTGGACATTAAACCAAACGTCTCTTGCATAAAGCATGCATCAGGATATAAAATGTGTGTTTCGGCTGGTCCAGGTGCAGCTGACTGGTCCCACTGGGTCAGACGGTGGTCGTCTTCAGCCGACACTGGACATGCTCTAATAACTCAGACTGGACTCTAATTAAGTTCTTGTGCTGGTGGGTCTTTATTTCAGCCGGTCCGAGCCCCCCCCCTGGTGTTTATGTTAACAGACTTTATTCGTCAGATAAGATCTAGAATAATTAAAGATTTTTACATCTGAACTTTTTATCAACTCATGGAACCAAAAGTGTCCAACTGAAAATAGGTTTAGCTTATTTTGTTGTTTCTAAGGTGTTAGCATCAATGAAACCAGTGGGAAAATGTCTTTTTGAACCAAACAGCTGGACGAAAACAAAAACAGGCCACTGATAATTCTGCTTTTGTCCTTTTATAATAATAGTTTGACGTCCACATGTTGGAAGGTGAACCGTTGAAGCTTTAGCTGGAGTGACACTGGCTTCTTTAGCTGTTGTTTATTTAATGTGTTCCCACAGAAGCCCGGCTCAAACACGTACCATTTTGTCCAAGCCCGACCCGAAACCGACCAATTAACTGTGATTACAGGCCCGAACCCAAAAATAAAAATAAAAAAAATGTTTAATTAAGCTTTTACTGCTTTTGTAAATAAGTCAGTTTGACATGATTTAAAAATGTATTTAAAAAAAGGAAGATATAAGATTTATTGTTTATTAACAAGAATCAGTGGATTATTATACTTATTATAATATTATAGTAAGTATAATTATAATGTTATAATAAGTATAATATTATACTTATAATATAACGTACTTACAGTACGACAGTGTTGGTGCATGTGTTGCCATTTAATGCATGCACTGTTTTTATATTTCTACATCAAATAATCAGAACAAATGTGGATGCAAAGTTTAATAACTGGTTTGATCTTGTGAAGGAGCTGCTCTGATGATGGACGTCTCTCTGTGGCCTCCAGTCTGCTGACGTCAGATCATCAGCTCCTCTCGGCTCGCTTGAAACCTCGGCTGCGTAAGAACCGAGCCGAGTCGACCCGAATCAACCAGAGTCCGTCCATCCATCCATCTGTTCATGCATCCATCCATCCATCCACCCACCCATTCATCCACCCACCCATTCATCCACCCACCATGTCTGACATGACATGTCTCAGTCCATCACAGAGACACCTAGATACAATTTAGAGTTACCAATCAGCCTAACATGCATGTTTTTGGTCTGTGGGAGGAAACCGGAGCACCCGGAGTAAACCCACGCCACATGGCGAGAACATGCAAACTCCACCCAGAAACGCCCCGGGCCGGGATTTGAACCAGCGACCTACTCGCTCAGAGGCAGCAGCTCTACCAACTGAGCCACCGTGCCTGTGGAAAAGTTCAGAAGCAGAAGCTTTGTACTGATTCCCCTGCGGCCGACGTGCACCCAGTCTTCTCAGACACTCGGTGTGTGTCAGGGAGGCGCTGAGGCCCGAGCCGTCTCCTCTGCAGCTCAGTCCATGAATGACAACGACCTTCTCCATTCATGAAACGTTGTGTTCCTTCTCATAGGCTCAGTGGAGTTTGCTTTTTTCTTTTTGGCACGAACACTCTTTGTAGTTTACACTTGTGTTCACAACCAGAACCTGAGTGTGTTTCAGGCTGGATTAAACAAACCAAACAGGACGGACCGGGTCGCAGCGGCACAATCTTTTGACTCTTAGATCCACAAACACAAGAGCAAGACGTGTGCAGCAGCATCTACGTTCAGTGCGCCTCCTGCATCAGACTGGACATGCAGAACCGTTTGTTTCTTTGAAATCGTGCACTGAGCTTTGATTTGTTCTGTTCGCAGCTTTCACAGAAGCTCCCTGAAGGACTCGTGTGAAGGCGGGAACAGGCCGTAAGACGAGCTGCAGAGGATTTATTGTTGCGCTCACGTGCAGCGGCTCTGCCCAGACAACTCTCATGTCGTCCTTCGCACGAAAAGTTCGCGTGTGGGAGGGGAGGATTCACAGAACGGCGACACGTCGAATGAAGAGACTTTCAGAAACGTCCATTAAGGGCCGTGACATTGGATCAGGGTTTGACCGGAGGAGCCCCCAGAGGAGCCCCTAGAGGAGCCCCTAGAGGAGCCCCTAGAGGAGCCCCTAGACCCAGAAGAACCCCTAGAGGAGCCCCCAGAGGAGCCCCCAGAGGAGCCCCCAGGGGAGCCCCCAGAGGAGCCTCTAAAGTAGCCCCCAGAGGATCCCCCAGAGGAGCCCCTAGAGGAGCCCCTAGACCCAGAGGAACCCCTAGAGGAGCCCCCAGAGGATCCCCCAGAGGAGCCCCCTAGTCCCAGAGGAACCCCTAGAGGAGTCCCCAGAGGAGCCCCCAGAGGAGACCCAGGGGAGCCCCCAGAGGAGCCCCTAGAGGAGCCCCCAGAGGAGCCCCTAGACCCAGAGGAACCCCTAGAGGAGACCCAGGGGAACCCCTAGAGGAACCCCCAGAGGAGCCCGTAGAGGAGCCCACAGAGGAGCCCCTAGAGGAACCCCTAGAGGAGCCCCCAGAGGAGCCCCTAGAGGAACCCCTAGAGGAACCCCTAGAGGAGCCCACAGAGGAGCCCGTAGAGGAGCCCACAGAGGAGCCCCTAGAGGAACCCCTAGAGGAGCCCCCAGAGGAGCCCCCAGAGGAGCCCCTAGAGGAACCCCTAGAGGAGCCCACAGAGGAGCCCCTAGAGGAACCCCTAGAGCTGCAGGTTTTAGGAGAAAAACACATTTCAGGGAGTTCCTGTGGTGCCAAAATAAAACAAGTGGGATTTTAATGTGACTTTGTTCAAGAAGCTGCTTAACCAGATGGGACTTTATAATAATATACTTTAGAAAAAAACTAAATAATTCCATCCATCCATTATCTTTACCTGCTTCTTCCATTTTGAATCATGGGGGTCGCCAGTGTTCATGTCCAGCAATCACTGTGCGAGGGGCGGGGGACACCCTGGACGGGTCGCAAGTCCATCACAGGGACACATAGAGACAAACAATCATTCACTCTCCCTCTCTCACCTAGAGACAATTTAGAGTTACCAATCAGTCTAACATGCATGTTTTTGGTCTGTGGGAGGAAACTGGAGTACCTGGGGAAAACCCACGCATGCACGGAGAGAACATGCAAACTCCACCCAGAGAGGCCCCTGGACCGGGATTTGAACCAGCAACCTTCTCGCTGAGAGGCAGCAGCTCTACCAGTTGTGCCACCATGCTGCACTAAATAATTCTAAATAATTCTAAATAATTCTAAATAATTCTAAATAATTCTAAATGATTTGGTGAGTTTATTCAGAGCCAAGGAGTGTGAATGGATCTGAAGGTTGATGGTCAGGAGGAACGAGACTCAGAGTCAAAGTTCTGTTCTGTCAGTCAAACATCTTGACCACCCTACCCACTGCATGGATTTTATTTAATTAATTTATTATTATTATTATTTATTTCTTTTTTTTTCTTCTTTTGGCTGCTCCTTCTTCAGGGGTCATCACAGTGAACTAACTCACACAAAGACTTTATAATTATTTTTACACCAGATGTTCTTCCTGACACAACCACAGACACCGAGCTACCACAGCCTCTGCGTGGAGCAGAGAGCTGCATCTAGGGCGTCCGGGGAGCAGATGGTGGGGGTTAAGGGCCTTGCTCAAGGGCTCAGAGTGGGGCAAATGAGGGTGGAGACAGGTGTGGGGGCTTCACCTATCCCACCCACTTTTTGAGGTTGTCAGTACTGGTAGTTGAACCGGTGACCTTCTGATGACAAGCTTGCCTTCTCTAACCTCTGCTCTACCACTCCCCTCATCCTCTACATGGATGGTGGGATGAAATACGAGATAAAGAACGAGGGATGAACTCAGAGAGACGCAGCTGACTGAAGTAGACCGCTTGGAACAGGATCTGGAAAGAAAAGGAAGGATGGAATGATGGAACGAAGCAAGGAAGGAAGGAAGGATGGTAACTGGACTGTACTTATACAGCACATTTCTACCTTATTTCAAGATACTCAAAGCTCTTTACAACAATCTGTGCCTCATTCATACAGCTCTATACTAGATCTCTACAAAGATAATTGAACAAATCATTCTAAAGAGACTAACCAGAGCTTTATCACATTCATACACTGATGGGACACACATCAGAGACGATGAGGGGTTCAGTGTCTTGCCCAGGGACACTTCAGCATGTGACTGTTGGTGGATTTGAACCCCCAACTCTCGCATTGGAGGACGACTGCTCTAACCACTCAGACACAGCCGCCCCAACTTCCTTCTTTCCCCAGGATGGAAGGAAGGAAGTAAAGAAGAAAGGAAGGAAGGATGAAATTAAGGAAGGAAGGAAGGAAGGAAGGAAGGATGGAATGAAGGAAGGTAGAAAAGAAGGAGAGATGACTGAAAGGGAGAGTAGTGTCAGGAGTACGAGACGAACTGTGCAGAAGGCTTGGCAGGTGATGACAGGTGTGGTCGATGTGTCATCCTGCTCCTGAATCTAAACCACGTTATTTTCTCTAGATGTTTTTATTTTTGCAACAATCCACGAGAACTTCTCTTTTTCAACTCCCGATTCAGAAAACGTAAGAAGTCGTATCGTTCTTTGGAAGAACATCCGGTGATTTAGAATTTTATGACAGCAGCACATGTCAGAAAAGATGTTCCTGGAGCAACAAGAGGCTTTCAAAGTTTTGAAAAGGAAACATGTGGAGGAGCATTTTGAAACTAACTGGGTTAACTGGCGGCAGGTCAGTGAGGACTGGTTGCAACAAGGCTGAGCTTCTCAGGAGTAAAGACGGGCAGGGCTTAATGGGTGCGGTTCATATCAAACACGCAAAACGGTGTCTAATCAGGAAACAGAACCGCCCGACAGAAAAGTACAAATATTCTAAAAATACCATTTGCTTGGACTACAGCAAGTATTTCTCTTCACTCGTTTCACCAGTCAAAGAAATGTGTTGGTTTAACTGGAAGAGTTAACCTGACCCTGAATGTGAGGGCGTGTCTGTTCAGCGTTAGACCTGTGATGAACCGGTGACTTGTCCAAGGTGCACCTCACCTGCTCACCTTCAGCCCGCGACCCTGAACAGAACCTCCAGAACCAGAACCTGAAAACAGCCAAGTTAGAGACAACACAGGGAGAAGCATGAAAAGTCTCACACTGAACTGGCACGGTGCACGGTGCACGGGTGTTTGTGTACAAACGATACGGATTGATAGTTGTGACTTTTCTGCAAAGTTTCTTGAATGATGTTCAGTTTTTTCTGCTTTTTTAGTAACTAAGTGTTTTAAATGTTCCTCAGTCCAGTTTGGTTGTGACTTGCAGAAACTGATCTGTGTTCCCAACGCCCGCAACAACTTTGGGTTTGTTGTTTTTTTGGGTAAAGTCACGTAAAGTTTTTGAACACGTTCCAAAGTGCCGTGACATCAGAGCTGGGCCCCGAGACTCACGCAAAGAAACTGAGACGGAAATACGCCGTGATTTTCAAAAGGTGGCTGCACGGCTCGCTGCTCGTGGCGCTCTCAAATCAGTCGAGTCAACTTTATTTATTAACACGTTTATGAACAGCAGCTGTCAAAAGTGCTGAAGAATAAAAATCAATGACAGTAATTAAAGAAAAACAAAAGAAAAACACAAAACAATAAAATACACTGTGTTAAAATACAAGGAAACAGGTGTTTTTATAAAAGAGGTTTAAAAACAGGAAGTGAAGTGTCCTGTCTAATGTGGGGGCAGGTTGTTCCAGAGTTTAGGACCACGACTGAAAAAGGCCGATCTCCTCTGAGCTTCAACCAGAAGCAGCTGCTCAGATGATCTCATCACCCGAGAACAAACATCTGGTTGAAGACAGTCAGAGAGCTATGAGGGTGCAAGGTCATTTAGACACTTGAAGGTCAACAGGAAAATTTTAAAATCAATCCTGATCCGTACGGGGAGCCAGTGCAGGGAGGACAGAACTGGTGAGATGTGATCAAACCTACGAGTTCCTGTTAAGAGCCGAGCTGCAACGTTTTGGACGAGCTGGAGACGTGACTGAGCCCAACGTGAAGCTCGTTACAGTCAGTCGGGTTGTAATGAGGTCAAGGACTAGTTTTTCAAGGTCAGATGAAGAGAGTCCAGGTTTACAGGAGCAGCGACAGAAGCAGAGCTGAACACCATGACTTCAGTTTACTGATGTTGAAACTTAAAAAGTTTGAAGCCGTCCATGCCTTGATGTCATCAAGACATTTTAACTGAAGGTGGATGGAGCAGGAACTGTTGGGTTTTACTAATAACTCATCAACAACATCACTATTCCAATAACAACACATTCAGTGTAGGACAACACTCCAGTAGTCAATTACATGCCAGGGAGACAGAAAAGTGGGTGAAGAATTTATCTGACAGACAGCTCACCCAGCCGGAGACAGAGATTCTTGCCAGGGGACTGAACTTTGTGGTTGCACCAAGTAGAATTCCTCTGGTGGAGATGATCACAGCCACAGAATCAGCCATCCACAACAACAAAATGAAAGAGGGTGAAGCAGAACAGCTCAGAATCAAAGTTTCATCCTGCCTCAGCAATGCCAAACTACCACCTTCCAACATCAGTAGAGAGGAGAGGGATGCACTCACCACTCTTAGCAAGGACAAAAACATCATCATTCTCCCAGCAGACAAAGGAAGGTGCACAGTGATTTTGAACCAGAAAGACTATCATGAGAAAGTTATGACACTCCTTAGTGACTTAAACACTTATGAACCTCTGAAAAGAGATCCAGGAAGTGGTTACAAGAATAAATTAATAGATTGCCTGAAAAATTTGGAGCAGGACAAGGCTATTGACCATTTTCTGTACCACAGACTGTACCCAGGGGAGGCCACACCTAGTCTGTATGGTTTACCTAAAATCCACAAACAAGGTGTACCTTTAAGACCTATTGTTAGCATGATTAACTCTGTCACTTACAATGTTTCCAAATATCTGGCGTCTGTACTCATCCCTTTAGTTGGCAGCTCAGAACACCACATACAGAACACCATGGACTTTGTGGACAAGGTGAGGGATGTCATCATGGAGACTGATGAAACAATGGTCTCTTTTGATGTCACATCACTCTTTAAGTGCATTCCTGTTGATGATGCAGTAGAGGTGGTCAGTTTAAAATTAAAATCAGACACCACTCTGAGCAGCAGGACCACGCTTTCCACAGAACAACTGTGTCAACTCTTGAAACTGTGCCTGCAGTCAACCTACTTCACATATGGGGAGCAATATTATAGGCAGAAACATGGGTGTGCTATGGGGTCTCCAGTTTCTCCTATTGTTGCCAACCTGTACATGGAGGAGGTAGAAAAGAGAGCCTTGACGTCCTTTTCAGGGACACCACCAAGTCATTGGTTCAGGTATGTTGACGACACCTGGGTTAAAATTAAATCTCAGGAAGTCCAACATTTTGTACCATGTTTGTGGTGATGTTCAATGTTTTATGTTATGAGTGCTTAGTGTATATTTAGTTGATGTTTTTCTTAGTTCATATCTTAGATGTTATTACTGTTTTTCTTATACATTTTATTGTTGGATGTAACTGGGACCCTGTGTACATAATTTCGCTCCACCACATGTACCACATGAGGTGCGAATGACAATAAAGAAACTCTGACTCTGACTCTGACTGACCACATCAACTCTGTGGATAAATACATCAAGTTCACACGAGAAGATGTAAAAAATGGCAGGTTGGCTTTCTTGGACTGTGAGGTCTCAGTCTCAGATAGAGGACATTTGCAAACTGAGGTGTACCACAAACCCACCCACACAGACCAGTATTTGCAGTTTGACTCCCATCACCCTTTGGAGCACAAGTTAGGAGTCATCAGGACTCTGTACCACAGAGCAGACAGCGTCCCCACTAGCTCAGGAGCCAGGCAGAAGGAGAAATCCCACACAAGACAGGCTCTAGAGCAATGTGGATATCCTAACTGGGCCTTCCTGAAAGCAGAGAAGAAACCCAAACAGGACTCCAGTCAGCCATCAGGTGAAAAGGAGGAACCCAGACCCAGACCAGTGGTCATTCCAGATGTTGAGGGGGTATCAGAGAAACTGAGACGTTTATTTTCTAAACATAACGTCCCAGTGGCTTTTAAACCCCAAAATACATTAAAGACTGGTTCATCCCAAAGATCCAGTCCCCCGGCACAAACAGAGTAATATTGTGTATGTTGTTCAGTGTCAGGAGGGTGATCAGTCTTACATCGGGGAAACTAAACAGCCACTGGCCAAAAGGATGGACCAGCACAGAAGATCAACATCATCAGGCCAGGACTCTGAGGTCTACACTCATCTACAGGCCAGAGGTCACTCTTTCAGGGATGAAGATGTTCACATCCTGGACAGAGAGGAACGATGGTTTGAGAGAGGAATAAAGGAGGCCATCTTTGTGAAAAGAAACCGTCCATCATTAAACAGAGGCGGAGCCTCCGGGTTCAACTGTCCCCCTCTTACAATGCTGTGATTGCTAGTATCCCTCAGCCCTCTGTGAACAGTAAACAGCCATCAGGTGCTAATGATCCATTGTTAGGCTGATGGTCCTTCTTGAGCATGTGATCAGCTGGTTCTGGTTGTCAGCAGCAAACTGGTTGATCCACTCTGAGAAGGTGCTATTTAAGAGACTGAGCTGAATACAGCTCCTCAGACTGAGGAAGTCCTCAGGATAAAAGACGAAACGTTTCTACATTTTTTTGTTTTGCTTTGTTTTGTTTGTTGAATGTCCAGAGTACCAGATTTAACTTTTTTTAGATGTTGTGTTTTAAGTGCAGATAAATCTGACGATCATCAGCATAACAATGAAACAACAGACCATGTTCCCTCAGGATGGACCCAAATGGAGCAGATACAGTGAAAACAGGAACAAGAATGGAGCAGGCAGACTGCAATGGAATATTTACTTATTTTACTGGGTTTTTTAGTCATCAGCCAGTCCCAGTGGACTCCCACTGGTCCTCCTGTGGTTCTTCTGAATCGGAGTCTTTCCACCGATCTCACACTTTGTTTTTATGTGTTTCCTTGTTGCTAACTGAGCTCAACATCTGGCGTGTTGCTCTCTCCTCCACAAGATTCAGAAGAAAACATCAGTGCGACACATTAAGCAGAACGTTTATTATTAAAATAGACACATTGTTCCATTATTCTGAAACAACCCTCACGATGTTAAGATTAGCTCCTTTGTGACGTTTCCGTGCACGGCGTGTTTTGTGCACTGAAGCAGACTGATCCGCCCTGTGAAACCAAGCCGTGCGTCTCAACTGGCACCTGGAAAAAAAAGATCAGAAATCTTCTGGATGGAGGAGATAAAGTAAAAATAACTGTTTCACGGTCCCACCCAGCACGTGCACTTTAGTCCTGAACAATGTGGGTCCAGCTCTACGTGATGCTGCCACACATTTACTTTTAACTTTGTGGTAGTGCTTTGGTCTCAGTTTGGTGTCTGGATGGAAAACAAACAAACAAACAAACAAACAAACATCTAAACATCAACGTGCTGCCGTTTCCTCCTCTTAACAAACGATTCCCTGCGTCCTAATTTTATATATAATGGGGAAACATATTCCAGCACACGGGTGAAGCTGCAGTTCTTACATGTTTACACACAAAAAACCTGAAGAATAATTTGTGCATGTGAGAAAAATGGTCATATTAAAGTAGAAGAAGAAGTTGGAGCACCTCGGTTCATGTTTATTCAAAATGATAACTTTAGTTGAAGTTTGTGCAGAAAGATCCAACAGTTTAAAACACAAACATGTCATGAGAAATCTTAATCCGGTGGCAGGATTAAGCAACAAGACCCAACAATGACGTGTGAGCGCAGAGTTCACTGCTTCATCCATCGTTAGCTCAGAGCCGCCGTCATTACGAGATTACTCCCCTAAATCTGAAACGCTTTACTTCACCAAGCTGAAGTCTTTCACAACGATGCACACAGCAACCCGCTGCCACGATCCCTGTTTGTGTTAATGTTTGGTTGTGATTCTTGTGGTCGCCTGTTTTCCCTCGGTGGTTCTGCCCGGTCCACCTGGTCCGAGCCGCCTCCTCTGCAGGTGTTGGTTCCTTTACGCTCCGGGTCCTTCAGTCCTCGGTTGTGCTGTTGGAACAGGTCTCGCCTCACAGTTTCCACACGTCTTTGTAAGACGTTCTGCTGCCTCGTCAGCGCTTGGTTTTTGTAAATGAATCAGTTTTTATCGAGTCCTCGAGTCCTCAAGTCCTCGAGTCCTCAAGTCCTCGAGTCCTGTCTGCAGACACACAACCTCAGAGTTGTTTCAGAAGCCAGAGATCCATTTACTCTTTGGTCAGACTAGCCATTAGCTCATCAGCCCTGTCAGAATTTAAATCTGTTTAACAGACATCACTATCTACAACAGGTAAGATATTAACTGTTCATAACTTTCACACAGAACCCCACGTGCAGCTCCAGCCATCATCTTCACCCGCTTCTCCTTTCCAGGTCACAGAGATCTGGTGTTTATCTCCAGCAGTCAGTGTGCGAGAGACGTAAAACTTACAGTAAAGTTGATTTCACTGTAACGTTTAGTGACTTTACTGGAACTGAACTGTCAGTTATTCACATTTTTACTGGAAATAAATCAACACATTCTACAGCAGTTTTCAAATGCTGTCATTTGAACAGAGCTCCAGCTGCTGGGAAGCTGCACATTCATCTGTTTTACCAACTAAATAGGTCTTCATGTTTAACATCAGCAGCAGCAGCACCACCAGCAGCTGTAGCATCAGCAGCTGTAGCAGCAGCTGTAACAGCAGCAGCAGCTGCAGCAGCAGCAGCAGCAGCAGCAGTGTTTGGGCAGACAGATATCAGCCGATGACAGCAGCTGAGCGTGACGTCTCTCCACAGTTCTTCTTCCTCGAAGGTCTCCAGACTGAACGTCTCATCAAAACACATGAAGACGCAGAGTCACGTCTTTCCATCTGAAAGCTCTAATTAAAGCTCTGCAGACGACTCACGAAGGTTCAATCATCATCCGTCTCGGTGACGAAGAGAAAAACCTCCAAACTGAAGAAGTCCATGAGCTGCTCAACATCTGTTTTCCTGAGCTGCAACACGATGACCAGACTCAGGAGACTAGAAGGTGTCAGGAGGAAGACAAGCCAACACAAGGGGAAGGATGTTTCCAGAGAGGAACTGATGAACTGAAGAACTAATGAACTGAAGAACTGAAGAACTGATGAACTGATGATCTGAAGAACTGATGAACTGAAGAACTAATGAACTGAAGAACTCAAGAACTGATGAACTGATGAACTGAAGAAGTGAAGAACTGATGAACTGAAGAACTGATGAACTGAAGAACTCAAGAACTGATGAACTGATGAACTGAAGAAGTGAAGAACTGATGAACTGATGAACTGAAGAACTGATGAACTGAAGAACTGAAGCACTAATGAACTGAAGAACTGATGAACTGAAGAACTGATGAAATGATGAACTGAAGAACTGATGAACTGAAGAACTGATGAACTGATGAACTGAAGAACTGATGAACTGAAGAACTGATGAACTGATGAACTGAAGAACTGAAGAACTGCAGTGATTCATGTTTGGGATAAAAAGACAAACTTTAGATCTGTCAGATTTATTCACTTTACAGATGTTTTAACACAAACTATCATAACTTCTACAAAAGATGATCGTCAGTGAAGATGTTCCTTCTGTGGATTTATTCATCAAGTGAACTAACAATTATTAGAGTTCATAAGGATCTGAGGAAACCAGATGTTGGAGGTTTAGGAGGACCTGAGGAGACCAGATGTTGGAGGTTAAGGAGACCTGAGGAGACCAGTTGTTGGAGGTTTAGGAGGACCTGAGGAGACCAGTTGTTGGAGGTTTAGTAGGACCTGAGGAGACCAGATGTTGGAGGTTTAGGAGGACCTGATGAGACCAGTTGTTGGAGGTTTAGGAGGACCTGATGAGACCAGTTGTTGGAGGTTTAGGAGGACCTGATGAGACCAGTTGTTGGAGGTTTAGGAGGACCTGATGAGACCAGCTGTTGGAGGTTTAGGAGGAACTGAGGAGACCAAATGTTGGAGGTTTAGGAGGACTTGAGGAGACCAGTTATTGGAGGTTT
>NC_056498.1:45270972-45274525 GCF_014905685.2 Nematolebias whitei
CTGAGGAGATCAGATGTTGGAGGTTTAGGAGGACTTGAGGAGACCAGATATTTGAGGTTTAGGAGGACTTGAGGAGACCAGATGTTGGAGGTTTTGGAGGATCCACGTTTTCTAGGGGTTCAGCAGTTCTGGATCTTCTTTACTTCAAATTCAAATTCAAATATACTTTATGAATTCCAAAGGGAAATTAATTGTTGTTGTAGCTCATCTTGGTTTCATTAGAGTTGTTCTAGATACTGATAGTTTGGGGCAGGAAGGATCTCTTGTAGCAGTCTGTCCCATAATAGATCTGAAGAAACTGGCTGCAGATGCCAATCCATCCACCCAGACCCAGCAGACCTCTCGCCCTCTTGGGCAGCAGGACCGCCTGAATGCCAAGCAGAACTCCTCCCTGAGCGATGGCCATTTTTCCCAGCAGCCTGCCTCGTTACTGTGGACTTAACTGCAGGTGCCAGGGGATGATCTCAGTCCTCCTGCTGTGTTTCCCACTACTTCCAAGATCTCGGCGGTCAGGCAATCGAGCACAGCCTCCAGGTAGACGGTAATGCATCTGCGGCACCTCCTTTTCAACTCATTTGGGATTTGGGGCTGTAGCTGAGGTCTTATTCGACCTTTTGAGATGCTAGAAAACCACCTTGTTATCATGGTTACGCATCATAACAAATGTCCAAAAGTAAAAAATGTTTCAGTGAAAATCCTTCCAGCGGCACAGCATCTGATACCAGAGGAAGTAATCATCCAAAAAAAGTGATTTAAATCCAGAAAAATTTGTAATTAAAGTTTTCAAAAGCAAAAGCTCAGAATGAATGTAACAGTGCTACTCCAACATGCAGCCACCTTGAACGGCACAATTCTGGAACACAAATGTTTTGTCATCCTTGGTGGCAGAAGATGACCTGTAGATACATTTTTGCATTGATGGAGTCTTTCTTAATGTTTACGCTTCCCATGCCTGAGGCACTAATGTACCCCCATACCGTCAGAGAGGCAGGCTTCTGAACTATTAGCTGACAACAGGTTGGATGGTCCTGTTAGCTGCTGGCTGCTTCCTCTCTCTGCCCCCACACCCTTCTCCTGATTCAAACTGTGGCTGAGTGGTTAGAGCAGTCGTCCTCTAATGGGAGAGTTGGTGGTCCAGTTCCACCAACAGGCACATGTTCCGTTGACCCTGGGCGAGACACTGAACCCCTCACTGCCTCTGATGTGTCCCATCGGTGTCTGAATGAGATCTAAAGCTCCGATTAGTCTCTACAGATTCAGATGATCTTTGTAGAGATGTGGTAGAGTTCTGTTTGAACGTGTGTTGGAGGTCAGAGGCACAGGTTGTTGTAAAGAGCTTCGAGTGTCTTGGTTGGACAGAAAGGAGCTGTAGAAGTTCAGTTACCGTTCAAACCGTTTGGGTCCAACAAAACCAAAAACTCAAGACTCAAACATTTTGAACCAAACATTTTGACATTTCTGATCAGAAAGATCTTTGAAACCTGACATGAAGAGATTTGATGAGAAGTAAATCTAGTTTTTCTAAATGTGTGTGTGTGTGTGGGGCCAGCAGGCACGGGGTTCTTTCATGTGTCAGAGACACATCAGACCCGGTCGTTTGTCTCAGCTTGTTCTGTTTCCTCGTCCACTCAACCTGAAAATTACACCTTTGGGTTTTGATGACGTGATGCAGATTCTGGGTCTTCCATGGATCAGTGTGTGTCTGTTTAACACACACACATTGAAACTCCAGCACTTTGAAGCATTTACTGCTGGAACGTCTGTTTGATTTAAAAGATGGAGAAACGTCCAGAACTTCATTTTTCTGAAACTCCAAACACCTTTATCCATCTAGCATCTGGTCACAGGGTCACTGGTGCCCATCCAGCAGTCACTGAGAGGTGGGGGACACCTGGACAGGTCTCCGTCCATCACAGGGACACCTGGACAGGTCTCCAGTCCATCACAGGGACACCTGGACAGGTCTCCGTCCATCACAGGGACACCTGGACAGGTCTCTGTCCATCACAGGGACACCTGAGGACATTTTAGAGTCACCAGTCAGTCTAACATGCATGTTTCTGGTCTGTGGGAGGAAACTGGAGTACCTGGAGAAAACCCACGCAGCACGGAGGGAACATGCAAACTCCACTCTGAAAGACCCCAGACCAGGATTTGAACCAGCAACCTTCTCACTGAGAGGTGACAGCTCTACAACTGAGCCACCCTGCCGTCCACTCCAGAAACTCATATTATTCATTATTTTTATTTGTTTAATTTTATTAGAAAATCGATGCTATTTACCACGTTTTGCTCAATATTTGAGGCTTTAATGTCTTTTTCTCACTGGTTCTGTAAAACACTCTGTAACTTTCTGTTTTTTTTTTTTTAAATAAATCTGGAGTCATAATTGATCTGAACGGAGTGATGCAACGTTCCTGTAAAAGTTCAAAACTCACGACTCGTTCGTGCGGTTTATTTCTGAAGCAGAAACACGGAAGACGGAGAAAGTTCAGAACGTTGAACTTTAAACTTTAATTTAGAAGAGCAGGAGTTTTATGACAGAAAGTTTGAGAAAGCAGCTTTTAAAACCAGTCGTTCTTCAATCAAGACACAATGCTTTAAGTTAAAAACACGTACACACCGGTAAATTAAAACATTTTGAAACTGATCAACGCATTGCAAACAAACCTGGTTTCCATCAAGGTCATTTTTATCATTATTTTTAAAGAGCAGTTATATTTAAGACACTTTTATCATCAGTGTTTTCTCACCATGTTTTATGTTTTTATTTTTATTGACTCGCTTTCTTTCTTCCTTGAACAGAAAAAAAAAC
Source organism: Nematolebias whitei (assembly GCF_014905685.2). Taxonomy (NCBI): domain Eukaryota; kingdom Metazoa; phylum Chordata; class Actinopteri; order Cyprinodontiformes; family Rivulidae; genus Nematolebias; species Nematolebias whitei. The sequence goes on from NC_056498.1 coordinate 45,273,788, forward strand.
ATGTTTGTCACACGATTAAAAATCTGTGTTGAAATTAAAACATGAGATATTTGTATTTAAGAGACATTTGGACTTCATCGTGAGTGAAATCTCTTATTTCCAAGGTAAGTGAGTTATTTACAAAGTGATTTGAAGAATCCGTTGCTTCATGGTGGAGCAGGGGAGACGGGGTTGTTCACCAGATATTTGATGATGGTTCGTTGTTTGTTAATTGTCTTATTTATGGTTGCTTGTAGGTTGCATTAGAGAGGGGAGGTCCAAGGACTCCAGATGCAGGTGAAGACGTGATCCAGAAAGATGAGCAGGCAGGTTGAAGGTGCTCTGTGTTTGGTCCAGGCAGATGTTTGTCGTTTGCAGGAACAGGATGACAACAGGGCGCGGTCACAAGGAGTGAGGAGGATTCAGCAGACACGAAGGAGCAGGAGTTAGAAGTTACAAGAAGAAAGAAGGTTAGCACAAAAACGACAAGAAAATGTTCTTCGGCTGTCACTTAAGTTGCTCAAGGTGTCATAATGTTCCAGCGTCGGATGAACCACTGCCAGGGGTTTGAGGACCCGGCAGAGCCATCAGGATCAGATGTGGACAGGTGGATGACTGGATGACAATCAGCTGTGGGAAAATGATTATGGCTGACAAACTAGGAATCCTACAGTAACACCCCCCCCCCCCCCCCCCCCACCACCCCCCTCTGCACCACCCCACTTCACGACCGTCGAACGTCTCGATCTGCGCCGACAG
>NC_056498.1:45274625-45281749 GCF_014905685.2 Nematolebias whitei
CCCAGAATTAACGGTGACCTAAAACATTTTTCAGGGTGATTTGTGTAAAAAGTGGAGATAAGGTCAGGATCTAAGATCAATGATCTAGGGACCCGTGAACATTCTGGACCATACCCTTCCTAATCCACCAGATAGTGGAAACCACATCCTCTGCGTTGAACGTCCAGGAGGCGTTTAACAGAGAATGCAGGGTGGTCATCCATCAACCGGGGGTGGAGGGAAGTTGGTTGCAGGGTTCAGGGGCTTGTGGAGACAGGTTTTATTTGAGATGCATGGAAAAACCCGTTCATGCATTTGTCACGTCTAGACTGGACTGTTGCAATGGTTTATTATCTGGGTGTCCAAATACGTCTTTAAAACGTCTTCAGTTGATCCAACATGGTGCTGCCAGAGTCTTAACTGGAGTTACTGGGAGAGATCATATCTCTCCAGTTTCAGCTTCTCTCCATTGGCTCCCTGTCAAATCCAGAATAGAATTCAAAATCTTACTTCTAACCTACAAAGCTCTCAACAACCTAGCTCCATCTTATATTACAGATCTTATTGTTCCATATTTTCCTAACAGAGCACTTCACTCTCAGACTGAAGGTTTACTTGTGGTTCCTAGAGTTTCCAAAAACAGAATGAGAGGAAGATCTTCCAGTTCTCAGGCTCCTCTCTAGTGGAACCAACTTCCAGTTTCTGTCCATGAGACTGACACATTGTCCAGTTTTAAGACTTTCCTTCTTGATAAATCCTATAGTTAGGGTCGGATTGGGTTTCCTGAGCTGTCCATTAGTTCTGCTGCTATAGGCTTAGACTGCTGGAGGACAAACTGACCACATGTTCTCTCTGCTGCTGTCTTTACTGGCTCTACTCTTCCTGTTTGTATTTGTAATTATTTCTGTTGTCACATGTTTTTTAATCTTTTCTCCTGTAGAAACTACACCTGGACCTGTCATTCTGTGTTTGTCTGTTTCTACTTCCTGTCCTCTCTGTTTCTACTTCCTGTCCTCTCTGTTTCTACTTCCTGTCCTCTCTGTTTCTACTTCCTGTCCTCTCTGTTTCTACTTCCTGTCCTCTCTGTTCCTACTTCCTGTCCTCTCTGTTTCTACTTCCTGTCCTCTCTGTTTCTACTTCCTGTCCTCTCTGTTTCTACTTCCTGTCCTCTCAAACCCAGCCAGTCGAAGCAGATGTCCGCTCGTCCTGAGCCTGGTTCTGCTGCAGGTTTCTTCCTGTTAAAGGAAGTTTTTTCTTTCCACTGTCTCCTCTGTTCTTGCTCAGGATGGGAGACTGTGATGAAGTGAAGATTCAACACGACCTGCTGCTTCCTCAGGTGGAGAACTTTGACTGATGGACTTTTTTATGTCCCTGAATGTTTCTGTTCAGTGCCCTGAGACGACTTCTGTTGTGATTTGACGCCATATAAAATAAACTAATTGAATTGAAAGTGGGCTGAATCTTCATGGATGATGGACGTTGTAAACGGACAGCCTAATGATTTTAATTATAGGAAACGGACTGATGAATCTCGGTGCGAGTTTTCAGGGAGCATCTTTCAGTTTTAAGTCTTTGGCAGAGAACCATACCTTCTGCCCACATTTGTAGTTGGGAGCAGCGGACCAACGTTCGTCTGCGAATCGCTTATTTTGTTCTGCGCTTCTGAGAAGAGCCTCCTTGATCTGACGCCAGATTCTGCAACCATGACAGAGGCGATGCTGGACAGAGGGAACAGTAACGTCCAACTCTTGGTTAGGGAACAGAGGAGGACTATAACCCAGAGCGGCCTCGAAAGTGGACAGACTCATGCAGATGTTGTTGGATGACTGAACGACAATCAGCTGTGGGGACAGTGGCTGTAGCTGAAAGACTAGGACAAAATCACCTGCTGCTTTTCATGACATAGTTTAACTCTTCACGTTTAAACAAAATGAAAGCTTAATATCTATTTATATTTCATATTTTGGTAAAACCTTGAATATCCGGCCAGGTCTGTCAGCGCGTACTTTGTGTTGTGAGTAAAGTAAAGAACTGTTAAAAAGTGAATCAGCTGGAGATCCTCCACTGTCTGAAAGTTTATTAAACCCATCCAGTGGTTCATGAGATATTTTGCTAACAGACTGACAGAACTGGTGAGGATCCCCTCAAACTTCACGAGGAAACCCAACTCAGCTGAAACAAGTGAAGGTTCGGCGATACTTTGTGTCTGTTCTCACACCACGAGAACGACTTCCACGAGAGAAGTATGCAAGCCTGGACCGACTCGTCTTCCAGCACGAGAGGGACTGCCCACAGCGTGCGAATGTTTCTCCAGAACCTGCTGTCATTGTTTGATCATTGTTCATTCGTTTGGCAGAACGGCTGCGTGTTTGAACCCGTGTTAATACGACAATAAAACTCATCAAAGATGATTCTTTTCATCTTCAGACAGGAAATAAACTCTCCTCTACAAGGGCGGCTTCAACTGAACTCTTCTGAAGCTTCCACGTCCACATTCAGACAATTTTATGCTGTTTGATGGATTTTTGTTGGATATTTGGACACTTCAACATTTGTTATAAAAACTTACCATGACAACAAATATGTTTATTAAACAAACAAACAAAAAGTTTTCTCAAGAAAATAACTTTTTATTTTTATTTAACCTTTATTTTTACATGTTAGTCTCATTGAGTCACGAGGACTCATTTACAAGAGAGGCCTGTTTTAGACAGACAACATACAAAGTACAATACAAAGTAATTAAAATAAAAATAGTGTTATAAAAAACTAACTTTTAGCAACATGGTCCTGTTAGCAGCATGGGTTTGTTAGCAATGTGGTCTTGTTTGCAGTGTTGTTCTGTTAGCAGCATGATCATGTTAGCAGTTCTGTTAGCAGTAAGGTTCTGTTAATAGCATGGTCCTGTTAGCAAAGTGGTTCTGTTAGCAGAGTGGTTCTGTTAGCAGTAAGGTTCTGTTAGTAGCATGGTCCTGTTGGCAGCGTGGTTCTGTCAACAGTGTGGTTCTGCCAGCAGCATGGTCCTGTTAGTAATGTGGTTCTGTTAGCAGCATGGTATTGTTTGCAGCATGGTCCTGTTAGCAAAATGGTTCTGTTAGCAAAGTGGTTCTGTTAGCAGAGTGGTTCTGTTAGCAGTAAGGGTCTGTTAGTAGCATGGTCCTGTTAGCAGCGTGGTTTTGTCAACAGTGTGGTTCTGCTAGCAGCGTTGTCCTGTTAGCAGCATGGTCCTGTTAGTAATGTGGTTCTGTTAGCAGAGTGGTTCTGTTAGCAACATGGTCCTGTTAGCAGAGTGGTTCTGTTGGCAGTAAGGTTCTGTTAGCAACATGGTCCAGTTATCAGCATGGTACTGTTAGCAGTGTGGTTCTGTTAGCAGCATGGGCCTGATAGCAGCATGGTCCTGTTAGCAGCATGATCCTGTGAGCAGAGTGGTTCTGTTAGCAGAGTGGTTCTGTTAGCAGAGTGGTTCTGTTGGCAGTAAGGTTCTGTTAGCGACATGGTCCTGTTAGCAGCATGGTACTGTTAGCAGTGTGGTTCTGTTAGCAGCATGGGCCTGATAGCAGCATAGGCCTGATAGCAGCATGGTCCTGTTAGCAGCATGGTCCTGTGAGCAGTGTGTTCTTGTTGGCAGCATGATAATAATGATGACTGCAGCAACGGACAATGTCCTCCTGAAACGGTCTGGCAGACATAGAACATCCAGAGTTCTTGCGGAACTGACCTGTTCTATAGAGTTGGGTCCGTGTAGGCAGATGGTTTAATCAGAAGTTAGTCTGACGTTCAAATGCTGCTCAGATTTGTTGTTACCGTTCTGTTTTAGGGTGATTTGACAGGAAGAGGTCAATCAGTCAGTGACCTGCTGTCAAACTGATGTGACCTCAAGTTTCCTTAGTGGTCACCAAAACGAAACACACTCAAACTCTGTGAACAGCTTTGACAAAATAAATAAACTCCAGACAAAATAGACATTTACAACAGCTTGGTTCTGGACGGACTGTGTCCAGACTGCAAGATGTATGTGAGGGGAACTGTTTTTAATGACAGGTCTGAACAATGTCTCCATCTCCATCTTCTACACCTTATCAGTAGTTAAGTCTCAGAGGCAACAGATCCCGGAGTGAAACCCAGACCTCCCTCTCCCCAGAGATACTTTCCAGCTCCTCCTGGGGAGGGACCTTGAGGTATTCCTAGTCCAGACAGTGTAAATAATCCTTCCAGAGAGTTCTGGATCTTTCCCACACCCTCCTATCAGTGGGACTTGCCCGAAAAACCACCAAAGGGAGGCATCCAGGAGTCTTCCTAATTAGATGGACCACGTCAACAGAGCTCTTTCGATGAGCAACACCCCCTCATCCCTTCACTGGAAAATCATTTCAGTTGCTTAGATCAAGGATCTCGTTCATTCAGTCCTGATCCAAACCTCATGACCACAGGTGAGGGTTGAAACATAGAAAGACCAGCAAATTGAGAACTTTGCCGTTCGACTCAACTGCTTCTTCACGATGACTGACTGAAATAACGCCCGCATTACTGAGGATGAGGCCCCAATCCGTCCATCCGTCTCCCGCTCCATCATATCGACCACTCAGGAACAAGACTCCCAGATACTTGAACTTCTCTAGCTGAGGCACAGAGCCCCCCCCCCCCCCCATCATTTCCACTTGAGAAACACAGCCTCAGACATAGAGGAACTCACTCTCATTCCAGCCACTTTACACTCGGCTATGAACCGCCCCAGTGCACACTGAAGGTCATGGCCTGAAGACGCCAGCAGACAAGACCCAGAGGTTCCTAAACCAGACACCTTCCTCTTCAAGACTGTGCCTTGAGTTCCTGTCCATGAATACCCCAAACAGGATCAGAGACCAGGGACAGCCCTGGAGGAGTCCAACCCGCACCTAGAACAAGCTTGACTTTGTGCCAAGGATGCAGACACAGCTCCTGCTCTGGTTTTACAGGGGCTGGATAGCCCAGACACCTTATACTCACACAGAACACACACACCCCCACAGAATACATTGAGGAACATAGTCATAAGCCTTCTCCATGTCAACAAAACACATGTAGACCGGAGAAGTAAACTCCTATGACTCATGACCCCCTTAGTAACTCTGCAAGGGTGAATATCTGGTCCATGACTAGGATGAAAGCCACACTGTTCTTCCTAAATCTGAAGTTCGACAGTTGGTTGGAACCTCTCGTCTTGTCTCTTTATGGACAGAAACATTCCTGGTCTCCATACAACAATCCTGAGGAGACAAACTGACTGTTAATGTGATGGAGTGAATGTTACACTGACTCATGATTTCAAAGAGACTCTGATGGGCACCTCCTGAACGTTACATAAGCTGTTCAGGGCTGGATATCACTTCTTGATCATGACAAGCCTCGCATGGCTGAAGAGGCTCCATTCTGGCCCGGTCTGCACTGTTTTTATTTGTGTGTACGTGCATGTTGCCATTCTCCTCCTGCACTGACAAAGTGGCTGTAGGCACAACCAGCGTTCCTCTATTCAGACTGAAGTTCATACATTCTCCTGCCTTTGATAACATCTCACATCTGTGTGTGTGGCCACAGATCGACTCTATTATCAGAAGAAATGTCAGATTAGATCTCCTTGATGAAGGGAAACAAGTGGAGTTCCACTCATCACTTTTCCTTTTTATGGCAGAACAATCAGAGTTAAATTGGATGGAAATCGTTCAGAGCTGATAAATGTTTCAGTGTCAGCCGTGTCCGTGGTGTTAAATGGCAGAAGGGACTGGAATTGGCATCTGATCAAGACTGGCAAAGATTATCTGTGGAAAAATCTCTGAGGGATTTCTCATATCGCTCCACCTGCATGCCTCCCCTCGTACATGTCTGCAGTCACGTAGGTTTCAATTTAGGTCAGTTATTATCATTTTGATCATGAGGTTGCACCTGAAGAGGCACCTGTTCCTAAAGGACAATAAGGACCGGTCACAAGGACAGCCATAAACCAAACATACATAAACGCTCTTCATCTAATCCACCAAAATACATGAGACCTACGTATAGACGAGGTAAAGTATTTTAGTAGCAGTTCATAATACATAAAATAACTCTGTATTTATCAAGTACCAGATATAGTATGTACATGGCAAGGAATAGGTATAAACACGTTAAGTACCCAAAAGGTGCCAGGTGTGTAAGTAGAAAAGTGCTGTGGCAATGTCCATCCCCAAAAAATAGCAGGTATGTAGAAAGTATCACAAATATGCTCTATAAGTACCATGAACTTAGAGAGAAAAAAGCTACATATCTTATAAAATACCAGCTACACATCTTGTAAGTACCAGCTACTCTATATGTTCAACCTTTATTTCTACAGGTAAATCTCATTGAGCCTCGAGGACTCATTTACAAGAGAGACCTGATTTCAACAAAGATTGATGACAACAACGACAACAATAAGCAGTTATAAAAAGTCATACAATTTTTTTATTATTTTTTTTTACAAATAGGATATCTAAAAAAAAGAAAAGTAACAAAAACAGCTAGATTCTAAGGCGAATGTAGAAAACTAAAAACAGGAACATGTCTGCATTGGTCCCTGCCAGGAGTCCAACAGATTCTTAAAGACACTTAGAGAGGTCAAAGGTCGAGAGCTTCAGATCTTTTTGTAAGATATTCCAGGAAACAGGAGCGGAGTAGGAGAAGGTCCTTTGTCTAGTTCAGTCCTCACTGAGGGAACACTGCAGGTAATGATGTCCTGAGAGCGCACGCTGTAGCTGCACTCACACAGAGACATGTAGGAGGAGAAGAGACATGTACTGTATCTATTCTCATGTGTATAGATATGCACCAGCTACATACCCTATAAGTACCAGCTACATACCTTGCAAGTACCAGCTATATACTCTATAAGTACCATCTTTATGTTCCTACAAGTACCAGCTATATACTCTATAAGTACCATCTTTATGTTCCTACAAGTACCAGCTACATACTCTATAAGTACCATCTTTATGTTCCTATAAGTACAAGCTACATACACTATAAGTACCATCTTTATGTTCCTATAAGTACCAGCTACATACTCCATAAGTACCAGCTACATAATCTATAAGTACCAGCTTCATGTTCCTATAAGTACAAGCTACATACTCTATAAGTACCATCTTTAT
>NC_056498.1:45281759-45287486 GCF_014905685.2 Nematolebias whitei
TTATAAGTACCAGCTATATACTCTATAAGTACCATCTTTATGTTCCTGCAAGTACCAGCTCCATACCCTGTAAGTACAAGGCACATACCCATAAATGATCAGGTATGGAGCTGGTGAGTACCAGTTAGTGGCGTCTCAGAGGATGACACCAGTAGTAACCGTCTCGGGGGATTCGTGCCCAGCTGACGGATGATGTCGTGCGACTGAGCTCTGGCCACCCACTCAGATTAAAAACAGGAATGCTGTCATGCAGATGAAGACACCGAGACACAAAGTTCCCTCAGAGGTTTGGAATTAAAACACACGTACTGTATGAAGGAAGTAATTTTACTCATTTCCCCTCCGCTCTTCACATGAGGGGAAACTCCAGCTTTTCGAGTGCTTTACCTTCCTTTTTTCAAAGCTGGAGCTACTTTAAAAACATTTGCTGCAGCCTGTTATTTTGTCACTTCCTTGTCATGCGAGCAGCAGGTGTTTGCTGAAGCAAGCTTCTCACACCAGTTTACAATTTTTCTTTGGTGTTTGTTTTGGATTCGTTGCATTAATTAGCCAGTCGTGCCCCGGCTGCAGCGCCTGCACTGAGCTCAGAACACCCAGGTAAGGTGAGAGCGGCCTGCTGTCTGATTGGCTGCAGAGGTTCTGCACGGCGTTGCGTGTGAACCTCTGGCCTCCTGCCAGATGGGAGGTTGACTTAAAGCACGGGTTGCATAAGTCGTGAGGAATGTTTTTATTTTTGAAAGACGGCGTGTCACGAAACATGTGTTTAAACTAGCAATCTGCACGGCGAGGAGTCACGTAGGACATTTATTTAGAAAAGTGAGGCTACTGTTTACAGATCATCAAGATCTTCATCGTGTTTCTAAAAATAGTTCAGGTAAAGTCAAGTTTCAGCTCCGCTGAGAGAAAGTTTGATGCATTTACATGAGAAAATCCTGCAGGTTCAGGGAGTTAGAGAATTATGTTAATATTACAATAATAATAATAATATAGTAACTGTAATAATAAAAACTAGAGAAATTTCCTGTGAAATTGCAGTGTGGATGCTTGTTGCAGAAGAACTTCTTTCATTCATTCAACCTTTATTTCTACAGGTTAATCCCACTGAGCCCCGGGAACTTATTTACAAGACAGACCTGAATTTTTAACAAAAAGTGATGACAACAATAGACAATCCTAAAATATGCGTACAAATTTAATTATTTTTCTCAACAAGTTAAAATAAAATGGCAACCAAAAGGACAGTCAAAAGGAAAAAGCAGCCAAAAACAGCTAGATGATAAGGCGGTGTAGAAAACTAAAAACAGGAACATGGCTCCGTTGGTTTTTGACATGAACTTAACAGATGTTTGAAGCCACTTAGAGAGGTCAAAGGTCGAGAGCTTCAGATGATTTTACAAGATATTCCAGGAAACAGGAGCGGAGTAGGAGAAGGTCCTTTTGCCTAGTTCAGTCCTCACTGAGGGAACACTGCAGGTAATGATGTCCTGAGAGCGCACGCTGTAGCTGCACTCACGCAGAGACATGTAGGAGGAGATGTATGAAGGCAGCAGACCAGGAAGTGATTTAAAGATGAAGATGTACCAGTGGGAGAACTTGCTGAAAAACAGCTGAAATACGTCAAAAACATGCTGAACTGTAGCTGACATGGAAGAACAAGCTTAAATTAGCAGAAGAAAGCAGAAAGAACACATTTTTGCAAAATTAGGTTTAAATAAACAGAAATTAGCACAAAATTTAGGAAATTAACTATAAAAAAAGTCTGAAATTAGCAAGATAGCTGAAAAGTAGTTGAAAAGGCAGAAAGAAGCTTAAACTACCAGAAGGAGGTGGAAGGAGCTGAAATGAGCTAAAAAAATGTGTAATTAACTGAAAAAGCTCAATTTAGCACAAAACAGCTAAAAAGTAGCGGAAACAGCAGAAAAAACCTGAAAGGAGCACAAGCTGAAATTACCATAAAGAAGTTAATTAGGCCTAAAGTAGCAAAAATTACCTGGAAAAACTTGAAGAAAACAGCTGAAATTAGCTAAAAAAAAATAAAAAGCTAGCTGAAAAGGTAGAGCAAGCTTGAATTAGCAAAAGAAAACAGAAAGAACACGTTTCCTGAAAGAAGCAGAAACGAGCACAAAAAGTGGGCATTATCTGAAAAAAGCTTAATTTAGCAATAAAACAGCTGAAAAGTAGCTAAAAACAACCGAAAGAAGCTTAAATTACCAAAAGGAAGTGGAGAGAGCACATATTTTTTGCTTAATTGTGCTAGAAAAGGTTGAAATGATTGGGAAAAAAGTGAATTTAGCTGAAAAAGCTAAAATTGGCATAAAACAGCTAAATATCAGCTGAACTAACTGAATCTTGCAGAAATAAGCTGAAAGGAGCACAACAAGCTGAAATTAGTAGAAATAAGTTAGAAGAAGCACAAAAATGTTGTAGTTAGCAGAAAGAAAAGGATCACAAAACAGCTGTAAAAACAGCTGAAAGTAGCTGAAAATAAGTTTAAATTTGCTGAAGGAAGCTGAAGCAGAACCAAATGTGAAAGGAGCAGTAAAAGGTTAAAAACAGGTCAAAATATGTGAAGGATGTAAAATGAGCTCAGTTCATTTTCCAGGAAAGGAAAATGTCAGAAAAGGCCAAATATTTGAAAAAGCTAAAGTTGCACCAAAAGTCATAGCAGGATTGTCCTGAAAGAGCCGAACAATTTGATTTATGATTTGTTGAAATAGTTTGAAAACTGTGGGACGAGAATCGTGTATAAACTTCTACACAAGCGTCATCATCAGAAGTAAAGGCCTGGCCTTCCTGAGCACCCGGCAGCGGTCACGCCGGAGTTTGACACTAAAATCAGTTCATGTTTAGAAAAGACGCAGTGGACATTTTAGTCAAACTTAAATGAACAATCTACAAGCTGTCAAACTCCAAGTGTTCAGGATGATCTCTGCTAGTACTGTGTCAAATCTTAGCACAATAATTAAAAAGTAAACTGAGTCAAAAGATTTGTTTTTTTTTGGGGGGGGGGGGGGGGGGGGGGTATTTTGAATAGTTTTGGCTCCAATAGTTAATTTAGTTGTAGATATTTTTATTAAAATCTGTCCAGTATATCATGAAATATTTTGCTAACAGACAAACCAAGTAAACTCCAAATATGTCAAAATGTAAACGATGATCTTGTGCAATCTGTTAGCCTTCTGAATATGTATTAGGAATGACTCTCAGCTACTACCACACCACGTGTTAGCTCAAGATCTGCCAAACTGACCGAGCTGTAAACATTTTTGTGTTCTAAGCTGAGTCAGCTGTGGTGGCCACCTTAAATCACTTTGACCACAAATGTTAATCAGCTGTACATGTTCATCAAGATTACTTTTTTAAGTTAAGTTTAATAAAATTAAAATCTCAAGCACTTCAGGAGATATTTTGCTAACAGACTGACACACATTCACAACATTAGTGGTGCAGAGTAATTCTTTTAGACATTTTTATTGATTTATTTGTTATTAATAAACAACCTATAATGAAAAAGCATGGTTGTAAATATATTTATATCATAAATTGACAGTATGGCTTCATAAAAAGTCCATTTTAAACAATAATTTAATTTTGTTTCAGCGCAGTCCGTCAGAAATAAAACGCAGCGGGTTCGTGGCGCCATCTTCAGGATTAAGGTCTTAAATGCTAAATTTCTCCTCAGAACTACAACTCCCATCATGCCCCTCGCCTGGCAGCACTTCCGCAGTTAGGATTCTCTGCTCCGTGGAAGGTCCACGCGCTCCAGGATGGACGGCGGAGCAGTGAAAGCTGTCCTGTTTGATTTGGACAACACTCTGATAGAAACGAGTAAAGCTGGAGGAGCTGCGCTTCAGCAGGTGATCAAAGCTGAACGTTTCCGCTCTAATAAACTCTTAAACGTTACCTCAGCTGTTTATTCTGTCAGGTGTTCGGATCAGAACGCGTATTCTAACGAGCTAACTGCAGGTGTATCATATGAGTGACGTAATGTCAATGTTAAGCGACAGCGTTTAGATAAATGAAAAAAACCCTTTGCCGCTGATGATCCTCTTTGCTCTGATTGGTCAAAATGTCGTGACGCAACCCGGAAGTGAGTTGCTTTATCCGGGACGCCGCGTTGCCAGATAAGCGGTAATTATCATATTTATTATTATGCGATAATTAATGGTTTATACACTGTAAACATTTTTAAGTCCAAACTTAGTTGTTTTGATGTTTTCGTGCACTGTAATAAAACTTTTTTTTGGAGGGAAAATATAACGTTTGAACAGCAGTTTTGGCTTATATTTATGTAAAATAGTTGGGCTTGCGGGAATAAAATCTTTTAAATTGTTTTTTTACAGAACATCTAGGGAATAAATAACTTGTAGGAGAGAAGCTCTTGTACTTTAATAAGTTTGTTTTATTTGAACTTGAATAAAATATAACACAAGTTTGTTTTGTCTAGAAAATATTATTTTATTTAATTTCACACATGTAGCTGAACTCGCATTTACTTCTTGAAGTCGACTTCATTGGAACAGTTTTTGATTAGATTTTCTTCATTGGATTTGTAAAAAGCAGAAATGCATTTTGTCTCAATAAAGAATGACATTACCTGAATACTAAAATAAAAAAAATATCTTAATCCAAAACACGGACAAAGAAAAAATAGTTACATTAAATAGTAATATCAGTTTTCTGCTGCGAATGAGGGACAAATACTTGTTAAAACAAGTATCTTTGGTCTTATTTCTGTTTTTATTTGATAAAGTCTGTGTGTGAACTTCGCAGGCCGGTGAGCTGCTGAAGACCCAACTGGGCCTGGACGACGACTCCGTCCACAACATCTGTGAGAGGTTCAAGCAGAAGCTTCTCGTGGAGCAGCACGAGCGCTCCTCCGGTCGGTCTATAGACGACCTCCGTGCGCGTCACTGGGAGGAGAGCATTGTGGAGACGCTGGGGAGCTGCTCTCCGTCTCTGGCCGCTCAGTGCTACGTGATGTGGAAAAACAGCCGTCTGGAGGTTCTGTGTCTGTCCCCTGAAGTCCGCCAGCTCCTGAAGCAGCTCCGGTGCCGATACAAGCTGCTGCTGCTGACCAACGGAGAGGCGAAGACTCAGAGGGAGAAGGTGGAGGCGGTCCAGTGCGAGGACTTCTTCGACGCCGTCGTGGTCGGGGGAGAACATCTGGAGCAGAAGCCGTCCTCGTCCATCTTCAGGAAGTGTTTCGACATGCTGCACGTAGAACCGCAGGACTGCGTGATGGTAGGAGACTCCCTGGACACGGACATTCAGGGGGGGGTCAACGCCGGAGTCCGGGCCACAGTCTGGATCAGCAGTGCCAAGAGTTCTGAGTTAGATGGTCCGGTGAAACCAGACTACACCATCCCCACTGTGCTCGAACTACCGGACATCCTGGCGCAGCTGCTGTAAGGACGCGTGCTTTAAACAGAACTTGGAGGTTATCGTCTCGGTCTGAACATTTTTAATCTTTTTTAACTTTGAAACTGCCGTAACAAACTACGTGCACTTAAACATGAGCACAATGAGGTCCAGGTTTAGATTCTTTTGATTCATAATTTATTAAAATATCCAGGTGCTCCAGTTTCCTCCCACAGACCAAAAACATGCACGTTAGACTGACTGGTATGAATTGTCCCTAGGTGAGAGAGAGAATGGTTTGTCTCTATATGTGTCCCTGTGATGGACTGGAGACATGTCCAGGTGTCCCTGTGATGGACTGGAGAC
>NC_056498.1:45287496-45324630 GCF_014905685.2 Nematolebias whitei
ATGTCCAGGTGTCCCTGTGATGGACTGGAGACATGTCCAGGTGTCCCCTGCCTCTCACACAGTGATAGCTGGACATGGACACCAGTGACCCCCACGACCCGTAAAGGAAGAAGAGTTAAAGATGGATGATCAGAAAACTGAAGTCATGGTGTTCAGCTCTGATCCTGTAAACCTGGACTCTCTTCAGTCGTATCTTAGTCTGTCACAAACCTCAGGATGGTTTTAGACTCTGACTTTAAGTTTAATAAACAGATTAAATCTGTTCTGCAGGAAAGCTTCTTCCAGTTGAGGCAGATATAGATCCAGTCCATGTCGACCAGATCTGACCTCGAAAAACTAGTCCATGACCTCATTACAACCCGACTGACTGTAACGAGCTTCACGTTGGGCTCAGTCACGTCTCCAGCTCGTCCAAAACGTTGCAGCTCGGCTCTTAACAGGAACTCGTAGGTTCGATCACATCTCACCAGTTCTGTCCTCCCTGCACTGGCTCCCCGTACGGATCAGGATTGATTTTAAAATTCTCCTGTTGACCTTCAAGTGTCTAAATGACCTTGCACCCTCATAGCTCTCTGACTGTCTTCAACCAGATGTTTGTTCTCGGGTGATGAGATCATCTGAGCAGCTGCTTCTGGTTGAAGCTCAGAGGAGATCGGGCTTTTTCAGTCGTGGTCCTAAACTCTGGAACAACCTGCCCCCACATTAGACAGGACACTTCACTTCCTGTTTTTAAAGCTCTTTTATAAAAACACCTGTTTATTTGTATTTTAACACGGTGTGATCTGATTTAGGATTTTATTTTCAGTGTTTTTGTTTTTTCTTTTGATGCTTTTAATTAATTGTCAGTTTTATTATTATTTGTTCTTCATTAATTTACTCCCATTGATTTTTATTGTTAAGCACTTTGGTGACAGCTGCTGTTTTAAATGTCCTTCATAAATAAAAGTTGACTTGACTTCAGTCACGTTTATTGAACATGATATTCTGATCATTAATACTTTATAAGGATCAGCTGAAGAATAAAGTTCAGCAGCCGAACGTTTCCTCCCGTCAGCCCCAGAAACCTGCAGTTTTGTTGTAAAGTCTGGAACGTGTCCAAAGTTCTGGCAACTCAAACATGAAAACTAAGAAAAAACAGATTGTTCTGAGACGGTTTCTGCCCAGTGCGGACAGATAGTTCAGCTGATTGGTTTTAATCTGATGTTAGATTTTAATCTGATGATTTCGGCCACTATTTAAAAAGAATCCTCGCTCGTCTAACAAGAACGAGGCAGAAGCTACAACCAGCTCACCGCAATTTCCTTATAAGCAAAAAAGAAGAAGTTTTTTTTTTTAAACTTTTTAAATGTACAAGCTCTTAAGTGTTGGTAAATACACATTTACCCGAGTTCGACAACTATGGTTATATTTTAGTAAATTAAAAACACAGTGACCTAAAAATGGAATTACAAAATAATCGGTTTGTAAATCTTCCATTTGTTGCCATGACTTCCAAAGATCAGCCGAAGACAAAGACTTCCAAAGATCAGCCTAAGACAAAGACTTCCAAAGATCAGCCGAAGACGAAGATCAGCCGAAGACAAAGACTTCCAAAGATCAGCCGAAGACGAAGATCAGCCGAAGACAAAGACTTCCAAAGATCAGCCGAAGACGAACTGCTCTGGGTCGACCTCTAATACAAATATAAGCTTTTCAATTTTTTTCTTTTAATTCGACACCAAACGCGCCGACGTCTTGGCGGGCGAGTAAATCCACGACAGACGAGCCCTTCGGGTGAGTCTTGTTTTCTGTCACGACCTCTGCCCTCCTGGAAAACTTCACTTAACGTCCAACTTGACTTTGATGTTCATCGCCGCGAGCTCGGCCACAAAGTAGCGAAAGACGTACGGGACGGACACCGAGACGATGGAGTCGCTCTTGCCGCACAGAGTGCACGTGGTCTTCCGGTGGCGCATGGCCGACCAGTAGGGGGGCGGTTTCTCCAGCAGCGGGGACAGAAGGCTGCCGCAGTCCACGCACACTTGAGCCACCGAGCGGTCGGAACAGTTGAACAGGCGGTCGTGGAGCAGGAACGAAGAGCCGTGGGCCAGCAGGGCGTCTCGCTCCATCTCCCCAAAACGAATGCCTCCCTGGATGTTCCTGCCGCCCATGGGCTGGTTGGTCACCTTGTCTCGCACTCCGGTGGTTCGCACCTGGAACTTGTCGGAGACCATGTGGCGCAGCCGCTGGTAGTAGACGACGCCGATGAAGATGTCCGCCTCCAGCTCCTGGCCACTCAGCCCGCTGTAGAGCCGCTCCGTCCCATAGTAGTTGTAGCCGCCGGCTCGGAGCATTTTACCAAAGTACTCGAGCGCCGAGCTCTCCTCAGAGAAGGTGAAAGGCGTGGCGTCGTGGCTCAGGCCGTGCAGGGCGGCGGACTTTCCCGCCATGCTCTCGATCAGCATCCCGATCGTCATCCGGGAGGGGAAGCCGTGGGGGTTGAAGAGGATGTCCGGAGACATGCCGCTCTCCGTGAACGGCATGTCCTCCGCCGGCCAGAGGCGGCTCAGGATGCCCTTCTGACCGTGGCGGCTGGCAAACTTGTCGCCGATGGTGGGGTTTCGTGGCACCCGAACCGTGATGCAGACGCGTTTCAAACTGCCTGATCCCGAGTCGTTGCTGCAGATCTTTACGTTGTCGACAACACAGGCCTCCTGGCTCCTGCAGTCACAAACCAAAAGTTAAAGTCAAGTTTTCTGACAGAAGAACTCCAGGGATGACGGAGAAGGCAGAAGCTTGGACTCTTACTTGTAGTAGCTGACTTGGGTTTGGCCCGTGTTCAGGTTGATGTAGCCGTAGAACGGGTCTCCGTATTGAAGCACCGATCCGATGTGAGGCAGTCCGTCAGAATCCAGTTTCCCGTCCACCTTCGGGTCTCCGGCCTTAGTCCCAAACACCACGCAGTCCTCTCCTCTCACCTTGTCCGCCAAGTCCACCAACTCGGTCTTGTAGATGCTTCCATGGGCAAAACCTCTTTCCCACGATGACTTGTTCACGATCTACAAGGGTCAAAAGGTGTCAGCGTCACAGTCCAACCAGAGACTTATGCCTCCTGCTGCCCTTGGGTCAAAATAACCTGCGAGGCCTCATGGGTTACTTTGACCCAAGGGCAGCAGGAGGATTAAAAACCATCTTGTTCACCATGGCGTCTTCCATGTCGTAGCCGGTGTAGGAGATGACGGCCACGATGGCATTGGTGCCGCTGGGGTAGTTGTCCAAGTTGTAATGGTCGTACATGTAGGGCCTGACCAGCGGACTCTGGGGGGTCTGGAGCCGGTACAGCTTGTTATCGGAGCGATCCTTGAACGAGTGCAGAGGAAACCCCATCGTCTGCTTACCTGGAAACATCAGGTGAAAAACCGATAAAGTAAAAGTTACTTGAGCCCATGATGACCATGAGTCTGATGTGTCACTGAGTGAAATAAATATTTAATACTTAGCGAATCATGACTCGGCCCCCGGTGGAGCTCAGTAAGGTCCGGTTCACACCCGGCTCGAACGTCCACCTGGACCATCGGACGGCTCTAAATACAGCCGTGATCTCTCAACGCACACGGACGACGATTTTATGCAGACCGCATTCAGAGGTGGTCTGGAGCCTTTTATCTGTGCAGGTCTGGACACGGTCCGTCCTGACCCCTGACGTCGGACCTCTAACCGACCGGACCCCACGTTAACAGCAGAGTTTTTAAGTCTGAACGTCGGCTGCATCAAGTTAAGATGATTAAACCGTCATTCTTGGGAATATTCTGCAGAAAGTATTTCGTTGTTGTCGGGAGTTTATCAGAACTCTTCCTGATAAAATATCAGTTGTGTTTGTTATAATCTGAGTGAATTATCGGACCGTCAGCGCTGCCGTCTTGTAATCCCGAGGTTGCAGGTTCAAGCCCAGGTTGCGTCAAGAAGAGAATTTGGTGTAAAACGATCACCTAACTGTGGCGACGCCCACAAGAAGGGAGCAGCAAAACAACCGTGTGGCAAATCTCTTAGGATCAAAGTTGGTTCTGTATTAGAGCCGTTTGGACCCACCCTGGTCGCTGGATAACGCAGGACCTCAGACCAGAGAAAATAATTTACATTTCTGTTGCCATCTCATTAAAACCACAACCGTATTCCTGGTCTGTCACAATAACAACTTTTGCTGGGCGATTGACTGTCTCAGCATTTATTGCGATAAACGATAATATTGTTTGAAATTTGACAATAATTAGTAATTATTGTCAAATTTAATTAGAAATGTTGGTTTTTGTGTGTAGTACTTATTTCACCACCGGATGGCAGTATAAGACTGTTTGAACGAAGGATGGATAGTGAGGGAGCGAGCAGCGTGTCTCTTAAAGAAAATGGGAGGGAGGCCCCTTGACGTGACATGGGCTGTCTCTTTTTTTTTTCGGTTCTCAAAATGGCGGACGCTCGGTGCGGTTTGAGCTCTTTAGCATTTTTCACACAAAACTTTTAATTCAAAATCAGTAAACAAGTTCTCAGCTACTTTTTGCAGAGAAAAACAACTTTTTACACGAAGGCACGAGTTTCAACCGTGAATTTTGGAGCTTCGACAAGACGGAGGTTTATTCCAGAGGTCGGCCTGTTAGCTTAGCTTCTCAGCTTAGCTGCTTTAACGATCCAAAAACGTGATTTTGGCTCGTTAAAGCAGATTGTAAAGAGAAAGGAGAAGTGGGGGGGTCAGTGAAGAACCGGGGTTGATCTTTTTGTCATCCAGTGTCTTCAGTAGAAAGAGACACGAAGAAACGATGAAGCTGATAAATGAGGTTGATCGTTTTCATTCATCATGTGATTAATTGATTTATTGTTCATCGTGACAGGCCGAGCCGTGCACATTATTTTGTTGCCCACCTCAGATCTCTCTGTACCCACCATGGCAGCTGCTTCAGTGTTGATGTTTTTTAATCTACTGAAACGCTTGTTAAAACTAAACATGGGCAGAGTTGGCTCCGTTTTTGTGATTGTTATTAATCAAAAGCAGTTTTTAGAATGACTATAAAAAGATAAAGGAAGGATATTTGAGCTCCCCACCAGAGTCAGAGTAAAGCTCTAACTCTTGAGGTGAGCTGGTGACGGCCCAAAGATCAGTTCAAGAACACCTGTCGTACATTTTCAAAGTAAAACGATGACGCCGAACACGAGATCAGAAAAACTATGAAAGTACGACGTGAAGTCAAAGCTTTAAAATAATAACTGCAATAAAATGTTCAAATGTGACGCTGTCCAAGCTTTGTAAAGCCCAAACCATAATGTTTCCGCCTCCACGTTTATCTGACCCCAGCACCTTCATTCGTTGTTTTTTCAACGCTTCACGTCAGTGAAACTAAAACACTCGTTTCCCCCGCGTGTATTTTAAATCCAACCAGTCAACACAACCAATACACCAGTCCCAACTCACCCATCTGGCACTGGTACATGTTTCTGGGGCTCTGGTTGTGGTCCGAGTAGGGGATGAAGTTGGCCACCACACTGAGCATGCTGTGAGGGAACAGCTCCTGGTGCGAGGTCACGCCGGCTTCGACCTCACCCGCCATGATCCCCACGTTCATGTAGAGCTGAAACACGTGGCATTTAAGGGCTTGTGTAGCATTTCCTACAGCCGCTAACATCGTTCTTCAATGTCCTCCAAACCTGTTCGAAGGTGCCGATCAGCTCCTGTTTGCCGTGGGCCAAGTTCTGAACGGGTCGCATCATCCGGCACGGCGTCGTGAACAGGAACAGGCCCGGATACAAGCTGGCTTTGCCCGTTCTGGGAACAAGCACGATCTCCGTCCACGGAGGAATTTTCTTTTCCCCGAGCACCTGGAGGGACGTTGTAAATTCAAGCACCAACAGGACGGCTGACATGGGATGGACTAAAGAAGTTCTCGTACCTTGAACCTGCGCAGCGAGTCAACCACCGTTGGAGCCAAATCGCTCTCCACCCAGCCGACAACGGCGCCGTCCAGAACCACAGGGTAGCACTCAGAAAAGGCTCGACCGGGGGATCCGTCCACCGGGGTCACACCTGACACGGCAGAGACACGTTCAGACTCACCGACAAACTCTCTGGGTCGTCAGTTCTCTGAGTTTCGGGCTCACCGAGGGCGCAGAGCAGAGCCGGCAGGGACGTAGTGAAGGCGGTGGGTGCAACTATCTCGCAGCTGGCGGTCATGTGGTTCATGAGTCCGCACGGCTCTCCGTCCGGAGTGTGAACGGGACACAGGAAGCCCCAGGACTCGGGCAGCAGCTTCCGGACGGAGGTGGTCCTCATCTTGGCGAAGGAGGCTCCTCGGTGCACGCAGCGGAAATGGGAAAGGTACCGGATGAAGTTCAGTTTGTCTGCAACAACGCACAGACCGCTGCTCTGCAGCATCCCGAGACCTACGGAGACCAGGTCTTTGTTTAACACCGAGCATTTAAAGGAACAGCACGCACTCGGATCGGGCTCTCGGGAGTCCGTACCGGTCTTGGAGTGGAGGTTTCCGGTGGCCAGCAGGTATTCGAAAGATTTGGTCACGTCTGAGCCCAGGTTCAGCATCCTTATCATGTTCTCTGTGCTCCAGCTGCCAGTCACTTTGGATCCTCGTTTGTTGAAGGACAGCTTCACGGACACCAGCCACGCCGTCAGGCGCTCCTGGTCAAAGGTTTGAGAAGATTCAAGCATTACGAAGCTTCGACCGGAAAATAATCACTGCCTGGAACTCCATCAAACATCAAAACCTGAACGATGAACTGTTAAAAAGGCGCTTCACAGCTCGTGTCTGACCCTAAAGGAAACTTATTTCTGAAAAACGTTGCTTCAAAGATTATTTCAGCGCTTATGAAGTGCCTTTATTCTTTAACCGTCTCTTTGCAGAGGCAGGAGAGCAGAGAAACGACCTCTGACCTTCAGGAACATGAGGTAGAGCTGACCCGGGGTCAGCACTTCATGACACGTGATGCTGTCGGGGTTCTCCTCCATGCACTCCTGCTTGGCGTAGCTGAAGAGCTTCCGGGTCATGAGACAAAGCAGGTAGAACTTATCCGAGTCGGACTTCAGGTGGATACAGATGCATTCGCTGCAAAAACCCACAACGGTTATTAAAGACGCAGTTAGTCAGTGAAATGATGAGGGACTGAGTTGTAAAAGCTAAAGGAAGCAGAACACTAGCTAAAAGTTAAAACAAGCATAATGCTAGCTTTAAAGAAAAACAACACGAGCTAAACCTAAAAATAGGGCACTAGCAAAAAGCTAAAGGAAGAAGAAAACTAAAAGAAAAACACCAGCTAAATGAAGTATCATGCTAGCTAAAATAAACAGAGCACTAGCTAAATGCTAAAAGAAGCAGAACATTAGCTAAAAGCTATAAAAGCAAAACACCAGCTAAAAGAAGCATTATGCTAGCTAAAATAAAGAGAATACTAGCTAAATCTAAGCAAGGCCCCAAATAAAAGCTAAAATGAAGCAGAACAATAGCTAAAAGCTAACAAAAGCAGAACACCAGCTAAAAGAAGTATCATGCCCACTAAAATAAGCAGAACACCAGCTAAATCTAAAAGCAGTGCATTAGCTAAAAGCTAAAGGAAGGCGAACATTAGCTAAAACTAAAGGAAGCAGAACATTAGCTAAAAGAAGCAGAACACCTGTTCAAAACCAAATAAACACTAGTAGTAAAAGGCTAGCTAAAAATAGCAAAAAAATAGCTTCAAATAAAGAAAGGCATGCTAAAAGCAGCAACGGATTAGTTGAAAGTAGCAAAAGGTGAACTAAAAGCATGCAAAGGCTAGCTACAAGTAAAAGTAGCAAAAGCCTAGCTAAAAACCTCAAAATAAGAAAATTGTTAGCTAAAAGCAGCAAAAGGTTAGCTAGGTAAAAGCTAAACAACAGTGAAAAGCTAAAACTAAAATTAGCAGAAGGATAGCTGAAACCTCAAAGTAGCATAAGAAGCATAAAGACAGGCAGTAGCTGAAGATTATGAGAACAATGTTTTTGAAGGAAATGAAGTCGCGTCCATGTGTTTCTACAGAGAAAACGTTTGTAAATAAATTAAAAGTTTAAAAGCCACAAGAGCTAAAAGTCATGACACCCAACTGCTGAACGAGCTGAGCCGTTTGATGCATCAGCAGCTAAAGGAGCGCACAGTCTGCAGAAGTAGTTCGGCTGGGGCTTACTTCAGGAGGACGCTGGCGCACTGCTCGTTCGTGTACCACTCAGGCAGGTTCAACTTGATCCTGAAGTGCTCCCCCAGGTACTCCAGCACCTTGCTGCGGGTCGTGCAGCCCTCCTCCGCCACGAGGCGCAGCATCTCCGACACGCAGGTCTTATAGAAAGAATTGTCCTCGCGGCCTTTGATCAGCTCCTGGTAGATCTGGAAGTCTGTGAAGTCCACCAGAGCCTGAAGGCCACAAAACAAAACCACAACGAAGGTTAAGATGGCGACTCGTTCTCCATGTTCTCCTTCGTAAAGTCTGACGGATACCTTCAGTGCAAAGCCTAAAGGGAGGAAGAAGAGCTCCTTCTGGTAGATGAAGTTCATCATCACCGTCCCGTTTTCCAGGTAATGAAGGTTCATGTTGATTGCCGTGTGCTCCTCCCTCACACAACGCATGGAAATACCTTCAAGATGCAGAACATGACGGCGTTTATTATAAAACCTAAAGAAGACATGTTGCTTTTCCACGCCACACCATGTCGAAGCGATCATTTCTTTACCGTACTGAGTGTAGCCCTGACCCCGGCTCTTCCACTTGGGTCGGGACATGGCGATGGGATAATTCCTCCTGGGCATGATCAGCATCCTGATCACCTTCTCTATCCCGTTCACGATGAAGTAACCTCCCATTTCCTGTTGGTTGGACGTGCACGTCAAATTCAGGATCAGACTGTTTGACAAACTTCTGCTCAGGTTTAGAGTTTCTCAGTGACCTCAGCTTCTTCGTGATGCCGGACGAGCTCCTGGGGGGACATGCCGTGCAGGTTGCACAGCTGGGACTTGACCATGACCGGCAGCTGACCCAGGCTCTGCTTGATGATGCCTTTAGGAACCCCGTTGATCGACCAGCTGACGTCTGCCTGAAATAGCATCACGTTGTGGTTACACGTCGTTAAGATGAGTTTGAAGATTGAACTGTGAATTCTGCCGCAGTCAACGGTTCCTACCACCAGCTTCCCTCTGTAGGTGCACCTCCGCCCTCGACACTCGGCAGGAAACACCTTCATCTCAGAGCAGATGCTGCCCTTCCCCACAGCTGGGCTGTGGATGGTGGCGTCCACGAAGGACAGGCTCACCTGGTCGCTTTTAGACAGGAACTCTAGAGGAGGGATGGCCTGAAACACAGGTCACGACTAAATATTCACAAAACGATGTGATATAAATACGTTTTCAATCAATTGTGCAGCCCTAGACTAGTTCAGGTGTCAAAACTGGTTGACTATAACATATTTAGAGAACATAAGACCCTGGTTCTTCTTGCAGTTTTATTATTGATGGGTTTGTTCCAACATGAACAGATTTGGTCATCTCCTCCTGCAGGTGTACACAAAGTTGTTGCTTTAACAGAAACTAACCAACATCAATGTTGGCTTCCTGTTTTTAATAATGTCACTGTTCATTTTGTCCTGATGCATGCTCAATAATCCAGGTAGATTTCATTTTGTGTTTTCTTCAAGATGAAAACACAAAAACACCGACCAGATGTCTGAAAACTGGATCTGTTCAGCATGTTTTGAACACATTAAACTTAAGTAAATTAAATTTTTAGACTCATTACTCCCGGTTCGGATCCTGATTCGGTACCGATGTATTCACACGCACTTTAAGTTTCCTGACTGACCTGCACGACCCGGCTGAGACCGTCAGTGACCGCCTGGTCGAAGGACTCCAGGTGGGCTTTGGTCAGGTCCTGGACCGCCGGGTGCTGCTTGTCCTGCAGTTTACCGAACCCTCCGTCCGTCAGGTTCTTCAGGCTCGGTCCGGCTGGTAAACGACTCCACTTCTCTGAAAAGTCCATGTTTGCTGTCCTCCCGGGCTCGCGTGGACTTGTTTACCACATGGATACAATAACACCGGAAGTACTTTCCTCTGGGACAGGAAGAGCGTTCTTCTTCGTGGCCTGTGTACTCGGCTGCTTCTTTGGCGCCGTCTAAATGTGAAGTCGGTCAAAACGTAATTATTTATCTGGTTCGTTCATTATTATTTTATTTTTTTAAGAAAACTTTATATATCAAAACAAGTACAAACAAGTATGGCGATTCACAATAATGTAAGTGTGATTTTCTCCAACAGGTTATTCGTCATTTCCGCCAGCAGGGGGCAGTGTCGCTACGCTGAGTTTAATGGAGATCAGCATCGACGGAGCTGCTGCTAAAAGAAGAAAGCGACGATTGAAGTAAATATTTTACCATTTGTGAAATGAAATGTGAGGAAGTGAAATAAAAAGACTGTGTCCCGCTGTATTGCTCAGGCTGCGCTGCAGCGTCTATTCACAGGCGCGATCCCACTACTGAGCGGCACGGGGGCTTTGACCTGCTCCGTTTCCGGCCTGGGCCGGTGCACCCCTCCTTGGACGACCTGGTGGTCCCGGGCTCCCCCAGGAGCACCATATCGATACCGAGCTTAGTGCGGACACCCGATCGGCATAGTCCGCTGCAGCTCAGAGCTCCTGAGCTCAATCGGTCCGCCAGCCTCAGCCTCCCAGCAGCTTGGATTACAGGCGCGCGCCACCGCACCCGGCGAGGACAGCCGAGGCTCATGGGGCTTTTAGCTTTTCAGTGTGTGACGTCATCAGAAGGTGACCTCTAGCGGCGGCCTTTAGCAACTACATGTGCGTAAATTTATAAGTTCGGTACAGTATTTTTCTGTGATGCAAAGCAAAGTTTTATTTAAAATTTTACAGCCACACTTTATTATTTTAGTCAGATTAAAAAGTCTTTAAAGCAGTTTGTTGTTTTTAAAATTAACGTTTTTCTGGATCAGAGCTGAAATAAACCTATTTTTGGTTTAAGACAGTCAAGTTTGGAAGATTCACACTGTGGAGAAGAACATTTCTCAACAGTTATTATTATTATTATTATTAATAATGTCTGAGGCAGAGTGATTCTGGAGGGTGGAGGGATCAGTTTTATCCAGCCCGGGGTGACCAGGATCGCCATGGCAACAATCAGTGTTTAGATGCCATGTCCAGCTTTCTGTGCATTTTAACAGGTTGTTGAACATCTTCGTTTACAGCCCTACAGAGAGCAACGAGAAGTAGCTCTAACAAAGTAAGTCAGGTCCTCTGGACGGCTTAAAAAAAACTTATTGAAACGTTTCATTTTTTTATCCAAAGGACTTCTTCAGCCTGAGGAGCTGCAACAAACTCAGTCTTATAAATATCACCTTCTCGTAGTGGATCAACCAGTTTGCTGCTGACAGCCAAAACCAGCTGCTCACATGATGAAGGAGGACCATCAGCCTAACAATGGATCGTTAGCGCCTGATGGCTGTGACCATCCGTCCCGCCAGGCTAAAGGCAACGTCTCCTCTCGTTGTATTTTGAATAAATAATCAAAATAAAAATGCACAATGACTTTGGACTTGATGATGTCAGGCTGAAGAAGGAGTCCTGTCAGGCCTTTTTGGCCTGTGGGACCCCAGAAGCAGCTGATGGGTATCGGCAGTCCAAGCGGCTCGGGTGGTCGCTGACGCAAAAACTCGGGCGTGGGAGGAGTTCGGAGAGGTCATGGAGAACGACTTCCGCACGGCTTCGAGGTGATTCTGGTCCACCATCTGGCGTCTCGGGGGGGAAGCGGTACACCACCAACACTGTTTATACTGGAGGTGGTGCGCTGCTGATCTCAACTCGGGATGTTGTGGGTCGGTGGGCAGAATACTTGGAAGACCTCCTCATTCCCACCGACACGTCTTCCACTGAGGAAGCGGAGCCTGGGGACTTTGGGTCAGACTCTCCAGTCTCTGGTGCTGAGGTCACCGAGGTGGTTAAGAAGCTCCTCGGTGGCAGGGCCAGGTGGATGAGACTCGTCCGGAGTTCCTTAAGGTTCTGGATGTTATGCGGTTGTGTTGGCTTACACGACTCTGCAATATTGCGTGGACATCGGGGGCAGTTCCCCTGGATTAGCAGACTGGGTGGAGGTCCCCCTATTCAAAAAGTGGGGCCGTAGAGTGTGTTCCAACTAGAGGGGGATCACGCTCTTAAGCCTCCCTGGTAAAGTCTATTCAGGGGTTCTGGAGAGGAGGGTCCGTCGGATAGTCAAACCTCAGATTCAGGAGGAGCGGTGCGGTTTTCGTCCTGGTCGTGGAACACTGGACCAATTCAGCAGGGTCCTGGAGGGTGAGTTTACCCAACCAGTCTACATGTGCACCTCCAAACTGGTTGGACCACCATGAGTGTTCTCCTTAAAAGACTGAGTTTGTTCTGGCTCCTCAGACTGAAGAAGTCTCTTGGATGAGAGATGAAACATTTCAACACAAAGAGGTCCAGAGAGCTCGACTTAACTTTGTTGGTTTTGTTTTTTTAATCTATCCAGAGGAACTAACTTAATTTTGTAAGATATAATGAAAGGTTATTTTTATAATATTGCTTTTCCTGAACAAAATGTTTGAAATAAAGTGCTTAAACACTAAAGCAATTAGTCCCGCCCTCTTGTTCCGCCTTAACACATAAAACTTTCACACATTTCCACACAACACATAAACCTTAAACATCGAACTCTGCATCATTAAAAACAGGTTATACACTCAACACACGCTCATGTGCTCATTCAATTTGCCATCCATCCATTTTCTTCCGCTTATCCGGGGTCGGGTCGCGGGGGTAGCAGCCTAAGTAGGGAGGCCCAGACTTCCCTCTCCCCAGCCACTTGGTCCAGCTCCTCCAGCAGAATCCTGAGGCGTTCCCAGGCCAGCTGAGAAACATAGTCCCTCCAGCGTGTCCTGGGTCTCCTTCCGGTGGGACGTGTCCGGAACACCTCACCAGGGAGGCATCCTAACCAGATGCCCGAGCCGCCTCAACTGGCTCCTCTCGATGTGGAGAAGCAGCGGCTCTACTCCGAGTCCCTCCCGGATGATCGAGCTTCTCACCCTGTCTCTAAGGGAGAGCCCAGACACCCTGTGGAGAAAACTCATTTCGGCCGCTTGTATCCCAGATCTCATTCTTTCAGTCACAACCCAAAGCTCATGACCATAGATGAGGGTGGGAACGTAGATCGATTGGTAAATTGAGAGCTTCGCCTTTTGACTCAGCTCTCTCTTCACCACGACAGACCGGTACAGCGCCTGCTTCACTGCAGACGCTGCACCTATCCTCCTATCGATGTCACGCTCCATTTTTCCCTCATTCGTGAACAAGACCCCAAGATACTTGAACTCCTCCACTTGGGGCAGGACCTCCTCCCTGACCCGGAGAGGGCACTCTACCCTTTTCCGGCTCAAGACCATGGCCTCGGATTTGGAGGAACTGATCTTCATCCCGGCCGCGTCGTATTCGGCTGCGAACCGCTCCAGCGAAAGCTGTAGATCACGACTTGATGAAGCCAATAAGACCACATCATCTGCAAAAAGCAGGGACGCAATCCTAAGGCCACCAAAATGGATCCCCTCAACACCTCGGCTGCGCCTAGAAATTCTGTCCATAAAAGTTATGAACAGAATCGGTGACAAAGGGCAACCTTGGCGGAGTCCAACTCTCACCGGGAAAAAGCCCGACTTACTGCCGGCGATGCGGACCAGGCTCTGACACCGGTCATACAGGGACCTAACAGCCCATATCAAAGGGCCCTGTACCCCATACTCCCAGAGTACCCCCCACAGAGCCCCCCGAGGGACGCGGTCGAATGCCTTCTCCAAGTCCACAAAGCACATGTAGACTGGTTGGGCAAACTCCCATGCACCCTCCAGGACCCTGCTGAGAGTGTAGAGCTGGTCCAGTGTTCCACGGCCAGGATGAAAACCGCACTGCTCCTCCTGAATCCGAGGTTCGACTATCCGACGGACCCTCCTCTCCAGAACCCCCGAATAGACCTTACCAGGGAGACTTAAGAGCGTAATTCCCCTGTAGTTGGAACACACTCTACGGTCCCCCTTTTTGAATAGGGGGACCACCACCCCGGTCTGCCAATCCAGGGGAACTTCCCCCGATGTCCACGCAATATTGCAGAGTCACGTAAGCCAACACAACCCTACAACATCCAGAGCCCTAAGGAACTCTGGGCGAATCTCATCCACCCCTGGGGCCCTGCCACCGAGGAGCTTTTTAACCACCTCGGTGACCTCAGCACCAGAGATTGGAGGGCCCGACCCAGAGTCCCCAGGCTCCGCTTCCTCAGTGGAAGACGTGCCGGTGGGATTGAGGAGGTCTTCAAAGTATTCTGCCCACCGACCCACAACATCCCGAGTTGAGGTCTGCAGCACACCACTCCCACTATAAACAGTGTTGGTGGCGTACCGCTTTCCCCCCCTGAGACGCCGGATGGTGGACCAGAATCGTCTCGAAGCCGTGCGGAAGTCGTTCTCCATGGCCTCTCCGAACTCCTCCCATGCCCGAGTTTTTGCCTCAGCAACCACCCGAGCCGCATGTCGCTTGGACTGCCGGTACCCATCAGCTGCTTCCGGGGTCTCACAGGCCAAAAAGGCCTGACAGGACTCCTTCTTCAGCCTGACATCATCCCTCACCGATGGTGTCCACCATCGGGTTCGAGGGTTGCCGCCGCGACAGGCACCGACAACCTTGCAGCCGCAGCTCCGGTAAGCCGCCTCGACAATAGAGACACGAAACATGGTCCACTCAGACTCAATGTCCCCCACCTCCCTCGGAACATGTTCGAAGTTCTCCCGGAGGTGGGAGTTGAAACTCCGTCTCACAGGAGACTCTGCCAGACGTTCCCAGCAAACCCTCACAATACGTTTGGGTCTGCCAGGTCTGACCGGCATCCTCCCCCACCATCGGAGCCAACTCACCACCAGGTAGCGATCAGTGGACAGCTCCGCCCCTCTCTTCACCCGAGTGTCCAAGACATGTGGCCGCAGATCAGATGAGACGATGACAAAGTCGATCATCGAACTGCGGCCTAGGGTGTCCTGGTGCCAAGAGCACATATGGACACCCTTATGCTTGAACAAGGTGTTCGTTATGGACAATCCATGACGAGCACAGAAGTCCAACAACAGAACACCACACGGGTTCAGATTGAGGGGGCCGTTCCTCCCAACCACCACTCATTCAATTTGCACTACTCTTTATATTAAACTACTGTTTATATTATATTACTATTGATGTATATTTTTTACTAGCCTTATGTCACTTTACCTCTATACCAATATGAAATACTTCATACGTATACTATGTACATTCACTTCATATGCTGCTTTGTCATTTTACTACAAATGTCAATGTCAGAACCTTCATTTTATTTTATAAATATACTTTTTTTAAATATTTTTATACTGCTATACTACAATTTAGGACAGTATCATACTTTTATTATTTCATTTTATGCTAATGTTTTTTGAATGGTTATTGCTGAACCAGGGGTCTGAGCGTAATGTAATTTCTATCCTGTGTATGTCCTGTACATATTGCAGTTTTGACAATAAAGTGACTTGACTTTGATATTGTGTCACTCAGACTGGCGAGCCCGTGCGTTTCGATATCGGTCTTGTTGTTCGTCATTTCCGCCAGCAGGGGGCAGTGTCGCTACGCTGAGTTTAACGGAGATCAGCATCGACGGAGCTGCTGCTAAAAGAAGGCAGCGACGATTGAAGTAAATATTTTATCATTTGTGAAATGAAATGTGAGGAAGTGAAATAAAAAGACTGTGTCCCGCTGTATTGCTCAGGCTGCGCTGCAGCGTCTATTCACAGGCGCGACCCACTACTGAGCGGCACGGGGGCTTTGACCTGCTCCGTTTCCGGCCTGGGCCGGTGCACCCCTCCTTGGACGACCTGATGGTCCCGGGCTCCCCCAGGAGCACCATATCGATACCGAGCTTAGTGCGGACACCCGATCGGCATAGTCCGCTGCAGCTCAGAGCTCCTGAGCTCAATCGGTCCGCCAGCCTCAGCCTCCCAGCAGCTTGGATTACAGGCGCGCGCCACCGCACCCGGCGAGGATAGCCCAGGCTCATGGAGCTTTTACGAAGCAGCATTTAATTTAATTTTTACAGTGGAGGAGCTGGGGGGTGGCCAGTGGTGGCCTTGGATTAATCTTTAGTCATCCCACCGACCACACCACCATTTGGTGAAACACTACCTTGAAATTATACAAATATAAAATATGTTTTCTCAATTGATAAAGCTGATAGTTTTATATATATTTGTACATAATCTGGTATTGGTGGCCATTTAAGATTTTGATGTGGTGACCCATTTTTTGATGGGCACCTTTCTTTTATGCAGCCACACCAAAATAGAAGTCTGTACCTGAATTATTTTTCAAACCCTCTTCTCTCCGGATGACTGAACTACAGAAAACCAGACTTTAAATTACACTCAAACGTAATTTAAAAATATAAAAACCTATCATCTGTAATTTCCGTATTTATAAAATGTGCATTTAGTGCTTTTCTGTAAATGACTGATATGAATGTAGTTTTTAAAGTTTTACTTTAGTAACCCTGCACATGTTTAAAATAGAATTTATACATTTATTAATGTTTACATTAAATAAAAAAAGACCTCAAACTTACATTCAGATGAATTTTTTTTCATTCAACCTTTATTTATATCGTCTCATTGAGCTCAAGGATTCATTTACAAGAAAGACCTGTTTAATAATTAATTAATTAATAATGTTTGACTTAAATGAACAAAGAGCCTAGTCATCTTAAAATGTGTTCAAAGGTTTCATGAATAAATTTAAAGTCAGTTTACATTTCAAACACGTCAAAGAGGAACACTGCATGAATTACACTGTCGCCCGCCGGGCTCAGGGGCGCACGCCTGTAATCCAAGCTGTGGGGAGGCTGAGCACGGTGGACCGTTCAGGCACCCGGTATCGATTCTGGAGGAGCCTGGGATCACCAGGTGGTCTAAGGAGGGGTGCCCAGGTCTGACATGAAGCAGGGCAATGCCCCCGAGCTGCTCAGGAGTGGGACCGCACCTGTGAACAGGTGCTGTCCTGCAGCTTGACCCGGTCTTTTGTTCTCACTTTAATTAACTCGTCTCATTAGATTTAATCTCTTCGGCTCGTTTTCCAGACGCTTCATCTGATTTATTCTGATTCTCCATAAAAAATTAAAAAAAAAGAGTTTGTTGCTGCAACTTCACTAAAAACTGACACTTTTTCTGTTTTATAAACTTTTTATTCTGGTAGTTCAAGGTTCTTTACTGTCACTCGCATCGCATGTGGTGCATGAGGTGGAACGAAATTATGTCCTCAAGGTCTCAGTTACATCCCAAAATAGCAAAACTAAAAAGTATAAAAAGAATCAGATACGTTAAACGATAATACGATGTATTAAACAGCAGCCTGAACACGAGTCAGTAGTGAGCAGATACAGCAGCTTAAAGGCAAGAAATCAGGAGCATGGATAATCAGCAGCATGGATAATCAGCAGCATGGATAAGTCACAAATCACCAATGAAAGTGTCATTACTGTGATTATCCTGGTCAGGGATTCATTAGCCCAACAGCTACAGGGGAGAAGCTGTTCCTCAGTCGTGTGGTTCTACACTTAGGACTGGACTGGGAACCAGTGCTGAGGATTATGGTGGATCCTCAGACTGTGGTTGCACAGGGAAGTGCTTGAAGAGCTGTCGCCTCTCAGGTTTTTGCCCGATTTTTAACCAGTACAGGCAAAAGAGAGCACATTACACCAGTTTTGGCCTCACTGCACTGGTTACCAGTTCACCTTAGAATCCAGTTCAAAATACTCCTGTATGTCTACAAATCACTGAACAGTGTCGCGCCCCCCCCCCCCCCCCCAACTCTCTGATCTGCTACAACCATATGTCCCACCACGCTCCCTGAGGTCAGCGGACCAGTTGCTCCTCACAGTTCCAGGAACTCGTCTTAAGCGCAGAGGTGACAGGGCCTTCTCTGTAGCAGGACCAAGACTTTGGAACGAGTTACCTCTGCTCGTCAGTTAGGCCCCTCCCTCTCAGTTTTCAAGTCCCGTTTAAAAACTCTCTACTATTCAATATCTTTCAACACCAGATGATCTGTGTTTGATCCTGTATGCTCCACACTGGTTTGTGTCATTATCTGCAACGTTTTTATGTCTATATTCTGATTTACCTCATTTTATATTCTGCTTTGTGTGTTACCTGTTGTTCTGTCTGTACAGCACTTTGGTTGGCCTTGTAGCTGTTTTAAGTGCTCTATAAATAAAATGGTATGGTATAGGTTGCTGGTTTGAATCCGAAGACCTTCCAGGGTGCAGTTTGCATGTTGAGTTTTACCTTGGACCCAAAACACGACTGCTGGATTTATTTGTAAGTAAGAGTCCTGAGGTGTGAATGGTCGTCTCCAAATGTCCCCGGTGTCTCCTGGACGAGACTTTTCAAATGATGAAGTTTTAGAGGTGCTCAGATCACTTTTAATCTTTTGAAGGAGTTTCGTCCTTTTTGTCGAGACCAGTTCCAGTTTTTACGACTCGTCAGTTTATTTCAGTGACATCGTGGTTTCAGGCTCCAGACGAGCCGGTCTGTAAACTAACAAAGACAGACGCTGCAGCAGGCGAGACGCTTTATTCTAACACTGTTTCCAGAACACAAACGTTCATGCAAGCATCGTAACGAACACTCGTTTCACTCCGATCGGCTCCGTCCGACGAGCCGAAACCGAAACCTGAAGAAAAATGAAGGACGGACCTTTAGCTTTGGTCAAAACAATTAAAAATATTTGAAACAAACGGAGTCGTTTAAAGAAGATCAACAAGATCTTGAGATAAACAAGAGCTCAAAATAAATTGAGGTTTTAAATTTCATTTGGTGGAGTTCTCTTCAAGACACATTTTAATTCAAACTAAAAATAAAAGCCTCGTTGTGTTTGGACATTAAAACAAGGAAAAGTTCAAACTCGAAGTAAAACTCGTGCTGCAGGTGAAATAAACTCTGGAGGCGTGTGAAGCTCCTAAAACTAATAAAAATAAAGAAACGTCTTTAAAAGCACGTCCAACGAGTTACAGGAAGCTGCTCGGAACCTCTGCAGAACAGCTGGAAGTCTGACGTGCACGTCAGCTCGGGTTCAAAGCGTCAGTCAATAATAAACACTTCGTGCACGATCTGCTCTAACTTCACAACGACGGTCTAAATTCACCGGGGGGGGGTCATGACATGCTTTCACACAAACATAAAAACTGCAACAAAAACTACAAACTCAACTTTCTTTGCTAACAGGAAGTCAGGTACACAGGCAGAGTAAAAAACGACCCTCGGGTTCGTCCAAACCTCCACAGGAAATAAAAACCAGACGCTCAGACCTCTTGAGGAGTGAGCGTCTTACCTGTCGTAGACAGCTCTGTCAACAACTCCAAGCGATTTGTTTTATTGAGAGTTTCCTAAACGTTTAAGCCGTCGTCGGTTTCTCAGGACATGGAAACGTGCGCTCGTCTGCACGACTTCTGCTCAAATGACCAGAAACTTCTTCAGCATTCATGAATCAAAACATCTTTTTGTAAAACAGAGTAAAGAAACGACCGTACGGATTAAAAACAAGCGCTTGTTCTTTGAGACGACGCTAAACTTACAGCAAACTTAATTTAAGGTTAATAAAACCTTCCCGTGTGTTTACAGTGGACCCCCACGTGGCTTAAATTTAATATTTACCAACATTATTCTCTTTCCTTTGATATGCTGGTCCGTCATAAATATTTAAATATATAAGCTGAATCACCTCATTATGTAACAATGGCTGTGATTTAAAATAAAACGTCACAAAAATTAAAATAACCCATGACAGCCGTGCTCCCCTAGCAGCTCTTCTTCTCTGGTTTAGCTGTAGTGTACTTTCAAATTAAAAGCATAAATATCCACAGATATACGACCTAAACTCCCGGCGTTATGAAGACAAAGATCTAAAAGATCATCAGCTTGTTGAGTTTTCTACTTTAAGCATGATCTATGTTGCTGCAGCTTGATGCGTCCTTAGCCCCGGTCATTCAGAGAGCCATCTACAACAGGTAAGATGCTGACTGTTCATGTTTCCACTGAACCCCCGCTTCAAAAGAAACAAGGTAAAGGTGAGAAAACGGTTTTTAAAAGATGCGTGGCTACACGCAGGCTGCAAAAACTAATACGAATGTTTGGACAGTGTCTGAAAACTCAAATCAAAAGTACAGGAGCGTTTCTTCTGGACTGTGGCTCTGATTGTTGAGTCAAAGTGCAAACGAGTAGGAGCCGTTAACGGAGCGAGCCCACCGGCAGCTTGTTGTTTGTTTAGTTGGAAGTGTAAGGCACTCGGCCGGGGGGGGGGGGGGGTCACTCAGAAACTCCCTCCCTTCATTTCCTTTCACAGTTGATGCGTAACAGGGATGACGAGGTCATTTCTCGATTTAGAGAAACTCTGTAAAAATAAAATCTTCTTCCTTTCCTTCAGAGGACGTTTGTGACGGAGGACAAGACGCTCAGAGACGAGTGAAAGGGCCGACGTGCAGAGGCCCCCTCAGCTTAGGAGACGAGTAGACGGTGGTGGTGAACTGGGAGGACGGGGAGGAGGAGTACGGAGACGAGGAGTCGCTGCTGCTGTTGAGGGTGAACACCGAGGAGATGGCCACGTCCACGATGCCCTGACATAACTCTGGGTACAGTTTCCTGGAGAGAAGGACAGAAGAGATTTAAACGCGTTTTAATTTAGTTCCAGTCAATAAAACCCAAAAACAATCTGCAGCCGACTCAAACACGTTCGGCCGAATGATTCAAACATGACTCCAAAGGTCAAAGGTCATGTAGAAGAGCCGTACAGCCTTTAAAATGCAGTACACGTCTCGTCTCTCGAGTTCGGAGGAGCTGCTTAGATTTGTGCGACACTAAAACAAGTCCAAGCTGCAAAACCCTGTGAACATTAGTTCTGCCCAAAGCCATAAAAAATAAAAGGACTTGACACTGGGGCCCCATGGGGCCCACGCTTCAGTTTGAAAACCATCGTTGTGAGAAAACAGGGGCTTCAGGTGCAGAGACATGTGCTGCTTCAGCATGAAGGCGGGGCGTGTATTCTGAGCCCACCCTGGACCGCAGCTTCCTCTGTATAGTCCTTTCAAAATAAACAGCAGAGGAAGACGCCGGGGCTGAGTTACAGTAGTCCCTCGGTACTTCCCGGTTCGACTTTCACGGGTTTTCAACGCAAGATTGTACACGACACACGGCGACCAACCAGAGCATCGTGCTCTGTATCCCAGGCGCTGATTGGCTCAGTATCTGTAGCGTCGGTCTGTCCGCTCTCTTTCGCTGTGCCCTTCTAGAGCGTTCAGAACATGAAGAACACTGCAAGAGTGCAGGAACGGCTTATAAAGCCTTAAAATATTTATTAACAATGAAACTAATGTAACGGCCCTACTTCGCAGATTTTTACCTGTCGCGGGGGTGTCTGGGATGTAACCCCTAGGAACTACTGTGTATTTTATTTTTGAGGGGGGTTGGGTGGAAGGTGCGTCTACAAACACTGGGTGGGAAACAGAAAGAGACAGTTGTGACCATCAAGTTACCGTACTCTCCGGTGTATAAGCCTCTACCGCAGTTTATACAATGCTGTGGCTAATTTATGGAAACTTTGTTTTTGGATGTGCTAACGAGCTTCCTGCTGCCAAAAACATTTAGCTTCATCACGCCCGGGCGC
This sequence comes from Nematolebias whitei, assembly GCF_014905685.2. Lineage (NCBI taxonomy): Eukaryota > Metazoa > Chordata > Actinopteri > Cyprinodontiformes > Rivulidae > Nematolebias > Nematolebias whitei. The sequence goes on from NC_056498.1 coordinate 45,309,268, forward strand.
TCACATAGCTGCTCACGTCTCTTGTGGGGTGGGTCCTCGTGACTCCATGAACTACTTGTATAAACAAAAGGTCAAATATATTAATGTGACCAGTGAAATGACCAAACAGGTCACAGTCAAACCAACGAAACGGGAGGGGGGAATCCCCTGCGTGCACCGAGGTTACCGATTGTTTTTAACCAGCCAACATTGTTCAGAAAATAAAAAACATTTACTGTACGTACTTGTGTATGTTACTGGTACATATAAGTTTTAAAAATCTTTCTGTAAAAACATGTTACAACATGAACACCTGCAGCTTATATTCAGGTGCCCTCTGGAAATTACGGTAAATATTTAAAGTTGCTGATTATTTTTAAAAACTTTGAATATTCAAAAGTCACCGCCCACCCTCGGTATTAAAACACGCGGCTGTAAGAACGCGCCGTCGCCTCGTCGCGTTTCTGAGACTCTAACGAGCGCAGAATGAAACGAAAGGCCTCGTCGATGTGACGGCGGCACCAGGCGAACGCTGTCGCGCCCGTCTGTCCTGCAAACAAACGAAAAGCCATTTCAAGATGAAGAATACTGACTGTGCACAGGCTGGAGCGCCGTTGATCTCGATGAGCCACACTCTCAACTTTTCATCCACCATGAAGTCAAACCCGAACAGCTGGAAGCTCTGGTAGGACAGATGTTTGGTGCTGATGGCGGGCTCGATGCAGGTCAGACAGCTCCTGTCCATCAAACCGTTCAGAAACGTGATCAATACAAACGACTGACGATACACCGCACAGTTCTACTGTATGAAGCACTCACACTATCGTTTTCCTGTTTATATTTATTATTCTGACGACTTCTATCCCTGTTCCGTACGTTTTTCAGCTCGAATCTCGTCCTTCAGTTTTAAAGATATTTCAACAATTCATGAATCAAAACGTTCGGCTCTTTCAGGACAATCCTGCTAGGACTTCTGGTATTGGTGCAGCTTTAGCTGTTTGAAATATTTTAGCCTTTTCTGACATTTTTTCCTCATAGAAAATGAATTGAGCTCATTTTCCATCCTTCAAATCTTTAGCTGTTTACAGCCTTTTACTGCTCCTTTCACATTTTGTTCTGCTTCAGCTTCTTTCTGTTAATTTAAACATTTTTTCAGCTACTTTCAGCTGTTCTGTGCTCCTTTCAGATTTTTTGTTAACAACACTTTTGCGCTTCTTCTAAATTCTTTCGGCTAATTTCAGCTTGTTATGCTCCTTTCAGCCTTTTTCTGCTAGTTTCAGCTTTTGCTGCTTTTTCAGCTACTATTTAGCTGATTTATGCTAATTTCAGCTTTTTCAGCTAATTCCACATTTCCATCCATCATCTTTACCCGCTTCTTCCTTTTTGGGTCGTGCACTGTCTAGCAATCACTGTGTGAGAGGCGGGGGACACCCTGGACAGGTCTCCAGTCCATCAGAGACACAGAGACAAACAACCATCCTCTCTGTCACCTAGGGACAATTCAGCCTAACATGCATGTTTTTGGTCTGTGGGAGGAAACCGGAGCACCTGGAGAAAACACACACAGCACGGAGAGAACATGCAAACTCCACCCAGGTCAAATCGGGGATTGAACCAGGGACCTGCTCGCTGAGAGGCAGCAGCTCTACCACCGTGCCACCGTGCTGTAATTCCACATTTGTTTCGCTTATTTCAGCTCCTTCTGGTAGTTTATGCTTGTTTCTGCCTTTTCAGCTTTTTTTTCCCTCGTTGTTGGTAATTTCCTAATTTCTGCTTGTTGAAACCTAATTCAGCAAACATGTTGTTTCTGCTTTATTCTGCTAATTTAGGCCTGTTCTTCCATTTCAGCATGTTTTTAGTTACTTTCAGCAAGTTCTGCATTCACACTGCATTTTCACAGGAAATGTAACTTCTCTAGTTTTATGCGAGACAAAGCAGCGTGACGTTTCTCCGTCTTTGAGTGTCACTCCTCGTTTCTCCAGACAAAATCTTCTTGTTGTGTTTGCCGTTTGTGAAAAAGCTGTCATTAGCAGGAAACCAGCGGCGAGCGTACTTTATGATGTGCTTGATCTGAGGCAGCAGCGCCGTCTCCAGGGCGACGCCGTGAGCGTTGAGGAGGTACCGCCGGAACTCGTCGAAGAACATCTCGTTCCCCTCCTCGAACTGACCGTAGTTCTTGGAGTGCTCCTTCTGAATGCAGTGGTTGGTCAGGTGGCTGGTGATGTCCTGAAGGTCAGAGCTGTTGTAGGGTTCTGACGAGGTCCGCAGCACACCCTCTCGGTACAAATAGATGTTATACTGGTGGTCCACCAGCACCCAGCTCCTGTCAGTGCCAGAGGAGGAACATCCTGAGTTACACAGTAGATTCTCTGCAGGCTTCCACCATTCATTAAAGACCTGCCTGATGTCAAACTTTCGATGACCCGGTTCCAGCAGCAGAGGTCTCTCCAGGTACTTCTGGATGACGTGAACCTGCCCCTGATTGTCGATGTACTCCAGCAGCTGGCCAGCATCATGGGATATAAGAATACCAGCACCTGTTGCAATTTAAATTGATCTGATCAGAAGTAGTTTAAAAAAATAAATAAAAAAAGGCCGACTTGTGTTTTTACCTTTAGCTCCAGCAGAAGACTTGGCGATCCACACGGTGCCGTCCCCACTTTCTTTTTTCGCCTGATACGAGGCCAAGAACACCTCCCGCTCATCCGTTTTGGGGTTGCTCTTCAGATGGCCGATGCCGTTGGAAGCCGGCGCCACAGGGGTGTTGAGATTGGTGGGGTAGATGATGTAGGACTCTGGGAACCAGCTGCTGTTGTCGGACAGCTCCGGGCTCGTCTTTACCAACCTGATGAAGAAGGAGAACAGTCAGCAAGTTTAACAGACAGGACGGGGAGCAGCTTCGTCTTCAAGACCGATGCACACTTGACCAAAGACGCCTTTCGGCAAAGCTTGTCCGCGCCTCGGTAATAATTCACCAGCTGCACCAGCCCTGGTTCGTGGCCTGAAAAGGCAAAGACAAGAACTTCATAAAGTTTGTGTTGCACAGACTCCATGAGTGAAATGGTCGTAGCCTTCCACACAGACTGCTCACCAAGGCGTCCGAAGGGCAGTCTGTTCCGTTCACCGAGCATCAGGTTGAACCTGGGGTTGTCTTTTTTCAGCTTCTTCCACCGTCCGGTGGACACGAGCATTTTGGAAACTTCTGCATAAACAGAGCTGTTGTCGTCGCGGCTGACGAAGGTGAACATGTGAGGATTCATACCGCCTGGCTGCTTCAGACGCGTTGTTCTGTGCGGGTCTGTGGTCGGCACACAGCTGCATGAGGGTTATCTCCTCTGTCCGTGCCTCGACCAGGATGACTCGCACATATTCAGTCCAAGCGTCCCCGCCAACTGAGCTGCTTGAAGCTAACGCGTGCTAGCGTCATAAAACTTAAACATGCACTTATTATTCCTGTGAACAGAGGCTGCTCCTCGGAGCAGAAAAGTCCTTCAGTGTCGCCGGACAAGGGTGTGTCTGCCGGCTCCTCCGGGGCTGGTCCGGTCCGGAAGCATTACGTCCCGTCCTCACTTTAGCTAACGGCTAGCGCTGCGGCTAATTCAAACGGCTGCCCGGGAACGTTTTCTGGCGCGAGATGCTGTTCAAAAGTATTTTAACATCAAAGAAAAATGCTAACTGTTCGCGTGATAAATGCTTAATATCGTAAATGCGCTGCATTGTTTTGTTAGCGGCGTGTGCTTCATTATTTGAAGCTCAGAGAGGCATTCGCTACGGACAAGATCGATGTGTAATAGGATTGTGGGTAATGTAGTTTGTACCATCATTAACTTGTAACGCAATTATACTAAAGTTTTATTTTTACATAGTAAGAAATTTATACCTCAAGTTTTAAGCATAAATGGCATTGGAGTTTTTTTTTTTTTTTTTTGCTAAGCGTGCGTAAAATCTGTAAAATTGCTATTTTTAGCTTTGTATATACTACATTTCCCAAAATGCAACGCGCAAAGGCGATGCCTTAATTTTTTCTTGTTTCTACACTGAGCCCACAAGATGGCGGTGTAGGTTTTAAACCAAACTACAGTACAAGGATTTCGCCTAGTTTAAAAAGTTTTAAAGTTAAAACATGTTTTCTTTTCTTTACGACTCTTTAGGTTGCGTGGCACTGGTTTAGAGTTTTACGTTGAACTTGTAAACGCTGCGTAGCGCTACATACAGGTTAGTCACGAAGTTATCTCTTTATTTTTCGTTTTATTTTTTAGCAGACATTTTGTCGGATGTGTTAACCACGTATTTCTGGTGTTTTCAGAATTTTCTAACTTTTGATGAAGCGAAACGGAAAACGTTAGTTGTAGTCCAGAACGGAGCGGAACCAGACCGGAAGTCCTGTTGAGAAAGCGGAAGAAGAAACAAGTGGCGGGAATATTAGGAACGTAAACAGAGCGCAGCGATAGTTGATGGTTGTGTAGCAACTTTAAAAGTTATCAGAGCATCAAAAGAAGATAACGAAACAGTAAGTGACGTCACAGCCTATTACCTGTTTTTGGGTTGAAGTATTCTCTTCTAACGGTCACTGAAAAACAAAACCTTGTCATATATTTCTGAACATCTCCATTATCTGAGCCTAGCTTGTCATTTATTATATTTACAGTAGAACTGTTTGGCCCGTGGTTCTCTGTAGGTGCTGACCCATTTCTGAGATGAGACCAAGACGTAATTTGTTGTCTTCTTTGTTTTTTGAGGGTTTGGCCTCACCTGAGCCGGTGCCTCTGTGCAGACTGGCGTTCACCTAGAACTGAAACAACAGGTGACTAAATCAGCTAAAGAAGACATTTTAGATGTTGCTGTTTACTGAAATCCCATCATTAATCGTATATCTAAAAAAGTTCCATCTGGTCCTCTGGACATTCAAGAAAACAAAAGTAAAACAACTAAAAAATGTAGAAACATTTTTTAGTTGTTTAGTTTTTTTGAATGTCCAGAGGACCAGATTGAACTTTTTTAGATTTTTCTACCTGGATTATTGAGGAGATTAATTCTCTTTTTCGTAACCAAAACAGCAGCTTAAATTAGCGCAACTGAAGCTAAAAGTTAAAATATTTCAAACTGCTCTAAAAGGTAAAATAAGCAAAATATTTGTCAAAAAACATAATTACGTAAAATAACAAAACAGTAGCTTGAAGCTTAAATAAGAAAACTTAAGATTAAAAAAAGATAAACCACTGATAAAAGCTAAAATTAGCAAAACTAAGCCTAAATTAACGAAACATTATTTGGAAGCCAAAATTATCAGCTATGTAGCTAAGCTAAAACTAGCACTAGCTCTAGCTACGTTTAGCAGGACAGTAGCTAAACTTTGAATGAGCAGAATACAAAAACAGTAGCTGAAACAGTTTTTGAAGCAGCTGAAGAGATCTCACTGTATTCCTATAGAAGAATGAAAAAGTAAATAAAATTATTTTAAAAAAGTATAAAAGTTACAAAAACATGACGGACTATGATTCCTGATCAGGTGAATGTTCTTATGGTTTAGCTGTTTTGATGTAAGAATGACTAAAATAGCAAAGTTTGCTGAACTAGTTTGATGGATTTAATTTTTTCTGAAATTGGGAACTCATAATGTGGCACTGACTCAGCGTTTACACCAACGTACAAAGTCGGAGTCCGAAGCTATAAAGTCATTACATAAACAGAGTCGCCAAACAAGAGCAAATAAAAATGTCTCGACAGCTGAAGACGCAACGTGTTTAGTTGGTTTTAGAGTTTGGGGGTTTCAATCCTGCGCTCATCATTTTTCAGCCTTTACACCTACGGATAAATTAAAGTTTTGTTTTTGAAGGTGCATCTTTGAACCATCTTTAAAGAGATGACGGTGTAGCTCAGGGCTGTTCATCTAAACCGCTCAGGGGCCACAGTTACTGAAAGCCAAGAGCTCAGGGGCCGCACATCCAGCAGTTATTGTCATTTAACAAGTTTAATTTATGGTTTCAAATCTAGTTTTATTTAAAAATGAACCCACTGAGGGGCTGAACTGAGCTCACTCATGGGCCTGATTTGGCCCCCGGGCCACCAGTTGAACAGCCCTGTGTGTTTTGGACAAATTCTCTAAAAAATGTTGATTATCTGTAACAACCATGTTATATTGTCTCCTAATGTTCATGTATCTTAGATAACTGTTATGTTGTAAGTTTTACACTAAAATCTGCCTGGTGGTTCATGAGAAATTTTGCTAACAGACAGTCGAATGAAGAGGCCGATACGGGTGTCAGGTGACCATCACTGCCTGCTCATATGGTTTGTGTCACAGACTGCAGGCTGAGGTGTTTGGTGCTTTCTGAGGTCGTGTATTTTTAATAACTTCTGTCCTCTCTGTCACCAGGCTGAAGCGGGCCAGGCATGAACGGCACCGCGCACCTGGACGAATGGCAGCGGAGGTCCTTGGACATTTCTTCTGGCAGCTGTACACCTGAACAGAAGGCTGACGCCTACCGGGCTCACATCCTGTCCATTCAGTATGCATCGGCAAGCTCCCAGCTCTCTCAGGCCGGCGCGGCCGGTCTGCTCAGGACCTACTCGGAGCTGTACGCCGCCGTGCTGGACTCAGACGACCCGCGCATGGGGCTCAACAACTACGCCGAGAGCGCGCTCCATCTGGCTCGCAGTCAGAGGAACTACAGCAGCAAATGGGAGTCGTCCCTGACGGCGGAGAGCGTGCTGCAGATCCCCTCCGTGCAGAAGATGATTCAGGCAAGTGCAGGGAGCGAGGGGCTTAGCGTGGCAGCAGCAGATGTTGACGTAGCAGTGGGACAGGAGAGTAAAGTGGGCCCCCCTTCTGCTTCCTGTCCCACAGCCAGGTCAGATGCTGCATGGCTCAACGCTGTGGACAGAAACCTAACTAATGTATCGGCTGAGAGGTCGAGGGTCTTTGATGGGGGCTCGGGGAATCTGAGCTCTGTCTGTCGACCTCCGGTTCGAACGCAGTCCGTGTTCAGCCATTTTTCTTCATCGTCACCACAAGTGAACCCTGTTCCTGCAGGACCAAACCTTCAGCCCTCCTTCCCCTCCTCCATCCCGGCTAAACGGAAGAACTTCTACTGCCAGGATGGAGGGGGCAGTGGTGGGGGCCAACCCAGAGGTCGAGGGGGCGCTGAACCTGGACTCAACTTCAGAACGGCTCGAGAACAGTTCATCGTCGACCAGCAGAAGAACCATTCCTGCCAGCCCTCGAGAGCTCAGCCGCTCTCTGCGGCAGCGTCCGTGAAGAAATCTCTGGGGGCCAACCGGCCTCGAGGGGCCTTTTCTAAATTTGTGTCGCCCATCGCTCGGCAGGAGGAGGAAGATGGCGCCGCGGGCCAACAGTCCAGACCTGAAGTTCTGGACGAGCGCTTGAAGAATTTTGAGCCGAAGATCATTGAGCTGATCATGAGTGAGATCATGGACCACGGGCCCCCGGTGGTCTGGGAGGACATCGCAGGCCTGGAGTTCGCCAAGACCACCATCAAGGAGATTGTTGTTTGGCCCATGCTGAGACCAGATATCTTTACTGGTCTCCGTGGACCGCCCAAGGGCATCCTGTTGTTTGGACCTCCAGGGACTGGGAAAACGCTGATTGGGAAATGTATCGCCTGCCAGTCGGGTGCGACGTTCTTCAGCATCAGCGCTTCGTCGCTCACGTCCAAGTGGGTGGGCGAAGGAGAGAAAATGGTGCGAGCCCTGTTCGCCATCGCTCGCTGCCATCAGCCTGCGGTGATTTTCATCGATGAAATCGACTCCTTGCTGTCCCAGAGGACGGACGGCGAGCACGACTCGTCGCGCAGGATAAAGACCGAGTTCCTGGTTCAGTTGGACGGCGCGGCCACGGCGGCAGAGGACCGTATCCTGGTGGTCGGGGCCACCAACCGCCCCCAGGAGATCGACGAGGCCGCCCGCCGGCGCCTGGCGAAGCGGCTCTACATCCCCCTGCCCGAAGCAGCCGCCCGGCGGCAGATCGTCTCCAACCTGATGGTCCGAGAGAAACACCAGCTGACGGAGGAGGAGCTGGACAGCGTGGTGACCGCCTCGGACGGGTTCTCCGGGGCCGACATGACCCAGCTCTGCAGAGAGGCGGCCCTGGGGCCCATTCGCAGCATCCAGCTGTGCGACATCGCCACAATCACCGCAGATCAGGTCCGACCGATTCTCTACGGTGACTTCCAGGAGGCTCTGAAGACGGTTCGACCCAGCGTCTCAACCCGAGACCTGGACCTGTACGAGGACTGGAACAAGACTTTTGGATGTGGGCGTTAAAGTTTCTCTCGACGGTTCTCGGTTACCTCGACCTCATTCACACAGAGGAACCGTTAGAGCTTTAGAACAAAATAAACATCTTGCCTCGTAAGAACGTTCATAACGATCGTTATCTCCAGATGTTCTTCCAGCTGGATTTTATCCTCATCTTCTGAAGGTCATTTGGACCCGTTGCAATCAACGGACCACGGCAACTAAAATAATAATAAAAGGAGCAACATTTGGAAACTAATCACAGAAGCTCAACGTTGTTGTTGACTTAAATGCAAACGTTTATGAGAATAAAACCGTGACGTTCTAAGATGCTGTGAAGTCGTTAATCTGTGAGGAAATAAAACAACTTTTAAGTATTTAAGTCTTAAATTCACCTAAATAAAACAATTAAACAAGATTTTTACTGAAATTAATAAAATCTTTGAGTGAAAAGGCAAAATTAGTTTTATATTTTAGTTGTAAATAGTCAAAGAGGGACACCAGATTATAACCCCCCCCCCCCCACTAATCTACCCCGACATCTTAAAGAACTTCCGCGTGTCCTCCTGCTAATTCACAACTTTATTCTCAAAGAAATGTTGTTGTTGTTTTTTCTTACAAATGTTCACTCATTTTCAGTAAACAAGTGATTTTCAGGTTAATTTAAGATTTTAATCCTGAAAGTTTTCATTTTTTTACATCAGAAAATGTTTTGGTTTTATTCTTTTAAATGTTTCTATTTAGTCTTAAAACATTTGAACTTTTTTCAGGCAAATTTAACTTTTTAAGACAGAAGAAAAAACCAAGTTATTAATTTTGGAGATAATTTTTATAATTTTAACAACAGTCTTTAATTGTTGTTGTGAATAAAAGTTTAAATGTTGTAACTTCATCACATGTCTCGAACAGGAAGCCGGTGTTTTGGCTCTAAGTGTTTTTTTGTTCGGAAACTAAATTAAAGCGTTAAACTCCGTTTGGGCCGAACTGAAAGTTGGATTCTTAAAAAAACGTTCTCGCAGATTTTCATCCACTTCCGGTTCTTTACATCACGAAAACACGATGTTTGACTCCGTTGTTTGAACATTATAAATAAATTATTTCATGTCTGAAGGAGTTTGTCTCAGAAAAGAGAAATGATATAATTTTGCATCTTTTTTTAAACGGGCAGTTGAAAACAAAATACAATTAGTAAAATGTCTCGTGAACCGCCGGCAGGATTTTAAAAACATTTTCAGGAACTAAAAACCTTTAGAGATGAGGGGAGACCGTTGAGGAGGTTCAGACGTCTGGTCTGGATGGACCCTGGACGTGTCCTTAGGGAGGGGTTCTGGTCAGGTCCAACTGGGAGGAGACCCCGAGGAAGACCCTGGAGAGACTCTCAGCTGGTCTGGGAACTCCTTGGAGTTCTGATGGAAGAGGTGGCTGTGGAAGGACGTGTCTGGACCTTCCTGCTCGAGACCCGAGTCCAGAATCGGAGGATGGAAATAATCACCAGGTCTAGAACAGTTTGATCTTTATAGGCAGCCACATTCAAGATGGTCGCCACAGCTAAAGCAAACAGACTCTACGTCTTTCAAATACTGAGCTAGTCTTTGGTGTGGTAGTAGCTGAGAGTCACTCCCAGCAGAAGGTTCATTTCAACTCCATGTCTTCTCACCAGACAACCTTTGTTTAAACCTGGCGGCGTATTCAAGGTGGCGGTGATGTGCATTTCTTAAAGGAACGTTGGGACCGTAGCCCTCAGGAAGTCCTTCGATGTCTGATGGACCCGTTCTGTACAGAACTGCTGGAAAATACTTTAAATATCTCAGCCTCAAAAATATCTAGATTAAATGACGCTTTAAAGTTTTACACTAAATAAGACTATGAGATTGTCATGGTCTCCGTTTTCAAGGTCAAAGTCACAAACCAAGGTCAAAGGTTGAACCGGGTCAGCGCTGCAGGTTGCTGTGTAATCAGGACTTAATTTGAGCTGGATCCTGCCGGAACAGGATCCTGGAACTCTTATTTTGACAGGGTGCGTTCCAGTAACTGTTTGCTTGGATCCAGTAACTCTCAGGCTGACTAATAATAAAGTTATGAAAACATGAATAAAACTTATATTGGATATGTAATCTGTAAATAATGATATAAACACTCATTTTAAACACAACTACTTACAAGCTTCCTAATATCACATCAGAGCTGCTCCTTCAAGTAAGCATTTCTGCTTCTGTCCTTAATAAAAATCTAAGTTTAATTAAAAACACAAAAATGTAAGTAAACAGCACAAACTGCAAATCAGTTTTACAGTTTTAAGTGGGTCATTAATAAAGTTTGATTATTTATTGAAAATACACGAGAAATGTTTGATGGGTAATCGCGTGACGTTCATTCATTCAACCTTTATTTCTACAGGCTAGTCTCACTGAGCCACGAGGACTCATCTACAACAGAGACCTGTTCCAGACAGATCATATAAAGTACAGACAAGAATAACAACGACAACAATAAACTACAGTAAAATGAGAGAAGTCTCTATTCACACAAGGAGAGCTGTTGGTCAGGCTACTCTAAAATAGTAATTGAATCAAGTGTTTACTTATGTAGGTAAATGTAGATGTTTAATAACCAGTTAAAATACACCAGAATGCAGGAAGTGGAATCTACTTTATTCAGAATTTTATGAGGGACGACCCCCAGAGTCCCCCCCCCCCCCCCAATGCTATTTGTGTTCTGGCATTGTTTGGTTTACAAACTAAGCCCTGTGTATAATACTGGTAGTTTGTTGATGGGTGAATGTGCCGTGTGCAGTACTTTTGTTAAATCAACTATTTATTTTAAGTATTTTTGAACACTTCTGACAAATTCCAGTCTGGGATGTTTTAAAGACCCTCAGCTTAGTGGAACCGATAGCCGCCACCGAGGCGCAGTTTTCGGTGAAGCCCTCACGAGTCAGCCCACCGTTGGGGGGGTGGGGTGTACAGCCTTACATCGGGTTCTCCTGGACTGGTCCAGCTTGCAGCAGGAAGGTGGGCAGATGTTTCCTCCTGGGTGATGAAGACCTGATCTGGACTCAGAGAAAGGTTTGGTTGAAGAACTTCTGTTAGGAAAGTGTCTCTGAAGCGTCACTGTTGGACCTTAAACCTGGTTCCGAGCGCTGAAGATGGTTCACACATGAAATTAAATTCTCATAGAAATTTAATGAGCAGATCTTTGAGAATCTGGACCAGCATGAAAAAGGACTTTCATTTATTTTTCATCTTTTTGTCGAGTTCCTGATTAATATTTCAGGCTGGCGGGCCTGGCCCGCGTCTCCAAACTTTGTTGAATTAGCCAGCAGTGACGGTCGACCCCCACCCGCCCCCGTCCCCGGACCCTCCTCACAGCTGGACCGGGACAGATGCACAGAATTCCTCTGGTGCAGACGGGATCTACAAGAGTCCAAGGAGCCCGGGCTGAGAAGTGGGCCGTATGGTGTCAGCACATCTGGGCCCGTGAATCCTGGAGGACGAAATCTAAAACCGGTTCTGATCGTCCAGTTTGTGTCAAAATAAAACCCTGAACAGATTCTGACCTCCAGCTCAACAACATCCTGTTGGAAGCGACGCACTTCAGCTGTTTGGGTCAAACCCTGAAGATAAGCCCAGCTACTACCATCCAGATGTTTGTCCTCCACGGTGAACTGGCTGCAGCGGCCATCTTGGATTAGATTGTTCCTAAGACACAGTCAGTTGTGATTGGCTGCTCTGAGCTTTATTCAAAATTTATTCGAGTTTAAATTACGAGGTTGTGTAAACGTAAACAAAAACGATGTTTTCAAACTGTTTTATTTACAACAGAATAAAGATTAAAGATCAACCTTTTACTGTTCGTCAGAGAAAATCCGTTTTGAATTTAATGGCAGAACCGCGTCTCCTTAAGGTTCTTCAGCTCCAAGTTTCCTCTGAAACAACCTCAGGAGACCAGATGTTGTTTTGTCTCCTTCTGGTCTGATGGACTCCAGCTCTTCAACTGTCCTGGATGGAGCAGATGTTCTTCTAAAACCTGCAGATGTTTTTCGTTTCATTGATAGTCTTTCCAGATGTGTCAGCTGTTCATGTCAGAGGCACTAATGCACCCCCATACTATCAGAGAGGCAGGCTTTGATACCAGGCTGGATGTTCTCCACTTTAGTCAGGAGAACGTGGTGATTGTGGTCTCCAAACAGAACTTCAGATTTGGACCCGTCTGACCTCAGAACAGTTCTGGACTCACCTCAGTCCATTTGAAACGAGTTCTGGTCCAGAGAAGACGGCCGAGGTTCTGGATGGTGTTCACATCTGGCTTCTTCTTTGTCTGATAGAGCTTTAAGCAGCACCTGTGGATGGACTGTGTTTAGTCCTGAGCCCAGAACCAGACCTGGTTTTAATGCAGGGGCCCCTGAGGGCCTCGTCCTTTAGCTCAGATTTCTACAGATTCTTCTAATCTGTTGATCAGATTATGAACTGCAGATGATGAAGATCAAAGTCTTTATTCAGGAACTTTATTGTGAAATCCATCCCCTTGTTTTGGAAGCCCAGCTGCTGAACCCGTGTCCGTCTTTACTTCTGAACCTCATTAGTCACTAAATGCTCCTCCAGCTGCTCATTTGGACCTCTGCCAGCTTTTTGTTGCTGTTGGAACAATTTACAGACGAGCTGCTGCCTTCAAATCCAAAACGATTTTATTTTGTAACAAAAACTTTTCTTGTTCTTAATCTGAACATTTTTTATGTTTGGTGAGAACAAACTCTGGTTCATGAGATTTTTAAATCTCTGTGTTCTGATTTTATTTACACTTGGCACAACCTTTGATCTGACCTGATTTCAGGGTTTTTTAATCTGAATGTTGTAGCCGACCCCCCCCCCCCCCCCCACCCACACACACACACACACACACACACACACACTTTAAAAAGTCCTAAACAATAAAAAATGTCTTGTTGCTAAAATCTGGAACCTTTTGCTTCTGAGTTTTTCAGTCCGTCGGGTCGAAAGGAGAAGTGAGATTTGGGATTCTGGCAGAGCCACTTTGGGTCGGCCAAAATATCCCTCTCATGCAAATGACCCCCCCCCCCCGAATCCTAATCGGGCGTGTGTGTGCGAGTGTGTGTGTGTCCACGCTGGCTGCAGCTGCTTCCTGTTCCTGTTAAATCGTACTCTGCTCATCTGGAGGCGACCGTCTCCTCAGCTCGTCTTTTGGTCCCAGCAGAGAGGGGGGTCCTCCGGGGGCCAGGCCCTCCGGGGGCCCCTGTCTTCAGCTCTGTGGGGGTCATCATGTAGGCCCGTTCAGAACTTGTGTTTATCACAAAACAGTCTCTGCAGGCTGACTTGTGCTAACGAGACTACGAGCTCTTCATTAACAGACTGTAGGCTCTGCGTTTATATTTTTCTCTCATTTATTTATTTATTTGTTTGTTTATTTATTTTTTCCTGCGTGCGTCCGTCATTCAGCCTCTCGGATTTTTTGACAGCTCTGCCTGAGCATCATTTTCTCACACCTCGTCCTAATTCAAGGTTTTAAACTTTTTAACGCACCAATTTAAAGTTTTTGACGTTTGACGCACCAGATCATTAATAAAAACAAAACGCCTCCACGCTCCAAATGTAAAACACCTTTATTGATATTTTCAAACAAAAGTCCCGTTAAATGAGGTTGACTTTATTTTTATTTCACGAGTCAAACAATTCTTAGTCACCGTCCCGTCACTTTGATTTGGGCTGAACGGAGGTTTTCCTGGAACATGACGGTAATAAATACAGAAACAGACGAGAAGGTTTTATAAATAATACGAGGCGATTACAGACACAGGAGGAGCACAGGAGGAGCACAGGAGGAGCACAGGAGGAGACGGGCTCGCATGGATTCTGAAAAACAGCCTCACCGAGAATTTCCTCTCGTTTAGCATCAAAATGAAACCAAAACAAAGGGAGAAAAATAACTTTTTAAAATTCTAGAATGAAAAAACATCACAAATGGGCCATTTATACATTTTATGGCATGTAAATATTTTCTGTTGTTTTCTTTTTCTCATCTTCCGTTTTTTTTTTTTTTTTTACATTTTGTCCAGATGAGTTGTCAGAAATTAAAATATTTTATTTGTTGCAGGTTTTAGGTTTATCTGTGATCAACAAACATGCAGACATCGTATAAAACCAAAAGTTGTACAGCGAGCCAGAGTGTATTTTACATGATGAATAAATCTTTATTACAGATTATGTGTTCGTCTTTGGGGTCTGCAATCTGCGGCTCCGGGGCCACATGTGGTCCGTCAGTCTCTAAAGTGGCCCAAATGTGACAAAAACCAGTCGGGCTTAAGATTTAAACTGACAATAACAAAACATAGTTTTTCCCAGTTTAAATGTTCATTTTTATCCTAACAATATAAATATGTTGAGCTGCAACTAAATGCTCCGTGTGCACAGCGTCATAAACAACACAAGCAGCTAAAACCTCTGCTGATCATTTTTACAGCTGACAGACTTTATTTATTTATTCATTCTGATGTCACTTCTCTCCAAACACAAACAGAAAGTTGAGTTTTCAAAAAACTTGAATTAAACCACAAACAGTTTGATCATCTTTTAGAAATGACCAGATTTTAATGCATTAAAAGATGAAGTTTTATCACAGGAAGTCATTCTTATAACAAAGAAAGTAACAGAAATTAAAACTTCCTTCTACTAATGGTTTAATTTAAGTAAATAATTTATTTATTCCTATCTAACAAATTTAAGTCAGGTCCTCTGGACATATTTAAAATAAATTGTTGAAGTGTTTCATCGTTTATCCAAAGGACTTCTTCAGTCTGATGAGGAGCTGCAGTAAACTCAGTCTTATAAATAGCACCTTCTCATAGTGGATCAACCAGTTTGTTGTTGACATCCAGAACCAGCTGTTCACATGATCAAGGAGGACCATCGGCCTAACGACTGATCGTTAGTGCCCTGGTGGCTGCTTGCTATTCAGAGGACTGAGTGATGCTAGCAATAACAGCATTGTAAGAGGGGGACAGTTGGACACTGAGGCCTCCGCCTCGTTAAACAGGGCGGAGCCTCCGCCTTGTTAAACAGGGGTGGAGCCTCGCCTTGTTAAACAGGGCTGAGCCTCCGCCTCGTTAAACAAGAA